>NC_065595.1:8185000-8818750 GCF_024542745.1 Macaca thibetana thibetana
AAAGAACAACTCATGAATAGGGTTGACTTTTTTTTTTTTTTGCTATTTTTTTTTTTTTTTTTTTTTTGGTGTGTGTGTGTTGAGCTATTCAAGGGAAATAGATCTGAAACTTACAGGAAGCCATTTGTTCATCTTTGTTGACTGTAGACAGACCCTTTTCTTTTGCTAGTCATGCATGAGAATAGAAACAAACATGATGCTTCTAATATATTATTTTCAAAAACCCTGCCAGCTTTATTATTCTACTAACTACTACCAGTTAGTGAAGTAATTTATTATGGTGAAAAGCTAAACATAAAATAACACAATTCTATTTTCTTCAACATCCTAATAAAAATTCCATTTTCATGCTTTATATTTTACCAGCCTTGCTTGAAATTGTATTGTTTAAGGAATCCTGTAACACTTTCTCATATACCAAATGCTATCACCATTAACCTAAGTTTGCATGTTATTTTACTATGAAAATGATTTGAATAGTAATTTCTAGCCTAAGGAAACTAAACCAAAAATTTACCTTTTATACAACTCCTACTGCAAAACTTATTCAGAAGAGAAGGTTCACTTTATTTATTTAGTTTTGTAATGAGGCTACAAATGAAGGGACCTCATCTCCTGTGATATGTGTGTGTGTGTGTGTGTGTGTGTGTATAGGTGTTTGTGATAGCAGTTTCCCTTTGTCTGCAATTTCCCTGTTCACTTCAAATTTATTTCATCTATTCAATACTTAGATGAGAATAAAAATATGATACTATGTGAAGGAAAGGACCTTTAGTAAAATATAATCTTACTTTTTAAATGTCAAGAATATCATTTGTTTCAAAATATTGCAGAGAAAATAGGAAGGTGTGATGGGATCCTTGGGTGTCATTTTGCCAGCCAGAAGCCTCTGTGGCTGGTGGTACCTTTGCCAGAGTTTTGCTCAGGCCAGCTGGACTTGTTCTGCCTACTTGGCCTGCAATCTGCTCTCGGCTGGCGCTACCAGGCTGGATCCCAGCCCTGCCAAGGGTGAGCCAGGCATGGAGTAGCAAGGGATGCGTGAGTGAGTGAGCATGGTGTCTGGCTGTTGTTCACAGCCAGGCACACCAGCTGCAGTGGGGTAGGCAGCTCCAGGTGACAGCATAGGCACCAGTTCCCTGTCAGGATGCCGCTGAACCAGGCCTACTGCAAGTGGCTTCCACTGGACACCTGGGAACGTGGTGGTGCCTGGAAGCTTGGAGACTTCAGGAACTGCAGAACCCCCAAGAGGGTGTCATAGCCCTGGCCTGGGGAGCTCCTAGGTCTGGGCTCCCTGAAAGGCTGCACCTCTTCTCTCCCTCTCTCTTGTCCTTGCTTGCAAGAGGTGAGTGGTGGGTTGGGTGGGTTGGGGGTGGGCATGTTTCAGCAGTTTGTGTTACAGCTCTTTCAGTCCCACCATTCAGCAGGTCCCCAGTTCTTAGGAAGAATTAAATATGCAGACAACTGGGGGATGAGTGAGGCAAAGAGGTGCTTTATTGAGCAATAGTACAGCTCTCAGGAGAGCTGAAGTGGATACCTCCTATCCACAGGCCGGTCATCGCAATGAGTGCAGCTCTCCGTGGAGAGGAGACCCAGAGCAGGTAGCTCCTATCCACAGGCAGGTCACCTTACTGTCTCTGTAGCCCTGTAGCCGTCAGCGGGAAGGAGACCTGGAGTGGGTAGCTCCTATCCACAGGCAGGTCTTCCCATCCATCATCTGCCTGAGTCCAGCTGAGTCCAGGGTTTGTATGAGCTTCGGAGGAGAGGAAGTTTGTGCTGATTGGTCCATGCACACCCATAGGTGGACCCAGAGAAAGCACCGTAAGTTCTCCCTCTGGTCTGCAGAACTGGCAGTCCAGCCCTCATGCTTCAGGCCCTCCCTGGCTTGACGGTGGGCCTTCAACAGGGACCTGCCTTTTTCTGCCCAAGAGCCTGTCTGCTTCCTGTCACCATCTATATGTCATCTATGGAGCCCAGGCTGTTTGTATGGAGGGGTGACCTCTCTCCTGTACTTGTCAGTGCTCAAAGCCCAGAGGGGACTGAGGCGGCAGGGGACTGACTTGTCAGAGCCTCCCTGAGCATGCACACACCCAGTTGGGTCATGACAGCATCCGGGCTCGGCTTTAACTTTGCTCTGAAATCTGAGTGGGTGCTGGGAGCAGGGAGAGTCCAGGTAGCAGAAGGAGGCACTCTCAAGCCTGCTGGGGCAGGGGGGATTCCTGGGCCCCCGAGAGCACAGGAATGCCCATGTCTGCAGCTGGGGTTGGGAGGCTGCAGCTGTGCCTGGAAGTGTGGGGCTGCCGCCCCTCCAGCTTGGAAGTGGGCAGGGCTCCCGCCTTTTGCCTGCTCCAGCTGGCTGGAACACGCAGCCCCTGTGACGCCTCCCCCAGCGAAGCCGGGCTCTTGGCAGCGGCCGCTCCAGGCAGGCTGTGACTGCCATCAAAGGGAGCTAGATTGGAGGTATGGATAAGACAACTGAATGTTTTGATTTTCTGGTTGTCCTCACGGTTGGGAGCCCACCGTGACTGCTGAGTGCGGAGTGCTAGAAACTATTAGCCAAATACAGAAGCAAAGAACAGACAGAAGGCTTCGCTTTGAGCAATGAAGTTACGTAGGAAATTAACAATACCTCTTGCAAACTGTGTCCAAAATTTTTAAAGAGCTTGACTGGTATACATTCAATGTATAGTCACAGTATTTGTAGTGGAAGAGAATGGGGCTGGAAGTCAGGCCACCTGAATAGAACCTTTATAAATTTTAATGAATTATTCAGACGTCTGTGGTGTGCCTCAGCTTCTCATCTGGTAAATAAAATTTTCACACACAGCTTGGATATATCAAATTATATATTTACAAATTATTAAAATATTTTTGTAGGATTTTATTTATAATATTATGTATGCATATGCTTCTCTTTATATACACAGTTATAATTGATGTAATTTCTTATTCTGAGGAAATGCTTGCTTGCAGAAGAAAAACTAAACTAAAGGAATTTATAACAGAACTGGGGTAGGCATTGTTGGAATGGATTTTTAACTGGTTTGTCAATACCTTAGAATAGTTTGCACTCATCTTTTTATTACAGCACACACATAATAAAGATACAAAATACCAGTTTTCAAAGATTTGCTGAAACACCTTGTTCCCTTTTGCTTCTAAAATATGAACATCATTCACCATGAGTCAATGTATTCTCACTGTTGCTTCATTGCACAGTCACAAAGTCAAAAATGGGTATAGGTTCAATCAAAGATTTAAAAACAGATATCCAGAAAATTGTTTATATATTTTCAAACATTTTTTTTCTTCTCTTTCTGTTAACTTTGTTTCCTTCCCTTTTGTTATGTCTTTCTCACGTTCTTCTCAGCTCTTCTAGTGAAACCACTGCAAGCAAAAGGGAAGAGGTGTGTGGAGTGTAAAATAAGAGCTCTCTGGAGTTATTCCAGAAAATATCATGTAAAGTTGTCATCAAATTTAGTTCCCTGACTCACTTAACATGGTTAAGAATATACTCTATTAATAGAAATAACTCAATTTACCTGTACTGTCTTGAATAAATTACCTTCTTAAAAAATCCCTTTCTTCATTTTTTCTTTTTCTAATTACTCGCAGGAAGATATATCTTATTAAGAGATTTGTTTGGAATTTGGATTTTGTCTTCCCTTGCTACCCAGCATTTAACTGAAATTTAATTGTTGTTTTTGATGTGTATGTGTTTGCTATTTTTCTGTGTATATTTTTCTAGGGAAGTGTGAAGACAGACAAAATAAAACACAACCTATGAAATTATAGCTTTCAGTTTTGCCAGAATGATGCTCTATTAATGCTCAGGGCCTCTTAACTTCTCGCTTAAAACAAAGTGGGGGGAAATCACCAACTAATAGGTTTCTATTATATTAATTACGGTATCATGGGCATTTACCAAAACAAACATTTTTACTCTCAGAAAATGGCATCTTAAACAGTCCAGTTTTCTTGAAAACTTAGTAATTCTTCATAATGAATGCTCTTTTGTGACTTCTTTTTATTACTAACCCACATAATATTTCTATATTATCTAGTTTCTATGTTCCCTTTTCATCCCTTTTTTCTTGCACCATGGTGCTAAATTGGATGGAGATTTGATGACACACATTTTCTATGTCTTTTAATATCAGGGCTTATGTTTTGTTCTGGAATCACTCTTAGCCTTGTGTGTTTTATATTAGCTCTGTAACTCCCCAACCTCACAAAGAAACCAAAGCTTCTTTCACATTTCAACACAATAACGTGCACTCCCTTCTGGTCCAGGATTCCAAGCATCTGTGTGTCCCTTCCCTCAAGATGGAATTGTCTCTGGTCTCCACATTCGTCTCAGTTGGAAGTCGCATTCAGATATTTTTGATTTATGGCTGTCGTTGGAACTTCCGAACTCTGTGTTCTCGATAGCCTCCATGCCTAGAGTTTTATAATCCTTTCTCTCCTAAAACTTTTTCTCGCAATTTCGAATTTCCTAGAACTTCAATCGCAAAAGGATTGAATCCCTCACTCCCATCTGTATTCCAGGAGCACTGTCCCCACATCTGCTTCCTCTGATGTTCCCTTTCCATCCCAGTCTTCTTTAATGTAGACACTGCTGACTTTTGAAAACCTTGAACTGCTCCCTAAACGCTTTCTTTTTCTTCTCTACCACATGTAGGGAAAAGCTGTCATCTTTGCTTTCTTTGGTTTCTCATATACCCTTCCAAATGGAGCTCAGTGAAACTCCTTGGCAAACCACATGGGATCAGTATTTCTGATTCTGACAAATTATTTTTCCAAATAAATGCTGCCCTTATTAAGAATATTTTGAATATTTTTTATATTTTAATATTTTATTAAATATTTTCTATGTATTTAATTTTCTTAATCTATGTATGTAATCTTACCTACTGCTCTGTCACTGCATCCCAGCTTTCTTATCCATGCCTCTGTGGTTTTCCAAGCAATTCCACAATTCCCTGACACCATTTGGTTGTCTTACAATTCAGTTAAATTCTGACACTTAACTCCCTGGAGTTAGTACAGATCCCCAAAATTAACAGCTCAGTCACACAAAACTGATCCACTTCAGACACTAACCACAAATGTGTGCTCAGGCTAAGTAATCTTCTGAGTACAAATTCAAAGGTTCTCATGACCTTCCCTCAGATTTGGCAATTTGCTATAATGGCTCACAGAATACAGGAAAATGCTGTCCTTACTGTTACAGGTTGTTGTGAAAGATCAAAGTACAGCAAGATGAAGAGGTTAGGACAAGGTGTGGACAGGTCATTCGATCTCCATGGAGTTGGAGTATGCCACCTTCCTAGCACTTCGATGTATTTGCCAACTTGAAAGCCCTCCTTGCCTCATTGTTTCAAAGTTTTTATTGAAATGTTATTTAACAGGCATGATTAGTTAAATCTTTAGCCAATCTACTCTTGCGCCAACCACCAAATGTCAGCCAAAGGTGGCCAATTCTTCAAATCTTGTTCCAATATGGCAAACACAGCTGTAACCAACACAGCTGTTTCTGCACCTCACTTTTGTTTTATGTACCTCACTTTCCTTTCCCTGTCCTTAAATCTCTGACCACTAAGCAGGCTGAAATTTCCCTGAACCTATTCGGCTTTGGGGCTGCCCATTTCACAAACCATTCTTTGCTCAATTAAACTCTTTTAAATTGAATTTGTTTACTGTTTTTCTTTTCACAGAGGTTTATTCCATATACTTAGTAGAATATATGAGTTTTACAAATTGGAGTGATAGGCATTGATTTTGACACATCTGGAGAAAGAGTGATCAAAGAGAAGTGGCCCTGGAGCTCTCCCCATGAAAAGACTAAAATTTTAAAAAGATGCTGCTCACCTAAAACTTATCAATAAAGTCAATTATAGTTTCAAATTGGTAAATTATTTTATGGAAAAACAATAAAAATATGAAATAAAATTAATATGTATTCTAATGCCTTTCAGCTTGAATAAAATTGCAGTCAATAAGTTGGTACCAGAAATGATGTCGTAAAAAGCACTTGTGGAGAAGAATACTATAAGAATACATATTTTCATTGAACTCCAAGTATCAAAATATGTCTATTCATTTCCTGTTTTTAAGCCTAACTGGATTACCTCTACAAGTAAGCTGACTTATGAAGGTAAGTCATGAACAGTAGCACTTTTTAAAAATGGTAATCATTTTTCACTCTTTAATATGGTTGTCTATAAACTGGCTGTTCTTTCTCAGGTATTCCCTTCCTTCCACCCTACTGCATTATTCAGTGTTATTTCTGAAGGCCATGAAGTCCTAAAGTTTGTTGCTATTTTGCTGTTGGTTTTATGTCCATGTGCACTTGTAATGAGAGGCATGGTATCTTCCATTTTTATTTTTATTTTTTATTTTACTTTTTGTGAGAGTCTCACTCTGTCACCCAGGCTGGAGTGCTGGCATGATCTCTGCTTACTGCAACCTCCACCACCCGGGTTCAAGCGATTCTCCTGCCTCAGCCACCAGAGTAGCTGGGATTACAGGCACACGCCACCATGCCCAGCTAATTTTTTGTATTTTTAGTAGAAACAGGGTTTCACCATGTTGGCCAAGCTGATCTTGAACTCCTGACCTCAGGTGATCCAACCGCCTTAGTCTCCCAAAATGCTGAGATTACAGATGTGAGCCACTGTGCCCAGCGGTACGTTCCATTTTTTAAATGACACTGGATTCCATTTATACTGTTGGTTTTGCCAATTGCCAATTGACTTCATTGGAAAACTCCTTAGTGAATAAAATCTCAATGGCCTAGGCAGGGTATGACTCATCTTTCAATACTAAGTTGTAGGCATAAATCATTCCCAAAACAACGTTTACAATAAAGTATTGATTATTAGTAATTATTTATGGCAAATATTATCTAATTAATTATAATTATATATACTACTGATATAGTAATTATTTTATATAATCGATAATATATGCTAATGTATGATTATCATCTAACAATTTTTATAATATGTATTGATATAATCATTTTTCATTATTGGCTGTTATGTCCTTAGTTGTATCTTCATCATAATAATACACCATTTTTACCATAGGATGTGGTAAATGTTGTTGAATAAACCAACAGATGATAAATGCATAGATTTCAAATTTGAGACCATCCCACTCTAATATATTGTTTATCTTTCAAAGAAGGAAGTAACTGGAAGCTTAATAGATTGGAAACAATTCAGCTTTCAAACTTAATTGCAGAAAAGAAGATGATGGTTAGATAAAGTTAAGGAAAATAAAATGCTTATAAAAAATGTATTAGCAAAGATAAAGCCTGTTACTGGAAGAAGAAAGAAGTTTTTCGCTAGTTTCAGTTTTTTGTTACCTGAATGAATATCCTTTTAACCAATAAAGAACCTCAAGAATGAATAATGTATTTTTGTAACCCAAATTAAGATGTTACAGATAGAAGAGAAGTTATGAACCTCTATCTCTACTCATAAATATATATAAATACAATTCCAATTAGCACTTCAGTGAGAGGATCACTAAAAATTATAGCATATCACAAATTACTTGGAACTGCAAAGCATGCTAATTCATATTTTGGAATAAATTCTAGGTTTGTCAGAATGAACTTAAATCAATTTTCATATTTCCCTCTTTACAGTGACTTTCAAATCATGAGATATTATCAGATGGAAATTACATCAAAGACAAAATTAATCTTCATTTTTCAGTTTAATGTATTGCCAGTAGATAAGTTATATCCCTTTAGATTTACCACTAATTATTTCACAAATAAAATTCAAGTTGTTACTGTCTGTGGACATACCATCTAAATTAAATTACTCACAGCTTTTGAAAAATCTAAGTTATTAATGTGTACATATCAGAGTGCTTGCTTATTTCTCTTCATTATACATGATTTATGCAATTCATTAGATTGTGGTAATTATCATTTAAGACTCATAAAGCTCTTGTTTATGCAAGCTTTGCTGGTGTTGAAGTGCATACTGATGTACAAGATAGGTTTGATAAGTTGTATATACAGGATAATGAAGCCATTCAAATTATCTTTAAAAGATAACTAGATGCAATGTATTTTATTTCTGATAAGACTGGAAATGATTTATAAAATAATTATTATGTACTGTGTGTACTGGGGAGTTAGAGAGAAAAAAAAAACACTGGGTCAATTTTGGCTTATTGTCTCCAGATTAAACATAATGCTGGAATAGGTGACTAGGGCTTCCCAAACACACAATCTAAGTTAACTGAAATTACCTCTGAAGGCTGCGTTTTTCAAATGCTGCAGTTACCATAATGAATGCCTATTTTATCCATAAGCCAAAAAAGTCATGAAGTTACAAAACACAGATTTTTAAACGTATCCTAACACATTCATGTTGTATGCTATCAATTTCAACATTTAAAATGTTTACTTCTTTGCTTGATACACTCCTTGATCCACTAACTTAAAGATTACATTCACTTTTCTATTATTGGTTAAAAGTGGCAATGTGTAAAAGTTAAGATAAATTTTTCATGATTGTGACACAAAACATCATCACTCTCATAAGTCCATGTTTATATGAAATTCAGAACAATAGCCTAAGTATTTTGTGATAGTTCGGAGGTCCTTGTTTCTTGCTGGATTGCAGTTAGAACTCATTTTCAGATCCTCAAGTCCACCTGCACCCTTGGCCTACAGCCGTCTTCCTCCAACCTCAAAGCCAGCACTGAGAATCGAATCTTTGACTCTCCCCTTGGCTTCCCTGGCCAATTGTATCTCTGACTCCAGCTAAAGAAAGTGCCTCTAAGAGTTCAGGTGATTAAATTGGATCCACTAGCATAATCCAAAATGATGTTTCTATTTCAAAGTCTAGATGCTTAATTATATTTGCAGAGTTCCTTCAGCATTAGGTAGATTAGTGCTTAATTGAATTGCTAAGGTATAGGAATCCTGGGTTTGGATTCTTCAGAATTCTGCCCATTGTACCTATGCATATATTTTTGTTTTTTTTTAAAAAAAAGTTTTAAAAATTATTTTTCCAGCTTTACTGAGGTATAATGAACACATAAAAATTGCATATATTTCAGATGCACAATGGAACGATTTGATGCACTTATATGTTGTAAAATAATTACTATATCAAATTAGTTAACATATATACAGTTGGGAGATGTTTTTACATCCAATCTGAAAATCTGTTTTTTTAACTTAGTGTTAGAACATTTATTTTTTTAATTACTATTAAGCTTTTGGAAATACTCAACGTGAATATTGATGTCCTGTTTATTACTTTTGTTTTACTCTTTTCTTTGTCTTTTTTATTATTAGAATATTTTTATTTTCACCATCTACTATTATGTATAGTTATTATAGTTACACATTGTTTCTTTTATTTTTTTTAGTGAAACTTCTAGGAGTTGAAATATAGATTTTTACCCAAAGAAGGCCTACTTTTAATTAGGTTATGCCATTACAAGTATAATATAGGAACTTAACAACGTTATGCTTTGATTCCTTGATTTTATGATTTCGTGTCACATATTTTATTTCTAGATATGCCATAAATTCTGCTAAACACTGTATTACTTTTTGCTTCAATAGGTACTTGTGAAATAAATTGAAAATGAGAAAAATGTCTTCTAATTTACCCCATTTTACTATTTTTCACATTCTTCTGTCTTTTCTTTAAAGTGCTCAGCTGGAATATTTTCTTTCACCCACCAAACTTCCTTCCACGGTTATTGTCATTCATTCTGTTAAAAATTCTCTCTTCATGCTTGTCTCAAACAAAGTACTTATTTTGTCTCATTTTTGAAGCACACTTTCATTGATTTGTTTTATCTTCCACACTTTAGAGAACTCATTCTCTTATTTTCTCACTTTCTATTTTGTAAGATCCTGAAGTTATTTTTTTCTTCATTCTTGTGGATGTAAGGTATTATTTTTCTCTGGTTACTCTAGGGTCTTTCTCTTAATCACTCTTATCAGCAATGTATTATATCTTTTTGTGATTTCTTTGCATTTTTTTTCTCTGAGGCAGGATAGGTAGTCAAGGAAATAACCACGTCCTTGGGATGTGGCAACCATGTCTATAGCACTGTCAACACCCAGAGCCCCAGCACTGGCATTGCGGTCAAGTTCATCTATGCAGAACTATCTCAGTAGGGACTTCTGCTACTATCTATCTCCTGTAGGGAGAATGCACATTTTGGTTTTTCTTGTCCTCAAACTGACTCTTTGCTCATTATAATAATGAAGACACACCCCTGGGTGGAGATTGACGATGCTAATGAGCCACGCAATGTGTGAACAAGCACATACAGCTACTGTCCATGTGCACCCAGAGGACCACCCACAGCATGCTTACCAGTAACACCTATTACTCCCTTAGGAATAATCAGGTAAGACTCCGATAAAGGGGGTCTCCCTAGTGCCAGTCTTTGCTGACTCTCAATCAGCCATCTCTAACTTGTCTTTCAGAGTGTACTTTCACTTTTACACTTGGCTTTCAGAGTGTTTTCTTTTCCAAGAAACTGATTTTTGCCCTTTTCTACTGCTGTGTGTCTCTTTAAATTCTTTTAAACCAAGAAGATAAGCACCGAGGTCTCTCAGTTGCCATCAACATTTGTTTTGTTGAACATCTTAGACTTGTGGTTTTGTAGTCTTAATACAATTAAGAAATTTTCAGCCAATATTACCTGAATTATTTTTCACGTTCCTCTGACCCCTAGTTTGGGTCTACAAGGAAATATAAATTACACCATGTAATGTTATCTCACAGTATGATGGTTAATACTGAGTGTCAACTTGATTGGACTGAAGGATGCAAAGTATAGATCCTGAGTGTTTCTGTGAGGATGTTGCCAAAGGAGATTAACATTTGAGTCATTGTGCTGTGAAAGCGAGACCCACCTTTAATCTGGGTGGGCACCATCTAATCAGCTGCCAGTGTGGCTAGACTATAAAGCAGACAGAGAAGCGTAAAAAGGTGAGACTGGCTTAGCCTCCCAGCCTACATCTTTCTCCTGTGCTGGATGCTTCCTGCCCTCAAACATCAGACTCCAAGTTGTTCAGCTTTGGGACTCAGATTGGCTTCCTTGCTCCTCAGTTTGCAGACAGCCTATTGTGGGACTTGTGATTGTGTGAATTAATACTACTTAATAGTATTAACTGTTAGTTCTGTCCCTCTAGAGAACCCTGACTAATACACTCAGATCAAAGACTTTCTGTTTTCATTTTCGATAGTTTATGTTGCTATGTGTTCAAGTTCATCGATCTTTCATTCCATAGTGTCTAATCTACTATTAATCCCATTCTGTGTTTGCAATCTTGAACATTTTAGCTTCCCTTTCTTAAAGTTGAATTTGGGTCTTCAATTTATCGTCCATGTATTTCTTTATTATGCTCATATTTTGCTCTGCTTTCCTAAATGTATTTGAAACAGCTGATTTTTAATGTTCTAATGTATTGTTTCAATGATACTGCATATCTGGTATATGGATATTTTATTAATTGTAATTTCCTGCTTGTTTGGGATCTGATAGCAAGTTGTTTAATTTTTTTTTTTCATAGGTTTCTTCAGGAACAGGTGGTATTTGATGACATGAGTAAGTTCTTTAGTGGTGATTTGTGAGATTTTGGTGCACCCATCATCCAAGCAGTATATGCTGAACCCAATTTGTAGTCATTTATCCCTCACCCCCTCCCTCCCTTTCCCCCGAGTCCCCAAAGTGAATTGTATCATTCTTATACCTTTGCATCCTCATAGCTTAGTTCCCGTGTAAGAGTGTGAACTTACGATGCTTGGTTTTCCATTCCTGAGTTACTTCACTTAGAATAATAGTCTCCAGTTCCTTCCAGATTTGATGCAAATGCCATTAATTTGTTCCTTTTTATGGGTGAGTAGTATTGCATTGTTCTATCTATCTATAGATCTATCTATAGATAGATATAGATATATATTCGTAACTATATATATGTAACTATAGATATCTATCTATACCTATAGATAGATATCTATATATATCACAATTTTCTTTATCCACTTGTTGATTGATGGGCATTTGGCCCGGTTCCATACTTTTGCAATAGTGAATTGTGCTGCTATAAACATGTGTGTGCAAGTATCTTATTCAAATAATGACTTCTTTTCTTCTGAGTTGATACTCAGTAGAGGGATTGTTGGATCAAATTGTAGTTGTACTTTTAGTTCTTTAAGGAATCTTCACACTGTTTTCCATAGTAGTTTTATTAGTTTACATTCCAACCAGCAGTGCAGAAGTGTTCCCTTTTCACCGCATCCATGCCAACATCTATTAGTTTTTATTTTTTTTATTATAATCATTCTTGCAGGAGTAAGGCGGCATCGCATTGTGGTTTAATTTACGTTTCCCTGATCATTCGTGAGGTTGAGCATTTTTTCATATGTTTGTTGGTCATTTGCATATCTTCTTTTGAGAATTGTCTATTCATGTCTTTAGCCCAGTTTTTGATGGAATCGTTCATTTTTTAAATGCATGCTTGGTAATGTTTTATTGGGAACCAACCCTTATGAATTTCACTTTGCTAAGTGATGAATTCTTTGGTGTATCTTTAAATCATGTTACACTTTGTTTCGGGACTCAGTAAGTCATTTGGGAACAGTTTGAACCCTTTTGAGGGTTGTCATAGGACTTCTTAGATTGAGCTAGAAGGCCCTACCCTGCCACAGACCCCATTCAATATTTCTGGTGTTAGGATTTCTTTCTGATCTAGCGGACAGAATCACAAGTTCTTCTCAGCCCTCTGTCAGCCCCAGCAACTGTTCTGCCAAACTCTTTTTAGGTTTTCTTTTTGTTTTCTGGCCTCATGTAGTTTCCTCATACATATGAGTTGATCAGTTTTTAGAGATGTGCAGCATCTAGAACTCTCTATCTCCGAGTTGCTCTTGTCTCTGATACCCTGCCCTCCAGTTTCTATGTGCCTCAGTATTGCTGAACTCTAACCTCTCATCTCAGTTCATGGAAACTGTGGGACTTGGCACTGCAGCCTAGGGATGGTCTCACTGCATTTGTTTCCCTTATCAGGAATCACTGTCTCGTGCAACCTCTGCCCAAAGTTTGGAATCTGTGGCCCCATATGTTTTCTTTTTAAGGCAAGTAATTTAAGACTGAAAAATATTTGCTGTCTCTGGTGGTCCCCCATGGTCAACTGTTTTGGACCAAAAATATTTACATTGCAATGAAGAGCTCTGTTTATATAACAAAGACATGATGTTTTGGGATATGAAATGAAATATCTTCAGTTTCCAGCTGTAATTGTGATAGAGTATTTATATATTCCCAGAAAATTATTTTGTTTATTTTTCCAAAACTATTCTTGTCATAATAGAAAGGAACTGTGAGAGATTGATATAATTGCAGTGAGAATAGAACTAAGTACTTTGTTTATTTATTTATTTTTATATTTTTAAAATATTTATCTTTTTCTCCAACCAGTCATTTTAACAATCCACCAGCAATTGAAGTGTGTAAAAGCAATATGATGTATACATGAATCTGAGTACTTTGAGGCAACAAGAAAATTAAGTATGAACATTATAAAGACAGATTAATCCAATATCTGAAAAAAAATCATAAAAATTTAAAATTTTATTCTAAAAAATTTTGCAAAATTAGATAAAGCAGAATAAGCTATACTACTTAATTGTTTGTCATGGCTTTATGAGACAGTTTTGTCTTTTTCTTGTACTTATTTATTTATTTATTTTGGCTGCGTTATCTACCTCTTCTTTATATAGTGAAAGGCAGATAAATCGCAGGACCCCTGAATCACTATGTCAAAGGAAAAAGTCAAGCTGGGCACTGTGTCAGGCAAACCTGTCTCCCATTTTATTCTGTTGAATTTCACCTGGCAATGTAAATTGACAACTTATATTCACAGGTGCGGGAAGAGGGAGAGGACTCAAAGTCATCCCTCTGCTCACCTGACACAAATGCATGTCCGATTGCTTCCCCTGCCCTGTTGTCTATTTTATCTTATATAAAAATGCAGACTCACTGAGCTAAGCTAAGGCATAAGTGACTATTCCTCTATACCCCTCTCACGTTAAATAGTGTATCAGAGAAAGGCTGATCAAAGACTCAAAAGAATGCAACCATTTGCCTCTAGCTACCCATACTTTTTTTTTATTTTTATACTTTAAGTTCTAGGGTACATGTGCACAACATGCAGCTTTGTTACATATGTATACATGCGCCATGTTGGTGTGCTGCACCAATTAACTCGTCATTTACATTAGGTATATCTCCTAATGTTATCCCTCCCCCCTTTCCCCTCACCACAATAGGACCTGGTGTGTGATGATCCCCTTCCTGTGTCCAAGTGTTCTCATTGTTCAATTCCCACCTATGAGTGAGAACATGCGGTATTTGGTTTTCTGTTCTTGCGGTAGTTTGCTGAGAATGATGGTTTCCAGCTGCATCCATGTCCCTACAAAGGACACAAACTCATCCTTTTTGATGGCTTCATAGTATTCCATGGTGTATATGTGCCACATTTTCTTAATCCAGTCTGTCACTAATAGACATTTGGGTTGAATCCAAGTCTTTGATATTGTGAATAGTGTCGCAATAAACATACGTGTGCATGTGTCTTTATAGCAGCATGATTTATAATCCTTTGGGTATATCCCCAGCAATGGGATGGCTGGGTCAAATGGTATTTCTAGTTCTAGATCCTTGAGGAATCACCACACTGTTTTCCACAATGGTTGAACTAGTTTACAGTCCTGCCAACAGTATAAAAGTGTTCCTATTTCTCCACATCCTCTCCAGCACCTGTTGTTTCCTGATTTTAATGATTCCCATTCTAACTGGTGTGAGATGGTATCTCACCATGGTTTTGATTTGCATTTCTCTGATGGCCAGTGATGATGAGCATTTTTTCATGTGTCTGTTGGCTGTATGAATATCTTCTTTTGAGAAATGTCTGTTCATATCCTTTGCCCACTTTTTGATAGGGTTGTTTGTTTTTTTCTTGTAAATTTGGTTGAGTTCTTTATAGGTTCTGGATATTAGCCCTTTGTCAGATGAGTAGATTGCAAAAACTCTCTCCCATTCTGTAGGTTGCCTGTTCACTCTGATGGTAGTTTCTTTTGCTGTGCAGAAGCTCTTTAATTTAATGAGATCCCATTTGTCAATTTTGGCTTTTGTTGCCATTGCTTTTGGTGTTTTAGACATGAAGTCCTTGCCCATGCCTATGTCCTGAATGGTATTACCTAGGTTTTCTTCTAGGGTTTTTACGGTTTTAGGTCTAACATTTAAGTCTCTAATCCATCTTGAACTAATTTTCATATAAGGAGTAAGGAAAGGGTCCAGTTTCAGCTTTCTACTTATGGCTAGCCAATTTTCCCAGCACCATTTATTAAATAGGGAATCCTTTCCCCATTTCTTGTATTTGTCAGGTTTATCAAAGATCAGATGGCTGTAGATGTGTGGTATTATTTCTGAGGGCTCTGTTCTGTTCCATTGGTCTATATCTCTGTTTTGGTACCAGTATCATGTTGTTTTGGTTACTGTAGCCTTGTAGTATAGTTTGAAGTCAGGTAGCGTGATGCCTCCAGCTTTGTTCTTTTGGCTTAGAATTGTCTTGGCAATGCAGGCTCTTTTTTGGTTCCATATGAACTTTAAAGTAGTTTTTTCCAATTCTGTGAAGAAAGTCATTGGTAGCTTAATGGGGATGTCATTGAATCTATAAATTACCTTGGGCAGTATGGCCATTTTCACAATATTGATTCTTCCTATCCATGAGCATGGTATGTTCTTCCATTTGTTTGTGTCCTCTTTTATTTCACTGAGCAGTGGTTTGTAGTTCTACTCGAAGAGGTCCTTTACATCCCTTGTAAGTTGGATTCCTAGGTATTTTATTCTCTTTGAAGCTATTGTGAATGGGAGTTCATTCCTGATTTGGCTCTCTGTCTGTCTGTTACTGGTGTACAAGAATGCTTGTGATTTTTGCACATTGATTTTGTATCCTGAGACTTTGCTGAAGTTGCTTAGCAGCTTAAGGAGATTTTGGGCTGAGACAATGGGGTTTTCTAGATATACAATCATGTCATCTGCAAACAGGGACAATTTGACTTCTTCTTTTCCTAACCGAATACCTTTTATTTCTTTCTCTTGCTTGATTGCCCTAGCCAGAACTTCCAACACTATGTTGAATAGGAGTGGTGAGAGAGGGCATCCCTGTCTTGTTCCAGTTTTCAAAGGGAATGCTTCCAGTTGCCCATTCAGTATGATATTGGCTGTGGATTTGTCATAAATAGCTCTTATGATTTTGAGATACATTCCATCAATACCGAATTTATTGAGAGTTTTTAGCATGAAGGGCTGTTGAATTTTGTCAAAGGCCTTTTCTGCATCTATTGAGATAATCATGTGGTTCTTGTCTTTGGTTCTGTTTATATGCTGGATTACGTTTATTGATTTGCGTATGTTGAACCAGCTTTGCATCCCAGGGATGAAGCCCACTTGATCATGGTGGATAAGCTTTTTGATGTACTGCTGGATTTGGTTTGCCAGTATTTTATTGAGGATTTTTGCATCGATGTTCATCAGGGATATTGGTCTAAAATTCTCTTTTTTTGTTGTATCTCTGTCAGGCTTTGGTATCAGGATGATGTTGGCCTCATAAAATGAGTTTGGGAGAATTCTCTCTTTTTCTATTGATTGGAATAGTTTTTTAAAATCCTTTACAGACAAGTAAATGCTTAGAGATTTTGTCACCACCAGGCCTGCCCTACAAGAGATCCTGAAGGAAGCACTAAACATGGAAAGGAACAACAGGCAGCAGCCATTGCAAAAACATGTCAAAATGTAAAGTCTATTGATGCTAGGAAGAAACTGCATCAATGAGCGAGCAAAATAACCAGCTAATATCATAAAGACAGGATCAAATTCACACATAACAATATTAACCTTAAACGTAAATGGACTAAATGGTCCAATTAAAAGACACAGACTGGCAAATTGGATAAAGAGTCAAGACCCATCAGTTTGCTGTATTCAGGAGACCCATCTCACATGCAGAGACACACATAGGCTCAAAATAAAGGGATGGAGGAAGAACTACCAAGCAAATGGAAAACAAAAAAGAGCAGGGGTTGCAATCCTAGTTTCTGATAAAACAGACTTTAAACCATCAAAGATCAAAAGAGACAAAGAAGGCCATTACATAATGGTAAAGGGATCAATTCATCAGGAAGAGCTAACTATCCTAAATATATATGCACCCAATACAGGAGCACCCAGATTCATAAAGCAAGTCCTTAGAGACTTACAAAGAAACTTAGACTCCCACACAATAATAATGGGAGACTTTAACACCCCACTGTCAACATTAGACAGATCAATGAGACAGAAAGTTAACAAGGATATCCAGGAATTGAACTCAACTCCACACCAAGCGGACCTAATAGACATCTATGGAACTCTCCACCCCAAATCAACAGAATATACATTCTTCTCAGCACCACATTGCACTTATTCCAAAATTGACCACATAGTTGGAAGTAAAGCACTCCTCAGCAAATGTACAAGAACAGAAATTATAACAAACTGTCTCTCAGACCACAGTGCAATCAAACTAGAACTCAGGAATAAGAAACTCAATCAAAACCATTCAACTTCATTGAAACTGAACAACCTGCTCCTGAATGACTACTGGGTACATCACAAAAAGAAGGTAGAAATAAAGGTGTTCTTTGAAACCAATGAGAACAAAGATACAACATACCAGAATCTCTGGGACACATTTAAAGCAGTGTGTAGAGGGAAATTTATAGCACTAAATGCCCACAAGAGATAGCAGGAGAGATCTAAAATTGACACCCTAACATCACAATTAAAAGAACTAGAGAAGCAAGAGCAAACACAATCAAAAGCTAGCAGAAGGCAAGAAATAACTAAGATCAGAGCAGAACTGAAGGAGACAGAGACACAAAAAACCTTCAAAAAATCAATGAATCCAGGAGCTGGTTTTTTGAAAATATCAACAAAATTGAGAGTGCTAGCAAGACTAATAAAGAAGAAAAGAGAGAAGAATCAGATAGATGCAATAAAAAAATGATAAAGGGGATATCACCACTGATCCCACAGAAATACAAACTACCATCAGAGAATACTATAAACACCTCTATGCAAGTAAACTAGAAAACCTAGAAGAAATGGATAATTTCCTGGACACTTACACTCTCCCAAGACCAAGCCAGGAAGAAGTTGAATCCCTAAATAGACCAATAGCAAGCTCTGAAATTGAGGCAAAAATTAATAGCCTACCAACCAAAAAAAGTCCAGGACCAGACGGATTCACAGCCAAATTCTACCAGAGGTACAGGGAGGAGTTGGTACCATTCCTTCTGAAGCTACCCACACTTTTTAAAAATTTCTTCCCCTTTCCTCAATATTCACCCTTTCCACTTTAAATATTGAGGTCCTCAAAGTTATCTTTAAAGAGAGGGATGGTAGCGACCTGAGTCCCAGGCATGTGTGCTTAAGCTTGGCAAAATAAAATTTCTGAATTGATTGAGATGTGTCTCAGATACTTTTTGGTCTACAGTATAATGGTAATTATTTTGCAACGTATTTTTATTAGGAATATGGAAATATTTAGTCTTATTTTCTGACAAGGTTATTTAATTATTGCAACATTAGTGATGATTCGGAACAACTAGTTTCTGCTTCACAAATTTTATTGACAACTCCATATGAAATTTTTGGAATTTTGTCATCTACTACCAAGTTTCCTTTATAAATGAGCTTTGAATTTGAGAAGAATATCCCACACTACCATCTGGCTACATGCATTTCAAATCTTGTTTCTCCTTTTTGACCCGTGTCCTACCCATGCATGGAGCAGAAAGCTTCATTCACATCAAAGTTCACTCCCAAGTAGTGAGGGACAAGAGCATTCCTAAGAGCTATGATTCCACCAGGACAAACAGGAATAATGACACTAAGCGGTGATATGACTGAAAGACTATAAAAATTTGTTCCACTAAACGCTAAATCTATCTCTTCTCATCTTTTCTAGACATCCCCCAAAATGCCAGTAGCCACTCCAATGCCAGCCATAACAGACATGTGACGTGTTATAGAGTAGCATTTGGGGCACAAAACAGACAACAACCTTAATTCATTGTAGTTAAAATTGACTTTTTAAAAATAATTTCAAATTTATCTGATCAAGTGAAGACACTATTTGGCTTCCTTCCCAGGGTTTTGGATGTGGCCCATGGAAGTAAGGACTCCCACTAGCTTTTGGTTAAATTTGTCTCTGCATTTACATTAAACATTGACAGAATAAAATTTAACAATAACATCTTAAATATCTCCTAGCCAATAAAATCAAAAGTGAATGAATGATTCAATACTATGAAAGCAGAGAAAAAAATTCCCTGTCAACATTTACTGTTTCGTTGTTGGTTTACTGAATGCGAATTGCATATACAATAGATCTACCAGGGATTCTTGTGAAATGCTAGTTGTTTCTATCTTAAATAGGCACTTACATTTAAAAATATAAAATTTTACTTTCATGGTACATGAATTCTAAAAACAATAGCCAAGTGAATAGCTTCAAAAAAACAAATTAGTCCTGAATTATTTTATTGCCTTGAAAATGTTTATATGCTATGTAGATTACATTAAAAACTGTTTGATAGAAATAATTGTATTGCTGAATCTACATAGACACTGTCTATGTAATGATTTTTTTCTAATTCTAATAAAGGGAAAATCTGCTATCATTCCTGACATCTTATGGCACCCACTGAAAGAAAAAACATATGCTTTACATATAATTTTATGTAATGAATTGTGAATTATTATGAATAAAGTAATACTATACAATGATAAAACTATTTTTACTAGGCTAAAGTAATCCTCTGTATCTAAAACTCATTAATATTCCATTTTAATATTTGGAACCTGTGTGTCAGTTGTATGCATGTGAAGAATAACTAGAATTACATTTTTGTATTTTAACAAATGCCTTTATTTCTCTGAAAAAGTGGTGAGGAAATGGATTGCAAATAAAACTAAAACCTAGTATGAAAATAAAACTAAAACATTAAAATGGTGCAACTTCTGTCATAGGAATTGTCAGTGAAAGCAATTAGAGACAAGAAAGCAAAAAAAGCCATATTTTAATGACAGTTTTTTAAGGGGAATGAGTTTTACAGAGAAAAGTAATCAATGCTGATTTCATATCTTTTTTATTTTCCCAGTCATAATGCCTATTTAAAAATAGAAACCAGTTTTTTAAGAATTCTAAATTTTAACTCAATCAATACTGATTAAATTTACAATTTAACTGTAGGTTTTATAGATTTTACTGAAGCAATATTTTTTATATTTTTGTTTCGTGATAGATCTATACAATAAAAATTGCTTTAATCTCATTTTCTGACAGGCTGACTGCTGCTGTGAGAGTTTAATTTTTTTCTTTCAAATGCTAACATATATTTTTTCTTCTTCAGTTATGGCAGATCTAAGTTTTAAAATAAATGGCATTGTAATTCTCAAACACAGGTATTCAGCTGGGAATTTCTTTATTTAATTCTCATCTTTTGGGATATTTGTTGTCCTACTGAATTGTCATGCTTTCACGTCTAACTGAACAATAAAGATATCCTCTATGCATAGTGTGAATTCCAGATTCTGGATGTGTGCCTTTGCCTTACCAATGGACTCTGATAAGACTGTAGGCCATCATATATGAGTCAGAAAATGTCATCAATCAGAGCAATATACGTAGTCATCTAGGGACAAGGTGAAATATATGGGTTAGTGCCATTCTATAACATTTGTTCCAGAAGGTCACAGGAATTTGAAGAGGTGAAGTTACCTGTCATTTATAATGCTGTGAATCTTGGTGAGGAAATCTGGTCATATAACACTATATTACTATATCCACTGGTTTTCTAGACAGTGGTTTCTCTTCACTGACTCACTATTAGAGTTTCCCAAATATTTTGATTTAAGTGAATGTCCAAATCATTCTGAACATCAACTAACTGTATAAATTCCAGTGGATGGTCTTGAAAAAAGAGTAAATGAACAAAACCATAACAAAGCAACACATGACATTGAAAAGCCATGTACAGATATATCAATAACCAAATGAATCTAGTCCTTAGATAACTATTTAAATACAGTTAGAGAAAAAAATAAGAAGCCTAATTGATAAGATGCATGAAGAAGGTCAAAAATCTTTAAACAGAATCTGGGCTTAATTCACTCATCCCCTGTTTTACGAAGCAAATGTTTTTCATTTTTTAATACCCTTGTGCAAGGTAATACGGTAATCTAGTTATGAGCACGGGACAAATAATATCATCAGCAAGCATTTTTAACAACTTTGAGCTACACTTTTACATTATTTATGATATTAGGAACATATAATACACCTGCCAACTGGGAACTCAACAAGGATTTAACCAAATGGGGTCTCATATGATAACTATAGGAGCATGCTGACAGATCACAGAGTTACCTGGGGGTAATGGCTGAAAGTTGATTCCAAAATGCATTAAAATGTTTGTATGAGTAATATATAGATTACCAAAACTTATTCCTTCAGTCTAAAACTTTGTATTCTTTGGTTAACATCTTTCTTTTCCTCATCCTTCTCTCTCCCCGTAGATCTCCGATAACGACGTTTCTACTCTGTTTTTATTGCACTGCATGGTGACAACAGTTAATAACATATTGTGTATTTCACAATTGCTAAAATGTATTTTTTACATTCTCATCACAAAACATGAGAAATTGGCAAGATGTTGGGCATATTAATTAACTTTAATGAATTTTTCTATAAGTGTGTAGCTCAGAATACCACATTATACCCCATAAATGTATGTAATTATTGTCTATTAAAAATAATAAATAAGTAAAAATAATGTATACAAAGGGTCCAAATGCTTTCATTTTGCATGTATCCATAAGTTAGTAAAACATTTTACCATGCCGTCCTTAATTTTAAATAATATTTTAAAATATTTTTAAAATATTATTAAAATATTATTAAAAATATTCTTAAAATCCTTAATTTTAAAGAATATTCTTGGTAAAGTAGATAAAATATTTTCCCAAAATTAATTATACACAAACACATACCCACAGATGTGCGGGTTAGGCTGGATGTTTTTCCTTATCTTTAATATAATTTTTAATATAATGGAGTTTTTTCTTACAATATATACACTAAGCATCATTTCAAACTTTCCCATTAGGATTTTATTAGCTCTTTTATTTCACTGGTCACAACTATTTATCTACATATAAATACTCAAGCAAGGTAATCAAATTATATTAGTTTTTTAAAATGGTTCAAAACCCCTGTGATCCTTGATCAAGAGGGCTGTGAGAACATGCACCCATCCAGTGATAACTGCTGTCCTGGAAATGAGGGATTGTGTCGGTTATTAATAAAGTGTGTCTTTCCTAGTACTGAATATCATTAAAGTATGCTGCATGTGTAGACAGACTGCCTTTGTTCAAACCTTGAGCTGACTGTTTGTTCGCTGCAGACTGTGGACAATAAACTTCATGTCTTCTACTGTAAAAGGGTAACGGTAACATGACTAAGTTCATAAGGTCATATATGGGCACCATTTAGTATGGTACTCGGTTAGTTTTCAACAAATACACGTATTGTTAGGAGGGTACCCAAGTACTTTGAGATTAATTCATATCTCATTGTTTTGGTTTCTTTATTAACCAAAAAAAAAAAATCGACAGTGGTCATGGAATGAATTTTAATCTTACTGCTGAAACATCAGCAAAAATTTTCTATCCACTATCTATTTCAGCTGCCCACCCTCAAGGGTCAAATTTTAGTCAGTGTGTTTCCAATAGCAAGTGTCTAAAATGTGCCTTGACAATTAAATTCAGCAAATAGTTTTAGTGTGCATATTGTGTGCTTGGCGCTGTGCTCTGGCATAGGGAGGATTCTCCAGTGCATCAGAGGACATGGCCGGAAAATGAGATGCACTCCTTGTGTTTCAATTTTCATCAAAAACCAATATTAATTCCTCTTTTCAATTTTCCTAATTTCAATTTTTATTAAATATACACATAAAGGGTCTTTATAAGTTTGTACATGAACTGGGAATAACAGTCTTAATTATATTACCTGAAACAACATCACTCTGATTGACCAGTTATCCTTCATTAATGTTTTGTGCTTCAAATTCTGCTCTGCATCACAAGTGAAATATCAAAATTCTTCATGCTTTTGATTAAAATATGAATACAGCAGCTAAATAGTTTATCAAACCTTAGTTTACTCAAAAGTGCTGTGATTTCTCTGTACTAAATGGTAGTACACTATCAGTTGATACTAATGAAAACTCAAAATAAACTAACCAAAAAAAAAAAAAAAAACCAGGGAATTCAGAGTCTAACTGCTGGAATGAAGAATGAAGAGTGACAGACTCTCTCCCAAACAATAATTTAACTGGAAGGAATTGCTTGAACAACAATAATAAAGACTCTAGAAATTGTTCTAATGCATATAGAAAATACAGAAACATAAATTCAAAAAAAAATCAATTAAATCTCAGTAGGAGCAGTGAGAGTCTGTGGCATTGAATGAGGTCCAACCCAAGCTCAGCTGAACAGAGGGCTACTGGTCCCTCAAGCTCTCTTTTTTTTTATATAGGAGGTGGAGAGAGAGGAACAGGCCATGAGCATCTCTCATCCCCGCAGTGTTATGTTCTGTCTATTCAAGGTAGGTAGTCAAAAGTTTGGAGGTTCCATGCTGGGCGCAGTGGCTCATGCCTGTAATCCCAGCTACTCAGGAGGCTGAGGCAGGAGAATGGCTTGAACCTGGGAGGCAGA
Organism: Macaca thibetana thibetana; assembly: GCF_024542745.1. Classification (NCBI taxonomy): domain Eukaryota; kingdom Metazoa; phylum Chordata; class Mammalia; order Primates; family Cercopithecidae; genus Macaca; species Macaca thibetana. The sequence continues at coordinate 8,208,881 of NC_065595.1, forward strand.
GGCAGAGGTGAGCTGATGTCATCCCATTGCACTCCAGCCTGGGCGACAGAGCGAGACTCCATCTCAAAAAAAAAAAAAAAAGACCAGGCAAAAATGCTCCCAAAATGCTGGCCCACACCTATAATTCCAGCATTTTGGGAGGCCGAGGTGGATGGATCATGAGGTCAGGAGTGCAAGGCCAGCCAGGCCAAGATGGTAAAACCCCATCTCTACTAAAAACACAAAAATCAGGTGCGGTGGTGGGTGCCTGTAATCCCAGCTACTCAGGAAGCTGCGGCAGGAGAATAGCTTGAATCTGGGAGCTGGAGGTTGCAGTGAGCTGAGAATGTGCCACTGTACTCTAGTCTGGGCGACAGTGCAAGACTCTGTCTCAAAAAAAAAAAAGAAAAAAAAAGTTTGGAGGTTCCCTTTCCTACCTGACCCCTCAATCATACAGTAGAACGCTAACCCCGCTATAGGAGGCCAAGAATACTGAGGCCCTTTGTCCACAGGACGGATGTTCATGTTGGGAAAATCAAGACAAGAATACTTGGGTTACCAACCCCGTTAACACCTGGTAATAGAGCTATGGTGTCACTCTGATAGCAACTGGCTGCTGTCTCTACACCAGGTCTTGTGAAGTGGCAACAAGTTTCTGTCTGGGATGGAGAACCACGGAAAGGAAGAGCTTCATAGCCATGCCTGAGCAACTGACTCATTTTCAGCAGAACTGGGAGAATTTAATGCATAAGGATACCATCAAAAACAATGGAGATCTTACTGGAGAGATATTAAAAGGCACTCTTAGCTCCGTGACACAAGTGTCAACAAGAAAAATGACAGAGTAATCAGAAGTTTAATAAAGAGAGACAGAGAAAGAGTCGGGAACAGCAGTCCCAGGGTCACAGTCACCCCTAGGGGTTAAGAGGATAATGCAGAAGTGCCAGGGAGCCCTCATGCTAAAGGAGTCAGAGAAGGACAGGGCAAGCTTCAAACATTTCTCAAGCTCCACACAGATCAGTTAAAAACCAACCAACAAAATAAAACAAATTTAAAAACCAACAGAATTCTTAGTGACTCTAGGGGTTTAAATACAACCTCAGACCAACCACTGGCTGAGCTTGGGCAACTCGTGGGAAACTAGGCTTACAAATTAAAAGAACACACATCCCTGTCAGCGAGGATCACTAAGTGTGTGAACAGGCTTTGCCCTCTTAGAAGTAACCAGAAAGAGAAAATCCAAGCTGTAGCTGCTGGATGTGACAAAACAAGGTAAGCTTCTTAAATTGTGATCGCAGTGTTCAAGCCTCATGTATATACAGTGGTAAAGGGTCAAAACCTAATTGGCTAAGAGGATTTGAGCACAACCTTTGACTGATAAGTAAGTTTAGATGATGTAGGAGTAATGCTTAGGTAGCCAGGCTAATGGAAAAACAAGAAAAACAATTTAGAACATCAGCAACTGCATACTCCAGGGAAAATAGACCTCACAGAGACAGTCACGAAACACGTGAAAAAGTCTAAGCAAATAGAAACAACAATAAAAACATTTTTACTCTTGGGGAGGGAGAATCAATAAATAGAGTCACTATAACATATTATCAAAAATGAACAATTTTCAACAAAACGTATAAGACATGCAAAGAATTGGCAGCAGGTGACCCATACATAGATCGGGAAAGGAAACAGACAGTGACTTTGAAGAAGCCCAAGTCATAAAATCAGCAGCCACAGACTTCAATGTAGCCATTATAAACATGCTCAAAGAGCTAAAGAAAACTAAAGGATTAAAAGCAGACATGAAGACAATATCTCATCAAACAGAGAGTATCAATAATGTGATAGAAAATATTTTTTAAAAGAACCAGAGAGTAATTGCAAAGTTGCAAGGTAAAATAACTAAAATTACAATTCATGGGAGGACAATAAACTTAGTGTTCCCATATGATTCAGAAATCATACTTCTAGGTATTTACCCAACTGCTCTGAAAAACTATGTTGACCTGAAAGCCTGCATGTGAACGTTTATAGTAGTTTTGCTCATAATTATCAATAATTGAAAATAATCAAGATTCCTTTTGATGGATGAATGGCAATACAAAATGCAATATGGACATAAAATGGAATATTATTCAGTAAGATAAACAAATGGGCTGCCAAACCCCTGAAAGAGGTGAAAGGCGTTAAACATGTAATGGTAAGTAAAGGAAAACACTGAAAAGACTACACATACTGTATAGTTCTAACACTATGAAATTCTGGAAAAGATAAAACTGTGTAGATGATAAAAATATCAGTGCTTTCCAGGTGTTAAGAGATGCAGTGAGATATGGTTGAGCAGGTGAAGCACAGGTAATTTTAGGGCAGTGAAATCATTCTGTATGACAATGAAATGACAGACACTTTTATGCACTTGTCAAAACCCATCAAATTTTATCATATAAAGAGTGAACCTTAATTTATGCAAATAAAAATATTAGGGAGGATGGTAATTCCAGCATAGAAGGCAGAATGAAACACAATGATCTAACTGCATTGGGCATGTATGAAACCCCATCTTTTAAGGGGATGCCGGGGGAAAGGAGCAGACCTAAGTAACACTGGAAATGAGTGGCATCTGTAAAGCTAAAGGCAAAATAACATATATGTAAACACTTTAGTTAATAACGTTGCCCCGATGGGGGTGCAGTTTAACAATTCTGATACTGCTACATATTATACTGGAAATGTGCAATTAAGTAAGTAAATGGCAGATGGTGACAGCCAGGTTTCTCACTGCTGAGTGGGAATTGACATATAGTCAAGGGGAAGAGGCTACAATCTTCTATGTAGTAATGGGTAACAGTTCTAAATGTCAGTATAAACTCATGTTTACCTTTGTATAGATACAGTCAATGAATCAGGGTGGGGTGGTAAATTAGGACAAAGAGCCAAACTGACAGTGACAACTAAGTGTCTATTCACTTAATGTGACAGAACAAGCAAGAGTCAGAGGAGCAGGTGGTGGCTCCCCAGTGCACGTTTCTCCCCATGGATCAGCACAGATGAGAAAGAAGCTCTTCTCCCTGCTGAGGAGCTCCAGACAAAGGACTCCTGATTCTTTATGGGCTGTGGACCATGAGATCGAAAAGGGGAAAGGACTAGTAGAGGAAACATATTTCATCAAAGTCAAGAAAAGTGAGTCAGCTTCAGCTCCTAAGAAGGGCTCCTATGGAAACACCTGGATTCAGAAGGCAGTTCTATATATGAGCATGGCTGGCCCAGGGAGTCCTGAGTCCTTGACTGCAACTTCTTTGAGAAAACTGCAGTGTACCAGCTGTACACTTAGCCTAGTGTAGAGAGTACAATTCCCCACCCCCATCATAATGCCTGCCAGGAAAAGCCATTGTAATTGTCAATGGTTGGATTTTGTCAATGGTTGGATTTGGAGGATCACACATAGAATTTTGATACAACGTGGAAACTTTTCAATGGCTCCATATAGAAATACGTATATAAATAGGTTAGTATACAAGCATATACTTCCTTGCTCTGATGGCTGTAAGGACCTTAAAAAATGGCATGCCAGTGGCAATGAGTATACCTGGTAACCAGATTTTGAATTCAAATAGCAGTCTTCAATTAAAGTAACCATAGCTCCATCAGGAAATGGATGACTCTAGAATTGGGGCTAGAAATGAACAAGGTAACTTTGGACTATCTTGTAGTGGCAAAAAGCAGAAAATACTAAAAAAAAAAAAAAAAAAATCTCCACACAAATATGTAACAAGAAAAGAATGAGACTACTTCAAAAGAACATAGGATCCAACATAGAGTTCCCAATGGCCAAGTCTGCCATAATATGAGCAACATAATAAATAAATATTGAATTATAATTCAGTCTATAAAATAAATACTTATGCATCCCGATGTGTCTAAACAAATAATAAAAGAAATACATAAATGGAAGGGGAGCGAGGTTTTCCTCAGGTAGGTGGAGCATAACTTCGACATTCTTTAGGTGAAGACTGAAGACAGCAATTTTCTTCCAAAAGGCCAGGGAGTGGGGAGGAACTTTAAAGCGGGGAGAAGTAACAAAGATTCATCAGGTGAGACCCTCACCAATTATCTCATTAGAAAAACTGGAAAATAATTTTAGATTTTTGTTTTACTCTAAGTTATTTTAAACATTCACAGCTCTTCGGTGTTTGACTAAAATAGGTATCATAGTCCTATCTCCAGTGTTTTTTATTATTATTGCAAAATGATTGTTCTTCTAAACTGAAAGCAGTCCCTCTTTTCTGTGTCTTTGACTGTAAATAGTGTAAAAAGCAGGACTAAGTTAATAAGAGTAACTGTAGTTCATGATCTCAGCCACCAGAAGATGGAAAAATGATATTGGGAGATTGAGTCTGAGTCAATTTCATTGGAGGGAAAGTTCTAGACTTGAAAATGTTATATTTTATTTCAAAGAGTAAAGTAACCTTGTTTTATTGCTAATTCCAAGGGCAAAACAAACTAATCACCCCAATAAAAAAGCAAGCATTATCCCTCAATAAGACTACAAGTTGAATCTATCTGTTCCAAATGTAGGATACAGTAAATTCCTCTTCAAAGTTTAGCCTGTTAACTTCCTTTAAAATTCAAGAGGGAGAAAAATTGTTAAGTACAATAAGTTCTGAGATCTTCTTCAAAGAACCAATATGTCAGTATGTTCATCTTCCCTGTTCTTTGTTCTCCATTTTAAAGTTTAACTTCCTCTTTCTTTACCCTCCTTGTCCCTAGTTTCAGTAAACAACCCCCTCCTAGACTCTATCTCCTGTTCTGTCTTTAGGTAGCCTCAGTCACCTGTTCTGTAACCTTTCCTCCCACCAAAACTGCTCACTCCGCCACTCCAGCCCATAACCTCGCTCCCTTTAAAATAGCCAATCAGAATTAGCTTAGACTGTGTGATCCAACCCTAGCCAATGGGGGAAAGACACAGCGGTAGGGGCTGGCTGCGTTAGAAATAAGACCCCCTTTCCTTCCCTTGTCTGGTGTGCTGTCACCATTGCTCCATCCACAAGCAAGACATACCCGTCTATAGAAATAAATTGCCTTGCTGAGAAAACTTTTGCCTGAGTGCTATTTTTACGTGGCAGCAGCGAGCATTTACTTCCAACACAAGTCAAGCATTTATGGACAGATAAACATTCCAAATATAATAACTGGGAAAGTATATCTTTTACCCACTTTCTGGCCACAGAGGAGCAGCAGAGTTCCAATAGAGGCAGGAAGAAGCAATGAATGCTCAAGTGCCTAAAATAAAACCCAGGTGATCCAAAAGCCAAGAGCAGGGTAAGAAATGGCAGGAAATGAAGAAGAGTTCAAAAGCTAACAGGTTTGTATTGGACACGTACAGATTTTTTTGTTTTCGTTTTTGTTTTCATTGGAGAATTGGAAAGTACTGAGTGATTTGTGTCGAGGGGCTGGGGGATACCATGTGCTTGAAATGTTGAAGGTAATTGAAGTTACACTCTGGAGAGTGGATTGGAAGTGGAGTGGATGACTGAATGTGGACAAATCAAATAAGAAAGAGGCTTTTACTCAATCAGGCGAAAGACGATGGAGGATTAGAGGTTGAAGCTCAAAGTGGAAATAGAAAAGAATGTGAGGCATAGGAGAGAGGAAAAAATGCAATGCTCAGGACTTGGATATGGCTTGGATGCAAGGTATAGTTGTCTGTAAAGAATAATGTACTGGTTTCTCTCTCATACAATTTTGTTGGATTATGGTCTCTTTAGCAAAATCAAATATTCTGTGTTTTCACATTACACTGAAGATCTTCTTAGAGAAAAATAGGTGTAATATGAAAAGGGCAAGACAGAATAGCAAAAGATTGCTATTTTTCTGGTAATTGTACTTCTATAAATGCTTCTTAAATTAGATTTAATTTTCCTGGGAGTTGCATTGTATTTTACACTTTTCTTAATTATTTTGTCCAGAAAAGGTATTTTGTGAACTTCTTATTGTTTAGGTTGGGCACTACAATTTTGTTGGAAATTTTTCTTTTTTTTAATTTTAGCTATTACTTTTTAAGATACCACTAATCAAGTTCAAATCTCATGTAAGCTGCAAATGCATTCTTATCATTTCATGAAAATGTCAAATAACATCATTCCTAGGAATTAATTTTCTTAGAATTACTAAATTTTCTTTCTGTTGGTCTAATTTTTCTAGTTTCATTATAAGAATGATATACTGTTGATTTCTGTAGAAAAATTTAATTTCATATAAATCATTTATATAAATGATTTCATATTTACTTCAGAGCATATACTTAAATGTGATAGCATAGCTAAGACAATATTCAACAGTTACCTGTTTAGTGTTTTTTCTTTGCTTTTAAGACAGCTACAGAGATCAGTACTCTTATAATTTGTGCAACTTTAATGTGTCTCTTTTCTAAAAATATTTTTATGATGCTTGTGAGTAATATATTTTATCAATATTACAATAAATCTAAGTATATACTATAGTACTAAATAAATTGCATAAATATCAATGATTGTAGAAATCAAAGCTCAAATTTTGTGGATGTTTATTTACACAACTGTAAACAGTCAGAATTTTCACACCAAAATTTAAAAAGCAGTTTCATCAATATTTCTAGCTGTATTTTAAAATTTATTGTTATTTATTTAGTCACTGACTAGTAGTGATCATGGTACAATTAAATATTTTCTAATCTCTAAACTGATCGAGTCAATGATATATTGATGATGCTGTAGTTGGATTAACTTGGAAAAAATGATATATTAGCGAGCTTGTTTGGACTGATCTAATGCACTAAGACGGGATTCATGTTTCAAAATCGAATTGAAATTTAGGTAGCTTAATTAGGTATAAAAGAATCCAAATACCTATGTGTCTCTATAAGTTTGGATAGGTTTGCAAAGTAGAGGAATACTGACATAAACCAGAAGTGGCGAGGCAGTCGTTATGGAAAGTGGAAAGAACACATGCTTACTGAAGTCATTAAATGCGATTAACAAATAAGAACTTCACAATAGCTAATCAGAGCTATTTGAGGGCTAAATTTACCCTCTTGTAAAGCTTTCCTCAATACTAGCTTAAATGAAATTTGATATAACAGAATAAATTTGGTTCGTTTTATTTTTGTTGCTCTAAAATATAGAATTTATATAATTAATTTTAGTGTGAGACGGAAAAATAATCATATATTTGTATAAATTGATACGTTAATAGCAAATTTTGAACAAATTTGCTCATATTTTATTATTTTTATATGCTGCATTTTTAGAATTTTTGGAATTGTGATATTCCCAAATCAATTGAAACATTAGACATATATTATAACTGTTAAATGAGTCATTTAATAGAAAAGCCATTTCTGTCTTTAAAAAATTGCCCTGTAAGTAAGGATGAGATCATTTCTTCTATTATTATTGTAGATACACACATACCCACATGTACTCAGAGAGAGAGACAGAAAGAGAAATCCAACTCCTAATATTTAATTGGCGACGTTACCTATTGATTCATGTACATATTATGATCTGGTTCTTCAGTTTAAAAACCATTTCAATCCTTTTTACCATAAAACATAGAAAGTAATGGAGTGACAGGTTTTTATTGCTTTCAAATAGTTAAATTAATTGTATATACAACACTTCTACAAAACTGATTTTACATCTCTAATTTTATGATACACATACTGCCCTTTAGCACTATTTACTCATTCTCTTATGCAGTTATTTTTCTTTATATATTTATATGTTAATATTTAATGTTTTACCTTTTCCCTGTGATTCTGTTCATACTAAGTACCTTATGGCATGTTTCATGACAGATCAATAATTTAAATTAACCTAAGTGATCGCTTTGGTCATCAAAAGTATGAAGTACAAATTCTGATGAAATAAAGACCCTTATTCATTTGGGTTTGAAGAAACTGATCATGAGAATTGCCGTAAAACTTAATTGGATGAAAACAATAACTAATTCCTGTATATATTCAGCTGCAATTATGGCTAAATCTCTCACTTCTTATCAGGCTCTGTTGTAGACTTTATTTTGTTTTGTTTTAGCAACAAACAAGATAGACAATATCCATACTGTTATATGGTTTATAGTTTAGTAGAAAAAAATGAACACAAATAAGTAAAAATAACCTAATCAACAAACTTATTACATATTGTCACTAGTGTCATGAATAAATTAAATTAGAGCACAGTGGTAAAAATTGACTTTGTGTTCAAGGGTTGACTATGTGTTTAGATCTCTAAAGAGAGAATCTAAGTGGTAAAAAGAGCCTGGTCATTTGAAGATCTGAAATAGAGCAAGTACTTCAGGTGGAAGTCTCAGCTAGGTGATAACTTATGTTGTTGAGATGCCGTCAGTGTCTTAAGATGGAAACAACTCAAAATTCTTGTAGTGAAGTGACTCATCCAATACAGCACCAGAAAGAGTCACAAGTCAAAACGTGAATGCTTCTTTTAACGTATGCATATATATCTAAATTAGCTTTTGTTTCAAGTGTATATTAAATCCATATCAGTGGACCATTTTCAGAAATTATCTCTTATCTCCATTTTTAAAAAGCGGTAGATGAGGCTGTCTCTCCGTAGTGTGTTGAAACTGATTAACGGTTAAGAGCAATGGAACTGTACTGGGAATTAAGCCAATACATTGGCATTATGGAAAATCTAGACTTCCACTTCCCATTGGAATTTTGTTTGAAGGGATGGAATATTTTCAGTGATTTATTTCCGTTTGAAATGAGAAAGTATTATCCTATTCTTGTCTAGTATGCTTTGCAGCTGATGGTAATTCTGATACAATTGTGATTGTTTTTTCCTAGGAGGAAAAGGACATTTTTTTTCTCTAATAGCTTTGAAGCTATTCTTGATATTTCTTGATATGTTGACACCCTTTGTTTTCGTAACTTTTTCTAAGTAAAAGTCGTTTTCCATTCATTATGCTTCATACTCTTGGACTTTTAAATTTAATCTCCTTTTTAGCTCAAAGGCAGTGTTTTGTCATTGTTCACCAGTAGCTTATTTTATTCACTCTATTTCCTTCCTCTTCTGAATCTTCTCTTTTGATAGATTTTTAGAAGTCTCGAAAATATTCTTCATATATTTGAACAATTCTCAACATTTCACTCTCATTTACTGTTTGCACTGACTTTTGAGGTAATTACCATCTTCATTGGTAATTCATCCTACTAACTGGCTTATCTTTTTTTTCTTTTTTTAGATATCGAGGCTTACAGCTATTCTTCATTCCAACCACTGAGTCACGCACACTCACACACACACACACACACACTATATATAAAATTTTAGTGATCAAATTATTTCCAATTTTTAAAAATTAAATTTACTTAAGACATGTAATAACCAGTCCCCTAAACACACACACACAGAGACTTATCTATTAAAATGGTAACTCACAATAATTCGTTGTACCTTCTGGGATCTGGACTGAAGAAGCAGCCCCTGCCTAAGATTTGCAATTCCTATTGCCCAGAAAAACAGCAGTAGGAAAGTTGCAATGGTTTTTAAAGACTTTGTTTGGATGGGACATATGCTGTTTCTATTAACATTCCATTGGCCAAAGCAAGAGTGGTGTCCATGGGACAGACAGTGTAACTCTTTTATATGGAGCAGTAGTAAAGAGCTGAGAATGATAATATAATTAACCAGAGTTTATCCTCTTGTTCACAATTATCTCTCTCTCATCTCTAAGCAAAACACATTCCCTCGTTTCCAAAAAGAATATCCTTAAACTCCCAACCACAGGGTCTCACAATAGTTTCTAAATGATGTCCAGATGTCATACTTGAACATTTATGAACAGAAAATAATGAATAAAACATTAAAGTGTGTGTTCCTCGTACAACCAACAGTGAGGACGTAACAGGACAACTGCTTTAAACACTCCTGTCAAGAAATGGGGAGAACAAAAGTGAAAAACAGTCACTGGCAAAGAGTAGGAGCGTGTAGGGCAGCATTTGGTGGAATCCAGTTACGGGAGTGGTAGGAAATGTTCCTGGATGAGACCTTAGTTTTCTTCTTATATACAGTTTCATAGATGTTTCTTCTCCATAGCGCCTGGATCCACATTTGGGAAAGGTCCATCTTTCTCCTTGTATATGTTCATCCACACCTGAACAGTGTATTTAGAGGGTGCCCTCTGTGGAAGCTAAGCAGGAATTTTTGGCCACATGCTCTGCCTGTATAAAGTAGATGTGCCAAAGTTCATGCTAAATAACAGTCACAGTGTCTTTTAATCCAGTCTCTGTTCTTTCAGAAGTTAAATCTTTTTGAATCTTACTCTTTTTTTCTATTTTGTTTGTCTGTTTTCTGTGTGAGTCTCCATGTTTACAATTCCTTATAAGACATTCATCTCCTTCTAGATTTAATTTAATTGCCTTGAGCTCATTACAATTTCTTGGGAGAACTGCATCCAACACCTCCTCTTTTTTTTTCCTCAAGATATTGAAAAGATTTAATGGGTTTCAGCTTAATATAGTCTAATGTTTGAACAAAGCTCTTATCATAGGGATAAGTGTTAATCAATTATTGTATTTTATAGTGGTTTTCAATTTTCTCTTTCAGCTATTTAGTTGAGAAGTAAATGAATCTTTTTACTTGGCTTACAAACCTGACGATCATTTTTTAGCTCATGTAATTTCCTGTCAAATGAAGACAAAAATAACGAAGATACATTAATAGCATTCTGTTTCTAAACCTCTTCACCTAGAACCAAAGGCTCATTAAGAACATTTTCTGGCATCCAGGTTATCATTTGTGTCAGTTTTGCTAAATGCTTCACTAACCAACTGTCTTCACAGACTTGATCACATTTTCTTGCCTGCCTACACCCCACCTCCTGAGCTGATGCTGCAAAATGTTGGTTCTTTTTTGTGGCAGCATTCTGCTTCATGTATGAATTTCCATATTAGTCTGGTTTTATTCGATTTTGCTGCAGTGGTATAGCAACAATAAACTCTCACTGGCTTGCACTAACAGTTTCTTTCCCTCCTGTCACATGTCCTTTTCAGGTCAGCTCTTACCCTCCTCTCTATTTTAATCTCTCCATGGCCCAGGATGAGGAGGTAATAGTTACCTGAAGTTTGCTAATCTCCCAGCAGAATGAAAGAAGGACCAGCTGAACTATCGTGTGCCTCATAAAACTTCTTGGGTGGGGCATAGTTCAATTCTCACAGTTCATTAACCAAAGCAAATCCCTGGATTCAATGTCTTGCCAATGGAATAGGAAATACAATCCTTTTACAGAGGTCAATAGTGAATATTTGGATATAATGGAACACCTTAACTTTGGTGGGCTTTTGTGAGAGAACAGATTTTAGAAGAACAAGGATGGATGGATGGATGGATGGATGGATAGATAGATAGATAGATAGATAGATAGATAGATAGATAGATATGTTAGCAGGGAAGTACAGTCATCCAGGTGAGGGATAATGACACCTCAGACCAGGGTAACAGTGGAAGTGAGAAATGATCAAGATAAGGCTATATTTTCCTGTAGAGCACATAGTATGTTCTAATAAATTGGATGTAAAATAAGTGAGAAAAATAAGAACCAATATAACTTTAAGTATATGGAGTAAGATATGATTACTCTCAACTGAGGTTGGAGAATAGGGGATAATTGTATGAAGGATTGATGAGTACATGGAGTGTGATTGAAACATGTCAGCCTTAGATTTCAGGATGATATAAATGGACTAAGTAAATGGACTAAGGAAACATAATATGACTGTTTGGCAGCATTAAGTGTACTCTTGATTTGTGTTCATATAAACTAAAAATCAAATCGATCAATGTGCTTATATATTTTTCCAGCCACATTCAGTTGTATGTGTGTTAGTATATATTTGACAGAGAGATTGATTTAACTAGAATGGAAATTTTTATCAAACACAAAGAAAGAGCAAAAGAGAGAGGGAGATGTCAAAGTAAAGTTCATATATAAGGAAATGATTATAACACCTGACCAGAGAATTTAAGCAGGGTAAGAATAGGGATGAACACATTAGTGGGAGTGAGACAGTGATATGTTAACAGGATTGATGGTTCCAGTAGGGTTAAAAAAATCTTGGAATTTGGGCATAGGAGAACTGGAATGCATGAAATTAAGATTATGGATATATTGTCCTTATTTGTTATGAGATGCTCTGTGATATTATATTCACTGTAGTTACCGGAAGTAGGCTGAAGGTAAACTCACTGAATGAGAGCGATTCAAGAACCTGAATGATTAAGATGTTAGAGGAATAATCAATTACATGATCAATTGATAATTCATGTTTTTCTTATTTCCATGACTTTTTCCTCTTAACTTTGTAGTCTACTACATTCTGACTTTGTGATTGCCATTTAAGTTGCTTTGACCAAAGCAATACTTACAACTCGTTTAAACACAAGGTTTAAAAAAAGTCATTCATGTTTTTGCTTCCCCCTTTCGCATGAGCATGTGATGAATTACTTGTTCTTGCTTCTCTGCTGTGGACATGAGAACATCTTTGGACAAGCTACAGAACTCATCTGGCCTAGACCACTTAATTGGGGAAGTGAGAGTGTGAGAGTACATGGAAAACAGATGAGTCATCACTATTCCACAATAGCTGACTGCAAACCAACCCCACATGACTGAACCATGTAAGAGAACCTAGTCCCATCATTACAGCTGCCCTGACAATAGGTAGCTGCCCAGAAGCACATGCATCATTCCAGGTAAGAGTAGAAGAAGTGAAATTGCCTTAGCAAAAATTATATCAGTGAGAAAATTATGGCAGTGGGGGAGATCTGATCTAGCCATCTCTGCCTCTTGCCTTAGCCTACAAGCTGCCTTTAACTATTCCTGAGCTTAGGCCAAGCTAAATTTGGAAGATATTTAATGTATAGTTTGATAAATGATAAAAGGCCTTCCCAAAAATGCAACCACATTGATAAACCTAATAAGAGACCACTAGGCTAAGGAAGAGAAAAGGAGCCTGAATTCTGCTATGCCATAGATTTCCAAGCATGATTCTGCAGGACACCAGACGTGCAACTTCCCCAATTACTCCTGCAAATAACATCACCATTGTGCTTTGGCCTTTTGAGATATATTTTCAGGTTTTTTGCATCTATGACACCAATAGCTCTCCCTAGACCCTCTAACCCTGCTCCCGTGGTCCTACCTAGAAGCAACTCCATTCAAGAGGACAACTCTATAATTTCACCTTTACCCCAACCAATCAGCATCAAGCACCCATCTCAGGCCCCACTTTTGCAGGTCTGCTGAAGTTACTGGAGGTCCACTCCAGACCCTGTTTTTCTGGGTATCACCAGTGGAGGCTGCAGAACACAAATATTGCTGCCTGTTCCTTCCTCTGGAAGTTTCATCCCAGAAGGGTACCTGCCAGATGACAGCCAGAGCTCTCCTGTATGAGGTGTTTGTCGACCCCTGCTGGGAGATGTCTCCCATCAGGAGGCATGGGGGTCTGGGACCCACTTAAGGGGGCAGTCTGTCCATTTGCAGAGCTTGAGCACTGTGGTAGGAGATCTACTGCTCTCTTCTGAGCTGGCAGGCAAGAACATTTAAGTCTGCTAAAGCTATGCTCTTAGCCGCCCCTTTCTCCAGGTGCTCTGTCGCAGGGAGATGGGAGTTTTATCTATAAGCCCCTGACTAGGGCTGCTGCCTTTCTTTGAGAGATGCCCTGCCCAGAGAGGAGGAATCTAGAGAGACAGTCTGGCTACAGTGGCTTTGTGGCATTGTGGTGGGCTCCACCCAGAGACTGGGTTATTTATAAAGAAAGAGGTTCAATTGGCTCATAGTTCAGCATGGTTGGGGAGGCCTCAGGAAACTTACAACCATTGCAGAAGGCAAAGGGGAAGCAAGGCACAGTCTTCACAGGGCAGCAGGAAGGAGAAGTCCTGAGTGAAGGGGGAAGCCCCTTATAAAGCCATCAGATCTCATGAGAATTCACTCACTATCATGAAACAACATGGGGGAACCACCCCCATGATGCAATTCCCTCCATCTGGTTTGTCTCTTGAGGATGATGGGGATTACAATCTAAGATAAGATTTCACTGGGGACACAAAGTCTAACCATATCGGGATGGCTCTCAGGTCTTTGAGAAAGACATTCCTGAGTTGTGAGAATAACAAGAGGCTCTAAAAAACTTAATTTCAAAATAACCTAGAAAAAAATCACAGAAAAAAGTTTTCTAAATTAAATGCTCTAAGAAAGGGAGAGGCCTCTGTGGCTAGGACAACTCTATTCTGTGAGGGATGGTGAGGGGAGGTCAGAGGTCTAGAGGCAGGAAGAAGTTTGTCTAAAGTTTCGTGAAGTTTCAGGGAAAAAGTTCCCTTCCTTGTCAGAGATCCTCATTGTGAGTTGCCTAATCTTGGTCCAAATGTTCTAATTAAATCTTTATGTGTTTGGAGGTAAAGCTAATGTTTTACCTCAAGCATAATAAAATATTGTATGAGGAAGATATTATGTATGGAGGGTGCTCCCTTAATAACATGTTCTAAAAAATATTCCAAAATAAAGCAGTTAAATGCATTCTCTTCAGATGAAATTAAGGGCTTAAAGGCAAAATCGAAGAGACAGAGAGAAAATAAAGGTTTGTAATGAAGCCAAGTCGTTTGTCTGGGGTAATACTTGAGGTTCGTTGCCTCACACCAAGGAAATCAAGAACGGGGATACACAAGGAGTGAGTTTAAGAGCAGAAGTTTAATAGGCAGAAGAGAGAAGCTCCCTCGTGCAGAAGGAAGGGGTTCCAGAGATCATTTGTGGAGAGATATGGTTGGTTTTATAGATGAACTTGAGGGGGCGGTGTCTGATTTACATAGGGCCCAAAAGATTGGTCGGACCAGGTGTGCCATTTACATAGCATGCCATTTCACCCTAATCTTTTATTATGCAGATGTGTTCTCTACCTGGCCAGCACCATATTGCCTCTTCCCTTATTGCACATATGGTGACCAAGAAAAGGGAAGAGTGGAGCCTCCATCTTGAACATACCTGACCCCCCAGGTAGCCTTTTTCTATTGGCACAGCTGCCGGCATTCACCCGTGCAAGCTTCCAGCTCGCTTATCTACTTCTGCAGCTCGACTTTACAGGCTGCTCTTTTTAGAAAAGAAATGATTTGGGGGCTGCTTTTTGTTAAAAGGGAAACCTTGCTGAGGACTCTTTTACTCAAACTATCTGCCTAAATAGTTCCTTTCTAGCTCCTGTATCAGCAAGATTGAAAAGGCAGAAAGTGTTCTTCTCTTAGTCTTTGTTGTTGAATGTTTCTCATCACGATGGTGACTGGACGCTGGGGAGCTCAATTCTAGCAATTCTGTTGAACGTTTCTGTTTCCCAAAGCAGTTTAACATGTCGGGTGTGTATTTGACCATCCTGAGTTCAACCCGTAAATAAAGGGTTAATCGATTTGAATGATTTGTGTTATCATAAAATCTAATAAAATTTTATATCCTTATCAGTAAACCAAATAATTTCATCCAAATATATTTACTTGTTCAATGATTGCTTTACTCTTCTGTTTAATTTATATTATTTTTTCTTATTCTTTCATACTCCTGTCAAGTATCTAAAATTCTACTTTTCTCCCTGAAATAGTTATGATACGTTTGGCAAAAAAAAAAAGAAAAATTAATATTTGATTGGGATACTTTCCTACAAGCTTTCAAAAATTGTGCTAAGGTCTCAGAACCCAAGAGTAAATTATTTTCAGTTTTTTCCCTAGGGTACCAGTATAAATATACCAAATAGCTCCTCCTCAAATATTGTTATGTCTAAGGTCTTTAGTACTCTTACTATTACACAAAGTATGCCCTTCCAAATCAAAATCAATACTTTTAAAATCATATCCTGAGTTGTTTTTGGTGTGAGTAATAAAATTGACTTGAGTATTGACAGAGGAGTCAGCGGCAGGCTCTGATGGGCTTTGGAATGGCAGTGGGTACACGGTCCACATGAAACTTAGAACAGTCTTGGGGAAAGACGAGCTTAGAGATCATAAAAAGAAAAGACTTGCTCAACCAAACATTTACTGAAAAGGAACCTAGGCATAGACAATAATATTTTTAAATGCCAAATATGCACAAGTGGGCACAGTAAGAAAAGGTAGGAGATTTTCTGAGCATGAAAGAAGTGAGATGGATACAATAGCAGTTTATCTGAGCTTCAGATTTGCAAAAGCATGCCTCGCCGTTCAAGAACCTAGGGGCAACAAATATGTTGAGTTAGTTCAGATAAAAATAATTTAACAACAAAAGAGGCATGTGGAAGGAACTAATGTGTTATGAATAATCAGAAATCAATAATTTTTACAGGATATATGCCACACTGAAACAATAAGTAGCCTGATAAGCTTCCCTTTCCCAGAATATGTAAATATTGATTACATGATCCATAGCCAGTGTCACAGAACTGAGACACTTATTTTACTGAGAGTTATTAAGGGAGAAAATGTACTGTATTTCAACATACAAACCTGATTGTTTATTTTAAGCACAAAGGTTTTATATGAATTAATTTTTTATTGGAGAGTAAGCAAATGGAACTATTTTGTTTCAGAAAACATTATGCCCTGTCAAAGAGAATGTTCAAAGTGTTGTTTCATACTTTTCTACAAATTCTGTTGTAAAACTAATTTAATTATAACCAAATATGTGCAATTTTATTATTTCCCAATCTGAGACTAAGAATTGATTGCTATGCAATGTATATTTTCTACAAAATCTTTAATCTGGAACTTTTTTTTAGCAGAGATATCTGCTTTTATGTGATAAATATACTCCACACAAAAAAATGTAGTGAGTGAAAAGAACTAATGTAAAGCTAATTTCAAGTCAAGGAATGTTTTCAGACAATAAATAAGAACAATTCGTATGCCTCTTCACTGGTTTCCTGTCATGAGTTTGTGAATTGTAGTCCTTGAACTCACATTTGCTTTCAGCCAGGAAATTCTTCACTTTAGTCTATGTAGTAGTGTCTATTTAAATGGTGAGAAAAAAATTGAATAAAATTAGGAAGGAAAAATGATACATCTATGTGACGAATGGGTTTGGAGGTGCGGTATCATGTAAGCAAGTGTAAAGGAAGGTGAAAAATCATCCATGTGCACCTAGGAACATAAATAAACTGAAGACATACTGCTGAAAATACATGATTTTTCAGAAAATAATACGTTCTATTGTAGAAGAAACATCATTGAAAGTTCAATTGAGATTTTCAAAAATACAAATATTTTGCAGAATTTTGATTAAAGATTATATACAAAAAGAAATCACACAGCATATAAATGAGAACAACAATATATTTGAAACATCAGTCTGTGTCAAATGTCTCAAAGTCCTATCCCATAATGTGATAATTGTTTCTTTCAATAGTTATTCAGGAGCTATTTATTAAATCAAGATGTATTAATTTTGTTCCATCTCATCACCAGCTATGGTTAATTAAATTCTGATACAATATTGACTTGTAGTTCTATCATATGTGCGTAAATGATTGGAAAAAAAGAGTGACGCTTTAGGATTTAAAATGTATAGAGATATTGAAATTAATATGAGATGGAAGGTAGCAAAAAGAATGAATGAATGCAAGCTTCCATACCTGGAAATATAATATGTCAGACTAGGCACCCTAAATTGCCCTCTCTTTCAAAGGAAAAAAACTGAAATTAATAAAAACTATTTTTTAAATGTACAATGTTATGCAGATATCAATATTCAGTGATAGATTAAATAAAAAAGAAATTTTTATAGTGAAATTTCAAAAAATATAAGCAAAGAATACAAAACGGCCAATATATTCCTGAGATGAAAAAAAGGAAGGGAGAAGAGATTTCCTAACAAATCTGAAGACATTCTTTGAAGCCATATCAGTTAAGAGAGAGAGATAGTAAAACTGAAAGAGAATAAAGGACTCAGAAAGATGATTATGAATAGATGGTAACTTGATTTTTGATAAAAAATTTAATTTCTAACTGTATTTTTTATAAATAGATATATATGTGAATAATTTTAGCAATATAAATGATGGTTATTTTGAAAAGCTTATTTCTGTGAAGTTTTTATATTTTCTTTTATTCTGCAATGCTTAAGTTTTATAGATGAACTTATCATATGGTTTTTCAGAACATAATATTAGTATTTTAAGCCATTGTCTATTATAAAATGCATATATTATCAAGAAACCTTGTATTTAGTATGAACATAATGCTTAATGTTTTAGTATTCTTGTAAAATTATATACCCATATATAATATAACTATATTGTGAATGATAAATTAACAATTTATTTTAATTGATATTGAATATAATATGCGACAGTGGGGCAAAATTATTTTGCTATCTTTTTACCTCATTCCCCCTCAGTTGCATTTTCATAGGCATTATTTCTCACTAAGTTACTTGAATGCCAACTAATAAACATACACCTTTCCAGGACATAGCAGAATATTCCAAGGGTTTAGAGAATTTTTTTAAAATAGGACTGATACAGTAAGTAGGACAATGGTATTTACACAGTGTGGTAAGACATGGAGGAGATATTCTGAGTGCTAGATGTGCACATCGTATATTTTTAAGACTGTATTTTTTAGGGCATTTTAGATTCATGGCCAAATTGAGTGAAGAGTACAGAGACATACTTTAGAAAAATTTAGTAGAAAGGACAGAGCTTTCCCATATGTCTTTTGCTTCCCCAGCCTCCCCAGTTCTCAACATCCCCCACCAGAGTGCTATACTCCTTACAATTAGTGAGCCTACACTGAAACATTATTATCACTCAAAGCCTATAGTTTATATCAGGTTTTATTCTTGGGGTACATTCTATGGGTTTTGACGAATGCATAATGACATGCATCCACATTTTAGTATCATACAGAGCAGCGTTTCTGCCCTAAAAATCCTCTGTGCCTCCCCTAATCATTCTTCTCTTCCCCCAAGCCCTGGCAGCCACTGCCCTTTTTACTTTTCCTTTTCCAGAATGTCAAATGATTGGAATCATACATTATGTGATCTTTTCAGATTTACTTCTTGCATTAAATAATATACAGCTAAGGTTCTTCCATGTCTTTTCAAGGCTTGAAGTTCATTTGTTTTTAGTCTTAAATAAAATGTCATTGTCCTGAAGGATATACCACAGTTTATCCATTCATCTACTGGAGGACTCGTTGGATCCTTCCATGTTTTGGGATTCATGAATAAAGTTGCTATAAACATTCATGTGCAGATTTTTGTGTGTACATAAGCTTCCAACTTCTTTGGGTAAATACCAAAGGGTGCAATTGCTGGGTGCTACGGTAATGATTAGTTTTGCAAGGAAGATGCCAAACTATCTTCCAATGTGGCTGTAACATTTTGCATTCCAATTGGCTGTATTGTGTTTTAGTATTTGTTTTATGGTTGAATCTGCATTGCTAAGTAAGTTTCAACATCCATGCCCTGTCTATTGGGTTCTCTATATTAATATAAATACTTTTATTATGAGTCAAAAAGTACAAAAAAAGGAAATTTATTTTACTGGACTAACAAGACAACAAAAGTGTTCAGAATGTGTCCTGAAAAACAAATACCCATATTTCCATGAAAAAGGAAAAAAAAGACAATTTACACAAAATGTTTGTCATGTGGCTGAAGCATTTTATTTTCCCTAAAATATCTAAGTAATTACTTAAATTTTCTATGTTATCGATTTGTCAGTGGACAGCTGGTCTCAAGCTATAAAAATAACATTAATTGGATGTACAAATAGTTCTTTTAACTACCCAATGAGATTAAAATTCACATTTTGTTGGCTGGAAGTAGTCAAATTATTTCTAACGGTCTATTTAAAATTTAGCTGAATTTATATAGTGGAAATGGAAAAGTTGAATAAAAAATATGAAGAGTATAACTACCAAATTAAACTTAAGGTAAATCGTTATTGTACTTCTTTGTGTTGAGTAGTTCTTAAAATGCTTAAGATTGTGGGTGAAAAACACCTGCAATTATGATCAAGCAGAACAATTTAGTTGATAAAATGAGAGTTCTAAAAAAGGAGCAACCATATGCTTTAGATATTATAAGAATTAACAAATATCTAAAGCATGTTCATATTGTCACATTTTTTATAAAAGACATGTACTATGCCAATATTTAAGTCTCAAAGAATAAATTATCTCCATTATATAAAAAATTATAAATTTGGCTGGGTGCTGTGGTTCACACCTGTAATCCCAGCACTTTCAGAGGCCAAGTCAGGTGGATCATCTGGAGTCAGGAGTTCGAGACCAGCCTGGCCAGCATAGTGAAACCCTGCCTGTACTGAAAATACAAAACTTATCAGGGCATAGTGGCACTTGCCTGTAATCCCAGCTACTCCAGAGGCTGAGGCAGGAGAATCTCTTGAACTTGGGAGGCAGAGGTTGCAGTGATCCGAGATCACACCACTGCACTCCAGCCTGGGTGACAAGAGGGAGACTCCGTCTCAAAAAATATATATATATGTTATAAATTAAATTTGTATAAAAGTAATTTTAAAGACACTCTGGAAAACAAAATTTACAAACAACTTGAATTTGAAAGGAAAGTAAAATTCAATATAGTCAAAAGCAAAAAATAAATAACTAAATAATGACCTAAACTATTTTCATATATTTGTGAATTTTCTATTCTAGGTGCTTTTTTTTTTTCCTGGCATTGATGCCTAGTTTATTGCATTTGGCCAGAAAATATATTTCATATCATTTTAATTTTCTCAAATGTGTTAAAACTTGTATTACGACCTAACACATGATCTATCCCAGAGAGCGTTTCCTACACATTCAGCTGTGGTGGGTGAAATGTTCTCTATATGCCTCTTAGTTTCCCTTGGTCTGTCCATAGTGTTGTTCGTGTCCTGTTTTCATATTATTCTTCTGTCTTTGCTGTATCTATTACTGAAAGTGCGATATCTGTCATCTATTTACTTAATTTCATTTCAGTATACATGTACAGCAGTATCAGCACTGTTAACCCCTTCCCCATAAGATATATTTAATCCACTTATGTACTTTTCTTATGCACATTTTATGTACCTATTGGTTTTTACAGACACAATTCACGTGCAAAGTTTCTTAGGTTGACATCTTTCTGCCATCCTTTTCACTGTGGTTGTTTTATAGCTTTGTTATATAGTTAGATTTTTGTTACATTCTGCATTTCACATCAGGATTCCTGTCAGTTTCTAAGTTTATTTTTAATTGGATACATTGTTTCATTACTGATATGTTAAAGTTCCATGGGTTTTGGCAATTGCAATGTCATGTATTTACAAACATGGTATCATACAAAATAGTTTCACCACCTGCCATGCACCATGGTTTGAATGTGTCACCACCAAAATTCAGGTGTTGAATCGTAATGACCACTGTGGTGGTATGAAGAGCTGAGGCCTTTAAGAAGGGATTATGTCATGAGGACTTCTCCCGTCTTGCATTAGATTAAGGCCTCTATAAAAGAGTCTTCATGGACACTTAGGTTGACTGCATCTATTTGTTATTGTGAATAGTGTGGCAACAAATAAAATTGGATCAATAAATAGGTATATATACACAATCATGTGCTATTTAGCTATAAAAATTGAAGTCATGTCTTTTGCTGCAACATGGATGGAACTGGAGGCAATTTTAAGTAAAACAACTCAGAAACAGAAAAATTAATACTATATCTTCTCACTTATAATTGGAAGCTAAATAATGTATAAAACTGGGCATAGCGTGTGGAATAATAGACAATGGACACTTGGAAGGGTAGAAGGGTGGGAGGAGGGCAAATTATAAGAAATTGCTTAATGGGTACAATATATGTTGTTTGGATGATGGATACAATAACCCTGACTTCACCACTATGCCATATACTCATGTAACAAAGTTATAGCTGTACTTCATACATTTGTACAAATTAAACAGAGGGAAAAATATTAAAAAGGATTTAGGCAGCTTTTGGCCCTTTTGCTCTTCTCTTTTTCATCATGTGAGGACACAGAGTTGCTTCTCTCTGGAGAAAGCAGTGTTCAAGACATTATCCTGAAAGCTAGATAAGCACATGCCAGACAACAAAGTTATTAGCAGATTGATCTTGGACTTTCCAGCCTCCAGAACTATGGGAAATACATTTCTGTTCTTTAAAAATTACCATATGTGGTATTTTCTTATAGAAGCATTAACTAAGTCACTAACCTCCTAAATGCTTCTTTTTAAATCCTTACCTGCAACTTTTCTGAAAATATAAGTATATGTTTATTTGTGGGAAATATTTCAATTTCAGAATATATCAGAAAATTAACTTTTCAGTCTTGTATTTATACAAATATTTTCTGTATTCTTCATGCAATGATAAATATAATGAAACTATTATATTACAGATGACAGAAGGGGCTTTCTCAATAATTTTTGTTGAGTAAAATGATGATACAATATCAAATTGCAATAGAATGTAATTTGATCCAGGCAGAAAGTACAGCAGGTTTATTTCTGCTAAAATGAATATTTTAGTTAAAAAGTTAACAGATTTTAATTTTGTTTTGTTTTATTTTGTTTTGACACAGCTTTGCTTTGTCATCCAGG
Organism: Macaca thibetana thibetana; assembly: GCF_024542745.1. NCBI lineage: Eukaryota > Metazoa > Chordata > Mammalia > Primates > Cercopithecidae > Macaca > Macaca thibetana. Next base: position 8,231,473 of record NC_065595.1, read on the forward strand.
CTGGAGTGCAGTGGCATAATCACGGCTCACTGCAGCCTTGACCTCCAGGCTCAAACAATCTTCCTGTCTCAACCTCCCAAGTAGCTGGGACTACAGGTGTCTGCTACCATGCCTTGCTGAGTTTTGTATTTTTTGCAGAGATGAGGTTTCTCCGTGTTGTCCAGACTGGTCTTGAACTCCCAGACTCAAGCAATCTGCCTGCCTCAACCTCCCAAAGTTCTGGGATTACAGATATAAGCTATCACATCCAACCAACAGACTTTATTAAAATGTAGATTATATAGGTGAACAGAGTATTTCCATAATAACTTTTAAAAGATTTCTTCTGTACGAAAGTTTGAAATGCCAAGTAACACAATGGAGGTAAAATTTTCCATTTATTACTTGGTAAATTTAATAAAACTCTACAACACTTGCTTGGCTCCAAGTACTCTCCCAGGTATTAAAAATGCAACAATGATTAGAACTATAACTAAGTCTCATAAAGGAAAAGGAAACAGACAATTTCCATAAGGTTATTTTATTTGTTGATAATAACCATAAAGAAAAACATAGTTGAATAATATAGAATCAAAGGTGGTAAAGGCTGAGTTAGCCAAGGTGGGCAGGGCAGCTCTCTCTAAAGGAAGATACTCTTAATCTAAGACCTAAATCAATGACAAGTGTAGTAAGGCTAAATTTGAGAGGAAACGAATCTAGGTACAATAAAAACCTAAAATTATGTGAAATAAAGTTCGTGTGCTCATATTTTAGGAAACGAAAGTAAGCCAATGGCGCTGGAACGTTCTGAATGGGTGAAGGCAGTCTTTGGAGGCACGCGGTACACGGAAATAGGGCCAGATCCTGGAGGCCTTATTGATTTCTTCCCCATTATTATGAATCTCATTAATATCCCTTCATATATGACTTATTATTTATTTATCTGTTTATTTATTTTTGAGATGGAGTCTCATTCTGCTGCCCCAGCTGGAGTGCAGAATGCAATGACACAAGCTTGGCTCACTGCAACTTCTGCCTCCCGAGCTCAAATGATTCTTTTGCCTCAGCCTCCCGAGTAGCTGGGACTACAGGTACCCACCACCACGCCCAGCTGATTTTTGTATTTTTAGTAGAAACGGGGTTTCGCCATGTTGGCCAGTCTGCTCTCAAACTCCTGACCTCAAGTGATTCACCCTCCTTGGCCTCCCAAAGTGCTAGGATTACAGGCTTGTTCCCAGCTGATTCGTATATGACTTTAAAACCACCTACTTTAAATAATATTTCTTTTGTTTATACTTTGCCATTGACCATTCACAAGACAAGGAACCTTAGCTATGATTCTACATGAGCCATTATTATGTTTTATTTACAGTGTTATTACCACAATTTGATTATATGCAATAAATTCTTGGAAGATTTGAATAAGACTTTTTGAATAAGATTTGCCTATGGGGCCTAATTTTAAAGAAATGGATCAACTTTGTTATTAGCTTCTGCTCCACTCTGTTCAAGCGGAGCACACAGGAGCATCCGAGGGATGTGGGCCTCCCTCTGATGAGAATGACCTGGTTGTTGACCCTTGCTAGATTTGATGCAGAATCCATGCATAAAATACGGAGAGAGCTTCCTATGTATTTTTATTCTATAGGGAAAGGCAAAAGCTAAGTCAGTCTACAAATAAAGGGAGAATCCCAGCATGCAAGGGCCAGATCAGCTTACTTATGTGCAAATGAGAAATCGCCTAGTTGGCTACTATGCCTGCCCTGGGCTGTGTTTAGAATAAAAGAGAAAAAGATGTAGCTTTTTAAAACTACAGTTTGATTATCGGATACTAACAGTGTTGCGAACAAAAACCAAATTACTTTGCATTAGCCCTCGATCCTTAGAAGAACAAAGGAAGCAACTGAATATAAATTTATATTTTGGTCATTTTTGTTTGTTTTAAGAAAATCACTTCAATATATAACTAATTGCATTTCCATTGTTATTTAAAATATGACACTGATTAGAGTAGTTCTTAAAACTGATGCGCGTAAGTATACCTTTTTTTTAAACAAAAACAGATTTACGGACTTAATTCAAACCTATTCAATCCCCAGGTGTGAGCTCTCACAAATATTGACATGTTTCATGATTGCGTCTAGTGTGCAAAAATGTCTTCAAACCACTTGTTTTACACCCTTCTAGATAAAAAGGCTACATGATCTACTAAGATATTATCACTTAAATGGCAAAATTATAATGAAGTACTACTTAAGAAGCACAGGAAAAATACATGGATTTCACTCAAAATTCCTTTGGTGTATCTTGTTTCAGACACATATTCAAATCTGTTAAAATGTGAACAAGTAAATATACTACCTGTTTCTTCAGCAAATAAATGGTTCAAATGCATTGGTTTGTAGCTTGTTATTAATGTTGTTTGAAAAACTACATTATGAAAGCAAGCCTTCCTAGACAATCATAACCAAAAAAGAAATTCTTTATTTAATCAATCATCAAATTATGTCACTATACTTGAAATCATTTCACTGTAATTTTTTTGGAAGTGTTACTTTTCTCTACCACTTAAATATTCTACTAGAAGCAATATGACGGGGTAGTTTAAAAATGTGGCACAGAGGTGTCCCCATATTTCAATGTCCACTCTGCCACACTTCGGCGATGTTGTGTGAGACACATCTCTTGATCTTCTCAAGGCATTATTTTTTTCCATGTAGTATTGTCACAATAAAACTACATTATTTTGTAGAGAAAATGAAGCTCACTTTTTGGTGATTAGATAGATTTGCAAATATTAAAGTATCAGTAAATATAACCCTCTAAAATATTAATGATAATTCTTAGTTATGAATTGATTAGAAAGTGTAATCATGTTTGGCATTGAGGGACTTGAGTGTATAATATTGAATATGATAGAAAAACATGAAGAAATATAGTATTATTATGATAATGTATATAGTATTATCTACTATGCACATAGTATTATCTACTATGGTAAAGATCTCTGAGGGGAAAGTCCAGAGCTTTTCAGTAAGCAAAAAACAAAGTGGAATTCAGGAATATAACATATAAAGGATTAAAATTTCAGAATATTAGGTGAAAGAAGTTACAACAATATATTTTTATTTCATAGGTGGATTTCCAAAAATATTTATATTCCACAAATTTCAGAATACAAAAAATGAGACTGTGGAAGTATTGACCTGTTTTCTATCTATGTCATTTTGTCTTTTTCCAAAACAGAACGCAAATGAAACCCGGAAATATGATTATTTTAGCCTGGTTACTTTTACTTAGTATATTGCATTTGATATTTATCTACTGTTTGGGTATCTTGTAAGTTTTATTGGTAAGCAGTATTTCAATGTAAGGATGGATCAGTCAATTTATCTATTGAGTATTTCAATGTAAGGATGGATCAGTCAATTTATCTACTGACAATATGAAGAGCATTTGAGTTATTTCCAGTTTGAGGAGATTATGCACTAATATGCAAAACATCTGAAAGCACAGTGTTTGTTTAACCTCTGTGGGATAAATCTCACTTCCAGAGTGAGACTGCTGAGTCGCATAAGAAGTATATATTTAAATCTTTAAGAAAGAGCAAAACTGTTTTACAAATTGACTGTACCATTTTGCATTCTCTGTGCCATATTTTAAGAGTTCATTTGCACCACATCTTCATCAGCATTTTTATTATTTTACTTTTAATTTTAACCATTCAAGTAAATGTGGAGTGGTGTCTAGTGATTCTCATTTGCATCCCTCTAATGACTAATGGTATTGTGAATCTTTATACGTTTAATCGTCTTTTGTATGACTTCTTTGTAAAATGTCTACTTTTTGCTCATTTTAATTGGGCTATTATCTTTGTTATTGTTGAGTTTAAGAATATTTTCTTTATTCTTATTACAAGTTTCAGATATATAATATTCAAATATCTCTCCCAGTATAAGATTTGCACAAGTTTACTCCCCAAACTATCTAATTTCTTTACTGCTTTTCCTTTGGAATAGCATTTCTTGCCCTTTTCCAAAAATGTGAAAGTATTGTAATAATATTGGCATAATACCCTAGGTCCAGAAATGATTTTGGCACTTTCAAATGATAAAAGGTATTTTAAAAAATCTTTTTAACATTCTTAACCACAATTTATCTTAATTTGTGCCATGGAGTAACACTGTTTCTTTCCCTTTCCACTCCTTTTTCCAAGTGTTTTAAAACTCTTTTTTTCTACAAGGGAGAGGTTTTGGACAGTAATGTATGCTTTTATTTCAGCAGTCTGGGAGCTTTCTCCAAGTCTGCAAAACTAAGGGAGGTTTTTCAGCGTCCTGCTGGTCCTGTGACATTATGTTCTGCTGGCCTAGAGGTTTTAGTTCCAGAGAAAGGATTAGCTGCCACCAGGAGACACAACAATGATTCCACTAAACTGAAATTTAAGATTGCCACCTGGCCACTTTGGGCTCCTTCTACCTCGAAGTCAACAGGCTAAGAAGGGAGTTACAGTGTTGGCTGGGGTGACCGATCCAGACTATCAAGATGAAATCAGTCCGTAACAGATGTAAGCATAAGTATGCGCGGAATACAGCAGATCTCTTAGTGTATCTTTTAGTATTACCATGCCCTGTGATTAAGGTCAGTGGGAAGCTACAACAACCCCATCCACATATGAGTACAAATGGCCCAGACCCTTCAGGAATGAAGGTGTGGGTCACCCAACCAGGTAAAAAAGCCATGATGCATTGAGGTGCTTCCTTAAAGCAAAGCCAATACAGAATGGGTAGTAGAATAATAGTCATTACTATCAGCTACTACCACGTGACCAGCTGCAGAAACAAGGACTGTAATTGCCATGAGTATTTCCTCCTTATTTCCTTTATTTTTTTCTCTGTCATGTGACATAAGATTTATTGACTTTATATCAGCATTTAAGTGCTGTTAACTTTATGTAATAGCATTAGGTTAAGGATTAGTGTGCTTCTGGTTGTACAAAGGATAGCTGTATTATGTTAGGTATAATTATGACTTTAGTATTTTCTTCTTTTGAAGATTATGTATGATTTCAGGCAATGTGTATGGGTTCAAGTTGAAAAGAGGTAGACTGGTGATGGTTAATACTGAGTGTCAATTTAATTGAATTGAGGGATACAAAGTATTGCTTCTGGATGTATCTGTGAGGGCGTTGCCAAAGGAGATTAACATTTGAGTCAGTGGCCTGGGAGAGGCAGACCTACCCTCAGTGTGGGTGGGCACTATCTAGTTAACTGCCAGAGCCACTAGAATAAAGCGGATTTGCTGAGTCTCCTGTCCTTCATCTTTCTCCCGTGCTGGATCCTGCTGCCCTGGAACATCAGACTCCAAGTTCTTCAGCTCTTGGACTCTTGGTCTTACACCAGTGGTTTGCCAGAGGCTCTTGGGCCTTTGGCCACAGACTAAAGGCTGCACTGTTGGTTTCCCTACTTTGAGGGTTTGGGACTCGAACTGATCCACCACTGGCTTCCTTGTTCCTCAACTTGCAGATGGTCTATCCCAGGACTGTACCCAGGATATACCCAGGTCTATTCCGGGACTTTTCCCAAGATAGACCATCTGTAAGTTGAGGAGCAAGGAAGTGAGTGAGAAGTATGTTAGTAAATTCTCCTTAATAAACTATCTTTCACGTATACATGTATTCTATTAGTTCTGTCACTCTAGAGAACCCTAATAGAACTGCCTTACCTATTTTGTTTTGGGCATATGTTTTCCTGAAGGTGGAGAAGAGCCTATGATTGTGTGCAGCCTGCCCTCACATTTGCAGATTCCAGAGGTTCTGTACTTTCACACTCCCTCACGCTTAATCTTTGGCAATTTGTACAAAAATAGCTACGTCATTAAAAGTAAATCTTAAAAGCTTATGCAAAACTTTGTTAATAGGAATTAAGAACCTAAAGAAATCAAAAGGTATGTTCATTGATTGGAAAACTTGATACTATTTAATACAATCCCAACCTTTTTATTCATAAAATTTGATGAGATAATTCTAAAATGTAGTTAGAAATGCAAAGTGCCTAAAAGAGTAGAAGCATTTTTTAAATTGATGAGTAAGGTTGGTAAAGGTACACTATAAAATTTCAAAATTATTATAAAGTGATATGAACCAAGGCAATGAAACAGAATAGGCAGTCAAGAAATAGGCCCAAACATATATTGTTCCCTGATTTTCAAAAAAAAGTGCCATGCATTACAGTTGGAAATTGACTATGATTTCAAAATATGGTTGAGAAACAAAATGATATTCATATGGGAAAAAAATAAACCTCTGTTTACAATGTAGGGAAAAGCATCAATTGGAGAAGAAACATAGATCTAAATATGAAAACTAAAACTACAAGACTCACAGAGAAAAATATAGTAGCATATTACAAACATTGAAATGGCTCCCGAATTTTAAATTATGACAGAGAAATCACAGATTATTTTTTAAATAGGTAAATGTTTATCAAAATCTATACTGTGCTCCTCTAAGAAACTTAGGATGTGTACCAAGAACTTATAAAAAATTCTACAAATCAGTAAAAAAGAGATCAGTGGTGTAATTTTTAAAAAGAGCTAGATAGTTGAACAGGCATGTGAGAAATTCAGCTATGTGTTTGCCAGTTTATCTCAGTCCATTTGTATTGTCATAATAAGTTAACTGAGAATGGGTAATTTATAATGAGCAGAATTTGTTTTTTCTTCCAATTCTGAAAACTGAGAAGTCCAAGGTCAAGGTGCCAGCAGGTTTGTTTTCTGCTGAGGGTGTCTCTCTGCTTCTAAGATGATACCTAGTTGCTGCATCCTCTGGAGGGGCAAAGTGCTGTGTACTCACGTAGTGGAATGTGGAAGCCCAAGTAATCTGAATGCTTCATGAAGCCTTGTGTAAAAGGATCTTAATCCCATTGATAAGAGAGGAGCCCCCATGTCCTAATGACTTCTTAAAGCCCATACCTCTTAATACCATCACGTTGGCCATTGAGTTTCGACATCTGAAATTTGAAGGATATACATTCAGATCACAGCACAGTTGTATATTAGGGACATGTAAATGCCCCTACTTATTAGGAACATAAAAATTACAGCTGGGAAGAGTTCACTGTGCATGTTCCAAAATGGTTAAAATTGCTAGTGCTGGATAAAGTGAGAAGCAACTGGAACTTTCAGACGTCAGTTGTAGAAGTATACAATGGTATAACATCTTTAGAAAACTGTCTGGAAATAACGTTGCACATTTGCATCTCCCAAGTTTCACCCCTTTTACTCCTGAGCCCTAAGTACTATAAACAAGAGAAATTATTTCCAAAATGCTTTATGCAAATATTCACAACCACTGTATTTATAATGGCTAAAACTCTGAAAAAAAACATAGATATGTAGATAAATATTTTATATATTCATAAAATTAATCTAAGATATTTTATTGTTACACTTTAGAAAAGTACAGATGAATGCATAGTTTTGCTATGAAACTGTTGCGAAAGAGTGAATTTGATACAAAACATGAGCTATAGTGATGCAAATATACCCCTGGGCAAGATTGATGATGTGAAAATATAATAAGATTATTATTGTAGATTGTGTTTTAGCTGAGCCAGAGAGAATTCTATGTTCACTAGAAAAATGCAAAGGATATGAAAAAGGAATTTAGAATTGACCAGTTTAACAAAACTAATGTCATCCACTTACATTCAAAGTTAGTATAAACAATGTGCACAGAGTGAGATTAGATAAAATAGTCTTATGTGATTGTGAGAGTATGAAATTGTGTTATGTATGAACAAAACTCTGGAATGTGTCTGGAGATTTTATAAATAATAAGCAATGAGCGGTACTCATTTTAAATGATGCCTACATCTTTTTATTTAATCAAATACCTATCATGCTCATACCTTTTAAAAGTCTATTACATTTTGAAATACAAATCAGCTGTCTTTTTCACTGACTTGTAAGTGATATGAAACTATTAAAATACACTTTAAAATCTGAAGCAATTTATATGGTAATTTATGGTTTCCTAATATCCCAAAGAAAATAATTGTATGAGTTCTATCACAAGTTAGCAACCTCTACTTTACAGCTAATTTAGGAAGAGTCTTAATAGTGCATTCAGTCTCTGTGGAAGTTGGTTAAATGAGAGATATGGCAGAGTTTTAGGAATATCATAAAGATAATTTGTCACTCGTATAAGAATCGACAGTGTGCCCTTGCCAAAAACCCTGATAGATTTGAAGTTTGACTTCACTTTCATTTGTCAGGGTTTTTTCTTTTGTTATTGTTGTTCCATTCTTAAGTACTTATCTTATTTTCCCCCAGCCTTCCGTCTTCTTTCTTTTATTCTTCTACTTGTCTATCTTGATCTTACTTTTTTACCTTGCTATGTCTTATCTAATATTTCTCATCTTTTCTCCATTCATTTTGGAATTGGTGCAATGTTATCTGTATGTAAATGCTAAAATATAAAACAAAGACAAGCTGCCTTATGCCTCTGATTAATATGCATAAGCACACTTACAATATTAAAACGAGAATAACAACAACAATGAAAACCTATCAGAAAGACAAATATTGTTCTTGGAGGGCAACATCCTTTTCACTCCACTACACTGACCCAAAACAAGATTATATGATGATAGTGAAAAGACGACTGTCAACAAAGAGAGGAAAGGGGAGAAACAGAACATCTGGCATGGTGTTTTACAGTTTTCTTAATTGAAAATCACTGTGCATTATCCACCACATTCTTAATCAACAATAACCCTTTTCCCCATGGCATAACAAGTACTTCAAAAGTTGATAACTGCGGAAAAAAGATTAAAAAATACGATTCCTTATAATAAATAAAAATAGGTTACCTGCTCAAATACTTTTAGAAATTTCAAACACTACAGTTTTAAAAATAATAATTTTGAAGCACAAAATCTATTTATTAGTAACTACTCGTTGGAGTGGTAATAAATACATTTACTTTCTTTTTTTCCTTCATCCTTTCCCCTTCTCCTTGCTCTGATAACCACCAATACACTTAGCCCCACATGTAAGTGAAAACACGTGGTATTTGTGCTTGGCTTTTTCACTTAACATAATGGTCTCCAGTTCCATCTATGTTACTGCAAATGACAGCCTTCCATTACTTTTTATGCCTGAATAATATTCTATTTTGGTTCTGTGTGTGTGTGTATGTGTGTGTGTGTGTGTGTGTGTATATATATATATGCCAGATTTTATTTTATTTATCCATTCATCTTGATGGACACAGGTTGATTTCATCTTTTGGCTATTGTGAATATGCTGCAATAAAAATTGGAGTGCAGATGTATCTTTGATATATTTATTTCCTTTCTTTTGAATATATATCAGTAGTGGAACTGCTGAACCATATAGCAGTTTTGTTTGTGTTTTTTTTTTTTGAGAGACATAGTTTTATTATTGATTTTATGAGAAACATGCATACTCTTCTCCATAGTGGCTGTACTAATTCACATTCCCACCAACAGTGTATGAGGGTTCCCATTTCTCTGCGTTTTTGTCAGCATTTGTTATTGCCTGTATTTTTGACACAATCCATTTTAACCGTGGTGAGATGATACTGCATCGTACTTTTGATTTGCATTTCTCTGATGATTAGTGAGTGTGAGCATTTCTTCATCTACCTGTTCGCTATTTGTATATCTTCTTTTGACAAATGTCTGTTCGTATCTTTATCCATTTTATAATTGGAGTATTTTTCTTTTGCCATTGAGTTGTTTGAACGCTCTATATATTCTGGTTATTAATCCCTTTTCAGATTATTGTTTGCAAATATTTTCTCCCATTCTGTGGGTTGTCTCTTATCTTTGTTGACTGTTTCCTTTGCTTTGCAGAAGATTTATAGCTGTTGAAGTATCAACTGTCTATTTTTTCTTTGATTGCCTGTGCTATTGATATCTTAAACAGAAAAATCTTTGCCCAGACTAATGTCCTGCATGCAGTGTGTTTACAATGCTCTCTTTAAGCAGTTTCATAGTTTCAGGACTTAGATATAAGTATTTAATACATTTTCATTTTATTTTATGTTAAAGAGATAGGGTTAGTTTTATTCTTCTGCATATAGTTTCCCAATTTTCTCAGCATCCTTTATTGATGTGACTTTTCTTTCCCTGTTGTATGGTTTCAGTTCCATTGTCAAAGATGAGTTGGCTGTAAATGTTCGAATTAATATCTGTGTCCACTATTCTGTTCCATTGCTCTATGTGTCTGTTTTCAGGCCAGTACCATGCTGGTTTGGTCACTCTATCTTTGTAGTATATTTTGAAATCAGGTAGTGTGATGCCTCTAGCTTTGATCTATTTGGTCAGCATGGCTTTGACTATTCAGGGTCCTTTGTGTTCCATATAAATTTGGGGATTTTTCTCTATTTCTGTGAAGAATGTCCCTGGTATACTAATAGAGATTACACTGGATCTGTAAATTGCATTGGGTAGTATTGTCATTTTAGCAGTATTAGTTCTTCTAATCCATGAACATGGAATAACTTCATTTTATTGTGTCCTCTTCAATTTTTTTTCATCAATGTCTTGTAGTTCCTCTTTGTATAGATTTTGTACTTATTTGGGTAAATTGATTGCTAGGTGTTTAATATTCACATTATAAATGAGATTACTTTCTTAATATATTTTTAGATTATTTGTTATTGGTGTATATAAATGCTACAATTTTTTGTATGTTGATTTTGTATCCTGCAACTTTATTGATTTATTGGTTCTAACAGTATTATGTGAAGTCGTTTGGTTTCTCTAAGTTTAAGATCATGTAGTCTGCTATCGAGGCTAATTTGACTTCTTTACTTCCAAGTTGGATGCTCTTTATTTCTTTCTCTTGCCTCTGGCCAAGAGCTCTAGTACTATGTTGAATACAAGTAGAAAAAGTGGGCCTCCTTGCCTTGTTTCTTATCTTAGAGGAAAGGCCTTCAATTTTTTCCCCATTCATTATACTATTACCTCTGAGTTGGTCATATGTAGCATTTATTATTTAGAGGTGTGTTAATTATATACCCATATTCATTAAGGTTTTTATCATAAGATGATGTGAATTTTATTGAATGCTTTTTATGTGTCAATTGAGATGGTCTTTTTTTGTTATTTCTTCTGTTCATATGATATATCACATTTATTGAATTGTGTATGTTGAACTGTGTTTGCATCCTTGGCATGAACCCCACTTGATCATGGTGAATAATTTTTTTGATGTATTGTTGAATTTGGTTTGCTACTATTCATTTACGATTTTTGGATCTCTGTCCATCGGTGATATTGGCCTGAAGTTTCCCTTTTCTGTTGTGTCTTTGTCTGGTTTTGGTATCAAGGTAATATTGGCCTCATTAAATGGGTCTGGAAGTGTTCCCTTCTTTTCAATGTTTTTGAAGAAATTGAGTAGAAATGGTGTTAGTTCATTAAATGTCTGGTAGAATGCAGCAGTTAAGTCATGATGTCCTGGGCTTTTCTTGGCTGGCAGACATTTTGCTTTGACTTCAATCTCCTTAATCATTGTTGGTTTATTGAGATTTTCTATTTCTTCATTGTTCAATATTGGGAGGTTTTATGTGTCTGGAAATGTATCCATTTCTTTCAGATTTTTTCAATATATTGGCATATAGTTGTTCACAATAGACTCTGATAATTCTTTGTATTTCTCTGGTGTCAGTTGTTATTCCTTCATTTCTGATTTTATTTATTTTGGTCTTCTCTGTTTTTTCCCTGTCTAACTATAAGCTTGTCAATTTTGATTTAAAAAAAAAAACAATTTGTTTTGTTGATTTTCTGTTTTTTTAATTCTCAAATTTATTTATTTATGCTCTGATTTTTATTTTCTTCTACTGATTTTGGGTTTCATCTTCCCTTGCTTTTCCAGTTCCTCAAGGTACATCATTAGGTTGTTTATCTGAAGCTTTTCCACTATTTTGCTTTAGTCGATTGATATAAACTTCCCTCCTAGTATTGCTATTGCCGTATCCCATAAATTTCAGTATGTTGTATTTCCATTATCATTTGTTTCAAGACATTTTTAAATTTTCTTCTTAATTTCTTCACTGAGCTATTGGTCATTTAGGAACATGTTGTTTAATTTCCACATGTTTGTGACGTTTCCAAGGTTGTTCTTGTTACCAATTTCTGGTTTTATTCCATTGTGGTCAGAAAAGATATTTGATATGATCTCCACTTTTTGAAATTTGTTCAAACTTGTTTTTTGGCCTAAGATTTGGTCTATTCTGAAGAATGTTCCATGTGCCCAGAAAAATAATGTGTATTCTATAGCAGTTGTGTGAAACACTCTTTAAACATTAGTTAAGCCTATTAGTTATAGTGTGTAGTTTAACGTTGATGTTTCTTTGTTGATGTTCTCTAGATGAGTTGGTTTCCAGCAGCATTGAATACTGCTTTCCACCCCTTTACTTTCAGTCTATGTGTGTCTTCATAGCTGAAGTGGGTTTCTTGTGGGTCTTGGTTTTTATCTGTTAAACTACTGAGGCCTTTTAATTAGAGAATTGTGTCCATTTACACTGTGTTTTTATTGATAAGTAAGAACTTACTACTGCCATTTTATTGCCTTCTATCTGGCTGTTTTATAACTCCTCTGTTTTTTTCTTCCTTCATTATTGTCTTCCTTTGTGGTTAAAGGATTTTCTCTAGCAGTATATTTTAATTTTGTTACTTGTTTTTACTGAATCTGCTATATGTTTTTGCATTGTGGTTACTACGAGGCTTACCGAAACTATTTTATGGATATAATGTTATTTTAAAGAGATAACAGCTTACCTTAGATCACACAAAAATAGAAACAAAACAAAAACTAAAAGAGTAAATCTATACTTTAACTCCATGACTGTATATTTTAAATAGCTTCTCTTTGAGCTCACTGAGTTTTTCCTCTACTTGATCCACTCAGCTATCGAAAGCCTCTAGTGAATTTTTCAATTCAACAAATGTATTTGTCAGTTTCAAAATTTCTGTCTGATTTTTGTCTATTATTACAATCTATTTGTTATATTTTTCTAACACAATTCTAAATGGCTTTTCTGTGTTATCATGAAGATTACCGAATTTCTGTAAAATTGCAGTTTTAAATTATTGGTGTAAGAGTTCACATACTGCCATCATGTTGGAATCAGTCACTGGATTCTTGCTTGTTAATTTGGGGAGATAACAATTCCTGTTTGTTGTTGTTACTTATGGATGTGGATGTATATCTATGTCTTTGCATTGAAAGATTAATTTTTATTCTAGTCGCCTCTGTCTGACGTACTTTAGCATTTATTGAATATACTTTTTTAGATGTACTTTACTGCTAGGTCGCTGCTTTTTTTGTCTCTAAATGGTGCCTTAAGTCCTGGTTCACCTTGGTTCTAGTAAAGCATCAGAGTACTACCCTTCTTGAATGGGGGACATTACAGTGGGGATGTCTTGGCAGTGTGGCAAGGCTGGCTAGGTGTTTTTGCCCAGGGTACCTGCGGAGTAAACTGCCTATGGCATGGAACTACTGAACAGACATTCTGATTTTGTGTGTCCTTTAGCTAAGTCACAGAGCAGAGTTTCCAGGGTTGGGGATGGTAGTCCCACCTCCACCCATTGTCTATGGTTGTTCTCAGAGGTATTTCTCCCTTCATGTACTCATGATGCTTCCTGTGGGTTAAGGCAGGGACACATCTCCTGTGAGGGAACTCAAGATTGTGGAGAAACTAGTTGTCCACGTTGATCTCACTTTTGCCAGTATACATTGTGAATTTGGGGAATTATTTGTACGCACTTTTAGGCAGAATAAGAAGATGGGCATTGCAAATAGGAAAATCCAATTCTCTTATCACACGCTCAAAGTTTTTTTACTTTTCTCTGGCCCTCATCTTCATATTTGGGTTCTGGAACATTGCTGGTGATAATCTCAATGCTGTCATTTTTGGATTTCTGTGGTGAAAAGGAGTAATGCCATCTTGCTTCTATACCATCATTAGGGAACCAGAAGTCCTGACTACTTGATTTACGTGTTCCATTCAAACTTGTCCACAATAATCTGATGGCCCTGACCACAGCTCTGTGTTTGCCTTTCTTGCTAGTGTTTACCATCATCTCCTAACAGAGAATATATTTACTTATTATGACTATTATCTCTCTTTTCCCAAGGATCACTGGCTGATGTTTACATTAGTGAATTCTGAGAGTCCATATCTATGATAAGCATTTAATATTTATGTGTTTAATACAAAATCAGTAGTCTGAGGTGGATTACTAGTCTCTGACTGCTTCTAACATGGTCTACTCACATTTAATAATCTTTATGATTCATGCCTAGACTCCTCCAAAATACTTTTTCTACCATAGTAAGGGAGAGGTTTCTAAATCACATTTCTGATGCTGTTATGTGCTTTAATTAAAATACCTGTAATCATTCACTTTGAAAGTAGAATAACATTAAACTATTAAATTATGTGTTTTGCTATTTTTTTCTTTTCTTCTTCATTTTTTTAATTATAGCCTTTTCCCCCCAATGCTATAGTCAAATCATACTGAACATTTTATTTTCCTAGAGAAAATGTTTTCTCTATTTTTTTTCTGATTTATTTCTAATTTTTACTGTACTTCATATTATCTTCTTTTTCTCCAAAAAAAAAAAACCCGTCTTGATGCAGTCCAGGTTAGCTGCTTAGCTACAGTTTACATCTTTGAAAATTTCTCAGTGAATTAATTTGTTTGTTCAATGAACTTATAATATCAAATTTTAGAGAATATATATGTATATTTTAAAATATGAAACTTCAAGAAATAACACATTCACTATCTAGCACATAGTATTCACTCAGCATTTACTTATTGACTCGTTGATGTGAAATTGTGTTGGCTAAAGTGTTCAGCTCTTCAAAATGATTTCTTTTTCTTCTTTTTTAAAACGAATCTTTTGTTTCCAATAAACCATTACATTATGTTGTGATGATGAAACTTGTCCATGAACTACAGTTGTAGACATAAAACTCAGGTTTGGAAAATTGCAAATTTCCCCAGGAATTTCTCTCAAAATTATCAAGACATGTGGTTCTAGGATTAAAGACTTAAATCTGAGACCTGAAACTACAAAACTACTAGAAGAAAACATTAGGGGAATGCTTCAGGATATTTTTCTGGGCTAAGTTTTATTGTGTAAGACCTCCCAAATCTCAAAAAGTATCTCCCACTTATGGTTAAGTAGGGAGTTGTCAAAGGCAGAATTCAAGGCTAATCCCCAAGATTTACACCCACTGCAGTATACTCCTTGTATAATCACCTCCCATATAAACTTGGATACTTTTCATCTATCTAACAAAGCCTGGATTTCATATATTTATTTGATATTGTTTCTTATAATAAATATTAACCTAATTTGGCATTGTTGTATTTTTTTAAAGACTAAAGCACACGATCTGATTGTAAAGTTGCAAAGCATGTGGTCTTAATTAGCACGTTGGGGATGCCTAGAAAATTAAGCTCAATGAATTGTATAATATGCTAATTGACAAATAAGCAAAACAAATATTTGGGAAAATTGCAATTTTAGCTTGACACTCCCTCTATTAAATTACAATCTCTCACTTGCTGATGCTCAACAGGACATGGCACAATATCTTCAAAGATAATTTTTCCATAATATTTTAAGCTGTGTGATACAATTAATATACAGTATTCAAGCTATTAAAATATTTTTAAGACATAAACATTGAGCTTTAAACTTTAAATAACCTGCATAACTTAATATTATTATCTTAACTATAATTTAACATACACTTTTTCTTTGGTAATGTACATAATTATTATGGAATTGAGATTGAAATCTGAAAATTTGAATTAGTCAAACAGTAGTTTATTATAGTATAGATTTTAATAGTGTATATATGTTTCTCAAAATCCATTAGTATTAACTTTTTATTACTTCAGCAAGTTATTAGCATGTATAGCAACTTCAGTACAATATCAGAAAGAGGTTTACCTTCTGAACAATTAAATTTTCTCATTAAAATCAAAGGGATAAGTTCAATTCCATAGGACAATAATAAGCTAAAATAATGTGTGTAGAGGGTTTTACAGAATTTGAATGATACACTGAACGCAAGAGCATTGTCAGCTCTCTCACATCATGTTCTCTATCTTTGATTTCCCTTCCTCCTTCCTCTCTTCTAGACTAAATTAGAAGGACAGGAAAAACTGATGCAATGGATCCAAACATATGGATTTGGGTCAGTCCTCTATGGAGTTCTACTTTGTATCAAAATATCACTAATTTTATACAAATCTTAAAAACAAAGATATTCTGCATTTCCTAATGCTAAGTATTAAATCCATTATAGTTATGAAAGTAATTTTACAATAAAAATAATTATCACTTCTGATTGATAATTGAGGAAACATAGACTATTAGGAAATCTGTTACAAAAGAGTGTGTATATCCATGCTGACAATTTATCAGACCTAATTAGCCTAGGTATTAGAAGAAAATTGCATTTGTTTTTTATACATCAGTTGAGAGATGGTGATAGTGAATTCCTTGAAGTCAACACCTTAGCTACAGTTAACATTTCTCTTGAGTTTAAATAAATGGAATACAGTAAATAGTAGTTTTTTTTAAGCATATAGGTAAATTCAATCAGCATCTCAAAATATCTGGATGGAACATAGTCTTCTGGAATTAACTTTGTAATTCCTCTGCTACAAATCCCATCAGACTCCAAGTGGGGACTCTGTGTGGGGGCCTCAATCTCACATTTCCCTTCCACACTGCCCTTGCAGATGTTTTCCATGAGTCCCCCCACCCACCGCAGCAGACCTCTGCCTGGACATCAAGGCATTTCCATATATCTTCTGAAATCTAGGCAGAGGTCCCCAAACCTCAATTCTCCACTTCTGTGCAACCACAGGCTCAACACCACATGGAAGCTGCCATGGCTTGGGGCTTGTACCCTCTGAAGGCATGGCCCAAGCTGTATCTTTGCCCCTTTCAGCCATGGCTAGAGCAGCTGGGATGCAGAACAACAAGTCCTTAGGCTGCACAGAGTAGGGGGTCCCTGGGCCTGCCCATGAAACCATTTTTTCCTCCTAGGCCTCTGGGCTTGTGATGGGAGGGGCTGCCACAAAGGTCTCTGACATGCCCTGGAGACCTTTTCCTTATTGTCTTGACAAGTAACATTTGGCTCCTCATTACTCGTGCAAATTTCTGCAGCAGGATTGAATTTCTCGTCATAAAATTTGTTTTTCTTTTCTATCACATCATCAAGCTGCAACTTTTTTGAACTTTTATGTTCTGTTTCCCTTTTAAAACTGAATGTTTTTAACAGCACCCAAGTCACCCCATGAATGCTTTGCTACTTTGAAATTTCTTCTGCCAGATACTCTAAATCATTTCCCTAACGCTCAAAGTTCCACAAATCTCTAGAGAAAGGGAAAAATGCCACCAGTCTCTTTGCTAACATAACAAGAGTCACCTTTGCTCCAGTTTCCAACAAGTTCCTCATTTCCATCTGAGACCACCTCAGTCTGGATTTCATTGTCCATACCATTATCAGCATTTTGGTTAAACCCATTCAACAAGTCTCTAGGAAGTTCCAAACTTTCCCACATTTTCCTACGTTCTTCTGAGCCCTCCAAACTGTTTCAACCTTTGCCTACTACCCAGTTCCAAAGTCGCTTCCACATTTTCAGGTATCTTTTCAGCAGTGCCCCACACTACTGGTATCAATGTACTGTATGTATTCATGCTGCTGTTAAAGACATATCTGAAACTGCGTAATTTATAAATAAAAAGAGGTTTAATGAACTCACAGTCCCACGTGGCTGGGGAGGCCTCACACTCACAGTGGAAAGCAAAAGGCATACCTTACATGGCAGCAGACAAGAGAGAATGAGAACCAAGTGAAAGGTATTTCCCATTATAAAACCATCAGATCTCATGAGACTTATTCATTACCATGAGAACAGTATGGGGGAAACTGCCCCCATGATTCAGTTATCTTCCACCAACTCCCTCCCACAACATGTGGGAATTATGGGAGCTACACTCAAGTTGGTATTTGGGTGGGGACACAGCCAAACCATATCAGCTATTGACTTTGGGAAAAGAGATTTACCAAAGAGAATAATTGATCATTGAATCCATTGATTCTAAGAAAGAAAGGTTATCTCTGTTCTCAGTCCCACTTTCTGTGAAAGGGGTACAGAACCAAGATAGAAGCAGAAGTTTATAGATTCCTCCACATCATCGATGAAACATTGTTTAATCACTTCCTGTATATGGAAACCAGAAAAAAAGGATAAACCATTTAGGGCAAAAACATTAGGGCTGCCAGAGGGATGGCTGGTACAGGAGGAGGCTAGCAAGACCCTAGTTTCCTTTTACTGCTTTAGCAAGGCTCTTTTTCTTCCTCCTCTTTCTTCACTTCCTTCATAGTGTTCCATAGACCTTTATGTTTTTCTGATCAGTGATTGGAGAAACACAGTAAGCACTAAAGAATGAATCATTGACCACTGGAAATTGTATCTTAGCTCATTGCACTTATTTTATTTTATTTTTATTTTTTGAAAAGTGTAATTTCAAAATCTCTTAATATGACCCTGAAGTAACTTCGTGGAATTTTAAATAATCACATGAAAAACTGTTATGAGGTTGACATCTATGTCACTACAGTGGAATTTTCCTGGCTTTCCCAAGACTAATTTGTTGACTTCCTCATTTCTCCATGTTTCTTTCTCTTTTTTGTCTCTTGAAATGCAAAACAACAAATATCGCCCTTCCTGGCCCAGGGAGCCTACACCTCTATTTGGAGCTACAGTGCAGCTGAGGTCCAGTCACTTTTTGGCCTCTCTAACACCAGACATTAATGAAGACTAACATCTCCCCATCACACTTTCTTCCTTAACTGTCCTAGCCTCTAAAAATTTTACTCTTTCTTTGAAATCAAATGTTTAGCTTCCATATATGAGTGAGATCATGAGGTATTTGTGTTTCTATGCTTTTCTTATTAGATAGAAGGAATAAATTCAAGAAATTTATTGTACAGTTTGATGAATATGGTAAATATTATATTCTTGAAATTTGTAAGGAGGGTAGATATTAAGTGGTCTCACCACAAAAATGGTAAGTATATGAGGTAATGCATTTGTTAATTAGCTAGATTTAACTATTTCACAATGTATATATGCTTAAAAACATTGTGTTATACATAATACATACATACACATTTGTCTCTCAATTAAAAAATTAAAGAAATTAATTAGAAATTAATGAAAAAAACATTTTATTTGAAGTGAAAAGCAAAGTAAAAGTTTATTCAGTTTAGAGCTATATTAAACTAAATAGAACAGAAAGATTACATTGCTAAAACACTTTAATTTACAACAAAAATAAATGAATCAAAATATATTGTAGGTGGTGAAATTATTATAAGACCAAGAAAAGCCAAGAATTAAAGTTGCGGTCCAATCAAAAATAAACATAACATAATCATAAATGTGTTTTGTTCAAATAAAATAATATCAAATCATTTAAAATAATTAGAAATATAAAGGTGCATTAAAGCAAGACAAATACAAGATAATTAAACACATTATAAAATTATTAGTTCAACAACATTAACAAAAAACCTGATTTATTTTATAAATGCATACTCTTGCTTGGCACTATGATAAATTGTGTACATGTTGCAGTAATTGAATTTACACACTAGGACCATAATGTGTACCATGTATAATGAAATTTTACATGTGTATATAACTAAAAACAAAGAATTATAAAACTGTTGAGTATTTGCATTTTTTCCCAACCTCACCAACTAGGAAATGTTTCAAAATTAAGGGTTGAATTCTGAAAGCAATACTCAAAAAATGTCCAAATAAAACACTTTGGGAAATACTATTTGAAAATATTAAAAAATGAAGATATTACATTAAGTATGAATTTATACTGCATACACAGTCATGCATCACATGACAATGTTACAGTGAATGATGGACCACTTATACGATGGTGGTTTCATAAAATTATGATGGAGCTATCTCCTACTGATGTCACAGCCCTCATATCGTCATATTACATCACAATACTCACGTGTTTCTGGTGATGCTAATGTAAAAAAACCTACTATGATTCCAGTCATATGAAAATACGGCAATAGAATTATGTACAGCATATAATGCTTCGTAATGATAATAAACTGTTACTAGTCTATGTATTTACTATACTCTCTCTATATATACACATTTTTTTCAATTTCTGGTTGTTTATTCCTAGTATATAGGAATAGAATTGATTTTTTTATTATACATTAAGTTCTCTGGTACATGTGCAGAAAGTGCAGGATTGTTACATAGGTATACATATGCCATGGTGGTTTGCATCAACCCATCAACTACATTAGGGACTTCTCCTAATGCTATCCCTCCCCCAGCCCCCACCCCTCAACAGGCCCTGGTGTGTGATGCTCCCCTCCCTGTGTCCATGTGTTCCCATTGTTCAACTCCTACTTATGAATGAGAACATGTGGTGTTTGGTTGTCTGTTCTTGTGTTAGTTTGCTGAGAATAATGGTTTCCAGCTTCATCCATGTCCCTGCAAAGGACATGAACTCATCCTATTTTATGGCTGCATAACTGTACTATATTTTATTGCTACTTTAGGGTGCACTCCTTCTACATTTTAAAACGAAGTTAGCTGTAAAACAGCCTACAGCAAGTGCCTCAGAAGGTCTTCCAGACGAAGTCATTGTTATCATAGGACATGACTGATCCATGCATGTTATTGCCCAGAAGACCCTCCACTGGGACGAAATGTGGAGGTGGAAGACAGTAATATTGATGATGCTGACTCTGGTAGGCTAATATGTGTATTTGTGTCTTACTCTTAACAAAGAAGTTTGTAGAGTAAATTTAAAAATTTAAAAAAAGAAAAAAGCTTATAGGAAGAATATAAAGAAAGAAAATATTTTTCTACAACTACACAATGTGTTTTAAGTGTTATTACAAAAGACTCAAATAGTTAATAGAAGATAAAAAGTTTATAAAGTAAAAAAGTTATAGTAAGTTAAAGTTAATTTATCACTGGGAAAAAAATATTTAAAAAATAAATAAAGTGTAGCCTAAGTGTGCAGTGTTTATAAAGTCTCCAGCAGCATACACATGTATCCTAGGCTTTCATGTTCACTCACCGCTCACTCACTGACTCACTGAGGAAATTTCAGTCTTGCAAGGTGCATTCATCACAGGTGCCCTAAACAGGTGTATCATTTTTCGTATTTTATGTCATTTTTTACTACTTTTCTGTGCTTAGATATGTTTAGTTACACAAATACTTAAAATTCTATTTCCTATAGTATTTAGTACAGTAACATACTACACAACTTCTAGCTGAGAAACCTAGGTTACACCATATGGCCTAGGTCAGTAGTAGACTATATCATCTAGGTTGGTGTAAATACACTCTATGATGTTCGCACAATATTAAAATTGCCTAGTGGCACATTTCTCATACTGTATCCCTACTTGTAAGTGAAATAGGACTGTATATGTATGCATATTATATATGTATAATGTAAATATAAAGTATGTACTTTACACATATACAAATATGTAAATACATATACACTAATTTATAAACATTTTAACTAAAAGTTTTATAACTTTAAAAACAAGCTTAAGACTAAAACTAAATCTCCAAAACAAATTATAAATAACGGTATTACTAAACAAAATGGGATTCACCTATAAATTATAAAAATTATTTTTTAAACTTCAAAGAACTTTATGTATCACAAATATTCTCATAAATAATTATTGACATCAAGAGAAAAAGTCATACATGATGCAAAAAATAACAAAAAGAGGAAAGAGCAGAGTAGCTATAAAATTGTCTTTTAAAAAAGCACAACACTTAAAAACTTTGTATAAGAAAAAAATACAACGTTATTGCCAAGAAGTCAAGGTAAGAGGTAAAATAAATAATTTAAAAAGACTCAGGGTATGTCCCAATGGAGATAAAAACAAAAATAATTATTCAGAAAAGTACAGATTATTATAAAATAAGCAAGATAGCTATTTTAAAACAAAGTTAAATGTGAAAGGGGACATTAGAAATCATGAACCATTTAAAAATACTGTTATATTTCATTAACATTAAAAGTTTTTTCTTCTCAAAATTGTTAAAACAAAAGAAAGACAAAACAAAATTTACAGAGAACAATTTACTGTCTCAATAATAAAACAAAAAATGTGAGAACATTTTACTAAACAGATGTAATGCAATAAGCCCATGTGAATATATTCAAGATCTTTAATCATACAACAAATGAAAATTAAATAAAAATCTGTTACCACTGCTGACATGGTTTGGCTATGTTCCCCCCGTATCTCAACTTGAATAGTATCTCCCAGAATTCCCACACGTTGTGGGAGGAAACCAGGGGGAGGAAATTGAATCATGGGAGACAGTCTTTCCTGTGCTATTCTTGTGATAGTGGATAAGTCTCATGAGGCCTGATGTGTTTATCAGGGGTTTCTGCTTTTGCTTCTTCCTCATTCTCTCTTGCCACCACCATGTAAGAAGTGCCTTCACCTTTTGCCATGATTCTGAGGCCTCCCCAGCCATGTGTAACTTTAAGTCGAATTAAACCTCTTTTACTTCCTAGCCTCGGGTATGTCTTTATCAGCAGCATGAAAACAGACTCATACAGTAAATTGGTACCAGTAAAGTGGGCATTGCTGAAAAGATATTTGAAAATGTGGAAGCAACTTTGGAACTGGCTAACAAGCAGAGGTTGGAACAGTTTGGAGGGCTCAGCAGAAAGGAAAATGTGACAAAGTTTGGAATTTCCTAGAGAGTTGTTGAATGGCTTTGCCCAAAATACTGATAGTGATATAGAAAATAAGGTCCAGGTTGAGGTGGTCTCAGATGGAGATGAGGAACTTGTTGGGAACTGGGGTAAAAGCCACTCTCGTTATGTTTTATCAAAGAGACTGGAGGCATTTTCTCCCTGGTCTAGAGATTTGTGGAACTTTGAACTTGAGAATATGACTTAGGGTATCTGGTGGAAGAAATTCCTAAGCAGCAAAGCATTCAAGAAGTTAATTGGATTCTGTTAAAGGTATTTAGTTTTTTAAGGGAAGCAGAGAATAAAAGTTTGGAAAATTTGCAGCCTGACTCTGAGATAGAAAAGAAAAACCCATTTTCCTGGAGAAATTCAAGCCGGCTGCAGAAATTTGCATCAGTAGCAAGGAGCCTAATGTTAATCCCCAAGACCATGGGGGAAAATGTCTCCAGGCCATGTCAGAGACCTTCACGGCACACCCTCCCATCACATGCCCAGAGGCCCAGGAGGAAACAATGGTTTCATGGGCCAGGCCCAGGGTCCCTGTGCTGTGTGCAGCCTAGGGACTTGATGTCCTGTGTCCAAGCTGCTCCAGCTGTGGCTGAAAGGGGCCAATGTAAAGCTTGGGCCATGGGTTCAGAGAGTGGAAGCCCCAAGCCTTGGCAGCTTCCATGTGGTCTTGAGCCTGTGGTTGCACAGACGTGAAGAATTGAGGTTTGGTAACCTCTGCCTAGATTTCAGAGGATGAATGGAAATGCCTGGATGTCCATGCAGAAGTTAGCTGCCAGGACACTGCCCTCATGGAAAACCTCTGCTAGGGAAGTGTAGAAGGGAAATGTGGGGCTGTAGCCCCCAAAAAGAGTCCCTACTGGGATACTGCCTAGTGGAACTGTGAGAAGAGGGCCACTGTCCTCCAGATCCCAGAATGGTAGATTCACTGACAGCTTGTACCATGCACCTGGAAAAGCCACAGACACTCAATGCCAGCCCATGAAAGCAGCCAGGAGGGCAGCTATACCCTGCAAAGCCACAGAAGTAGAGCTGCCCAAGACCATAGGAATCTACCTGTTGCATCAGTGTAACCTGGATGTGAGACCTGAAGTCAAAGGAGATCATTTTGGAGCTTTAAAATTTGATCATCCTGCTGGATTTTGGACTTGCATGGGCCCTGCAACCCCTTTGTTTTGGCCAATTACTCCCATTTGGAATGGCTGTATTTACCATATACCTGTACCCCCATTGTATCTAGGAAGTAACTAGATTGCTTTGATTTTACAGGCTCATAGGTAGAAAGTACTTGCCTTTTCTTGCATGAGACTTTGGACTGTGGACTTTTGCATTAATGCGGCAATGAGTTAAGACTTTGGGGGACTGTTTGGAAGGTATGATTGGTTTTGAAATGTGAGGACATGAGATTTGGAAGGACAAGGGGTGGAATGATATGATTTGGCTGTGTCCCCACCCAAATCTCAACTTGAATTGTATCTTCCAGAATTCCCACATGTTGTGTGAGGGACCCAGGGAGATGTAATTGAATCACAGAGGCTGATCTTTCCCATGCTATTTTCATGATAGTGAATGAATCTCATAAGATCTGATGCATTTATCAGGGGTTTCTGCTTTTGATTCTTCCTCATTCTCTCTTGCTGCTACCATGTAAGAAGTACTCTTTGCCCCCTGTCATGATTCTGAGGCCTTCTCAGACATGTGCAACTGTAAGTCCAGTTAAACCTCTTTTTCTTCCCAGCCTTATGTCTTTACCAGCAGTGTGAAAACAGACTAATACAATTACACATACTATAATAGTTAAAATTTAAGTTTTGCAAAATAAAGTGTATGTGAAAATATGGAGCAACTGGAATTCTCGAATGTTACTTATGAGAATGCAAATTGGTAAGCTTCTGTAGAAAACATTTTGTTGATTTCTTATAGTGTTAATCATATACTTTCTGTCAGATCTACAATTTTACTGCTGAGTAATTATTCAAGAATAATAAAAAAATCATGTTCACAGAAAGATATTTGCTTGAATGATTTTTGCAGCTTTATTCATGGTAGCCAAAAAAATGAAAAAAATAAAATGAAACAATAAATTTTAATCTATCTACTATCAGATATACAAATAAAGGCCATACAATGGAATACTGTTCAACAATAAAATGAACCAAATACTTGTATATAAGCAATAACATGGATTAATCACCAGGGAATGGCAAACGAAAAGAAACAAAAAATTCACAAACTATAATAAATTCTATAAAAAGTAAAAATGTTGAAATTACAAAACTTTATTGACAGAAAGCAAAAACACAGTGGTGCTAGTGGGAGAAGTAACTGGCTGGAAAGGTATACAAGGGAGAATATAGGCTATGGAAATATTCTATATAATGATCGACAAAACTCAACGAATGATACCTTTAAAACTAACTTTTTTTGATGCCTGGTATTTACAAATAATAATATGGTCAAATTAAACTGGCTAGAATCAATATAGTGGAGCAGTTAACATTAGAAAATTAAATAGCTCATCTACACATTTATTATTTGTAATCAGTAGGTTTATACAAAAACACTTTAATACTTCACTCATACCCAATTGCCACTTTCCATCACTTAAAAATTATGGTTAGTAATAAATCCCAATCCAAAAAACTATTCCTCTTAATTCCCTAGGCTAACCTCCATTAATCAGAAGCCATTTAGGTGACGGAAGAGAATTGTTTAAAAGTCATTTGCCAAACGATTACAAAATAGATCAAATTATCAGTCCAGAGTGGACGCATTGGGTGTAGCTTTAGAAAAATTTTATGAGCACTGAAATGACAACTGGCTCCCAAGTCTTCTTTCTCCCAATCACACCTCTCCAACCCCCCAACACAGTATAATGCACATATATTTATATAATAACTGCTCAACTGCTATAGATATTGATGGCAGCGTTGGCCCGTCTGGAGCAGCCACTGCAGGGAAACAAGCTGCAATAAGGAGGCATGCCTGGGGCTGCACACTCCACAGAGCCAGACGGGGCTGGAAAAGGGTGGGAGCCCCATGCCCTACCGAGTTCCAGGTGCAGCTGCAACCACTTAGCCATTGTGCTGGACTTGGGAATCCCTGCACTCTCAAGGCCCTGGAAAGCTTCTGCCACTCCGGCTCAGAAGTGTCTGCTCCCATTCCCTGACCTCTCTCTGCTCCCAGTGCCCTCTCCATTGCAGAGCAAAGTCATGGCCAAACCTGGGTACTTTTGTGACCCAGCTGGTTCTGTGCATGCTTGGGGTGGTACTGACATGCTAGCCCCCTTCTGCCTCAGTCTCCTCTGCACTTTGGGTGCCAATAAGCATAGGAGAGATGCTGGGGGGCGGGGGGGGGGCGGTTCTGAGAGTAGCTTGTCATGGACCTGAAGGTGTCCCTTTGCTCCAAACAGCCTGGGCACCACGGACAGCATGTCGATGGTGTCAGGAGGCAGAGAGGTTCCTAGGCGGCAAGGGGCAGGCTCCCCTGAAGCATCACATTCAAGCCAGGGACCACTTGAAGTCTGGCAGCTAGGCTGCCAGTTCCTGTTAGACTGCGTGACCCAGAGCAAGAACTTACGGTGTCTTCCCCAGGCCTGCCCATGGCCTCCCATGAACCAACCAATCAGCACGCACTTTCATCCTCTGAGTCCATAAAAACCCCAGACTTAGTCAGACTCATACACTCTTGGGGACAACCTGCCTGTGCAAAGAAACTGCCAGCTTCAGGTCTCCTGAGAGCTCTTATGTCAGTCAGTGAAGCTCCTCTCCATCTCCTTCACCCTCTAGTTGTCGACATAACCTCATTTTTCCTGGATGCAGGACAAGAACTTGAGACCCGCAGAATGACGGGAGTGAAAGGAGCTGTAACACATTCCTGGACGGCTTGCTGAGCTGCAGATAGTGACATGCTCCTAGACTGCGAAAGTGAAGAGTGGGGACCCTTCTGGGGGCCCAGACCTCGGGATCCCCCAAGCCAGAGCTGCTGTAACACTATAGTTCTCGCGCCCTCCACCGGCACCAAGTGACCATGCCACACAACGGGAAGCAGTGGTGGGGCCATGCCGGCCCAGGAACCACAGGCGGGAGTG
This sequence comes from Macaca thibetana thibetana, assembly GCF_024542745.1. Lineage (NCBI taxonomy): Eukaryota > Metazoa > Chordata > Mammalia > Primates > Cercopithecidae > Macaca > Macaca thibetana. Next base: position 8,258,411 of record NC_065595.1, read on the forward strand.
GGGAAGCAGGATTAAAAGAGCTGTAACACAAACAGGCCAAAACACGCCCGCCTGCTCGCCAGGCTGCTGGCGGTGAGAAGAAGAGAAGACCTGTTGCCTTTCTGGTGATCCAGACAGCAGGACTCCCCAAGCCTGGGCTGTGATATGCTGTAACACCTTCTTTGGGGCTCTGTGGTTCCTAGCATCTCTGAGCTTTTGGGCACCACAGTGTCCCCTGGTGCCTACACCGGGAGCCGCTTGCAGCACCCCTGGTCCAGCCACAGCCTCTCATGGAGCTGGTGCCTGCGCTAGCGCTTAGAGCTGCCCGTCCTACTGCAGCTGGGGCGCCTGGCTGTGCGCAGTGGCCAGACCCCATGCTCACTCGTCCACACACTCCTCACTGCTCCATGTCTGGCTCACCCTTGACAGACGTGGGATCCACACCAGTAGCTCAAGCTGAGTTCAGTCTGTTCAGGCTGAGTCGCAGAACGACCCCAGCAGGTGTGAGTAAAACCCCAGCAGGGGTGCTGCTGGTCACAGAGGTTTCTGACTGGCAAAGCGACATCCTGAGGATCCTGTCACAATATTGTACCTATGTATAATCTGAGTGAGGTGATGATGATGAAGACAAAAGACAAACAACTCTCTCTTGATCCACACACGACTCTGTAGACAGAAACAATTCTCCAGTGGGACTGTAAGGCTCTCACTTAGGAGAAAGCAAAGTTGAACAGTGGATCCAGGAAAAAATGAAAGACGATTGACACACTGAGCAAGGACCCTATTTTCCCTACTTTAAGTCAAAGCTTAATGCAATATCACACACTTAGAAACTGTCGATTCCCCACGAGAAACGGGAGAAGTTAAGAAGAATGAAGAAGAAGAATTAAGAATTTAAGAAGAACAGGAGAATGTTAAGAAGAAAAAAGAATTATTAGTGATTTTACAGGCGAGCACCTGGCACCCAGGGGTGCCTCTTCTTCCAACAGAGGCGTTTCTGACTCAGGGTACAGAATCAGGTAATTCTGTAGCTTGAATGTAGAGGTAGTTAATAGAATTCGCTCAATTGCTGTGCAAAATAATGTGGCAGGAATACTTTTGCTGTGGCTCTGAGGCAGTCAATAGAAAAAAAGAAATCACACATTTGATTGACTTGAGTGTTTTAAGGGTGGGGTATTTAATCCTTGGTATCAGTTAATGCTATTGTCTACTCCCTGCTGTTGTAGCCTGTGTGGGAGAATATAAAAAGGAGTTTCAGTTCTACATTCAAGTAGGTATAAGTCAAAGAGAGGAAAGAGATGCTCATAATAAATGAGATACAAGTAATATTAAGCATAATGGTGAAGGCAGAATTCTCAGCCAGAAACACCGTTAAAGACAGACACCTCTTTGAATCTGGAGAAATGATGAGGTGGTTGTGGTTTAAAAGGCTTAAGTAATGGGAGTATGCCCCTCTGGTGCCATTGAAGACCTGCTCCTGTGTACATAGGCTCACACAGATAAGGAGACAGTATTTTTCAAGTACTACGAGTGATTCTATAAAATAGAGATACAGTTTTTCATTAAACACTATTTAACTATTGTTTTCAGTGGCATAAAATGTTTGAGCCTGCAAAGCACTTACTGACGCTGTTCTTATTATGAACAAAAGCATTTACCTTTAATATTTAATAAAAAAACTTGCTTGGCATAATTCCTGAATGTTAATTTTATCCAGATGATTTAAGAAAGACTTTTTAAGAATATAGTATGGTATAAAGAATGATGAGACACTTGCTTGTAAACATTAAAAAAAATAAAAAATTAAATGTGACCAAAAGAAACAATTACTTCATTACAGTTTATATTAAAGTTATGCTATATTAGTCTATTGTATTTTTCTAATTATTCTGAAATTTATTTCTACATGTACATTATAATTTCAGTTACAGAATGTTATACTGTATTATCAAACGCCAAATAAATTTCAATTCATGGAATAATAATGCATAGGTCATGTAAGAAAATTTGATTTTGTAATCATCCATTGCCATTGATATCATAATATATCCTATTTTTCAAGGTTTTTTTTGGTCAATTTTTGCTTTTTTATAAAACAAAGTATTTATACTTCTAAAAATTGTATGATAAAAATTAAAGGGTTGTTCCAAAATGGCTAATTACTTAAATTAATAATTAAATTAAATAATTAAAATATTTTGATTATTTTCTCATGTATATCCAAACATACTTTTTGCTAAATCATTCATGGTGAGAAGTTTTATCACCATGTGGCATTTGGATTGCTTATTGATACATTTATTCACTTATGATTTTCACAGGTTTGTAGATTATCCAATATTTTAACTAGGAGTGATGAATCACCCGGGTGTTGACTTTTGAAGCATCACCAATAATTGAGTGTACTATCACTATTGTTTATTCACAATAATCAAACTGACTATATAGAAAGCACAGAATATAGGAGAGATGCATATTTGGCACTAATAAATGAATTCACGAAAGGTTAATAATCAATTACAGATGACATTTTGTGGTTTTCATTCTAAGAAAGTTTACAGGATGTGACCAAGGAGACAAATAAATTTTAAATGAAAAGAAAGACTTTTTCAAGAACCATCAAAGAAGCGTTATCCAGAGCATTGTTAGGTAGTTTCAATCGTTTCTAGGAAAGGTCAGACGCTGACTTGGGCTGTTATTTAAAAAAATACAAAATGTGCTTTATAGAGGATAATTAGTTGATAAAGAAATATATACTGTTAGTAGGGGATTTCATATTAGTAATTAACATGACACAATAGTTTGAAATGTTATACTTTAGGGTTTATAATCAGCTATGTTAATTTAATGAATTAGCCAATAAGTCAATGCTTGATATGAAATATATAAATGATTGAATATTATATTTTCTATAATAAAGGGAGATAAAGAAAAACATTACCTACCCTTTATGGAGTAATTGATTAGATCATTTACTATAATTTACTAGGTTTAAGGAAGCTGGTACAAAATTAGATATTTATGCAGATGAATATGATCTGCTTTATCTCAACTTATAATAAAAGTAACATCATAATCAAATGGCAATTAGATCTCTATGTTAAAATCTCACAGTGCTACATAATCTCGGAAGAATATTAGATAAATGATGAACTCCTTGATTTCAGTTCCTCCATTAGCAAAATAAAGGGTTATGTCACTTCTAGATATAAAGTGTAATAATTTTTTACTCTCTTTGTTGAATAAGATAAAGGCTATATTTTCCAAATGAAAAGAAGTCATTTTAAGAGACTTCTTTAATTTAACAAAATATTATTTAAAACTATATACCTATGTATACCACTTCGTTTGCCATATAATGATGTAAATCACATTTCAAGTTAATAGACCACTAGTAGCCTGAGAGCTAAAGTGTGTCAAGTTATTAACTTATAACTATTTATAAAATTCTAATATTATTTTTATTTCAAAAGTTGATTTGTATTTTATGGGCTGAAAAATACAGGGTAAAAATAAAGTTAACCGAATTTTTAAAAGTCAATTATTTATGGAAAAATCAAAATGTAACAAAAAAATCAAATTAAGTCAAACATTACTACAAAATAATACTATATTTTAATTGACAATATTTGTCAATTAAAATAAATTGAAAAGTTAAAAAAACTTTTAAAATGAAATTTAATTGACAATATTTGTCAATTAAAATAAATTGAAAAGTTAAAAAAACTTTTAAAATGAAATTTAAATTTGTTTTAAAATAAATTTTAAAATAAAACTTTAAGTAAAAAAAAACTATAGGCAATTGGCATTCTTGAAATCCCCATGAGAAAAGTTTAAAACAGTATTCACATTAGACTGTGGCTGCCACTTAAATTTCCCATGCCATAATGAGTGTTTTTCATAGTATAGATGTTGCATCTCGGGAAAATAAATTAGGCACTAGAAGTTTATCGTATATTTTCATGCAGAATATGACTTAGAAACATCCAAGATTTTTGGCCAGGCATGGTGGCTTATGCTTGTAATCCCAGTACTTTGGGAGGCTGAGATGGCCAGATCACTTGAGATCAGGAGTTTGAGACCAGCCTGACCAACATGGTGAAACCCCGAAAATACAAAAAAAAAAAAATATATATATATATATACACACATATATATATACACACACACACACGTAGAGAGAGAGAGCTGAGCTTGGTGGCCCATCCCTGTAGTCCCACCTACTCAGGGGGCTGAGGCAGGAGAATTGCTTGAAGCTGGGAGGTGGAGGTTGCTATGAGCTGAGACTGAGATTTTGCCATTGCATGCCAGCCCGGGGACAGAGCGAGACTCAATGTCAAAAAAACACAAAGAAAAAATATAAGAAATATTCCACATTTTCAATGTCATTCTCACTTGCATATATCAGTGATGTACTTTGTTTTTTGCCCCATTTAATATTTGTTTGCTTTTAAACTTGCTAAAAACGTTTGCCTCAATGAAAGCTATACATTTTACCTTCGAGAACATTTTCCCTTATTTCAACCTTAAAGAACACACAGTTAAGTACATCAGTCCTTAATTTTTAAAAGGTGCAAAGGAAAAGAAGAAATGAGTTTGATAGTTTTCCTTATCAAAATGAAAATGTTTCATCTTACATACTTTGTAATATTTTGAAGAATGCTCAGAAGTTCATCTGATTATACATTATGAAGAAGTGAGACTGTAATTCAAAGATGTTCTAAACCAGGAAGATGAGAGTGATGAAGCATATATAACTCCCCCCAAGATATAATGAGTTGAGAATTAAAGTTTGCTAAGTATTAGTGAATCACTTTAGAATAAATCCACAATAATGAATAAATCAACACAGATTAAAATGGACAAGGGCTTTTCTGCTACAATGTGTCAATAAAAGATGCAAAGTTACTCAGCATGTTGGTTAAAAAACATTCCTTCTAAAATCTCTTTAAAATGAATTAGTTTACATTCAACTAAAAAAAGACAGATTTTTTTTTTTCAGTTTTATTCTGAAATAATTTCTGTGGAAAGGAGAAAGTGAAACAGAATTCTATAAAGGAAATGGGTAAGGAGAAGAATGTCTATGAGAAAGCTTTTCTGCCAGGTTATTTTAGAAATATTTTGATATGAATTATATGTTGTTTAACAATATAAAGAAAATATGTTCCTTATGTCTGCTAGAGCTAATTTACAATTAATTTACCAAAGTAAATTTCAATTGAACAAAGATTGCCATAGATTGAGATGGTTAACATTGAGTGTCAACTTAATTGGATTCAAGGATGCAAAGTATTGTTCCTGGGTGTGTCTGTGAGGATGTTGATAAAGGAAATTAACATTTGAGTTAGTGGACTGGGAGAGGCAGACCCACCCTCAATCTGGGTGAGCACCAGCTGCCAGTGCCGTCGGAATAAAAGCAGCCAGAAGAACATGGAAAAACGAGACATGCTGAGTCTTCTGGCCTCCATCTTTCTCCTGAACTAGATGCTTCCTGCCCTCGAACATCAGACTCCAACTTCAGCTTTTGAACTCTTGGACCTACAGAACCTACACCAGTGGTCTGTCAGGAGCTCTCAGGCCTTCGGCCACAGACAGCAGGCTGCACTATCGGCTTCCCCACTTTTGAGGTTTTGGGACTCGGACTGGCTTCCTCACTCCTCAGCTTGTAGCCAGCCTATTGTGGGACCTCACCTTGAGATCGTATGAGTCAATACTCCTTAACAAACTCGCCTTTATACATACATCTACCATATTAGTCCTGTCCCTCTAGAGAACCATGACTAATACATAGATTATGTATGTTAGATTGCCAAAATTTTGACCTGTCATTTTTCTCATCTCTAAATTGAAGAACAGCAGCAATCACAACCCTACTAATGGTGTGTTCTCTATAAGAAAAAAATTATTGAATGCATTTTAAAGCATATTGCAAACTTGAAAACAGTTGATGTTGTATTTGTTAATTAATTCATTATTATTTTGTTTATGTACATAGAAGAATTGGCAAATAGGTTTAGTGTGAGAGTTACAACCTCAGATCTTTGTGTAAAGCCATGTGACATATCCTTCCATTGTACTACAAGGCTGTGTATTATGGACAACATTAAAAATATTTTTAAATTATAAATTTTAAAATATATAACACTAAAAATATTTATTTTCATGTGCTTTAAATTTCTCATTTGACACCTCTGGGGACCATAATCTTCATTTCCCATTTCACACAGGGCCCAACATCGTCTGCTAAACTTTTACAGTGTCTGAATTAAATCTAAATGTACACTTTAAAATGAAGATGAAAAAGAAAAATAGTTTGCTAAAACTAAATATACACAATGTCATTAAAATACACTAAACTGCACACATAATGCCTGAATGTATATTTAATTACAGTGTATAAGACAATGAATCAAGTTAAAAATAAATATGTATAGTAACAAACAAGTACACAAACAATATAATATACATACCACAGCATATTATTTTGGTTTCATTCTACTGTTAACTTTTATGAGATTAACATGCTTTTAGATTCCACATATAAGTGAGATCATGAAGTATTAGTTGTCTCCTTAATGCAATAGGCAACAGGTCAGTCTCATAATCTAAAGGTCCTGAGTCTAAGGGACTTTCAAGGTGGGAGCTTGAGGCAACCTAGCCAGTGGTTGAGCTGGACTTGTGTTCTTTTATTGCCATAATTTCTGCTACCTTTTGCTTTGTGCGATGCCTCCAGTGCCAAAGGCTTTTTCTTCTGTTCCTGCTCCAGCTTTCAGCAGGCCCCATATACAGCCCAGAGGGGACCTGTTTTCACACCTTGCCCCTCCATACTCAGTAGACTGCTGCCATAGTATTAGGTGCAAACCTCATGGTGGGCCAGGGGAGCTACTATCAGGTCTCATGATGTAGCCTGAGTTTTAGGAAGGCCTGGTGTGCCCAAGCTTCTAGGATGGGGCTTTTACAGCATTTCTGCCTCTCCCTTCGAGGGGAAGCTTGACTGTGATGAAGAAGTCATCAACAGCTGTGTATCACGGGAGAAACAGATCTTACAGCTGGACTCCAAGCAAGTTACCAAAACAACGAACAAGCAATACGATGGCAACAATAATAAAAGCCTCCGAGGAATAAGAGCCCAAGGCTCCTGAACTCAAGCAATCCACCCGCCTCGACCTTCCAAAGTGCTGGGATTACAGGCGTGAGCCACCATGCCAGGCCCAGGAACTGAATTCTGCATATAAAAACAATGAGTTTGGAGCAGATTATTTCTTACAGCCTCCACGAGAGAACCCAGTCTCACTAATACCTTTATTTCTGCTTTGTGAATGCCAGTCGTGCTGTTCTGGACTTCGGATTTATAGAGCTGTGAGCTCATAAATTGGTATTTTAAGCTGCTAAGTTTGTGGCAATTGTTATACTGTAATAGAAAATGAATATAATGGGCAAAGGCTACATTAACTCTCCCACCTGAAACAAACTTTTGTGGGCATTTCTGACAAAATTAGGAAGAGTCTAAACAGGTATATGATGGTGTCACGAAGCTTAAAATATTCCTCAAATTTCATAATACATTTTTGTCTAAAAAGTGAGTTCAAGCCTTTTATTTAATTCACAGAATCCCTCCTGTACTTACATCCTAGCATGTGAGGTCCTATATTTCCTACATAGCACTGGCTATTAAGTGTGTATTCATGGACACAAGTATGAATGGATACGCAATTGGATAGAGAAAAAATTTTTATCCAATATTCAAAATATTTTTCTTTATCCAGTATCAGTAAAACTGATATTCATATGTAAAAATATTTTCATCACAATCAATGTTCCTATAAGAAAAATATTTCCTATGAGAAATATATTATGATCTTTTGATTACAATTCATTTTCTTATAAGGAAAATTTTTCCTATAAGAACAAAATTTTTATCCAATATTCAAAATATTTTCCTCTATCCAGTATCAGTAAAACTGACACATGTGAAAATATTTTGATCACAATCAGTGTTCCTATAAGAAAAATAATATTTTCTTAAAAGCTTAGTTTATTATTATGCCAAATTTCACACTTGATTCCTCACATCTTCTGACCCTCTGATGTGGTTAGGCTTTGTGTCCCCACCCAAATCTCATCTTGAATTGTAATCTCCTTGTGTCAAAGGAGGGAAGTGATTGGATTATGGGGGAGATTTCTCCCATGTTGTTCTCATGATAGTGGGTGAATTTTCACAAGATCTGATGGTTTTATAAATGTTAGTTTTTCCTGTGTTCACACACTTGCTCTTCTCTCTCCTGCCACCTTGTGAGGAAGGATGTGTTTGCTTCCCCTTCCACCATGATTGTAAGATTTTTGAGGCTTCCTCAGCCATGCAGAACTGTGAGCCAATTAAACCTCTTTCCTTTATAAGTTACCCAGTCCCAATATTTCTTTATAGCAGTGTGAAAACAGATTAATGCAATGAATTGATACTAGGAGTGGGGTACTGCTGTAGAGATACCTCAAAATGTGGCTGCAACTTTGGAACTGGGTAATGGGCAGAGGTTGAAACAGTTGGAGGGCTCAGAAGAAGAAAGGAAGATGTGGGAAAGTTTGGAACTTCCTAGAGACTTGTTGAATGACTTTGACCAAAATGCTGACAGTGATATGGACAATGAAATCCAGGATGAGGTGGTCTCAGATGGAGATGAGGAACTGTAATAAATGTTACTCTTGCTATGCTTTAGCAAAGAGACTGGCAACATTTTGTCCCTGCCCTAGAGGTCTATGTAACTTTGAACTTGGGACAGATGATTTGGGGTATCCGGTGGAAAAATTTGTAAGCAGCAAAGCTGTTCAAGAGGTGACAGTGTAAAAAGAGGTAAAAGTTTGGAAAACGTTCAGCCTGATCATGCAATGGAAAAGAAAAACCCATTTTCTGTGGAGAAATTCAAGGGGGCTGTGGAAATTTGCATAACTGATGAGGAGCCACATGTTAATCACCAAGACAGTGGGGGAAATGTCTCCAGGGCATGTCAGAGACGTTGATGGCAGCCCCTCCCATCATGGGCCCAGAGGTCTAGGAGGGAAATACAGTTTTGTGGACCTGGCCCAGGGCCCTCCTGCTCTGTGCAGCCTCTGGACTTGGTGTTCTGTGTCTTTGCTGCTCCAGTGGTGGCTAAGATGGGCCAAGGTACAGCTCAGTCTGTTGCTTCGGAGATTGTAAGCCCCCAGCCTTGGCAGCTTCTTCGTGGTATTGGTCCTGTGGGTGCACAGAAGGTAAGAATTGAGGTTTGGGAACCTCCGTCTAGATTTCAGAGGATGTATGGAAACGCTTGTTTGTCCAGGCAGAGGTGTGCTCAGGGGCAGAGTCCTCATGGAGAAACTCTGCTAGGGCAATGTGGAAGGGAAATGTGAGGTTGGAGCCCCTCACAGAGTTCCCAGTGGGACACCGCCTAGTGGAGCTGTGAGAAGAGGGCCAGCATTATCCAGACCCCAGAATGATAGACCCACCAACAGTTTGCACTGTAAGCCTGGAAAAGCTGCTGTCACTGAATGCCAGGGATGAAAGCAGCTGGAGTAGGGGAAAGGGGGGAGGTACCCTGCAAAGCCACAGAAGCAGAGCTGTCCAAGGCCATGGGAGCCCACCTCTTGCATTGGCATGACCTGGATGTGAGCCACTGAGTCAAAGAGCTTTAAGATTTGATGACTCTCCCACTGAATTTCAGGCTTGCATGTGGCCTGTAGCCCCTTTGCTTTGGCCAATTTCTCCCATTTGAAATGGGAGTATTTATTCCAATGCCTGCGCCTTCATTGTGTTAACAGAGGAAGTGATCAAGTTACCCCAAGTTACCAGCAGCCTATCTTTATGGGTCTGTAGGAACTTCAGCCTTTCCCTCCTTAGAAGAAAGAATTTGACTGTGGGGCATAAAGCAGAAAAAGAGACCGAGGCAAGTTCTAGAGCAGAAATGGAAGTTTATTTAAAAAGGACTTAGAGCAAGAAGGAAAGAAAGGTGCACTTGGAAGAGACCCAAGAGGGTACATGAAGGTTAAAGAGAGAAGGTCAAGTGCCCCATTTAAGCATGTTCCTAGGACTTTTATAAGCTCACCTCTTTCCCATGATTCTTCCCTTAGGGTGGGCTGCCCGCATGTGGAGAGCCCTCCTTACCCTTGGGAAGTGAGCACACTCGTTGTGTTTAGGGAGTTATATGCATGCTCATCTGAGGCTTTCTTCCTTTTTCTGGTGGAGTGTACCCGGAAGATCATACTTTGCCATTTTGTCTCCTAATATGCATGCATAGGAAGCTGTTACTCCCTGGGGTCTGCATTCAATGAACACTTTTAATGTTAACAGGTGTGGACCTTCAGGAGATTGTCTCTCCCTGGCTGCCAAATTATCATTTTTAAAGAGGCAAAGTGATAACTGCCAAACTATCACCTGACAGGTCTAGTGGGTAGGGGGAGAGCCCTCTTCTGCCCCATTCATGCCTATAACAATTGTATCTTGGAAGTAACTAACTTGCTTTTGATTTTGCAGCCTCCTAGGCAGAAGACGCTTGCCTTATCTCAGATGAAACTTTGGACTTGGTCTTTTGGGTTAATGCTGGAATCAATTAAGACTTTGGGGGACTTGGGAAGGCATGATTGGTTTTGAAATGTGAAAGGGACATGAGATTTGGGAGGGGCCAGGGCAGAATGATATGGTTGCCTTTGTGTCTCCACCCAAATCTCACCTCAAATTGTAATCCACACATGTCAAGAGAGGGAAGTGATTAGAGTATGGGGACAGTTTCCCTCACGCTGTTCTCATAATAGTGAGTGAATTCTCATGAGATGTGATGGTTTTATAAATGGTAGTTATTTCTGTGCCCACACGCATGTTCTTCTCTCTCATGCCACCTTGTGAAGAAGGATGTGTTTGGCTCCCCTCCTGCCATAATTGTAAGTTGTCTGAGGACTCCCCAGCCATGCAGAACTGTGAGTCAATTAAGCTCTTTCCTTTGTAAATTACCTGGTCTCGGATATTTCTTGATAGCAGTGTGAAAATGGACTAATACACCCTCCATTTATGTAAAACCTATGACTCAAAATTAACTAAAAGTTTTTGACCATGAACCTAGATACCCTTTATGACGGTGCTTATTCTTTATATGTAAATGTGAAATTTTAAGGAAATTGCCAAGAGAATCACAAACACCCATTTTTTTTTTTTTTTTTTTGAAATAAAGCTAAGAGAACTTCCTGGCATGTTTCAACTTCTATGTTATTTATCATGTGCCAAGAACTCTATGTGCTCCCCTAATTGATAAGTCTAGTGGGACTCAATGCCAATTATCTGTCCTTGGAGGAAATTGCCACCAATTTCTTTCTGACTTGCCGTTGTAAGACTAAAGAACAGAACATTCATTCATGCTGTGTGCATTATCCAGCCTTGCTTTTTCTCTCACTTTCTCATTGTTTTGATATTTTAGTTATTGTCTGTGCTTTACATAAAGTGCTCCTATGTCTATTATAAACAAACTTAAAAGTATTCTAAAATTATTATCCCTATATTAGAAGTAGGAAAATAGAATATGTTCAGTGACCTAGCCAAATATTATAGAGATGGCAACTGATTCACCTGCCTCAGCCTCCCAAGTAGCTTGGATTATAGGCATGCATCACCATGCTGGCTAATTTTTGTATTTTTAGTAGAGATGGGATTTTGTCATGTTGGCCAGGCTGGTCTTGAACTCCTGACCTGAAGTGATTCCGTTGGCCTCCCAAAGTGCTGGGATTACAGGCGTGAGGCACTGGGCCCAGCTGAGAAATCCAACTTGTATCTGACTTGAGCCCTTAAATCTCTGAAGCCAGCACTATCACAAAGTTTTTTCAAATTCATGAGTCAATACATTCTGTAGGTATCATAGGTTGTTTTATTACTTAAAATCACAATATCCTAAACTTTCCTAGAGTTTACCTCTAGGAGAGTTTAACAGAGAATGAACTCTCTCTGTTCACTCACCTTTTAGAGACAATTTCACAATCTCTCTCTTTACTCCAACTACTATAATTAAAGGGGATCTTAGGAGATAGTGGCTGGAACTTTCTATTCTTTAAAAATTTTTTAATAACCTCAGAAATGGTAAATATTAAAAGTTCATCATATTAGCAAAACACCCTAACATTTCAGGCCTCCGTATAATATTTGACATCAGAGTGATTTTTCCACCTAGTGACCATCATTATCTCAAAGCCATATCCTTCTCTTTCCTTTGGTTTATCCATAATTATTCATGCTTCTATTTTTTTAGTGATGCACACTATATTTTTTCTATTGTCTTGGCAACCACTTTTCACTGAATAGTCTAGTTAAATCATAACTTCAGAGAAATGAAATAATTCACCTTCTCCACTGTGGTAGTTCAGCCCCTGTGTGGTTGAGTTCTGTTTGGCGAAAACATACGACCCTACAGATGAGGGTCTTGCCTTAGATTGGTCCTCAGTTAAACTTTGAAAAGTTTCACCTCTTATTTGCACGAGCAACTATCTCAAATTTTTGTCCTGCTCTTCAAAACCCGAACTCAATCCCTACTCCCTTCATCCTTAGCGGATGATCTTTTTACTACTTCAGTGATAATATTGGGACCTTCGGCAGTAATCCTGCTTTTCTACCCCCTACATTTAATTTAATTTCCATCAGATCATATTTACCTTCATTACGTCACGACCAGAATGTGAGCTGTATCTTCCCATTTAAAACCCATCTCCAACTTTCTCCACAATATTGCTCTATTATTCATCCCCTCTGTCATATATATTTAACTTTTTCCTCTCCACTCAGTACTCCCCTCAGGCTGTACACACGCTTGGTTCTTTGCCTGAAAAGAAAAACCCACAGTCAGGAATGAGGGATGAGATTGAAGAAGGAGACAGGGGAGTCAGATCACTCAAGGCATTCTATATGATATTTAGGAGCTTATACTGTTTTGGGGGATGAAAAACCACTGCAAGCATTCAAGCAGGGGCAGACATGGCCATATTTCACATTAGCATTCTAGATGATTAGTCTAGCTTCTCTGTGGGTGATGGATTGTAAAGGTGTAAATAGTGTACCAAAAGCATATTTTGCAATAGACTAGGTGTTGCTAAGTGTTACTAGGTTTTCCTAAAAAACATTGCTTATGGACAAGTAAATATTCATCTTTGCCTTTAAGCTTTATTTCATAGCTTTTAAGTCTTAATCTTTAATTGACTCAGCCTCTTTAGCCAGAATATTCTTTATTTCCAAACAGTTGTAAGCAGGTGGCTCACTTAGCTTTCTATTTGTTCATCAGGTGATAAGTTCATGTTCATATCCTGGTATAGTACCTGGGTTATAAGAAGATGGTTCTGCACAGACATCTGCTTCTCATTCCTACTCCATGAGTTTCAGCACCCTGTCCAGTCTAGTGCTAAATCCTTATGGGGATGCTGTGAGGCGCTAAGGATTCCTTGCTCATGTAGTCATTTAACTAGAGGTATGCTATGGTTGCCTCCTTTCACCCCATGGTTGAGGGAGGCATTCCTGCCCTGGGTTTATGTGGATGGCCAAGCGCAAGACATCCAATACTGGGCAGATGGGACCGATGAGAGTACATGAGTCCCATATACTCACAGGCTACGGAGAAAGAGACTGCGTGCATGCAGGACCACACAGAGGCTGCACTTGGGAATGCAATAAACAACCAGAGGCTGCAGGAGGCATGCCTTATAGTATCAAGAGGGTGAGGCGACCCTGGTTCCCAGGGGAGGATGAGACTGGCTTGTTTGAATAACTCTATGGACTATCAGGAACGGAGGCTGCTATTCAGACTTTTTTGTTGTTGTTTCTGAGACCGAGTTTCACTCTTTCGCCCAGGCTGGAGTGAAGTGGCATGATCTCTGCTCATTGCAACGTCTGCGCCCCACGTTCAAGTCATTCTCCTGCCTCAGCCTCCTGAGTAGTGAGATTACAGGCATGAGCCACCACACCCGGCTAATTTTTGTATTTTTAGTCCAGACACGGTTTTGCCATGTTGGCCAGGCTGGTCTCGATCTCCTGACCTCAGGTGATCTACCCTCTTTGGCCTCCCAAAGTGCTGGGATTACAGGTGTGAGCCACCGTGCCTGTCTTATACAACTTTTTGTTACTAGCTTAAGTAGGACAACTCTGAACAAACATCAACCACTCTATCCATTATCGGTAACAAGAGAATGAATTCATTTAATATTTACTTATTAGATTATAAATATTAGAATTAAGATTATTGTAATGCTACTTTTCAGAGATAAACTGAAATGTATTCATATGAATCTAAATTTATCCAGTGAATACTTTCCATAAGCATTATTCACTTTATCAAGAGCTACAAAATATTCTTTATAATTATATCATCCAAACTTTCCGGAGTTTGTAATTTCATTAAAGAAAGTCAATTGTTTCCTCAGATATTTATGTGTGAGACAGATTTTTGAATTTCCTACAATAATATCTGATATGGGATCTGTCTTCTTTTTATGTATCCATTTCAATATATTTTCCTGAAGAAGCAATATTTTTGAGAGGCACATTTTTTCTTATAAAATACAGAGGAATGACAGATAATACTGTTTGTGACTTTGGGATTTTCAGGTTTACCAATTCCAATTGCCTATATTTGGGTTTCTGAGCATATTGGATTGATAAACTGACTGCATTACCTGCTGAGCATCTGGTTTAAAAAGTATACATGGAGAAGTATGTGACATTAGCTGTACTCCCTGTTATTGGTTGAATTTTGTACCCCACAAAACATGTTGAAATCATAGTCCCTGCTAGCTGTGAATTTGACCTTACTTGGTTGAAACTCAGATGTAAGATTAGGTTGTACTGGAGTAGGGTGGGTCCTTAATCCACCATGACCGGCATCCTTGTAAGAAGAGCATAAAAGACCTACACACACACACAGTTGTAAACACACACACACATTGTACACACACACACACACACACAATGTCTTGTGATGACAGAACCAGGGACTGATGCGTCTACAAGCTGAGGGATGCTAAGGATGATTGACAACACCAGGAGCCAAGTGAAAAACATGGAAGCAGTTCTCTCCTAGAGCCTTCGGAGAGAGCACGGCCTTGCCCACGGGCTCGGGTCGGAATTCTGCCCTCCAGAACTTCAAGAGAATACATTTCTGTTGCTTTAAGCCACCCCATTTGTAGT
This sequence comes from Macaca thibetana thibetana, assembly GCF_024542745.1. Taxonomy (NCBI): domain Eukaryota; kingdom Metazoa; phylum Chordata; class Mammalia; order Primates; family Cercopithecidae; genus Macaca; species Macaca thibetana. Next base: position 8,273,568 of record NC_065595.1, read on the forward strand.
GCTTTGTTATGGCAGTCCTAGGAAAAAAAAGTGAGACACTCTCCTAAGCATTAAGTTATCTTACATATACAAGCTTCTACATAGATGTTCACAAAATTTTAGAACTTAAGTCTTGCAAATGATGCAGTTAGCTGAACTACTTTCACATAAGGAGACCCAGGGCTCCTACAGACTTTCTCAAAATATATGACCATTCGGTGTCAGGATCCTAGTGTAAGAACTCCAGTTTCCTGACTGCTGGCCAAATGCTCTTGCATCTCCCATTCACATTAAAAGGCGACTGCATGTATTGCCCATGTACCTCCTTGGAAAGCACAGCATGGGCCTTCACAGAAACACACCCGTAAGGGAGAGGTTTTAGTATCCCTAGTGGAAATCCTCAGGGGATCTTTCCCAGGATTAAGAAACAATAGGAAGATTGCAACTAGGCCCGAGAGGACAACTGTCTTGAAGTTACATATTGCCTTATAAGTCCTAAGTGGCTGGCTGAACAAATGAAAACGTGATTTATTTATGATGGAAGAGAAGCAAAAGGTTTGGGTGTTTACAGTGAGCTCACAATTACCACAATAAATTGGTCTTTAGTATTTAGAACGAATATGTTATTTGACCTGAATGCAAGCTCACTATCGAATGGTTGACCTGTTCTTCCTTTCAGTTTTATGCTGTGTCTTCTGTGATACAACATCAATATGCCACACAAAGACAAAGAGTGTGCAGACTCACTTTGCATGGGGCTTTGCACGAGGATGGTAATGTCACAAGATAGATTTGGATAATGACATCTAGATACCAGATTGAGCAAGAGAAAAACAGATATCAAAGCCTAATGGTATATTTGATTGTAAATATGCCCATGAAACACACAATGTAGAAAAATAAGCAGCATAATCAGAAATTCCTCATGAAGGTTAATTGTGTGTGTGTGTGTGTGTGTGTATTTCTCTGAAACAGATAAAAAGGTGCTAGAAAGTAATTTGTTTGTCCTTAGAAGGGAAAACCTACTTAAATCATGGCACATCCCTAGGAGGGATGAGGGTGTGACTGGGGAAGGCGGCTGTGGGGTACTCTGGAGATATTCAAGGTAGCTACTTTTCTTCCAATACTAGAAGGTCTAAGTTTTTCAGGAAAAAGAGCATGGTTGGATCTTTTAAAACTTTTTAAATCTGTATCAACTTTATATATGTATATATATTTATATATAACTTTATATATGTAACTTTATATATATATATACACACACACATTTAAAAGCAAGCAGCTTCTGCTCCAATTTAGGTGTATATTTTTTAGTCATTACATCAAAAGGTTTGGGTATATATATATTTACATCACACACACATTTAAAAGCACACACACACACACACATTTAAAAGCAAGCAGCTTCTGCTCCAATTTAGTTATTTATTTTTTAGCATTACATCGAATTCCTTGTTTTATAGCAATTACATTTATGTGGTAAAAATTTAGGAAGTCCCTCCTCTTTACTTGTCCCCCAGACAGATGGTTTGCTTGCTCTGAAGGCCACCACTGCTACAAACAATAGATCATGAATATCATTTATATACACATGGAATTGTAACATACAATACATATTGCTCTGTGTATTACTTTATTTATTGACGTATTTATTTTTGGCTGCCCATATATCTTGGTGATGTTCCATACACCATAATTAGAGCTACCCGATCATTTTTAATGAAGATATGATTTCCTATTATATGGAGGATCTATAATTTATGTAACCAGTCCCCTACTGTGCTTTTCAGTTATTTATAACCATTTGATGATAAATAAACCTGTAATAAATATGGGAAAAGTAAATTCATGACTGGATTTCTTGTGTCCTTGTGTTTCAGGCATGTCTCTGGTAATTACTTAAAGATGTACATTTTGATTATTTAAAATGACCACACATTCTGACTCTTGGACCATACATTCTGATGAAAGGATGACACCGTTAATAATAGTGCATATAATAATATGTAGGAATTAATATGTGCAAAGGCAAAAACTAAAAGTAGAGCACAGAAGAGGGGCTGGAAGTATGTGGAATGCTTGGAGTACTCACTAGTGTGGTCATTGGCAACACCCTTGAGGTGGAGGTATTTTAGCACAAGCTGAATTTAATTGGGCAGTGCAGCTTAGAGAGCATCTGGAAGAAGTTTTCAGGCAGTAGAACAACCTGAAACAAAGGTCCCAAGATAAGAGAATACCTGGAATGTTTCAGAAAACGGCTGGCCTAAGGGGAGCAAGTAAGCAAGGGGCAGAACAGCAGATGAGGACCAGCAGTCAACAGGGGCACATCATGGAGGGTCCTGTGAGCTACCAAGAAGATGGGGATATGATCTGAGCAAAGGGGTGTGGAGGATTATGTACAAAGGAGTTACAGTAGTCGCACTTTTAAAGGGGGCAGTCTGAGTGCCATGTCGTTAGAGGCTTTCTGGGGCCAGAGCAGAAGCAGTGAGCCTTCTGCAGCCATCCAAGTCTTCTAGCAGGGCAATGAAGGCAGCGCAGATGTCTAATACAGGTTCTATTTACAGTGTGCTGACAGTCCCAGGAAGGACAAGAAAGCGAGGAAAAGGGAAAGACATGTATATTTGAAAGAGACAGCAATGCTACCTATTCAGGAACACACCTTTCTATTATATATTGAAGCCCTTTCATTCCAAATGGACTGAGTTCATATGTGTTCTATGCACAGGGTAGTCAGATAGAAGGAGGGAGGGAGGGACATAGAGAGAGAAAGAGAGTAAAAGAAAGACAAAGAAATACAACAGATCCAACACCAAACCCTGGATTTGCCTCCCAAATTTGCAATGACACTGCTTCTCCCTCTTTGTTGAGAATGCCACCATACTTTCAAATCCTTCTTATTTCCATTGACTTTTCTCTCTCTCCCACACAAAACATTCAATCCATTAACAAATCTTGTGACTTTAACCTTTAAAACACCCCCAGAATCTGACCACTTGGTATACATTCTGCTTTCTGTATACTTGAATTTGTATTTTTCTTTACTTCATGATGACTTCCATCCATTATCTCTCCTAAAAATTCCTTCCCTCTCTCTCTTTTATGACTCCTATTACACATATGCTAGACCTTCTTTTCTATCCTCAAGTCCCTCAATCACAATCATATTTTTATATCTTTATTTTTCTATACATCTAATAATTTTTACAATTCTATTGTTCATTCAATAATGATCTTTTCAGGTGCCTTAACTGGTGTGTAACATACCTATTAAATTTTTTGTTTCAATTATATAGACATATACACATATATATTCAATTATATATGTATTTCAAGAACACATATACACATACATATTTAATGCATCTTTTGGTTCTTCAAATGTCTCTGACTTTTTGGATATTTTGTTGCTCAATTAATTTTATAGTTTCATTCTTTGTGCCTTTCAATATTTTATTTACAATAATGTTTTACTCTGATAACTCTAAAGTGTAACATCTAAATCTGTTCTTGTTTTTGGTGTTGTTTTTCTAATATTTACTATTACTATCTTGTTTAATCAGTGCTTTGGTAATACCTTTAGAGTGAGGTCACACTGAGATGAATTTCACCTGTGGAAGACCAGCATCTACTGATTGAGGATAATCACATCTGAAGAGGATTGGGTTTTCTTGTCTCTCTTTTTAATGAGTATCAGGTGATGTTACCAAGGTGAAGTAAGTTCATTTGAATTTCACCTGTGGATTTTTTGACTGTGGGAAGGTGTTCTTTACATTTGAATCATGGAACCAAAGGATATGGGCCTATGCTTACAAATCATTAAGGAACACTAAAATTATTGGTGCTCTTCTTGGTGTTCTTATTGCTACATCATCATTATTCCTATGGTTATTATTATTATTGTTTCTCCAGAGCAGAGTCTGAGATAGATTTATTTGTGGGTTTCATCACATGGAGACAAATTACTCCCCAATCACTTTTCTGCTGAGTGGTGTTCTTGAATTTCTTACCTTTATGCTGGTGCACATGTCAGCCAGCTTCTTCCCTCTCTTATGGGAATGATAACTGTCCACACTTCTCCCCTGCTAGTCTCCTCTTCTCCCTACTCTCCTTTTTCCAGTATTGGCATTTCCATGAAGGAAGAACAGTTTTATTCCAACTTCAAGCTAATATGATTATGCTTCATTTCATTTTCCTATCTCTTCAAAGTCATTTGCAACTTTCTTTTGAACTAAAAAATGTGTGTAAGTACATATTTTTTGCAACTTTCTGACATCTGATCTGTGGCAACAGAAAGCTTTAAAGAATATCTAGTCCACTATAGTCCTGGGAAGCACTCAAATGATTTTTCTGCATCTACAGAAATTCTTCAATCTCAACGTGAGAGTTTTTAATTTAAAAAAAAATGTCAGGATTGACTCCTTCTTATCAATATTTTTAAATTTAACTTTATTATGGTAAGAGCATGTGGTCTGGGTCATTGATTTTGGGGATTTAAATGGAATCCTTTTTTGATCTAATAGGTATTATATTCCTTCTTTAAGATTCAGTGAGACTGCCTTTGTGGGTCAAATACATAGTCAGCTTTTGTGTTTCCTATGTGCTTGAAATTAACTTACATGTGCGCTACATGTCATTATAGAAATTGCTCTTCCTGGATCTAGATATGCCAATCAAATGTGCTTTCTCTTTGTGTCACTCACATCTGTAGCATCTTTACTAATTCAGTGTCCATTTTAATTGTGTGATTGAAGGGTACTATAATATATTCTGAAATTTATAATTTACTTTTTATTAGACTATTTGCCATTTTCATACACCAGTAGTCTTCCTAGTCTCTCAATCTTCTCGACTTTTGAGTGCTATCTTATAACAGACATTATTTGCCTTATTACCCTCCATTTTACTGTGAAATTTCGGATTTCAGAATCCTAATTTTTGCATGATGCTACCCATAGGAAAGCCAACATTTTCTAGTCTCGATTGTATTAATGTATAACCATGTGACTAAGTTTTAGCCAGTGAGTTAGAAGCACAAGGATCGAGTGAATTGTTTTGGAGATCTCATAAAAAGAGACGGTCTGCTATTCTTCATCCAGTTACCTAGAATCATCATAGAATGACTGGAGTTCCAGCAGTTGTCTTGTATCAAAACACAAAACTGTGAGAAAGTTGAAATAGAAATTGAAGTGTTCTGGATCTTAGATGTCATAGCAGCCCTGTTATATAAGACATAAATAAATTTCTATCTCTTTTAAGACTACTCAACTTGGAAGCTTCCTGTTTTATAAAATAAAACCTATCCTAGTTAATACCAACCACAGGCCACCAACCTCAACACCAACACATTTTTAAATCTCATTGACCAAAGGTTTAAAGGAGAAAACTTTTCTATGTCTGTAAAACTGTTTATATATGTTTTCTTTATTTTGATTTGTGACTTGGATAAACGTTCTATATTTAAAAAATTTTTTTATAACTTGAAAGAATTTCTCCTTTGTTTTCCAGTATGGAGTTATTTGGAAGTTTGGGATATTGAGAATCTTTTTATCCCCCTTTCTGGAGTTATTTCAGATCTTCTTTTTATCTCCAACATTCCGAAAATTGTTGACCAAGCATTTGTCAAAGAAAAACTGCACCAATTTAAACAGCCAAGGAAGACTTTATTAAGAACTACTGCAAGTTGGAGATTGAACTCAGTTCCACAAAACAAAAGGCAGGAGAGTTTGTAAGTGCTGCTGGAGGACGAGGAGGGGGAAGTTGGGAGATGTGATTAGACCACCTGTGTTGGCTAATTCGTGATCTCAATTAAGCTGTTACCTCTTAATTACCCTCTCACAGAAACTGGGAGGCAGGGGTGTGTAAAGAGCACCCTTGACATAACTAACTTCCTCTCAGAAAGAGACCCTCTTTTATATTTCATAGGACAGTTTGCTAATAGGATAAGAGATTTTGCTTAATAAACTAATAATAATAATAAAAAGACCAAATCTAACCAGATAAGGAGACAAACAAGCACACTCTTCCACTATCAGTTCTCACCTGAGGACTCGGACTATAAAAGAGCAGGCCTTCGGTAGCTCGAAACAGTGTCTTAACTGACACTGTCTTGCAGTCACTCGTGATAAAAACTTGGCATCCGCCACCGAAGGCTCTGCCTCATCAAAGACTCTTCCTTGCAAGATTGAGGGACCACCAGGCCCAGACCAGGACTCCTTTTGTCTCCTTCACTCCCCCTGGACTGGTTTGTTAACACTTTCTTCTATTACGTTTTCCTGTTGATGGTAAATGTCGCTTTGTTTGTTGTGGGATGTTTATAACATTTATATATTGGCTAAGTATACCATGATGTATGATTTTGATGAGGTTGGCAATATTGACTGCCTTGTGGAGTTGCTCGAGCCATGGTCTGTCTACCCAGTGAATGAGTGAACAGAGAGTGCTAAGGAAAATTACCCCCTTGGGAACTCCATGTAGCTCCTGGCTTTTGTGATAGAAACAGCATCAATAAAAGCCCAACTTTGTGGAAAGACACAAACATGTGTGGACCTGGTTATCTCTAACCTTGCACCACTTGTGACAGGTACTATCTCTGTGAATGATTACATTTCAAAGGGATGGCTCCCAGATACTTGAGAAAAACATTCATAGATTGTGATATCCTTAGGAGGCTGAGAGAAGATTTACCTCTCAAAGGAGCACAGAAAAGATTTATAATTACAAGTTTTCCAAGCAAATACTCTTAGAAAACGGAAGTTGGGATAGCCTAAAGTTTAGTTAAGTGAGAGAAATGTCAAGGACATATATCTTGGTAGCACTTTTGTATTTACTGTTTCTTTGTTCATTAATTTGGACCCCTTGTGTGACTTTTTAATCTAGAGACTTCTATACATAAGCTCTGGGGAATTTTTGTGGTATAATTTATTTTATGCCCATCGCTTCTATCTTCCTTCTTTGTTTCCTCATGAAACTTTTATTAATTAAATGTTAAACTGATTTGTTTTTCATGTATTTTGACTTCCATATTTTCTATTTCTGAGATTTCATTCAACTTTCTGGAAGAAATTTTTAACATGCTCTTCCAAACCTTTTAAATTTTAATAATCATATTTTATTTTCTAAGTAATATTATCCTCTCTTTCATTAATGTAAACATAAATCTTGTTTTCTGGCTGTGATGTAATGGTATGTGTTTCTGAGAAATCTAGAGATATTTTGTATTGTTAAAGACTTTTATTTGTATTTTCAGAGGTCATTTTTGTTGTTGTTTATGTTATTTCCAGTGAGGCCTTGTGTTCCTTACTTATTTCTTTATATTTCAAACAGATGCATAGACAAGCTCACTGGGAACCATGAGCATGCGGGGGTTGCGGGGAGGGCCAGGTCAATTTTCTCTGTTTTAGGGTAATCAGGCACAAACCCAGCTATCACCGTAGAAAATCTCCAAAATGTCTGACACTTTTTTTTTCTCTAATATCCTTCGAACATCTAAAGAACTTTTTATTTTATTTTTAAACTTGAAATTAGAAACCTGCCTTCTCTTTTCTGTTTGTTGGTATGCCAATATGATATTAGAGGTTATTAAATATCATGCATAAGACGTTCAATTTATCCCCTTGTTTTCACCCCAAATTATTACCCCCAATTTCTGGCATTTTCAAGCCAATGATCTCATCATTTCAAGCTCTCTTTGTTTCCCCTTCAACAGCATACTCCTATGCAAGCACTTCTGCCCACATTACCTGCCCTCCACGATGTTTCCATCAGCTCTTCATTAATTTTTTTCTTCACTTACATGTCTTTACACTGTGCCTCAAAATTGCTTTTTATTCTTTTATATTTATCCTTTTGTGGAGTTTTAGGAAAATGAGTTGAGAGTCAGATGATCATCGTGCTATGGTTTCCAGAACTCAGCCCTCCCCACTCCCATGACCTTTAGTGTTGAGATGAAAAAAAAAAAAAAAAAAAATAGCCCTAGATAGTTTGAATCCATAGGAAGAAATAATTAACATTGCTTCTAAATGGTGAGAGCCAGATTCCAAAATCATTTCTAATATTGTTCTCCTAAGTGTGCTGGCTCTTTCAGGGATGGTTGTGTACAGATCTGCAAGAGCAGCACAAGGCGATCCTTGACTTAGATAGCATTGGGACGGAGGATATTCTTCCTTGAAGATTCAGAGGGCTGCATTGGGTCCCCCTGGTACACAAGCATCGTCTTCCTGCTGTGCTTTGAGAAACAGCTGCCAATATGTCTCAGCAAGAAGCAGCAATAATACATAAATGTCAGATTTTACTTTTGACTGAAAAGATTGCCAAAACATAGTCTAAGTCAGGAATCCAAGTTGAAATTAAAATGAATCAACCTCTACCCCAATTATATGCTTAAAAAATAAACTCTGCGCAACACCAAATAATTGATTTTGTATTATTTGTGGGGAAGAAGAAAGGCGAGTGATATTTGAGAAAACTAGGGTTTTTATTTGTATCTTTCCACCATCCTGCTTAAGGAAAAGCCCAGCTTTGATTTTCAATTACATCTGTGATTCTCTGCATTTAATAATGCTGGCCTTTCTTTATCCTTAATGTATGCTGATGCTTTAACTCACGTAAATGCATGATTTGTTTCCAATCACAAAATTTCCCTATGGTTTATCAAGGGTAGGGTTATTTTAGCAAAAGCATAGCATACGGTGCATAAATAGCACTCATATATAAACATAGCATGCACAAGAGATTAATACAATTTTCCTTTTTCTAGTGATTAATATTTACCCTGGCAGCTGTAGCATTTTAGCCTTCCATTAGCTGACAGATGTGAATAAGGGCTGCATCTTGCTTCCACCAAGCTGCTATATCTCAATACGTGTTCACAGTTTAGGGACTATGAAATATGCTCCAGGAATATTTAGAACTCTCATAGGAATTTCTTGTGGCTTCAATGGATTTGTTTTCACAAATATATTAAATTGAATATTTTATTTCTTCAGGGCAAAAAGTTAACTGGCTTGAAACTCACAGGCGCAGAACAATAAAGAAAATTCCAACTTAAATCTGGGCATTCAAATATTGAGTCCTTGGCTTGTTACAACTGTCTCATGGCACAGAGCATCATGAGAAGTTTTAAAGGAAATAATGATTTATAGCTTTGAATCTGGGAAAGAATATGGAAAAGAAAACATGTTTATATTTGAAGGATAATTATAAATGTATTCAATTTTAGGTTTTATCTTGGGAAATCAGATGAGTCATGAGGCATTTTTACTATCAATGGCTAATATCACATCTGCTTTTGAATAGAAAATGAATTATGAGTTTGCCATCTCCCCATTTTATGCATAAGTTTACTTTTATATAAGTTTTCTGTTATAATGATGGCTTGTGAAATCATGAAAAATGCTTAGTTTGGTTAAAATGCAAATTTGAATGAATATTTCTTATGTTACATCTAAAATAGTAGAAAAAATAGAAGTACAAAGTGTAAAATCTATGCTGTCACAAAGTATATACAGTTTCAAAGTTATATGCATACATATATAAAAATATACACACATATGCTTATATATCCACACATCTCTATATATCTCTATATATCCACACATGTAAAATATATAAATTATATATCAGTGTTATGGATTATATATACATTTATTAATTCTTATAATGTATATCTCTTAGAAACTTTAGGCACCCACATGTATTTCTGTTTATATATATATTTGGATTTATACACAGTAGGAATTTATTTAATGTACCTATATCATTAATAATTCTTAGTCATATTTTTCCATGCATTCATTGAATAAATATTTGATCAGAGTGTTAAATGCTTAAGATCTAGTAATGTGGGGGCATATAAACAACCAAATGAGAAATAGCCGCTACTAATAGTATTCCAACTCTAACTAGGAAACAAAAACAAAAACATATAAATTGTTAAATAACAAAATCAAAGTAAATTACAGTTCTATACATAATTATAAAAACTGTTACAAGGTCAATACATATTGTCAACTGTTATGTTTCCAAAAATCACCAGAAAAAGTGGTCAAACAAAGGTGGGTTGTTAGACTGAATACAGTGAGGAACCATTACTTGGCAGAATTTAGCAGTGTCTTATGAGGTGAAGTGATGGGAGGATATTAACTGGATCTAAGAGCTTGAATAGATTGATTTCAAGGCAAATCTTTCAAGACAGAAGGAAGGGAGGAATGGGCAGAATTTAACACAGAATAGCTTCAGATTGGTGGGCACAGTGAAGCAAAGTTTTGAAATAAGTATAGATGAGCAAACTGTTAAGTAAACTATTTTGTCTTGCAAATAATACTATTTCTCAGGAGCAAATATTTCCTGGAGCAAACAGCTGAATTACTTCTGCTCATTCTTAGTAACGCTTTAAAGAAAGCAGTATTCTGGCCAGGCATGGTGGCTCACGCCTGTAATCCCAACACTTTGGGAGACTGAGGCAGGAGGATCCTTTGAGGTCAGGAGTTCGAGACCAGCTTGGCCAACATGGTGAAACCCTGTCTCTAGTAAAAATACAAAAATTAACCGAGCATGGTGGCAGGTGCCTGTAATCCCAGCTACTCGGGAGGCTGAGGCAGGAGAATCACTTGAACCTGGGAGGCGGAGGTTGCTGTGTGCCGAGATCGTGCCACTGCATTCCAGCGAGGGTGACAAGACTGAGACTCCCCCTAGCAACAACAAAAAGGCAGTATTCTAAGTAGACATGAAAAGTTCATAGGATTCCAGTATTATTTGACAAAGGAGCAGTTGAAGTTTGTTGGTTTCAATTTTCAGTTGAAAATTGTTGGTTACATTTTTCAGTCTAAGCTGAAGGATAGCATATTATTTGTAGGGGATATGATCAATCTGGATCTGTATCACTACTCAGTGTGTCATGATTGCACATAGAGTTTTTGATGGTATTTGTTTCAATCTTTACAAGCTTGCTTGTGTGCTATCTCTCCCCACCCATCTCTCTCTCTTTCAATGGAATATCTCACATTTGATTATTTGACCGTACAGTGGCTAGACAGCAGTATTTAAGACTAGAGAGACCAGCCCTGCAACATAATATTAAGAGAAACATTTGGTCACAAGTTTAAGTCTATGTCTATTTCAGGGACCAAAAACGCCCAAGGTAAGCCAAGTGAACACTTTTTATAACAGCCCCCAGAGTTTACAGAGCCAGAAAGGGAGCCAAATTTACCTAATTTCATGATTGCTTAGTTCCCTGATCTTTTTAGTAAAATGAAAGATTCCCACAAATCTATGTAGCAATGAGAAGACAATAGTCCTTTAAAAAAATGTATTTTCCACCTAAAGAGGCCAGCATTGTGTCTAAAGCCACTTAATTTTGAAACATCAACTGTCCAATTTCAGTACCTCTAAGACTAGGACTTCTATGGTCTTAAGATCATTTCTTTCTTCCTTGTCAGTCTCTGAACTGTCTGTCACATGTAACATTTTTTTTCCATTTTCCACATGTCTTTAATTATTTATTTATTTTATTATACTCTAAGTTCTGGGGTATATGTGCAGAACGTACAGGTTTGTTACATAGGTATACACGTGCCATGGTGGTTTGCTGCACCCATCAACCCATCATCTACATTAGGTATTTCTCCTAATGTTATCCCTCCCCTAGGACCCCACCCCCTGACAGGCTCCAGTGTGTGATGTTGCCCTCCCTGTGTCCATGTGATCTCATTGTTCAACTCCCACTTATGCGTGAGAACATGTGGTGTTTGGTTTTCTGTTCTTGTGTTAGTTTGCTGAAAATTATGGTTTCCAGCTTCATCCATGTCCCTGCAAAGGACATGAACTCATCATTTTTTATGGCTGCATAGTATTCCATGATATATATGTACCACATTTTCTTTATCCAGTCTATCATTGATAGGCATTTGGGTTGGTTCCAAGTTTTTGCTGTTGTGAACAGTACCGCAATAAACATACGTGTGCATGTGTCTTTATAGTAGAATGATTTATAATCCTTTGGGTATATACCCAGTAATGGGATGGCTGGGTCAAATGGTATTTCTAGTTCTAGATCCTTGAGGAATTGCCACACTGTCTTCCACAATGGATGAACTAATTTACACTCCCACCAACAGTGTAAAAGCATTCCTATTTCTCCATAGCCTTACCAGCATCTGTTGCTTCTTGAATTTTCAATAATAACAATTTTGACTGGCATGAGATGGTATCTCATTGTGGTTTTAATTTTCATTTCTCTAATGATCAGTGATTTGAGTTTTCTTTCATATGTTTATTGGAAGCATAAATGTCTTCTTTTGAGAAGTGTCTGTTCATATTCTTTGCCCATTTTTTGAATTTTTTTTTTTTCTTGCACATTTGTTTAACTTCTTTATAGATTCTGGATATTACACCTTTGTCAGATGGGTAGATTCCAAAACTGTTCTCCCATTCTGTAGGTTGCCTGTTCACTCTGATGATAGTTTCTTTTGTTGTGCAGAAGCCCTTTAGTTTAATTAGATCCCATTTGTCTATTTTGGCTTTTGTTGCCATTGCTTTTGGTGTTTCAGTCATGAAGTCTTTGCCCATGCCTATGTTCTGAATGGAATTGCCTAGGTTTTCTTCTAGGGATTTTATGGTTTTAGATCTTATGTTTAAGTCTTTAATCCATCTTGAGTTTAATTTTGTATAAGGTGTAAGGAAGGGATCCAGTTTCATCTTTCTGCATATGGCTAGCCAGTTTTCCCAACACCATTTAATAAACGGAATCCTTTCCCCATTGCTTGTTTTTGTCAGGTTTGTCAAAGATCAGATGGTTATAGATGTGTAGTGTTATTTCAGAGGCCTCTGTTCTGCTCCATTGGTCTATATACCTGTTTTGGTACCAGTACCATGCTGTTTTTATTACTGTAGCCTTGTAGTATAGTTTGAAGTCAGGTAGCATCATGCCTCCAGCTTTGTTCTTTGTTCTCAGGGTTGTTTTGGCTATGTGTGCTCTTTTTTGGTTCCATATGAAATTTAAAGTAGTTTTTTCCAATTCTGTGAAGAAAGTCAATAGTAGCTTGCTGGGAACAGCATTGAATCTGTAAATTACTTTGGGCCATATGGCCTTTTTCACGATATTGATTCTTTCTATCCATGAGCATGAAATATTTTTCCATTTGTTTGTGTCCTGTCTTATTTCCTTGAGCAATGGTTTGTAGTTCTCCTGGAAGAGATCCTTCACATCCCTTGCAAATTGCATTCCTAGGTATTTTATTCTCTTTGTAGCAGTTGTGAATGGGATTTCACTCATGATTTGGCTCTCTGTCTGTTATTGGTGTATAGGAATGCTTGTGATTTTTACACATTGACTTCATATCCTGAGACTTTGCTGAAGTTGCTTATCAGCTTAAGGAGATTTTGGGCGGACACAATGGGGTTTTCTAAATATACAGTCATGTCATCTGCAAACAGAGACAATTTGACTTCCTCTTTTCCTAATTGAATGCCCTTTATTTCTTTCTCTTGCCTGATTGACCTGGCCAGAACTTCCAATAATATGTTGAATAGGAGTGGGGAGAGAGGGCATCTTTTTCTTGTGCTGGTTTTCAAAGGGAATGCTTCCAGTTTTTGCCCATTCAGTATGGTATTGGCTGTGTGTTTGTAATAAATAGCTCGTATTTTTTTTGAAGTACGTTCTATCAATACCTAGTTTCATGAGAGTTTTTAGCATGAAGTGCTGTTGGATTTCGTCAAAGGCCTTTTCTGCATCTATTGAGATAATCATGTGGTTTTTGTCATTGGTTCTGTTTGTGTGATGGTTTACGTTTATTGGTTTGTAGGCTATTAATTACTGCCTCAATTTCAGATCTTGTTGTTGGTCTAGTCAGAGATTTGACTTCTTTATTGCTTAGAATTGTGTCCAGGAATTTATCGATTTCTTCTAGATTTTCTAATTTATTTGTGTAGATGTGTTTGAAGTATTTTCTGATGGTAGTTTGTATTTCTGTCGGTGGTGATATCCCCTTTCTCATTTTTTATTGCATCTATTTGATTCTTCTTTCTTCTTTATTAGTCTGGCTAGTGGTCTATTTTGTTAATCTTTTCAAAAAACCAGCTCCTGGATTCATTGATTTTTTTTGAAGGTTTTTTTGTGTCTCTATCTCCTTCAGTTCTGCTCTGATCTTAGTCATTTCTTGTCTTATAATAGCTTTTCAATTTGTTTGCTCTTCCTTCTCAAGTTCTTCTAATTGTGATGTTAGGGTGTTGATTTTAGATCTTTCCTGATTTCTCTTGTGGGCATTTAGTGCTGTAAATTTCCCTCTACACACTGCTTTAAACATGTCCCAGAGATGCTGGTTCATTGTGTCTTTGTTCTCATTGGTTTCAAAGAACATCTTTATTTCTGCTTTAATTTTGTTACTTACCCAGTAGTCATTCAGGAGCATGTTGTTCAGTTTCCATATAGTTGTGTGGTTTTCAGTGAGTTTCTTAATCCTGAGTTCTAATTTGATTGCACTGTGGCCTGAGAGACTGTTTGTTATGATTTCCGTTTTTTGCATTTGCTGAGGAATGTTTTATTTCCAATTATGTGTTCAATTTTAGAATAAGTGCGATGAGATGCTGAGAAAAATATATATTCTGTTGATTTCGGGTAGAGAGTTCTGTAGATGTATATTAGGTCCACTTGGTCCAGAGCTGAGTTCAAGTACTGAATATCCTTGTTAATTTTCTCTCTTGCTGATCTAATATTGACAGTGGGGTGTTAAAGTCTCTCACCATTATTGTGTGGTTGTCTAAGTCTCTTTATAGGTCTCTAAGAACTTACTTTATGAATCTGGGTGCTCCTGTATTGGGTGCATATGTATTTAGGATAGTTAGCTCTTCTTGTTGCATTGATCCCTTTACCATTGTGTAATGCCCTTCTTTGTCTTTTTTGATCTTTGTTGGCTTAGAGTCTGTTTAATCAGAGACTAGGATTGCAACCCCTGCTTTTTTTTTTTTTTTTTTTTTGCTTTCCATTTGCTTGGTAAATATTCCTCCATCCCTTTATTTTGAGTCTATGTGTGTCTTTGCACGTGAGGTGGATCTTCTGAATATAGCACACCAATGGGTCTTGACTCTTTATCCAATTTGTCAGTCTGTGTCTTTTAATCGGGGCATGTAGCCCATTTACATTTAAGGTTAATATTGTTATATGTGAATTTGATCCTGTCATTATGATACTAACAGGTTATTTTGCCCATTAGTTGATATAGTTTCTTCATAGTGCTGATGGTCTTTATAATTTGGTATGTTTTTGCGTGGCTGGTACCGGTTTGTTCCTTTCCAAGTTTAGTGTTTCGTTCAGGAGCTCTTGTAAGGCAGGCCTGATGGTATCAAAATCTCTCAGCATTTGCTTGTCTGAAAAAGATTTTATTTCTCCTTCACTTATGAAGCTTAGTTTGGCTGGATTTGAAATTCTGGGTTGAAAAATTTTTTTTTTAAGAATGTTGAATATTGGCCCCTTATCTCTTCTGGCTTGTAGGGTTTCTGCAGAGAGATCCACTATTAGTCTGATGGGCTTCCCTTTGTGGGTAACCTAACCTTTCTCTGTGGCTGCCCTTCACATTTTTTCCTTCATTTCAACCTTGGTGAATCTGACGACTATGTGTCTTGGGGTTGCTCTTCTCAAGGAGTATCTTTGTGGTATTCTCTGTGTTTCCTGAATTTGAATGTTGGCCTGTCTTTCTAGGTTGGGGAAGTTCTCCTGGATAACACCCTGAAGGGTGTTTTCCAACTTGGTTCCATTCTCCCCATCATTTTTAGGTACACCAATCAAATGTAGATTTGGTCTGTTCACATAGTCCCATATTTCTTGGAGGCTTTGTTCATTGCTTTTCACTTATTTTTCTGTAATCTGGTCTTCTCACTTTATTTAATTCTCACTTTATTTAATCTTCAATCTCTGATATCCTTTCTTCCCCTTGATCAATTCGGCTATTGATACTTATGTATGCTTCATGAAGTTCTCGTGCTGTGTTTTTCAGTGCCATCAGGTCATTTATGTTCTTTTCTAAACTGGTTATTCTAGTTCTTTTTTCAAGGTTCTTAGCTTCCTTGCATTGGTTTAGAACATGTTCCTTTAGCTCAGAGGAGTTTGTTATTAACCACCTTCTGAAGCCTACTTCTGTCAGTTTGTCAAACTCATTCTCCATCCAGTTTTGTTCCCTTGCTGGTGAGGAGTTGTGATCCTTTGGAGGAGAAGAGGGGTTCTGGCTTTTTGAACCAAAACAGCATGCTAATTCTGCACCATCGATCGAGGTATTCAGGTTCTATCATCATACTGACTGTGTGGCTGGTGTGACCCATAGAGAGGGAGGAAGAGCAGTTCAGCCTGGGAAACTGCTTTTTCCACAGCACTGTACAACCCAGAGATCAGAAGATCCCACTCATGAGCCCACATCACCTGGGCCCAGGGTCACAACCGATAAGCTTCGGAGATTCTCAGCAGTCACTCAGCAAACATATGCCAAAGCCTACTGCGTTCCTGCGGGGAGGGGCAGTCATCACCACAGCTGCAGCTGCCTGCTGTCTGCGCCATCTAAGCTTGTTATGGGAGGGACCGCAGCCAGCACTGGAACTGATAGCTGCTTAACACACTAAGTTCCCAGGCGGGGGGAAAGGCGGCAGCCATCTTTATAGCTCCAGGCTGCGCTTCTCCCCTGCTGGAGCCAGGGAGGACGGATGGCTTGGTCCCAAGAGGTATTCCCCACAGTCCATCATACCGGCTGTGGCAGACTGCAGCCAGAGTGTCTCTTCAGGTCTGACCTTGACCCATCCCTCCTCACCGGACTGGGCCTCCCTGCAGGAACTCCAAGAACCCCAGCCAGGGGCTCAAAGACAGAACTCTGATCTCCCTGGGCCAGAGCCCCTAGTGGGAGGGGTGGTCATAGTTTCGGCAAGCCAGCAGACTTAGTCTTTACTCCTGCTAGTTCTGAGGAATCTGGGCAGCCCAGATGAGTGACTTTTCTTCCAGCACAGTACAGCTCCTCCACCAAGGGACAGCCCCTCCACCAAGGGACAGCCAAAGTGCCTTGTTAAACAGGTCCTGCGCCACCCAACTGGGTGAAACCCTTCAACAGGGGTTGTCAGACACCCTATACAGGAGTGCTCCTACTGGCATCAGGTCAGTGCTCCTCGAGTCAGAGATCCCAGAGGAAGGAGCAGGCACGCATCTTTGTTGTTTTCTAGCCTCCTCTAGTGACATCTCCAGATGCAGTGGTGAACCAGATGAATAGGGCCTGAAGCGAACCCCCAGCAAACCACAGCAGCCCTACAGAAGAGGAACCTGACTACTGAAGGAAAAACAAACAGACAGAAAGCAACAACAACAGCATGAACAAAAAACGCTCCCATAAAAACCATAGCAGCCTAAAGATTGAAACTAGACAAACTCATGAAGATTAGAAAGAATTAACAAAACAACACTGAAACCCCAAAAAGCCAGAGTGTCTCTTCTTCAAATGATTGCAACACCTCTCCAGCAAGGGTGCAGAACTGGATATAGGATGAGATGGACAAATTGACAGAAGTAGGCTTCAGAAGGTGAGTAATAACGAACTCCACTCAGGTAAAGAAGCATCTTCTGGTGTATATGTGCCACATTTTCTTAATCCAGTCTGTCATTGATGGACATTTGGGCTGATTCCAAGTCTTTGCTATTGTGAATAGTGCTGCAATAAACATACGTGTGCGTGTGTCTTTTTAGCAGCATGATTTATAATCCTTTGGGTATATCCCCAGTAATGGGATGGCTGGGTCAAATGGTATTTCTAGTTCTAGATCCTTGAGGAATCGCCACACTGTTTGCCACAATGATTGAACTAGTTTACAGTCCCACCAGCAGTGTAAAAGTGTTCCTATTTCTCCACATCCTCTCCAGCACCTGTTGTTTCCTGACTTTTTAATGAGATCGCTTGGACACAGGAAGGGGAACATCACACACTGGGGCCTATTGTGGGGTGGGAGGAGGGGGGGAGGGATAGCATTAGGAGATATACCTAATGTAAATGACGAGTTAATGGGTGCAGCACACCAACATGGCACATGTATACATATGTAACAAACCTGCATGTTGTGCACATGTACCCTAGAACATAAAGTATAATAAAAATAAATAAATAAATAAAATAAAATAAAGAGGGGAAAAAAAGAAGAATCTTCTGACCTAGTGCAAAGAAGTTAGAACCTTGATAAAAGGTTACAGGAGCTGCTAACTGGAATAACCAGTTTAGAGAGGAACATAAATTACCTGATGGAGTTGAAAAACACAGCACAAGAACTATGTGAAGCATACACAAGTATCAATAGCCAAATATACCAAACAGAAGAAAGGATATCAGAGATCGAAGACTATCTTGCTGAAATAAGACAGGCATACAAGATTAGAGAAAAAAGAATGAAAAGGAACAAACCAAACCTCCAAGAAATACGGGACTATGTAAAAACACTGAACCTATGATTGATTGGAGTATCTGAAAGAAACAGGGAGAATGGAACCAAGTTGGAAAACACACGTCAGGATATTATCCAGGAGAATGTCCCCAACCTAGCAAAACAAGCCAACATTCAAATTCAGGATATACAGAGAACACCACTAAGATACTCCAAGAGATCAACCCCAAGGCATATAATCATCAGATTCTCCAAGGTCGAAGGAAAAAATGTTAAAGGCAGCCAGAGAGAAGGGCCCAGTCACCTACAAAGGGAAGCCCATCAGACTAACAGTGGATCTCTCAGCAGAAACTCTACAAGCCAGAAGACAGTGGAGCCAATATTCAACATTCTTAAAGAATTTTCAACCCAGAATTTTATATCTGGTCAAACTAAGTTTCATAAGCAAAGGAGAAATAAAATATTTTTCAGACAAACAAATGCTGAGAGATTTCATCACCACCAGGCCTTCCTTGCAAGAGCTTCTGAAGGAAGTGGTAAATATGGAAAGGAACAACTGGTATCAGCCACTGCAAAAACGTACTGAATTGTAAAGATCATCGACACTATGAAGAAATTATATCAACTACTGGGCAAAATAACCAGCTAGCATAATGATGACAGGATCAAATTTACACATAACAATGTTAACCTTAAATGTAAATGGGCTATATGCCCCAATTAAAAGACACAGACTGGAAAATTGGATAAAGAGTCAAGACCCATTGGTGTTCTGTATTCAACAGACCCATCTCTCATGCAGACACATGTAGTCTCAAAATAAAGGAATATTTACCAAGCAAATGGAAAGCAAAAAATAAGCAGGGGTTGCAACCTTAGTCTCTGACAAAACAAACTTTAAACCAACAAAGACCAAAGAAGGGCATTACATAATGGCAAAGGGATCAATTCAACAAGAAGAACTAACTATCCTAAATATATACAGGAGCACCCATATTCATAAAACAAGTTCTTAAAGACCCACAAAGAGACTTAGACTCCCACACAAAATTAGTGGAAGACTTTAACACCCCACTGTCAATATCAGATAGATCAACATGATAGAAAATCAACAAGGATATTCAGGACTTGAACTCAGCTCTGGACCAAGTGGACCTAATGGACATCTACAGAACTCTCCACCTCAGATCAATAGAATATATATTCCTCTCAGTGCCACATGACACTTATTCTAAAATCAACCACATAACTGGAAGTAAAAAACTCCCCAGCAAATGCAAAAGAACTGAAATTAAAACCAAAACAGTCTCTCACACCACAGTTCAATCAAATTAGAACTCAGGATTAAGAAACTCACTCAAAACAATACAACTACATGGAAATTGAAAACCTACTCCTGAATGACTCCTGGGTAAATAAGGCAGAAATCAAGAAGTTATTTGAAACCAGTAAGAATGAAGAGACAATGTACCAGTATCTCTAGGACACAGCTAAAGGCATGTTAAGAGGGAAATTTACAGCACTAAATGCCCACATCAGAAAGCTAGAAAGATCTCAAATCAACACCCTAACATTACAATTAAAAGAGCCAGAGGGCCGGGAGTGGTGGCTCACACCTGTAGTCCTAGAACTTTGGGAGGCTGAGGCAGGTGGATCACCTGAGGTCAGGAGTTCAAGAACAGCCTGACCAACATGGTGAAATCCTGTCTCTACTAAAAATACATAACAATTAGCTAGGCATGGTGGCACTTGCCTGTAGTCCTAGGTATGCGGGAGGCCAAGGCAGGAGAATTGCCTGAACTTGGGAGGCGGAGGTTGCAGTGAGCTGAGATCACACCACTGCACTCCAACCTGGGTGACAAAGCAAGACTCCATCTCACGTGGGGGCGGGGGAAACACCAGAGAAGCAAGAGCAAACAAATCCAAAGCTAAGGAGAAGACAAGAGATACTAAGATCAGAGCAGAACTGAAAGAGATAGAGACACACACACACCAAAAAAACCTACAAAAAATCAACAAATCCAGGACCTGTTTTTTTTTCTTCCAAATTAACAAAATACATAGACCACTAGCTAGACTAATAAAGAAGAAAAGAGACAAACATCAAATAGACACAATACAAAATGATAAAGGGGATACCACCACTGATCCCACAGAAATACAAACTGCCATCAGAGAATACTACAAACACCTGTAAGCAAATAAATTAGACAATCTAGAGGAAATGAATAAATTCCTGGACACATACACCTTCCAAAGACTATACCAGGAAGAAGTTGAATCCCTGAACAGACATATAACAAGTTCTGAAATTGAGGCAGTAATTAGTAGCCTGCCAACCAAAAAAAGCCCAGGACAGACAGATTCACAGCTGAATTCTACCAGAAATACAAATAGGAGCTGCTACTGTTCTTTCTGAAACTATTTCAAACCATTGAAAAGGAGACTCCCCACTAACTCATTTTATGAGGCCAACATCATCCTGATACCAAAACCTGGCAGAGACACAACAAAAAAAGAAAACTTCAGGCCAATATCCCTGATGAACATTGATGTGAAAATCATCAATAAAATACTGGCAAAACGAATCCAGCAGCACATCAAAAAGCTTATCCACCACAATCAAGTCAGCTTGATCACTGGGATACAAGGCTGATTCAACATATGCAAATCAATAAATGTAATCCATCACATAAACAGAACCAATCACAAAAACCACATGATTATCTCAGTAGATGCAGAAATGTCATTTGATAAAATTCAACATCCCTTCATGTTCAAAACTCTGAATAAACTAGGTATTGATGGAACATATCTCAAAATAATAAGAGCTATGTATAACAAACTCACAGCCAATATCATACCGAATGGGCCAAAACTGGAAGGATTCCCTTTGAAAACCAGCACAAGACAAGGATGCCCTCTCTCCCCACTCCTATCCAACATAGTATTGGAGGTTCTGACCACAGCAATCAGGCAAGAGAAAGAAACTAAGGGTATTCAAATAGGAAGAGAGGAAGTAAAATTGTCTCTGTTTGCAGATGACATGATTCTATATTTAGAAAACCCCATCTCAGCCCAAAAACTCCTTAGGCTGGTAAACAACTGCAGCAGTCTCAGGATACAAAATCAATGTGTGAAAATCGCAAGGATTTCTATATACCACCAATAGACCAGCAGAGAGCCCAATCATGAATGAACTCCCGTTCACAATTGCTACAAAGAGAATAAAATATCTAGGAATACAGCTAATGAGGGACATGAAGGACCTCTTCAAGGAGAACTACAAAGCACTGCTCAAGGAAATAAGAAAGGACACAAACAAATGGAAAAACATTCCATCCTCATGGATAGGAAGAATCAATATCACAAAAATGGTCACACTGCCTAAAGTACTTTATAGATTTTATAGATTCAATGGTATTTCTATCAAACTGCCATTGACATTCTTCACAGAATTAGGAAAAAACTACTTTAACTTTCATTTGGAACCAAAAAAGAGCCCAGATAGCCAAGACAACCCTAAGCAAAAAGAACAAAGCTGGATGCATCACACTACCTGACTTCAAGCTATACTACAGCTACAGTAATCAAAACAGCATGCTATTGGTACCAAAACAAATATATAGACCAATGGAACAGAACAGAGGCCCCAGAAATAACACCGCACATCTACAACCATCTGATTTTCAACAAACCTGACAAAAACAATCAATGGGGAAAGGATGCCCTATTTAATAAACGGTGCTGGGAAAACTGGCTAGCCATATGCACAGAACTAAAACTGGACCCCTTCCTTACACCTTATACAAAAATTAACTTGAGATGGATTGAAGACTTACTTGTAAAGTCCAAAACTATAAAAACCCTAGAAGAAAACCTAGGCAATACCATTCAGATATATAGGCATGGGCAAATGTTTCATGACAAAAATGCCAAAGCAATTGCAACAAAAGCTAAAATTGACAAATGGGATCTAATTAAACTAAAGAACTTCTGCACACTACTACATAAATAAGTAATCTTATTGTGTAAATATACTACTGATTATTCTTTTGTACTGCCAATAAATCAAGTTTATTGTATTTATTTTGTCTCCGAAGTATTGTTTTGGCCCCTGTAAATATGTTCTATAAATTATAAAAACTAAATAGCTTATTTAATACTGAAATTTTCCCCAAATGGTTCCTTTATTTATACATTTTGAATATTTACTGTCACGGAAAGTTACATTTCAGAGATAAAGGGAAGAGTGAAAGGACTTCTGATTGCGATGGAGTGAATAAGCAGGTGAATCTTCACTCCCCCCAAAACAAGTGTTCAGCTGGGTAAAATCGTGACAGTAACCATGGCAGAACTTTTGAAACCAACAATGGCAAGCAACATCCTGAGGTGTTTATTCATGAAAAGGGAGAACGGGTGATCTTGGCTGAGGCTCGCCACCCTCCCTCACCTCACCTAATGGCCACCATATCTTGGTCCTATAGTAGTTTCACCACAAGTTGGCAGTAAAAATCATCAGATTGCTGATATGAGAGTGAGAAGACTTGATTTGGTACAGAAAATGAAAATGCACAGTTTTGCCTGAAGATGCAATATTGACAAGGGCAAGTGTTGAATTAATAAATACTTACATACATAAAATTCTTACATAATATAAACTCTTCCCAATGTTGAGGTATGATGCTTAATTAAGTTACAGAATGTTTTTGTTAACATTATCTTCTTTGTTTATTCTTATTCCTATGATGTAGTCTG
Organism: Macaca thibetana thibetana; assembly: GCF_024542745.1. Lineage (NCBI taxonomy): Eukaryota > Metazoa > Chordata > Mammalia > Primates > Cercopithecidae > Macaca > Macaca thibetana. The sequence continues at coordinate 8,296,698 of NC_065595.1, forward strand.
CAGTATTCCAGCCCAGAAAGAAAAGTGATGATTTGCTTAAGTGAGAAGAGCAATACTTAGGACAAGGATAGTATATCCTGTCAATTTTGAGAAGAGTTCTCAGAATCCACCTGAGATAAGGTCCTCTGTTTCCAGAATGGCATAGAAATGAGGGAGTGCAAATGTGATCTTGTGTATTAAAGTACATTAAAAAATCTGATGGATGGTAGAGATTAGGTATTTTTCCTTATTCATGAAATTTAGTTGATATACAAAAAGCTTTATAGTCATGAATTAATGGGCAGTGTTCTCTAAATAATTCTTTTTGATATTATTCTCATTCTATAAATAAAACAGCATCCCTGAGAGAGAAAGAATTCTGTCTTGGCCCAATAGTAGATCAGTAGGAAGATCTTAATAGGATGCTTAGAGACGTTAAGTGGGCCAAACCTTTCAAACCAGAAATGAAGACCATGACATTTGTAAACGTCATACTTTGTGGCTGAGATTAATTTACAGTTGAATGGTTTTAAACGTCATTTCTAGCATATAAAGTTATAGCATCTTTGTCTACCTGTTTGTTTGATAGCAAAGGTACCAGTGATTGTGCCATAGTTGTATTCACGCCAAATAATTTATTAGGCTTTTGCTGAATATTTTTTGTTTTTAAATTTTCAAGTTGTTTTGGGTTCAGTACAGACTAAAAATAATTTTATTCATTCTGTACTTTTTTCTTTATATTTTAATATTTTCTACTTTTTTCCTATAATAGTTCCAACATAATAGGATTTTATAGTTAATGAACGTGAATTGCTGATCAGTTTACAAGTACTCTCTGTGTAGGTTCAGATGAAAAGTTTGATGTTGAATATAAATGGATCAAATATATGGAATAAATCTTACTACATTTACTTTTAGTTAAATGAAATATAAACGAGATTATTCTCAGAAAGAACTATCTATTTTCTAATTAATATCCTGCAATGTTACTTAAGCCATCTGTAAAATGGATATAATGGTACTGTAACCTGACATCTGTTTCAAAGAAAAAAAATTGAAAGCACATAGAAAGAGCTGGGAAAAAATCCTGGCTTGAATAATGTATAACCCAAAGTGTTATTCATTAACATTACTTGAGGGTTAGTAGGTTTGTCAGCCACTTTATTACAAGTAATAAAGCGATTCCCATTTTAACTTATTAGAAAGATATATTTGCATTTTGGCATTTTGGTGAAAAAATAATATATCTTCTAAATATTTATACTTGAATTATAGTGTAAAGTGGAAAGTTGCTTATATTGCTTATACTGAGATGTGTAAGCTTATAAAAAATAAAAGGCAAACTTGATCTAAGGGTATCATATTATGACTACTTATGTGGATTTTAATAGTTTCTTTCAGGGTCTTCTTGCTCTAAATTAAGAATGGCAAACATTTTGGCCCAGTTCTGTGATATTGCTGTTGATTGAGGGCAATGAAATGAATTCAAGCAGGAACTTCTGCCTTTATGACTTTATTAGATGATTAAGGAATTGGTTACCCTTCCTAAAGAATGAGTTTATGCTTTCTTACTATGGGGTATATATTAGAAAAAAGCAGAAATAGCTATTTTTCACCCAAGATGATCTTAATAATAATGTAGAAACAAGAAGTTAGGCCATATTTAATATATAATTCCCACCAGAAGCCAGAAACAGAATAGAGACATATTATTAGTCAGACTCTATAAATGTAATGCAGGGGAGGGGCATAGTTCACCATTACATGAATTCAAATGTAGTGAAGGTTTATTTGTGCCTTTCTCCACCTCCTCCTAAATATGTCAGTATGTGCAATAAAACTCCCTTGGCATAATTAACTGTAATGTGATGTCCTTCAAGAAAATAATTTAGAAGTGGATGAAATTTCTTTTTTTTAATTTTATTTATTTATTTATTTATTTATTTATTTATTTATTTATTTATTTATTGAGACGGAGTCTCACTCTGTTGCCAGGCTGGATGGAGTACAGTGGTATAATCTCGGTTCACTGGAACCTCCACCTCCTGGGTTCAAGTGATCCTCCTGCCTCATCCTCCAGAGTAGCTGGGACTACAGGTGCGTGCCATCATGCCCAGCTAATTTTTGTATTTTTAGTAGAGATGGGATTTCACCATGTTGGCCAGAATGGTCTCGCTCTCTTGACCTTGTGATCGCCCATCTTGGCCTCCCAAAGTGCTGGGATTATTATAGTCGTGAGCCACTGTTCCTGGCCGAAAATATTTTTTAAATTCTGTATGAAAGGTCTCAAAGTTAGTTACATGTCTAAATTTAATGAATGTGCTTTAGTGCTTTCTGCAAATTGTAGCCAAGATTTTTAAAATTACTATTCCTGGTAAATTTATACATCTGGAGAAGAACATGTAATTAATGAACACAATAGCCTTACAAAATTAAAAGAAAATAATTTTCTGAAACTTCATGGTTACAGAGCAAATCAGGTAAATAATCTCTTGTTAGTTCTGAGTTTGACAGCTTAAATAGTGTGTCATCATAGAAGCAGGAGGAACTTTCACAGTCATCTAGGTATACTCTGTAGTATTTTTTGGTGAAAGATCTGAAGCTCAACATGTACGGGCATCGAGTTGAGGCCATGCGGGTGGGGAAGCACAGCCGGCACTAGGTCCTCTCGCCAGATGCTCACTTCTCCACAGTTCACACCAGCTTGCATACTTAACATTAGGAAATTATGTTTCAAATTTAAACCACGCTTTATTTTATTATTTCCAATAATATAGTGCAAAAGGCCAGGCATCTTCTTCATTTGATGTGACTATGTGATAAAACTGAGAATTAATATTGTATTTATCTTCTCTCTTTAGCCTGCAATAAAGTGGATATTGCACATGCCTTGAACCAAATTTGTTTTGGGATAGAAAGTGGAATCAAATTTGGGGGTCATCCTTAATAGCTTTCATAATATAGTTTGACATTTTAATATGGCAGGTAGGAAATTAAACACAAAGTCCCTTCTATGATGGCATTCTGATAATTTAAATAACAGACATCACCTAAATTATTATCTTGAAGGCTGTGGCATTTCAAATCCATTGTCATTTTAAATTCTCCAAGGAATTTGGAAAGGTGGGTATTTATTTATTTGTAAATATTACAGCGAAAGGTTGTATAGCATTTCATTTAGCTCTGTGTTAGCTATGAATTTAAAAAATCACAGAAATGTGAAGAGCCTCTTTGAAAGTTTTCTGGGGTTAACACCAAATGACCTATTAAATGATATTTCATTGATTAATTCAGATTAGACTAATCTTTCTGTAGAATGCCTCATCTATTTTTTTATATTGCTAGTTCAAATGTATTCTGTTAGTATACAAAAGATTTGTAAGAAGATAAATCACTTTAGAATTAATTCAGTTTGTCCCCCGAGATATATAAAGTTTAATAAGTGAAGAACATATATACAGGCAGTCCTTGACTACGGTTTGATCGACAAGTTTTTAACTTTATGATTGTGCGAAAGCGATATGCATTCAGTAACAACAGTACTTTGATTTCTGAATTTTGACTCTTAATCTTTTTCTGGGCCAGCGATATGCAATACTTTCTTGTGGTTGCTGGGCAGTGGCAGGGAGCTGCAGCTCTCACTCAGCCATGAGATCCCATCACGACGGGAGGCAAGCAGGCTCTTCAGTGGCCTGTGTTGCCAGATGATTTTGCCCAACTGTAGGTGAAGGGACATGTTCTGAGCTCACTTGAGGGAGACAAAGCGAAGTTATGATGTCGGGTTGGTTGGGTGGATGAAATGCATTTTCCATTCATGATATTTCCAACTTGCAAGTTGAGGAGCATCTATACTTAGAAAGCAAAAGCATTTGCCTTAATTTTTAAGCCTGAAATCCTTCAATTTTCTTAGTGAATTTCTATGCACATTCATTGAATCTACTTTACTTCAAACAAATGCATTTTCTTGGGACCACTAGGTGTCATCATGTCTGTTTTTAAGGCTTTTAGTATATCAGTATACCAGTGACTTGCACACATTTCTATTCTTGAAGACTTTACCAAGAGTTCAGATGACAAGACAACTCTAGGGGAGGGAGGATCTGGAATATAATGAGAAAGTACAAGCTAGATCCTGAAAACAAAAAAAAGGGAAATACTGATAGTATAAAGAAAGTTTTGGTATTTTATATTTGTTCCTTTAGTAAAATATCAATGTCTTATTCCATGTTGTGGTATAATATGAAAGAAATCTTTAGGTAAACAAGTTAAATTATTTTAATCTCTTGGTTAAAAGAAAAAACACAAGCTAACCATATGAATTTTGCTTGGAAAAAAATCTTTTTACAGTGTCACTGGTATTTATATTTTTAGCATTTGTTAAATACTTCCTATTAGAAGAGGTGTGTATGTTAAAGTTCGTATAAAATTGAAAGAAAAAAGTTGTCACCTTTTATTTCAATGGAGTTTATAATTCCTTGGATGAATAATATTTAATGGATAAATATACTATGTACCCAAAATATAGTCATATATTTTAATAAAAAAATATATAATATAGGTCTTGGCAAAATGAGTTTTGTTTCAACAAGACAAAATACATGGAAAGTCACATTACATTTTTTACAGATCCACCATGTTACCACAATATAGGGTGAAAATGCATGAGATATTGGGACAAGACCTTTCAGATGTTTCTGCCTCACTTCTGCCAGAATGCTAGGTCTCCCCAGTCCTTAAGGAGGCCCTGCTAGTGCACTGTGGGGAGAGGATGGGAGTAGAAGGGACAGGCGTTCTCGACAGGGAGAAGTACTCCATTCCTGGTTCTCCCACCTATTGAGAACTTGGAAAATTACATAACTTCTTACATAGAATTTAGGTATCTTTGCTTGTAAAATATTACAAAATAATATTAATCTCACTGTGTTATAAAAGTAAAAGTGTTATTAGTAAGGATTTGGGCAGAATAAAAGGTATCAAAGGTGGTCCATTCATATTGGATAATTACATCAGAGTTTAATAAGGGGACTACACAGGCAGAGTGTAAGGAAAGCACAGGGATAGTGCGGTATCCCAGCACAAGAATGGTGGGGCTGTACCACCTAGATGGAGCCACCTGCAGGTGTTCTGACTTGGTTAAGGGAAACAGCTAATCTGATACAAACAGGAAAGGAGCCAGGGAAATACATCGCTGACCTTTATTTCCTCTCTTTTGTCTTCTGTTAAGGTTATCCATTGATGGACCTCCTAAGGCAGCGGGTTCCAGGAAACTTTGATACAGTCCTAGAGATTATTCTTCAAGGACACATTATAGTCTCTAGAATGTCAAAGCAGACCTAGTGGTCAAAAAACATGTCCATCTCACTGGTGCCAGAGATACCCTTCTAACATACAATTGAACCATCCCAGCACCCTGCTTCCAATTCTTCTATATTTTATCCTGGTAGCTCACAGGAAAAAAAGCCATAATGCTTAATTTAGAACAAGACCATTTATTATCTAGCCACTGCCTCCTTTAAGTTCCCTCTCCTCCAGCTATGGGGAACTCTCCTTGATTCCTCAAGGTGCCATGTCATGTCATGAGTTTTCACCTACCATGCTTTGTCTATGCTGCTCCTCTTCCTAGAATGCGTTTTTCCTGTTTCCTATTTAACTGATTCCTGCTTATCTTTCAAAACTCAATTCGCCAAGAAGAAATTCTCATATTAAAAGTTGGATTTATATGCTCTTTTTCAGTGCATCTATAATACACCCTGTTTGCATCTATCACAACGTTAATTATATCACGTTGCAGTCATAGGTGACAGGTCCTTTCTTACTAGACCTGAATTTCTCCAAGGAGAAGACACTGTTTTATTTTACTCTGTATCCTTAGTAACTTGAATATGTATATATTGTACTTAATGGTAATTGTATTTATAAACGAATGTGTAAAAGGCCTAGTTCGGTGCCTTCAATAGTAGGTACATCACATGGGCTCATGTGATATAAGCTGGCATCCAGTGGGGACAATAAAAAGGAAAATGCCTCAAGAGCTCAAGAATCCTTTCAAACTGAGATACACCCTAAAAGTCAGACTACAAGTCGATTGGAATTTGCTTTCCATCCTCTCTTCCCAATCTACCTCAGACTTGCAAAAAATTGCCATGTAATTGAAAACTATTTCAGAACATCTGTCTCAAGATGTGAAGATGCCATGAAACTCCTAAAGCTTATAAGCCTCTGCAGACAGATAGTAATAATGGCTTTTGGAGAAATCTGAGAAAATCATCTATTAGAGCTCTATGGTATTTCATTAATTTACACTATCAAGAGAATTACATTGCTCAACCTTCATAATAAAGGAATTATAGAAGTTTCAAGCAGTAGTAAACTCATAACCCCAAATCTCCTCAATATAGTAATTATGAATTCCTCCAAACTAATTAAACACTAAATAGTCCAACCCAAACATACTCGTGTGTGTTTGAAATCTTTGCACCAGATATATTTAGTGGAATGGATATAAATGTGTGTGTGTGAGTGTGTATATATACACACAAATACATATAGCTGTTTTTTTTTAAATTGGTAATGGAGCTCAAATAAAATGCAATTGTATTTCCAAGCCAAAATGAGTATAGAAACATGAGAATTAGCTAATGGACTGGTATAATTTGCCGTTTAAACCCAAACTGTTCACTATTATCAATAGGAAAAATTTTTTTATATGTTTAGTTTTATTTCACAAAATTTTTACATCTCTGTCTAATTAGCATAGTTCTCCAGATTGCATGACATTTGGAGGACTTTCATATAAAAAGGTGACTTAGAAAAACTCCAAAAGGTGATAGAAACTACACAAATTTTGATATGTGGAAGAAATTGTCCATAGTATTTGTGCCAGGCTAAATAATGTCCCCCACAATGATGTCTGTGTCCTAGTTCCTAAATCTTGTGAATATTACTTTACATGGAAAAACAGAATTTGCAGATGAAATTTAGGATCTTGAGATGAAGAAATTATAGTGGATTATCTACATCAACTCAATGTAGTCACAGCGATCCTTGTAAGAGGGAGGAAGGAGAATCAGACTCAGAGATAGAAGGTGCAGGAATGGACCAGAGGCCAGAGAAGGGAGAAGATGCTGCTCAGCTGGCTTTGAAGATGTCAGAGGGGCCCTGAGCCATGGATTAGAGATGGCCTCTAGAAGGTATAAAGGGCATGAAGACAAATTCTCCCATAAAGGCTCCAGGAAGAACCAGCCCAGTTGACCCTTTCATTTTAGTTCAGTGAAACTCATTTTGAACTTCCACTCTCCAGACTGTAAGAGAATAAATTCATGTTGTTTTAAGCTACTAAATTTGTGGTAATTTGTTATAGCAGCGATAGAAAACTAATAAAATTTCCAAAGGCTTGGTTACAGAATTAGAATACATTGTATATCCCTTATAACATTTATTATACTTTGTTTTCAGTCTCTTTCCTCTAATTAGATTATAATAATCTTGAGGCCAGGAATTGTCTTATTTGTCTTTGTATCCAATGCTCTTGTTACTTAGGGGAGCTCAAGATATCTTATTGAACTAATGCCTGGATTCACTGAACGAATTGAATCAGTGCATTGCTGCCACGTGTTTTGAATTTCTTAGAGCTGGGGTCCCCAGCCCCCAGGTCACTGACAGGTACCAGTCCATTGCCTGTTAAGAACTGGGCCGCACAGCAAGAGTGGCAGGCAAGCCAGCAAAGCTTCATCTGTACCTACAGCTGCTCCTGATCTACCTTCTGTCAGATCAGCAGGCGACATTAGATTCTCGTAGGAGCACTGATGTGGTTTGGCTCATCCAAACCATATCTCACCAAAGATCTTACCTGGAATTGTAATCCACAGGTGTTGGGGCAGTGGCCTGCTGGGAGGTGATTAGGTGATTGAATCATTTGGGTGAACTTCCTCCTTGCTAGTCTCCTAACAGTGAGTGAGTTCTCATGAGATCTGGTTGTTTGAAAGTGTGTGGCACTTCCCCCTTCGCTGTCTCTCCTGCCGCCATGTGAAGAGGGTCCTTGTTCCCCTTCGCCTTCCACCATGATCCTAAGTTTCCTGAGGCCTCCCAGTCGTGCTTCCTGTTAATCCTGCGGAACTGTGAGTCAACTAAACCTCTTTTCTTCATAAATTACCCAGTTTCAGGTCGTTTTCTATAGCAGTGTGAGAACGGACTAATTCAAGCACCAACCCTGTTGTGGACTGTGCATGCGAGGGATCTAGGTTGCTTACGCCTTATAAGAAACCAATGCCTGACGATCTGTCACTGTTTCCCATCACCCCCAGATGGGACCGTCTAGTTCCTGGAAAACAAGCTCAGGGCTTCCACTGATTCTACAGTATGGTGAATTGTATAATTGTTTCATTATTTATTACAATGTAATGATAATAGAAATAAACTGCACAATGAAAAGAATCCTCCTTCCACCCCTTGCCCCCCATTTGTGGAAAACTGTCTTCCGCGAAGTCTCTGGTGCCAAAAAGGTTGGAGACTACTGTCTTAGAAACATGAAAGCAATGTCTATGTGATAGGGCTTCCAATTACTTGTGTCCCAACTTGATGTTTACCAGAGGTCTAAGGAAAAACATATTCAGTAAAAATAAATACATGTTAAGCAGGAATATGAGCAGAGTCATAGTTTTGTTCTTCTATGTTTTATGCCTTTTTTAAAGAGCAAATATTTAGAATTTGGCCAAATGAAAATTTATCTGAGAACTAAATTTGATTATTGTCTATAATTACTGTAATTCTGAAATCATGCATTTGAAAATGATGTGATGTCAGACAGCTCAACTTCTTATTCCATGTAACAATCTCTCCAACATCATGCTTGGTAGTAGTGTGATTTAATCAACAAGATATTTGGAAATGCAGATAAGGTTGCCTCAGACCAAGTCCTTCAATACCAGATCTTGATCCTTGCTTTCCAGTTGTATAGGGTTATGAGGAATGATATGATCTGTAATATCTTCTCCATTTTGCAAATCCTAGATTTTATATAAGCAATGACAGAATCATTCCTAAGTGGGAAAGGTTGAAAAAGTAATTTGGCAAATGACACAGTTACTCTAGGTTGTGTTTAGTATAGTATAATATTTCAGTGATATTTTTAAATGGAAGGTGGAATAGCTGAGGTACATTTTTCAATTATATTAATTAAAACAATATTGATGATGAGTTTTTGTAAATGTGTAATGTTTCTATTACACTCTTTCAGTATACAAAATGTTATCAGGTGTTGTTTTTATTGTTGCTGGTTTAAAAAGTAAAAACTTTCCATACTCAAGGTGCAAAACAATCACCTCAGAAGGTGACATTTCACTAATAGCTCTTCTAAGAAATTGACAAAGATGGATGTAGGGCATTTATTGATGGCCCCTGAGAAACACGGTACTTTCAAAATGACATTATAGGTACACAAAAAAAGCTGTGTTTGCTTTTGTTTACAGGAAAGAATGTTACATACCTTAATTACATAGTGCATATTTTATCTTAGTTTATAAATTCTCACTTGTCTTCTATTTAAACATAGAGAGTTAATTATGCTATTTACTAAGATCTAATAACTTCAACATTATGACTTAATAGTATGCAACACCTTACCTGAGAGAATCTCAATAAAACTCACTCATGCTTTACTAATGAAATCTTGCCACTCCCTTGTGGATGAGGTTCAGTTGCAAGGCTTTGTGTTTAAAAAATGTGTAGAGAGATATGAGTAAAATATGTACGGAAGTGTCAAGTCAAGAAATCCAAAATTTCAAATACAATTCAATCTCTATTGCTAATATATTGACACTTACTTAATGTGCAATATTTTTCTTGGAGGAAACAAATACAATCTCAGGGCTTTTCTATTCCCATAAAGAGGACTGATCATTAAATAACTGAAATTGTGTTGTGCTTCCTTGAGGGCAGATTCAGTTTACCATCTTCAGATGCGGCGTCTCACTTTATTTTCCCCAGTGCTCATTTTGAAACCAAGGGTGGCTTCAGGGCTCTTGAGTCTCTCAGAGCTTCATTCTGGACCAAGTTCTCTGGGAAATAAGTAAAATCAATACTTTTCTGCTTAATCTTCCCCTACATAGGAGATATAAGCCTAGTAACTGATTTCAAAGGTTCTCCTCAACTATAAGTTTCAATCAGGTTCAGAAACTCATGGTTTTGAACCCCTCTGTGAAGTACTTAACAGACTAAATGAGACCCTTTATAAAGCAGGGGTAATAGATGATAGTCATCTAGCAAAGTTGGGGTTAATCATCCTAGTGGTTCATAAAATAGGAAATTTTCATCAAAAGAAGCTATAGTCATTTTAAGACAAAAATGAAGTGATCTGTGTATTCTTCAAATCAAAATTATTATGGCTTATGTATCATACCCAAACATATGTATATCAAGTGATATTGACTTGATTTTCATTCTGAATAAAAGCTTACATGGGAACATGCCCCTGTTTTATTCTACTGTTAATGGAGGGTCTCCCCCTGCTTTAGCTTTGAGCTTGTATCTATTTATGTGTGATACTAAAATTTTTTAAAATACGTATTTAAAAGACATACATAAAATAGATTATTAATAATTTTTCTATACCAAATAGAAGGCAACACAAATTACATAAGAGAAGCAATTATTTCAAAATATGTGATACATAACTTTTCTTTCTCACTCACTAAAATCATATTAGGCAGTTTCTATGCACAGCTAGTTGGATTCAAGTACCTTTTCTTTTGCATTGGCATTGCTTTGTGGTGGGTAGAAATCAATTCTTATATGCTTGCTGCTTGACTTTCTCTCTAGAAAAGTGTTTGTTATATTAGGTTTTGATACCATTTGAGAACCCCATGAACCTTTAGACTTAACAGTGCAAGTTGTATTAAATAGGATATAAATCCTGATGGCTAGTAGATAGAAGATTTGGTATTCTTCAGCAAAAAAAGAATTAAGTCTAACAATTCCATCATTATTTCAGAAGGAATTCTTTTCAAGTGAAATAATGAAAAAGAAGTCATTCTATTCTTGCATGACTTAGAAATGGCTTTTAAGACTGTTTATCTAGTCTGTCTATGTCTTGCTTCATTTTTTTCCTAAAGAGACTGAAGCGATTTATGGAAACAGACAGACATCTGTAACTTGATAAACCTCTGTATTGTTAACCTTGATCTTGAAGAAATTAAAGCCTGAACCAGTAGTTTGCAAAGGGAAACTTCGTCCTTTTTGTATGTGTTGGTTAGATTGATTGTACACAGTTTACTTTTTATAAACCTTATTTTAGTTTTTACTTGAATCTGTGAAAGAGGCAAAACTAAAATAGTGAAGGCAGACAGTTAATCATTACTGCTGCCAACAAGCTTTTACATTTCAGTCTTATCAAATGGAATACAGATGAAAACCAAACCAAACCAAAACACAAGATTCTCCTCTCTGTGGAGTATCAATGCATTAATCACATCTGGATGACAAACACTGGTTGGATCAATAAGGCATTTTCCCACATTTCCATCCTGGCCACAAAGCCTCCAGTTTCCACTTTAGCTATTAATTGATTCCAGTTATCTGAAATTGTACTGTATCGTAAAGAAGTCACCCCATTAATCCCATCTTTCCTTTTTAACTCTCAACTGCTCTTGGTGACTTCTATTCATCAAGACAAATTTATGATTATGTTCATATTTTCCTTCTCTTTTATCTCACCTTTAAAATAGCATCTATCCCTTTCATGATTATTTAAAGTATTTGCAATCGAGTCTTTAGCATATGAGGAAATTGTTTTTCAACCTTTCAGTAGGAATTATATTCAAGACATTACTTGATTTTTTTCTTGTTATATTTTTAGATGTCTGATTATGCACTATTTGTCCCACTCTTTTGTCTATGTCCCTGGTAGAATAAGTCTCTATAACCAAGCATTTAGATGAAATGAATTGTATTCTTCACCCACAGCCTTCAGCTTCATCTTCACGAATTCCCTTGAGGACTCTCAGCACACCTGACCTTTGGCATGGACCTTTGAATTGAAAGATATAAAATGCCAAAGCTCTGTTTTAGACATGTAAACTGGGAGTGTTCATAGTCAGGCCACAGCAACCAATATCTTCTTCATTTCCTGGTTGTGTTCATGGTCATTTCCACCTGTCTATGGGATTGAAGGTGACTCTGGGGTCTTTGCTCATCCTTGCATTTCACCAGTGCCCAGCACATTCCTTTAATAATAGATGCGATATTGATTTTAAAAAAATTGAAAGAGCTATGTGTGTGTGTGTGGGGGGGGTGGGGAACATCTTTTTCCATCTTCAACACTTACAGATAACATGATGAAATTATACCTTACTGGCCATTTTGAGTTGTACATTGCAAAGTGTGAGCTGGAAATCTGTGTATGTTAATATTTCATTCTGCAGTTCTAAGTTACATGGTGAATTTAGAAGGAAAGCACATCACTGCATACCCATCTACAATGGTATTTAGTAAGAATATACAGTACTAAAAATTCACTCTAGGAAACAGAAGAAGGGGTGATAAATAGTTGTATGTGTGCATTATTATGTGTTATATGTGACCTGGAGAGAATTGTTTCCCATAGTTTCATTTTCCTGCCTACATCTAAACTTCTTTAGACCTTCATGCATCTAGGGTTAGAGACTAGATGCTGTAAGGTTGCTGATGGTGAATGACCTTACTTCTGTCAGTGTTGGATGTCCCCTTAGCTCTGTGGCAGATCAGTTGTCTATCATTTTACACATATTGTTTGGATTCCTTTGTCCTTTAGATTTTACGATGACGTATCTGAAATCTATAGTTTGCCATGCCTCGTTGATACGATGACGTATCTGAAATCTATAGTTTGCCATGCCTCGTTGATACGATGATGTATCTGAAATCTATAGTTTGCCATGCCTCGTTGATTTTACTTGGGTGCCTTCTGGGTTTTCTCCTTGAACATACTTTAAGATTTCTTAACTCCTCCAGTCATCTCTCAACCCGAAATAAACCCTTATCAATATGTGTATTTTTGGCAGGGGCAAAATTACTTAAAGCAAATGCTCTTTTATCAATAAAAGATTTGACTTATATTTTTGATAAGTATAATTTCTTTTTAAATTTATGAAATGTACCTTTAGGAGGTCACACAATTTTAACTGCAAAATCTTTCATTTCTCTTCAACTTAATGAAATACTGGCTGAAAAACATTGGCAAAAATCTCCAATTTATTTTGAATCCACAGGATAATATCAAAAAATAACTACTTGCCAATTCCACTAAATTAATATATTTAAGTATGTTATGATGGTATCTTGGAATTTTTACTAATTAGTACAAGGCTTGGCATAGTAAATGGTATTAATGTGAGCACCATAGACTATTTATATTTTACTATATTTCTTCCTCTAATGAGGTAATATCTTTTGACTCTGAAAAGACAGAATAAGTTTAGACTATTCCTCTTTGGGCCTGTTTTATATCAAATAAACAAATTAATAAATGCTTAAGATTATAAGACTTCAAAGAAAGGTGTTTTTATTTTGCAAGGAAATGTAGTTATTTGCATAGCAAACCAACATCACTAGGGAGACTTTTACACACAATTGCATGGAGTGATTATTATTGTTTTGAATAAGTATTTCTAGAAACATTTTAATAATTCAGAATTTTCTAAATTATTATTTAGAAACGTGTTCTTATGACAACGGAACAAGTCAGTGTACTTATTATTTTAGTGAATACAAAATTATTCTCCATTATTATTCATTCTTTATATGCTTACAAAATATAGTGGAGAGGATATGAGGTAGAACAACATGGCTGAATAGAAGCTTCCACCAGTCATCCTCCCTGCAGGAACACCAAATTCAGCCACTATCCACAGAAAAAAGCACTGTCATAAGAACCAAAAATCAGGTAAGCAGTCACAGTATCTGCTTCCAACTTTCTATCACTGAAAGAGACACTGAAGAGGGTAGGAAAGACACTTGAATTGCCAGTGCCACCCCTCCCGATGCCCTAGTGGCAGCAGCTTAGGGCAGAGAAAGAATCTGTGCATTTAGCAGGGGGACAGACTTTGCATTGGAATTCAGTGCTGCCCTGTCACAGTGCAACACCAGGCAGAGCTCAGCCAGTGCCCATGGAGAGAGCAGCCCAAGGCAGAGGAGAATCATGCATCTCAGAGATTACAACCTGAGTTCCAGCAAACCTCAGAACTGTAGGCCACAGTGCTCTGGATCCTAAATAAACTTGAAAGGCAGTCTAAGCCACAGAGACTGCAATTCCTGGGCAATCTAGGACATAGAGACTGCAATTCCTGGGCAAGTCCTGGTGCTGTGCTTGGCTAACACCCAGTGGACCTGGGGGGCACACAACACAGTGAGACACCGGCTTGCATTGCCAAGGGAATGCTGTGTCACTCCTTCCCCAACCCCAGGCAGTACAGCTTGCAGCTTCAAGAGAGAATCCTTTCCTTTGCTTAAAGAGAGACCGGAAAGTAAAGAGGACTTTGTCTTGTATCTTGTATCCCAGCTCAGCCACAGTAGAGTGGTATGGGGTGCCAGGCAGAGTCCTGAGGCCTCCATTTCAAGCCTTAGATGAGATGCTGGACAACATTTCTAGACATACCATGGACCAGAAGGGAACCCATTGGCTTGAAGGAAAAGAGCCAGTCCTGAAAGGATTCATTACCTGCTGACTAAAGAACGAGCCCTTGGGTCCTGAATAATCATCAATGGCAGCCAGGCAGTACTCAACACAGGCCTTGGGTAGGACTCAGAGCATTGCTGGACTCAGGTGTGACCCAGCACATCCTCAGCTGTGGTGCCTGTGGGGAAAGACTCCTGGTTGAGTAAAAGAGTAAAGGGGACTTTGTTTTGCAGCCCAGGCCACAGTGTGGTAGAGCACCAAGCATGCTCCTGGGGTCTCTTATTCCTGGACCTAGCTCCTGGATGGTATTTCTAGACCTGCCCTGGGCCAGAGGAGAGCCCATTTCTTTTAAGAGAGAGAATCAGGACTGGCAGAATTCACCATAAACTGACTGAAGAGACTTTGGGACTTAAGTGAATATTGATAGTAGCCGGGCAGTATTTACTGCAGACCTGGGTGGTGCTGGCCACAGGGAGAAACTCCTCTGCTTGTTCAAAGGGAACAGAAGAGTGGGAAGGGCTTCATCTTGTGGATTGGGTCCAAGATCAGCTGCAGTAGAATAGAGTACCAGATTGGTTCCTAAGTTTTTCGAATCCAGGCCCTGGCTCTCAGGTGGGACCTCTGGACCCACCTGGGACCAGGGGAATCTCGTCACCCTGAAAGGAAGGATACAAGCCTGGCCAGCTTCACCACATACTGATTATACAACACTTGGGTCTTGCATGAACATGGGTGGTTTTCAGGCAGTGGTCCCTGCAGACTTTGGGTGAGGCCCAGTGCTGTGCAAGCTTCAGGCCTGTCCCAGCACAGTCCCACTGGTGGTGGCCACAGTGGTGCTTGTGTCACCCCTTCCCCAGCTCCAGGCAGCTCAGCACACAAAGAGAGATTCCCATTTGTTTGGGGAAAGAAAGGGAAGAGAACAAGAGTCTCTGCTTGATAATCCAGAGAATTGTTCTGGATTTTATCCAAGACCACCAAGGTGGTACTTCTATAAGCCTGCAAGGGCCGCAGTGATATTGGGCTTGGAGTATCCCTTAATGCAGATATGGCTACAGTGACCAACAACTTAGATCACAACATTCAAGTACCTGGAAAGCCTTACCAGGAAGAATGGGTACAAACAAGCCCAGACTGCAAAGACTACAATAAATATCTAACTCTTCAATGCTCAAACACTGATGAACATCCACAAGCATCAAGACCATCCAGAAAAACATGACCTCACAAAATGAACTAAATGAGTCACCAGTGACCAATCATGGAGAGATAGAGATATGTATCCCTTCAGACAGAGAATTCAAAATAGCTATTTTGAGAAAACTCAATGAAATTCAGTATAACGCAGAGAAGAAATTCGGAATCCTATCAGAGAAATCTAACCAAGAGATTGAAATAATTAAAAAGAATGAGATAGAAATTCTGAAGTTGAAAAATGCATTTGACACACTGAAGAATGCGTAAGAGTCTTTTAATAGTAGAATTGATCAAGCAGAATAAAGAATTAGCTGAAGACAAGCTATTTGAAAACACACATTCAGAGAAGACAAAAGAAAAAAGAATGAAGCAGCCTGAAACATACCTACATGATCTAAAAAAGAGCCTCAAAAGGGCCAATCTAAGTTATTGGTCTTAAAGAGGTGGTAAAGAGAGAGAAGGGTAGAAATTTCATTCAAAGGTACAATAGCAAATAACTTCACAAGCCAAGAGAAAAATATCAATATTCGAATACTAGGAAGTTATAGAAAGCCAGCACGTTTAACCTGAATAAGACTGCTGCAAGACATTTAATAATCAAATACCCAAAGGTTAAGGGAAAGAAAGGATCCTAAAAGCAGCAAAACAAAAGAAACAAATAACATAGTGGAGCTCCAATATGTCTAGCAGCAGACTTCTTAATGAAAACTTTACAGGACAGGAGAGAATGACATGACATATTTAAAATGCTGAAGGAAAGCAACCTTTTATTCTAGAATAGTATATCCAATGAAAATATCCTTTAAATGTGAAGGAGAAATAAAGACTTCCTCATATAAACAAAAGCTGAGGGATTTCATCAACACCATACCTGTACTACAAGAAATGTTAAAAAGGAGTCCCTCAGTTCTAAAGAAAAGGACATTATTGGGCAAGAAGAAACCATGTGAAGGTACAAAACTCATTGGTAATAGTGAATAAATAGAAAATAAATAGAAAAACAGAATATTATAACACTGTAATTGTGCTGTATAAACTACTCATATCTTGAGTAGAAAGACTAAAAGATGAACTGATCAAAACTAATAACTACAAAAACTTTTAAAAAAATAGTACAATAACATACAAATAACAAAATTATTTTAACAAAAATAAAGTTATTTAACAAAGTTAAAAGGCAGAATGATGAAGTTAAAAGGTAGAGATTTTGTAAGTTGTCTCTTTGCTTGTTTGTTTTTGTTTATGTATTCAGTGTTAAGTTTTCATCACTTTAAAATAACACAGTATAAGATATTATGTGCAGGACTCATGGAAACCTCAAATAAAAAAACATACAACAGATACACAAAAAATAAAAAACAAGAAACAAAAACATATTAACGGAGAAAATCTCCTTCACTAAAAGGAAGACAGGAAGAAAAGAAGGAAGAGAAGACCAAAAAACAATCAGAAGAACAAATAAAAACATGCAGGAGTAAGTCCTTATATATTAATAATAACATTAAATGTAAATGGACTAAACTTTCCAATCAAAAGGCATGAAGTGGCTGAATGGATTAAAAAAACAAGGCCCAATGATATGTTTCCTTTAAGAAACACACTACGTGTATAACTACACGCATACACTGAAAATAAAGAGATGGAAAAAGATATTCCAAACAAATGAAAAGCAAAAAAGAGCAATAGTTGCTCTACTTATATCAGACAAAATAGATTTTGACTATTATACTATAGGAACAACTACAAGACAAACCAAACTATATTATAGTTGTCTATAATACATAGTGACTACATTATTATATAATAGTATAACATATAGAGAGTACATTATATTACTGTAGTCATCTATTATAGACAAATTGTAAAAAGAGACAAGGTAATTGTATAAAGGAATCAATTCAGCAAGTAGTAACAATTGTAAATATATGCAACTCAACACAGGAATACCTAGTATATAAAGCAAATATTATTAGAACTAAAGAGAGAGATAGACCCCTATATAATAATAACTGGAGACTTCAACAGCTCACTTTCAGCATTGTACAGATCTTCAAGACAGAAAATCAGCAAAGAAACACTGAACTTAATCTGCACTCTAGATAAAACATACCTAATAAATAGTTACAGAACATTTTATCCAATGGCTGCAGAATACATATTATTCTCCTTGGCATGCAGATCATTCTCAAGGATAGACCATATTTTAGCCCACAAAACCAGTTTTTAAAAATTAAAAAAAAATGAAATTATATCAAGTATCTCCTCTGATCACAATTGAAAGAAAATAGAAATCAGTAACAAGAGGAATTTTGGAAACTATACAAGCACATGGAAATTAAACAATATGCTCCTGAATGACTACTGGGTCAAAGATAAAATTAAGAAGGAAATTGAAACATTTCTTGAAACAAATGGTAATGAAAATACAACATACCAAAACCAATGTGATACACTGAATGCAGTACTAAGAGAAATGTTTATCATGTTATGCCTAAATCAAAAAGTAGAGAAACTTCAAATAAACAACCTAATGATGCATCTTAAAGAACTAGAAAAGAGCAAAACCCAAGCCAAAATTAGTAGAAAAAAAAAAGATCAGAACAGAACTAAATGAAATTAAAATGAAGAAAACAATACAAAAGATCAATGAAATAAAAAGTTATTTTTTAAAAAAAGATAAACAAAATCAACAAACCTATAGCCAGGCTAACAAACAAACAAAAGGAGAGAATATCCAAATAAATAAAATCAGAAATGAAAAAGGAAACATTACAGCAAATACAACAGAAATTCAAAGATCATTAGGGGCTACTATGATAAACTACATGCCAATAAATTGAAAAACCTAGAAGAAATGAATAAATTCCTAGACACATACAACTTGTCAAGATTGAACCTTGAAGAAATTCAAAACCTGAACAGCCCAATAACTAGTAATGAAGTCAATGCTGTAATAAAGAATCTCCCAGAAAAGAAAAGCCTAAGACCTGA
Organism: Macaca thibetana thibetana; assembly: GCF_024542745.1. Taxonomy (NCBI): domain Eukaryota; kingdom Metazoa; phylum Chordata; class Mammalia; order Primates; family Cercopithecidae; genus Macaca; species Macaca thibetana. Next base: position 8,315,509 of record NC_065595.1, read on the forward strand.
TGGTTTCACTGCTGAATTTTACCGAACATTTAAAAAAGAATTTGTATCAATCCTACTCAAACTATTCCAAAAATAGAGGAAGAAGGAATATTTTAAAACTCATTCTATAAGGCCAGTATTACCCCGATACCAAAACCACGCGAAGACACATCAAAAATAACCTTAAAAACTACAGGCCAATATCCCTGATGGACACTGATGCAAAAATCCTTAACAAAATATTAGCAATGTGGATGAAGCTGAAGGCCATTATTGTAAGCAAATGATCAAAGTAAGAGAAAATCAAATACCACATATTCTCACTTGTAAGTAGGTGCTAAACGTTGAGTACACATGGAGAAAAAGAATGGAAGAATAGATGCTGAGGCCTATTTGAGGGTAGAGGGTGGGAGGAGGGTGAGGATCAAAAAGCTACTTATTGGCTACTATGCTCACTACCTGGGTAATAAAATAATTTGTACACAAACCCCCAGCAACATGCAATTTACCCATGTAACAAACATGAACATGTACCTCCTGAACCCAAAATAAAACGTCAAAGAAAAAAATACTAGCAAACCAAATTTAACAACACATTAAAAGATCATTCATTATCACTAAGTGGAATCTATCCCTGGGAGGTGAGAATGGTCAAACATATGCAAACCAATCAAGAGAATATCAAGAGAATAAAGGGAAAAATATATATATAATCATTTCAATTTATGCTGAAAAAGCATTTGGTAAAATTCAACATCCCTTCATGGTAAAAACTTTCAAAAAACGGTATAGAAGGAACATACCTCAACACAATAAAAGCCATACATGACAGACCCACAGCTAGTGTCATACTGAATGGGGAAAAATTGAAAGTCTTTCCTCTATGATCTAGAACATGACAAGGATGCCAACTTTCACGACTGTTGTTCAGCATAGCCTTGGAAGTCCTAGTGTGAGCAACCAGACAAGAGAAAGAGGTTGAAAGACTCCACCAAAAAGGTAGTAGCACTGATAAACAAATTCAATGATGATGCAAGATATGAAATCAACACAGAACAATCAGTAGCATTTCTATATGCCAATGGCAAATAATCTGAAATCAAGAAAGTAATACCATTTCAATAGCTACAAATAAAATAATATACTTAAGAATTAACTTGACCAAAGTAATTAAAGATCTCCACAATGCAAACTAGAAAACATTGATGAAAGAAATTGAAGAGAATACCCCAAAAATGGAAAGATATTCCATTTTCATGGATTGGAAGAAACATTGAACTTAATCTGCACTGTAGGCCAAATGGACCTAATAGAGAAGAATCAATATTGTTAAAATGTCCATATTACCCAAAGCAATTTATAGATTCAGCACAATCCCTATCAAAATACCAATGATGTTATTCACATAAATAGAAGAAACAAACCTAAAATTGGTATTTTCTGCATTATGTGTCTAAGGAATATCTTTGTGAGATAATGTATCAAGGTATGCAGGGTACTTAATTCTTTAAACAGTAAGCAATTGTCTATGAAATGAAATTTCATGGAGACATACATTTTATGTACTTTTTCATCTTTTTTTACCATTACTTTCTAGGGAATGCCATCTTTCATATCTATGAATCTCAAATCTCCATCTCCAGTGCCAATCTTGCCCTTGAGGTCCAGAGTCATGCTTCTGCACTTATTTGTCTGCGTGCTCCTCAGGAATCTATTCTAGATGCCCAAACTCAAGGAGTCATTTGCTTGTTCCCCAGCCTCCTATATTCACTCCTTATTCATCCTCCACAGTTACTTCTCTCCTATATTACTTTCTTCTGTAGAAGGTGCTGAAGTTAAGAACCAATGAGGAACCATAGATTTCTCTTGTCCTTTTCTAGAATGCACAACTAAATATTGCATCCTGTAAATTTCACTCTATAACTGTTTCTCAAAATTTCCCTCATGCTATGTGCCTGTTTGCCTTAAATCGCTATTTCAATATCCTTGATCTGGGATGTTTTAAGAGTTTTCTAATTGATGCCTTTCCCTTTCATAGCTTTTTCTTCCAAAAACTATATCTACACTGTTGCCAGTGTGATTTTTTCTAAAATAAAAGTTTGATATTGTACTTTCTGCCCCACACTGAGCTTATACTTCTCTGCCTTACTGAAAACTCCCCAAGGATTCACATTACTAACAATATGAAAACCAAGTTTCTCGGTATAAATAACAAGGCTCCCCACTACCTTGTCCCTACTTTTTGCTGCAAATTTTTGTCTTTTTTTCCTCCTTGCCCTGCAACATCAAGCAACACTGAAAGACTTGAAATGCCTTGAACACTGCATGTTTTATTCATCTATTGATGCTGTTCTCTTTCTTAGAATCCCCCTTCCCTCCCATCTGCCTGGTAAATTTGATTGGCTTTAAGTCCTCTCCAAAGCTTTCATTGTATGTCCTGATAATTAATAATCTTCTATTCATGTTGCCTATACACTTTTATCATTGAACTTCTCACCTTGTATAGTATTCCTTTTCCTTGTAATTATAATGTTATAATTATCTGTTCACTTAGCTGATTGTGAGGTGTTGACAGTAAGGACTGTTTTATTCGTTTTAATACACTGAGTACCAAGAGTAATGTAGCATCTCAGGAAATATGTGCTAAACATTTCAGCTGATGATGGTCTCTGGAGAAAAAAAGAGACATTAGCAAATTTAACTAACAGAAGAGCCACATTTTCCAGCTCTGGAAAGAATCATGCACCTTATTCTGGCAAAATCTTTCCTGAGATGTTCTTAAAGATTATTTTAAGCTATTTTTATTAATTATGGTAAAAAAAACATGAAGTTTACCATCTTGACCAGTCTAAATGTGCAATTCAGTAGTGTTAAGAATATTCACATTGTTGAGAAATGTGTATCCAGCAAGTTTTCATCTTGCAAAACTCAAACTCAGTACCTATTAAACAACTCCTCTATTACCACAAGGATGGACATATGCCAAGTGAAATAAGCTAGTCACACACACAAAAAAATAAATACTGGATGATTCCACTTACATGAAGTATCTAAAACAGGAAAATTCGTAGAAATGGAAAGTAAAATGGTGATTACCAGGCTCTGCGAGTAGGGGTAATAGAGGAGTTGGCATATGTTGTCAGAATTCATTCTTGTTGTAGCATGTGACAGAATTTCTGTCTTATTTGAAGCTGAATAGCATTTCTTCATATATATATACACCACATTTTGTTTATCCATTTATATTTTGATAGACGTTTGTGTTGCTCATACCATTTGGCTATTATGAATGGTGCTAGTATGAACATGGGTGTGCAAAAAAATCTCTATTTAAAACCCGGCTTTCAATTATTTTAGATATAAGCCCAAAAATGAGATTGCTGGATCATTTGGTAATTTTATTTTTAACTTTTTGAGGAATCTCAATATGGTTTTCCATACCAATTTTGCCATTTTATAATCCCACCAAGAACATACAAAAGTTCCAATTTCTTCACATCTTCACCTGTTTTTTTATAGTAGCTATCCTGATGGATGTAAGGTGATATTATAGTTTTGATTTGCATTTCTATGATGATTAATGACACTGAGCATCTTTTCAGATCCTTGTTGACCATTTGTGTATTGTCCTTGGAGAAACGTCTATTCGAGTCTGTTGCCTGCTTTCTAATTGGGTTGATTTTTTTTTTGTGGCTGAGGTGTAGGAATTTTTAATATTTTCAGTGTATTAACACCTTATCAGATATATAATTTGCAAATATTTTTTTCATTCCATAGATTGCCTTATTACTTAAATATAATTTTAACACTATTTGCAACAAATTTTATGAAGTTCTTAAAAATGTATGCACCATGTGCATTTTAGTCGATCAGACTTTGGAAGGAAAGTGAGCCTTTAGACATATTTTGGAGTTACTGCATCATACTGCATTTCATCAGATGATGTAAGTTTGGTTCTGTCACTTTTATTGAAGCTTTTTTAAAAAAATACCTGCTCACTGTACTGCTTAGATAAAGTAGATGGTAGTGCAACTTGGGTTTTGATATTTAAAAAATTATATGGAAGTCAGTAAGAAAGGAAGAAGGACACCTAAAATGCAAGCTTGAGATGTTGACATCCATGACATTTGTGGGCTGCACAGGAGCTGAGGCTCTTCAGGCTGGGGAGAATGGGGAAAAATATTTTAATGCCCAATATATAAATGATTTTTCAAATCCTATCAAGGTAGTTGGTGATATTTGGAATGGGAAGTATCTTCACTCTGGTTTCTGCAATGTAATCTGATTTCCTTAGCTGAACTAACTTCTCTATTTTCCTTTGCCCCTCCCCCTCCTTTTGTGGGTGGGGCAGGGAGCCTTTTTCCTAAATCTTCTCGTGTCCATCATGATGTTTTGAGTCAGCTTCTCCCTGATTTGTCATCCCCTTAAGCATTTATTCTAGCTCTAATAAACCAGTGTTTCTGTCCAGTATCCTATTTGACTCCTGGCTCAGGTTCTGGAACCAGGAACCTTTCTGTCTTACTCTTTTTAAGTGAGTCCTCTAATTTAGAATTGTATTTCTTCCCAACTTCTCCCATGTATTGCTCAGTATTCATCTGTAGAGAAAGAGTGCCTGACACAGCAAGCACGTCCCTTCTATCATCTTCCCACTTGCCTAAGGATTCTCACATGTGGCCATCAGAATTCAGCTGGAAAAACACAAGCTGATGTATGTAGTCCAGCAATAAAGGGCTTAATAAATGAACAGGGGTATTATGGTTTGGCTCTGTGTTCCCACCCAAATCTCATCTCAAATTGTAATCCTCATGTGTTGAGGGAGGAGCCTGCTGGGAGGTGATTGAATCATGGGGGTGGACATACCCCTTGCTGTTCTCATGATAGTGAGTGAGTTCTCATGGGAGCTGATTGTTTGAAAGTGTGTGGCACTTCCTCTTTTGTTCGCTCACCCTCCTGCTGCCATGTAAGTTGGTGCCTTGCTTCCCCTTTTGCCTTCTGCCATGATTGTAAGTTTCCTGAGGCCTCCCCAGCCATGCAGAACTGTACGTCAATTAAACCTCTTTTCTTTATAAATTACCCAGTCTCATGCAGTTATCTGTAGCAGTGTGAAAACAGACTAATGTAAGCAGTTTACACAAATGTAGCAAGAACTGGAAAAGCAAAGTTTTAGGAAGCTGCCACTGAAGTTCAGGAAATACCTCAGCCAGAAGCTCAGAAGTAGGTTGTTTTCAAGTAGTTTCTAAGAAATAATGGAAGTTCTAAAGAATCTCTGGGACTCTACCAGCAGCTCTCTCAGTCTGTGACAGTAAAGCCTGTGCTTCACAGGAACTCACTGTGACATTTCCTGTCTGTCCACACATCTACCTGCAACCCCGAAGAGAACACTGGCTGCGCCATCTTTTCTGCATTCCAAATATCATGCAAGAGTTCCTTACTGGTGAAATCTACGTAAGTCTTATCTAGGCAAGTGAATTCTGGAAATGTATTTGCAATTCCTTAGGAAGACAGTTCCTTGGGATGAGAACTACCGGCCCTTTAGAAGCATCTGGTAGCAATCCTGAGTTGCCAACAGGTGACCTAGTCTGTCATTCCGCCTTTGCTCTCTCACAGTTCTAGATTTTTAAAAACATTTTATCTGAGCTGTGGTGGCACACATAATTTTTTATAGATCATCATTTTATTTGAGTTCAAATCTATGGGGGGGGGGGGGGCGCAGAAAAATTAATGAAAAGGAAAGAATTTTTTAAATCCCAAGCAAAAGTCTTTGCCGTTTTCAGCACCTCTAGGTGGCAGTCCACAACGTGAGGACCAGAATAACGGAGGGTGGATTTAAGAAATTGGGTGTAGGCATCTGGAATAGGGCTATAGACAGTGAAGAAGATACCGAAATGTATCAATAGCACTGGGAGCACATATATCCAGCTTTAATATTTTGCATTAATTTTACCTTAAAGTATTTCCATCCAACCCTTTATCTGAACATGGTGGCATTTGTCATATAATTTTTAGTGATATTAGTTTATATTGGGTGTGTGTGTTTTCTGGCTCTCAACAAGACAGTAAGTTCGTTGATATTAGGGACCATATTTTACCTCTTTCTGAATTATTCTCACCTAGCAGAGTAACTTGGTCCTAGTAGGCGCTCAGTAAGTGTTGGTTGTTTGATTGATCATCCTGTATTTCTTTAGTGTTTAGACTTCCCCACTGAATGTGTGTGTGTTAGGACCCACTGGAGTGTCACACTGAGAAAAATGGACATCATAAAACAGTCCAAAATAGCAATGTAGCTGAATTGACAGTGAATGCCTTGAAAAATGTGCCATAAATTTCCACTCAAAGAACATATATCATCAAGTGCGGTGTGTGCTTTTGTGAAATATTAAAAGAAAAAGCAACCTTTTTAAAATGCTCTTACATTTCTGCATTTCCAGGAATGCACAGGCAGTAGTACCCAGAAAATATGTTAAACCTAAGACAATGAAATTGGATTTTCAAAGCTCCACTTCTAACAACAACAATAATAACAAACTGAGCAATAACCAAAAGAAAAAGAAGTGATGGGATTTCAGATATCCTGACACTTGGTGATTTAGGGAAGGTAAAGTCCCTGCTGCTACAACATAACAAAAACACATAATGGCTTGAGTAAGGTGGCAACCTAGAGGTGCCTGGCCCAGACAGACACAGGTGTTCTTGTCTCATCAAGCGATTGACGAAGCCAGGTTCTTCTTATCTTGTTGCTCTGCCATCCCGAGTGTGCGTGGTTGAGGCTGCTTTGCTGCTTTTTATGGGTTACTACTTAAAAAACTGGAAAGGAAAGGTGAGAATTTCTTTCTTTCTTTCTTTCTTTTGAGATGGAGTCTCGCTCTGTCGCCCAGTCTGGAGTGCAGTGGCGCAATCTCAGCTCCCTGCAAGCTCCGCTTCCCAGGTTCACACCATTCTCCTGCCTCAGCCTCCCGAGTAGCTGGGACTACAGGTGCCCGCCACCATGCCCAGCTAATTTTTTTTTGTATTTTTTTTTTAGTAGAGACGGGGTTTCACCTTGTTAGCCAGGATGGTCTCGATCTCCTGACCTTGTGATCCCCCCGCCTCAGCCTCCCAAGGTTCTGGGATTACAGGCGTGAGCCACCGCACCTGGTCAAGGTGAGCAATTTCTTATGAAGCAGATGGATATAGAAGTTGCATGCCTGACGTCCAGTCACATTCTATTTGTGAGTACTTAGATGTTTTTATTGTGTATGAAATAGGATACAGATAATGTGAGGATCTAGAAAACGTTTTCTTCTATCTTTTGTCTCATAATTCCTTGAATATATTAAGCATTACTTTTGAATTCAATGTCTGCTTTATCCATTACCTAGATTCCACAGATAGTACATTGTGATCTGAACATCTCACATTTCCTGTATCTATAAAAGAAAGCCCACAAATATACTTTAAACCATATACTTCTGTTTGTTTATTCTTCTCTGAAAACAAATACTTTTTATAATTGCATAGTCTACTCTTTTGGCTATTTCATCTTTTTTTTTTTTTTTTTTTTTTTTTTTTCAACAAGGTCTGGCTCTATCATCCAGGCTGGAGTGCAGTGGCACAATCTCAGCTCAAGGTAACCTTTACTTCCCAGGCTCGAGCCATCCTTCCATCTCTGCCTCCTGAGTAGCAGGGATTACTACAGGCGTGTGCCACCACACCTGGTTAATTTTTTGTATTTTTTTGTAGAGACAGGGTCTCACTTTTTTGCCCAGGCCGGTCTCGAGCTCCTGGGTTCAAAAAATCTGCATGCCTCAGCCCACCAAAATGTTGGCATTACAGGCATGAGCCACAGTGACCAGCTTGTTTCATCTTTAAATTTCTTTGCTTATGTATTTTAAAAAAAGAACATTTTTATTCATAGAAAGTATGTATAAAGATATTAGATTTGCTATTACTAGTACTAAATAATGGTCATATATACTGATTATTTCTCCTTTTGATTATTGATAATTAATGTAATCATGTTGTTTATGTGCAGAAGGGAATAACAACAATATTTAACTGTTTAGTTGACATATTTATTAAACATGCCCTTAATTCTGATATCTAAAATATTTTAAATAATTGAACATGTTTTTTTTTCTATTGAATAAATGTGAATTTGTAACTATAAATGAATTATGTATAAAGTATGAAGTTGAATTTCTTTTGTATGTTAAAAATATTTGGTGACATAATTCATTATATCTCATATAGATAATACCAGTAAAAATCTGAGTATTTAAAAATAAATATTTAAAAGTGTATTGGACTTTCAGTGGATTCTGAGAAAGTTGGTGATGAGTCTGAAGGAATTCTAGGATAAACACCGTGTTGAGGCAGGGCAGGCAAGCCCCAGAACTGGGGTTTAGTCTGAGAGGTTCTTGGCATCGCCCAAGAAAAATTTCCAGAGCAGCCGGTGGTGGTCGACAGCACCTTTGATTGAAGCAACCTTGCACAGCAGCAGAGGCACTGCTCCTAGCAGAGCAGGGTGACCCTGTAAGCAGTGTGCCCACAGTCGCAGCCCAGAGCAGTTCTGCACTCATACCCACCTTTAAAGATTTGCAAATTAAGGGACAGATTATGCAGAAATTTCTAGAAGTAGGGTGGTAATTTCTGGCTTATCGGGTTGTTGCCGTACAAAGGGCAGCGACTTCTGAGTGTTGCCATGTTAATGGTAAACTGACATGACAGTGGAGGGTATGCCTTCCAGAGAGGTGCTTTCGCCTCCCTGTTTCTGTTTCAGCTAGTCCTCAGTCTGGTCTGGCGTTCAAACCCTGCCTGCAGAGTCGAATCCAGCCTCCTACTTCATCATGACAAACACCCTAAGTAACTGAAGAGGTGAAAATAAGGGAAAGGCTTGGTCTTCCAGTATAAAACTCGTTCTTAATTGTACTTTTTTGTTGTCGTTGCTTCAGGTTAAACGTAGAGACTAATGAAAAATGTTAAAGGAAGATACATTTTGGCTCTCAATAGGAAAGTACCACCACTCGCAGCACTACTGGCCTTCTGTGGTCATAAACAGTAGAGCAAAGGTTGAGTGATGCTTGGCCAGGAGCACTGTGGAGAGGATGTTTACTTGGGAAGTAACATTAGGTGACCCCTGGTATCTCTTCTAATAGTCAGATTCTGGATAACCAAGCATAATTGGGCTGCTTCTGAGTTTCTCTGTTCTCTCAGGTGAGGTCATGTGGCCAAGAAGCAAAATCGAGTAGCTTGTGAATAGTTATAATAGAAAAAAGTAAACTTGGGTGAAGACACGCCACTCCTGTAGGAGGCCTTGTCCTCTGTTGTTTTTGACAAGGGCAGGCTGAGGTAAAACTAACTAGCAGCAGTCAGGATTTGAGAAAATTTCTACAGCATCTGAAGGAAGACTCTACTCGAGTCTTCCTTGGTGCAGCCAGTAATTTGATCAATGTCTAAACTGAAGATGACTCTTTAATTCATGAAGCTCCTGGTCTCTTTGATAAAACCTGCCCAGAAACAGACTGTCATATTCTAGGAAAAATAAGGACATTCTTAAACAGTTTTGTATTGTCACTATTTAGGGTATTTTTGATCTCCATGGAAGACCTAGAGTCCAAGCTATGAAATGGCACACACATTTAGAATATAATTCTTTTATTTGGAATATACAACTTTCTTCAAAAGTATTGTTTCTTTATAACATGTTATTTTAGACTGTGTAATTTACCGAGACATTTTATATTTTATATTATAAATTTATAATTTAAATTATAATAATTTAAATTATTTATATTACAGGAGACATTTAGTAATTTATATTACAGGAGACAAAGCACTTTAGTATTAAATATGATGTTTACAAATGAATCAGACCTTGTCTTCAGCTTGCCTCATTGTGCTTGACGATCTGGCCTTATGATCTCTTGAGGAATAGGGCCATTTTTTTTTTCATGTGGCCCAAAAGTGAATTAGCAGAATTAAATATTTTAGTTACATCTTATCCCATATGATACTAGATGTGACATTTATTTAACTAAATGTTTTTAGACATCAAGTCCGTATTTTCTTTTTTAAATTTTACTTTAAATGCTGGAATACATGTACAGAACGTGCAGGTTTGTTACATAGGTATACATGTGCCATGGTGGTTGACTGCACCTATCAACCCATCATCTAGGTTTTAAGCCCCACATGCATTAGGTATTTGTCCTAATGCTCTCCCTCCTCTTACTCCCCACTCCCCTACAGGCCCAGGTGTGTGATGTTCCCCTCCATGTATCCATGTGTTCTCATTGTTCAGTCCCACTTATGAGTGAGAACGTGTGGTGTTTGGTTTTCTGTTCTTGTGTTAGTTTGCTGAGAATGTTGGCTTCCAGCTTTATCCATGTCACTGCAAAGGACATGAACTCATTCTTTTTTTAATCACTGCATAGTATTCCGTGGTGTTTGTGTGCTACATTTTCTTTATCTAGTCTATCACTGATGGGTATTCAGGTTGGTTCCAAGTCTTTGCTACTGTAAACAGTGCTTCAATAAATATACCTATTGATATCCTGTTTCTGTAGACCTATTTCAAATTATTCCTGTTCCACTCAATGGCAAGAAAAATTGTTGAGTGCTATCAATATACACAGTTTTGTTGATTGTTAACATAAAACAATTACATAATTTTGCTTTTGTAGGAGATATTGATCATGCCTGGTACATACCACTATGGGTCTCACCGTTTTTGTGCATGGTGCGTATGGCCCTATTTCCTTCAGCCTGAAGGTTTCTCTTTTTTTTTTTTTCCAACCTGAGCTTATTATGTCTCTCAACACAACAGCCAGAAGCACCTGACATATTATGATATCCCAGGAGCAACTCTCAAACCATGACTAGGAGAAGTTGGCATATAAATACTTCAACACTTTCTCCCAGATGGGGATAATTCAGAGACCACTGTTTATTATACATAGTCTCCCTGATTTTCCAGAATGATTCATCTCTAGTTACCTAGAGTGGCATATGGCTTGATAACTCAGGCTTAAAAATTTTTTCTTCTATTCCTTTTCTCACTTTCTTACTTCCCTACTGGTAATTTTTGACATCACCTCCCCCCAACTCTTTCCACTTGAATCCTCATCTCAGGATGTTTCCTGAAGGGAATGCAAACTAAGACTCCCAGTAGGTAGAGTGAAAAGAAAAGAAAGTTCCATGTTGGGAGGCAATTCTCTACTATTTTCTCACATTTTAGTAGGTCTAATGAGTACACAAATGAACTGACTTTGTTCCAGACTATTCATTATACTTCTACAGGAAAAATCCATAGATAATATGTCTAGCATCCTCTTCTGGAGTAAAGGGAAGTTTCTTTTACTGTCCAGTATGATAAAAATATCATCTTTCTCTGAGGCAAAATTTGGGTGTGCTCACTGCCCATTAAAAAATATTCAGGTTTCTGGCAGAGCGCAGTGGCTCACTCCTGTAGTCCCAGCACTTTGGGAGGCCGAGGGAGGTGGATCATTTGAGGTCAGGAGTTTGAGACCAGTCTGGCCAACATGGTGAAACCACGTCTCTACTAAAAATACAAAAATTAGCTGGGCATGGTGGCACATATCTGTGGTTCCAACTACTCAGGAGGTTGAGGCACAAGAATTGCTTGAACCTGGGAGGCGGAGGTTGCAGTGAGCTGAGATTATACCACTGCACTCCAGCCTGTGTGACAAAGCAAGATGCCATCAAAAAAGAAAGAAGAGGAGAGGAGAGGAAAGGAAAGAAGAGATCCAGGATTCTAAACTCAGGGCTCCTCTTCTGTGATTCAGTTTACTTTGTGTGCAGGCATCACCTCTTTACATTTCCCCAAGAAATTGAGGCTTGGAATAGCAACCCAGATGCTGATAATCTGGCTACTCCCACCACTGTGAGTAATAAAGTTCTTTGTCTCTGATGCAGGAGTCTTGTGTCTTTTGCCAGCATCTACAAAACTGTTAGCTAACTTGTGGGCTTGTAAATAGGTGAATTTTTCAGACCCTTCATAGTTTTGACACAACTATGCCTGTGACAGAATCAAAATATATGATCGGCATTCTGTCAGCAATCAAATAAAGTGCTTTACAGCTCTGAGTAGAGAGGTAAATTCTGGTAGGCATGGAAGAAGTCAAGGTTACTAAGACTTCAGCATAGGATATTTGAAGTAGACTTTGCAGAGTAGGTTAGAAAGGTGTAAGATTAGTATTAGTTATTGGAGACCACATGAATAAATACAAATGGACAGGACATTTAGACAACATGGTGGAAGCAAGAAATTAAGTCAGAAAAATAATTTCACTCTAGATTATTAGTGTAGGTGTTCATATACATTATTGAAAAGATTGAATTGCATAAATCATTTCTTGATCCCAGCAATTTGATAGGGGATAGCGTGTCTCCCTTGAACTTCAAAAACACTTTATCCTTAATGTTCTTAAATATACTGTGTATTACCCAAGAGCTAGATAGTCTTTCTGTCATTAGAATTGTGATGCCATAAAACTGGTCACTTATTTACCATGACATGGATATATTTGTGTGGCCCTGCAATTATGTGAAGTTATCACCCAACATGAATTTAAAAATATTATTCTTAGTCTAAAAGAAAAGTAAACTAAATTATAATTTCATTTGAAAGCATTATACATTAACTGCTCATCCAAATTTCATTATTTATAATTAATTGTTACTATATTAAGTATTTTATTTTTAATCTAGAAGAATTTTAACCAATATTCTTATATTTTAAATCTCCTTTTGGGTACTCCTTTGACATGTAATTGCCTATTACAAAGACTACAATAAAATATTTAAGTAAGGCATTAATTCCTCAGAATTTTAGTAGTATAAATTGTCTTTCAAGTTGTTTGTGAATAAAAGCTTATACAGCTCTACCTGCTTATATAAAATTATTTTTAAGAGGTGGTCCCAGGAAGATCATCTTGATATTTTATCAGTTTATAAAGGAAAAGAAAAGGTGGTTCCCTGGCACATGTATATCTATGTAACAAATCTGCATGTTCTGCACATGTATGTCAGAACTTAAAATTTAAAAAAAAGGAAGATAAAGCAATTAGGCTAAACAAATGACAAAAAAAAAAAGAAAAGGTACTTATCCAGCTGTTTATTTCCTAAGATTTTGCATAAATTTATTAACATTTATCATCAACTTTAAATAATTTGTTTTAAAAGCCACTTACTTAGTTATCCAGTCTACAGAAAATATTATATATCACCCGTATGCAGAACAACATAGCAGATAGCGAGTAGAAAAATAATGTTTATATAAAAATGTCGTATAAAACAGGGGTCAATAAACTACACTTCACTAGCCAAATCCAGCCTGCTACTTTTTGTTTGTTTGTTTGTTTTTTGAGACAGAGTCTCACTGTACTGTCCCGGCTGGAGTGCAGGGGCACAATCTTGGTCATTGCAACCTCTGCCTCCTGAGTTCAAGCGATTCTCCTGCCTCAGCCTTCCGAGCAGCTGGGATTACAGGCGTACACCACCACACCTGGCTAAGTTTTGTATTTTCTATTTTTGTAGAGATGGTAGAGATGGGGTTTTGCCCTATTGGCCAGGCTGGTCTCAAACTCCCGACCTCAAGTAATCTGCCTGCCTCAGACTCCCAAAGTGTTGGGATGACAGGAGTGAGCCACCACGCCTGGCCCCTATTTTTTAAATACAATTTTATTGGAACACAGCCACCCTCATTCATTTACATGTTGTCTATGCTACTTTACCATTGCAATGTCAGAAGAAAGTAGTTGCAACTGAGACTATCAGGCCCACAAGAACTAAATTATGTATTATTTGACTCATCATAGAAAAGTTCACTAATCCTTGATATGGACTGTTACTTTGGTAGCAAAAGTATAAATGCCTAGTAGAGATCTTGTCCGTAAGATATTTAATGAGATTGTCAGACTAGAGAAAAGTGCTTTCATAACTTTGGGTATTAAAATATTATTTTAAAATAGCTGAAAAGCTTACAAAGGGAATTAAAAAAAAAGCAGCAGGTAATGAAAATGTTAACTTTACAGTCCTGACCAGTGTTGAAGTCATTTCTTGTTAGTGCATCATTCCCTGCTTCCTATTCAGTGGCAATAATCCAACCAGGTGCTTTTCTGTGGTGTTGTCTCTAACATCTGGTAAATTCCCAGGAGGGTCATAGTAGAGCGATCGGCTATGCTTGGTCCACCGTCCAGGAGCAGCAAGTAATAGAAAGCTTCTGATTTCACTGGAAAATTCATAACTACATTGGATTGCTATGAAATTTAAAATAAATCATTTCTTTATATTAGTATTTTTACATAGAATTTACATTTCAATTACCTTCACCTAGTTCTTTCCTAGCATTGAAAAAGTCTACAATTCATCGATGATTCCCACCAAGACATCAAAAATCCTATGGGCTTCTGTATCATTCCCTGCTGAATTTCAAGCTGAAGGTACAAGCCAAGCAATAAAATGCTGTTGGTTGAGGATTGCATCTGAATCAGGTGCAGCTCTTACAGCAAATATTCTAGATCTGGATTCCTGGTGAACCTACACTGACTAGGCAGCCACAAACTCGGTATAAGATTAGCAGAAACAGGAGATCTATTTGCTTCCAGAAATACTTTCCTCTTGTTCTCTTCCTTCACTTTGTGCAAGACTCTCATTGTTCATTCCCTGGGTTCATCCAACAAATCCCAAGTGAGCATGAACATGATAATTGGCAGTGATAATAAATTAAACCTAAATAAACCATGAACATTTTGGCTAAATCAGTTAATCAGATGAACTAGCAGAGACTGGAAGTTAAAGATAAATTTTAATGAAAAAAGAGGTGATAAAACCTCTGGATTACAGTACTGTGGGAAGGTTCAAACTATGTTTGGTGTCACCTAGAGGAGCTATTAAAAACAGAATGCCCTCTCAGGGCATCAAAGACTTGGACTGGAGTCCAGCGGCATTGGCAATGAGAAGAAAACAAGTATGTGAGAGAGAGAGAAAAACAGAGCTTTATTTTGCTAGTTAATTCATAGCCAATATTGAAGCGTGACTTCAGCATGGGTGCAAACACTGTATTAGGCTGGCAGTACCTGATGCATTAACAATGGGTCTCTGGGAATTGAAATGGCCATGTTACCTTATAATTCTCAGAAGTTTCAAACACCTGCATCTATGCATCTGTGAGATGTTGGTTGCTTATTGTGTTAGCTTTTTCTGCAGGTGCACTGCACTATATCTAATTATTATTATTATTATTATTATTATTATTATTATTATTTTGAGATGGAGTCTCCCTCTCTCACCCAGGCTGGAGTGCAATGGCATGATCTCAGCTCACTGCAACCTCTGCCTCCCAGGTTCAAGTGATTCTCCTGCCTCAGCCTCCTGAGTAGCTGGGATTACAGGCACGTGTCACCATGCCCAGATAATTTTTGTATTTTTAGTAGAGATGGGATTTCACCATATTGGTCAGGCTGATCTTGAACTCCTGACCTTGTGATCAGCCACCTCAGCCTCCCAAAGTGCTGGGATTACAGGTGTGAGCCACTACGCCTGGCCTATCTAATTTTAATAAAAAGATAACTTCATCTTTTATATTCAGTATGTATAAGAACCAGCCACTGGAAGGTGGCCACTCCCAGTGATTTATGGTACCTAACAACTGGTGTGAAAGACTTTGACAATTTTAGACTGTGTTAGACCGTGGACCAATTTCCTCTAACTTTATCTGGGTATTGGGTCTAACAGCATCAACCCACCTAAGTTATGTGGGACCGATATTGTTGGCTATGATGAACCATGTTATTAATTTCAAGTTCTAATGTTGATTGATGAGCATCTTCGGTCTGCAAAAGTTGAAAATACAATAGAGTCATTAGTTTAGTTAGTTTTTAATAGAAAATCAATTTTATTAAAATCAATTTGTAATAGAAATTTGCAATAGTCTAAGTAAATACTCTCCACCACTATCACCACAAATATGCCCTGTTGCTTTCTGTATGAAATTTCTATTTATTATTTCCATTAAACATGTGAAAGTACATTTCTGATATTTTTTGTTATTTGATTATTTAAAAGAATTCAAACATAAATCTAATTTTTTCCCTTTAGACATTTTCTGTTTGAAAGAGAGAATTCCTTTAAATTCAAGTAATCTATTTGAAGATACTTGTTTCTACTACATTCCTGTGACGTTGGTTCCAACGTGGCCTTGTAGGAAACGAAAAAGGAAAATCATTTCCTATATGCTGTCTTCTACTTATCATTTTCTTTTAAGTTATGTAGGTCCTTCCTGGCTTCAAGAATGCAGTGAAAAAGTTTACAACTCTGAATAAATGTCACCCTCTGTCTAGGACTGACAAATTAAGGGGAAGAATTGTGGAATATACTTCAGATTTATTTACCGTAGTGGTATGGACAGGATTATTTAGCATCTTTTTTTTTTTTTTTAAATGAAATGGGCTTATGAATATGTTGAGACTCAATGATCATTTGACGAATTCTCTGAATCTTCTATCCCATTGATTCAGTGCAAGTAGGAGTAATGTTAGTCCTGTGAAAACATAAAAATTATTATTGCTAAAGAAAATAACATTGTATAGTATCCAGAATATGTTACTACATAGATGTCAAGAAGTAACTTGCTTCATTGAACATATTTTAATTTATTAGGAAACAGCACTATTATATTTCTATAGATTTCAAACTGTGTTGGGTCTTTCTTCCTACCTTCTTTATACTCTCTTCTTGCTCTGATACATCATGAAAACTGTCTGTGTAAATCAAAACAAAGGAATAGTGTTGGATCACCTTCATTTACCTTTCTTAATTTTACATTCTATATGATAAAGCACATTTACCTTTGCTATTGGATTCTTGGTGTTACATTTATGGATGACGTGATTAGTTCTCTTCATTTATGTTCTAGCAATGACCATGGGTTAATCTCACATCCCTGCAGATACAGCAGAGTCTCCCTGACTATAATCCTGGAGTCAGGATTTGAAAAAGAGTGAGATCCTCATTCAGGGAAGCAGAATCCTGAAGGAGATGGGAGGAGTTCCTGCCACTCTCCAGTGAGAAGCATCACTGTGGAAATGATGGCTACAACAATGGTTCTAGCATTACAGAGTCAGGATAGAAACTTGAAGGATGAATAAGATACTGGAATTTGGTCTGAAACCTTTGAGTGCAAGTCATGTTTAGTTTGATGTTACTCTTGACCTTTATTTCCATAGTAAATTCTTGTTGAATTTGGCTTAATATTTCAGATTTGTTTCATCTAAGATAACAGGTAGCATCAAGAAAAGGCTCCTGGGTCATAGTTCTTAAGTACGTGGTGTTAGCAGCCATGAAAAGTGAACTCTCAGGGGAATGGTGAAATTCAAAAGAAGAGTCATGGCTTTGAGTCATATGCATGGTTTTGGAGAAATCTCATTTCTCCCATTGATATTCATTTGTAACTGTTAATCTTAATAAATCTAGTTGTATTTTTACTGTGGCAGTGTTTCCCCCCCCCCTTTTTTTTCTTAAAACACAATCTCAGATATTTGTAAAAAGAGGTATAACCTATAAAACTATAGAAACATGCCCTTATTCAGTACAGGTTTAAGAAAAATTGTATCAGAAATTGGGAATACAAAATCCAGATCATGTGGCTTTTACCCTAAGGAGATATGGTAGATTCACATGGCTGAGAATCATTCACAAATTCTCCGATTATGAGGTGGAGTCTGTTTTCCTACTTCTGAGCTTAGGGCCTTGGGATTTGCTTTGATCAATAGAAGGTAGCAAACGTGACATAAGAGTTCTGGGCCTGGGTCTAAAGAGCCTTCAGCTTTTATCTCACTCTTTTATTTATTTATTTTTTAGACAGAGTCTCGCTCTGTCGCTCAGGCTGGAGTGCAGTGGCGTGATCTTGACTCACTGCAACCTCCACCTCCTGGATTCAAACAATTCTCCTGCTTCAGCCTCCTGAGTATCTGGGACTACAGGCCAGCCTGCACCACCATGCCTGGCTAATTTTTGTATTTTTAGTAAAGATGGGTTTTGCCATGTTGGCCAGGCTGGTCTCAAACTCCTGACCTCAGGTGATCTGCCTGCCTTGGCCTTTCAAAGTGCTGAGATTACAGGTGCAAGACACCACACACAGCCTATGTCACTTTTTAAGATACTACTATGTTTGTGTCCACAACAAAGATTAGAGTGCCTACCATAGAGTGCATCCTTGTTGGGTAGATATAGAATGACTGCACAAAGAAGGAACGAAGAGGCCCTGCTATGACTTTGTGACAATAGAATTCCTAGGTTCTTTTCTGTCTCAGCTCATTGTCTACTCTGATCTTCATTTTCACTCCAGCAATTTCCATGAATCCTTTAAAAAGTGTGTGCACTCCTCTCTGTATGTGTATGCACAAGTGCATATGTGCCGCAGGTACTGCAATTTGGTTTGCTGAGAAAATAACTGGAACATTATAGTGAAACATAAGTATAGCAGTTTTATGTAGGGCAAAAGGCAATTTGGAAGCTTTCAATGATACATTTCTAATAAAAGGCACTGTGATCATTTCTTCAAGATGACGAGACTTTCTCTCTAGGCCTTTTACTTTGACCTAAGTGTTCATTACATCTGATAAAAGGCAATAAAAGAGCATACTTTGAAATAATCCCAGCTAAAAGATGTTAAGAGACGAATGGTGGGCCATGTCCTAAATGTGAGGTTAATTGCTCAAATGCAAAACATCCTGGGGGAAAATGCTGCTCAGAGGTATGACCTTTCAACCCTGGAGTGTTGAAATCCCCGTTCTCGTCATCAGATATTCTAATTACATGCTCTGTGTGAGAACTTCTTTATTGTGAAGAATTTGAAATCCTCTAATTAGCTAGGATTTAAAAAGCAAACAGAAAATTGAAATGCCAAAGGTCAATACAAATAAAAGCAAGACTGCACTAAGCCTGGAATAAAAAGGAAGCAGGAATCAGAGGGAAACAGAGTATGCAAAAAGAGGTAATTAGCAAAGTCCAGTCTTTAAAATAACTAAGATGGCAATTATAAATAATGATATAAGGGATAGAGCATCACAATTATGATGGGTTAAAAAAGGATGACTTTGTATTTTAGCCAATTTCTTCTATTTGGAATGGCTGTATTTACCCAATGCCTGTATCCCCCTTGTATCTAGGAAGTAACTAACTTGCTTTTGATTTTAAGGCTCAAAGGCAGAGGGGACTTGCCTTGTTCCAGATAAGACTTCGGACTGTGGACTTTTGAGTTACTGCTGAAATGAGCTGAGACTTTATAGGACTGTTGGGAAGGCATGTTTGGTTCTGAGATCTGAGTGTATGAGATTTGGGAGGGGCCAGGGGTGGAATGATATGGTTTGGTTATGTGTCCCTACCCAAATCTTATCTTGTAGCTCCCATAATTCTCACATGTTGTGAGATGGACCCGGTGGGAGATTACTGAATCATGGGGTGAGTCTTTCCCATGCTGTTCTCATGATAGTGAATGGGTCTCACAAGGTCTGATGGTTTTAAAATTGAAATTTTTCTGCACAAGCTCTCTCTTTACCTGCTGCCATCCATGTAAGACATGACTTGCTCTTCCTTGCCTTCTGCCATGATTAGAGGCCTCCCCAGCCATGTGGAAGTGTAACTCCACTAAATCTCTGTTTCTTCCCAGTCTCATGTATGTCTTTATTGCAACGTGAAAATGGCCTATTACTCACTCTCTCTCTGTATATATATGTATATATATATATGATAGTTCTATTTTCAGTTTTTTTAGAAACTTACATACTATTTTCCATAGTGGCTGTACTACTTTACATTCCACCAAGAGTAAACCTAAGTCTCCATCAAAAGATGAATGGATAAAGAAAACGGGTATAAATACACAATGGAATATTATTCAGCCAGTTTTCTTTTGATTAGTGTTAGCATGGTGAGTCTTCTCCATCTCTTTATTTTTAACCTACTGGAGTCTTTACATAAAGTGGGCTTCTTGTAGACAACATATAGTTGGGTCTTTTTTTAAATTTATTTGAATTGGTATAAATTCTGTCTTTTAATACATGTGCATATTTAGACCATATGCCTTTAAAGAGATTATTGATATATTTAGTTTAATATATACCATATTTGTAAATGTTTTCCATTTATCTATTCTTTGTTTCATGTTTCTCTAAAGCCCCATTTTTCTGCCTTATCTGGTTTTGATTGAACACATACAATTTCATTTTATCTGCTGTCTTATATTTCAATTACATTTATTTTAAAAAATTGTTTTAGTGATTGCATTAGAATTTACAGTATACATTTTGAACTAATCTAAGACCACCTTCAAATATGTTACTTCATATATAGTGGAAGAATCTTGGAGTCTTCCTAGTTCCTCCCTTTTAATACTTGTGACATTTCCTTCAAGTCTACGATGCGTATCAAAGGTATTCTTCATCTTTATTATGGTGCTTTAACTTCTAGCATTTCCTTTAAATATTTTCATAGAATTTTCATCTCTCTGTATTTTTCACCCATCCATTGTTACTTGTATAGTTTCTCTAGTAGAGCCTTTAACATATTACTCATATGTCAGTTCCTGTCTGATAATTTCAACATGTGTGTAATATCTCAGTCTGGTTTTAATGATTGCTTTGTCTGCTCAAACTGTGTTTTCTCTTGTCTTGTGGAATGGCCTGCAATTTTTTGGTTGAAAGCTGGACATTTTGTATTGGGTAATATAAATTTGGGGGAATAGGCCTTTAGTGTGAGAATTTATGTTGATATGTCTAGGAGTTGGGCTGCATTTAATGTCTGCCATAGCTGCAGATGACAGAGTCTTCAAATTCTTCTAGTGTCCTTGTTTTTATCTTCTCCTTGACTTTAAGCTTCCTAAGTACTCTTTTTTAGAAAGAGTCAGTGTGGTGAAGTTCTTCATCTATAACCCACTGTTTTTATACCTCCACTGGTATGGTGGTTGTGTGTAAAAGAAAAAGAGTGTTCTAAATTCTCCCAATTAATTCTCAATCTCTTAGTCGTCCTATGTCTTCTGGTTTGCGACCTTCATAAGTGACCCTCTGATGCTATAGCGCTTTGTCCTGCTGCCCCCTACTCCCTTTCCTGGCTGCCACATTCCTAATATATTTTCTTGAAACCTGACCCCTGTTGACTATATTTTCTTCTCTTTAGGTTAGAAAAGAACCTTGAGGTGGCTGAAGTGGGAGGAATGTCCTTCCACCCACTGGATAAGGCTCTAGAAAAGTCATTTTCCTAGAAAGTAGGAGTATCTTATGGAGAAGCCCCTAGATGTATTTAACAATGATTACTTTTGTTAAACCTCATCCTATCAGAGCCATAAGGAGATCCTTCTTGGGTCTTTACCATGAGAACCTGGAAAAGAGCCCATAAAAATGTGGAGGTCCTCCCTAAGATTAGGGAACCCAGGAGTTCCTTTCTTTCCTTCTTTCTTTCTCTCTTTCTCTCTTTCTTTCTTTCTTTCTTTCTTTCTCTCTCTCTCTCTCTTTCTTTCTTTCTTTCTTTCTTTCTTTCTTTCTTTCTTTCTTTCTCTCTCTCTCTCTCTCTCTCTCTCTCTCTTTCTTTCTTTTCTTTCTTTCTTTCTCTCTCTTTCTCTCTCTCTCTCTTTCTTATTTCATTTCATTTCATATTTTTTTGAGATGGAGTCTCGCTCTGTCCCCCAGGCTGGAGTGCGGTGGCACAATCTCAGCTCACTGCAACCTCCACCTCCCAGGTTCTAGTGATTCTCCGGCCTCAGCCTCCTGAGGAGCTGGGAAACCAGGCACCCACAACCATGCCAGGCTAATTTTTTTGTATTTTTAATAGAGGCAGGGTTTCACTATGTTGGCCAGGCTGGTCTTGAACCCCCAACCTCATGATCCACCCGCCTTGGCCTCTCAAAGTGTTGGGATTACAGACATGAGCCACCACACCGACCCCAGGACTTTCTTACTTCCATGCTAGTTCATACTCAGCTTCCAGTAATTGCCAAAATCATTATTTAATTATTCTTACTGGTTTATAGTTCCAGTGGCTTCAAGGTCAGGCAAGTAGCTGTGTGTTTCTGAATGTGCCTTTCTCTCCAAATTTTATGGAAGCAGATAACCTGCAACCTCAATTCTCTGATAGACCAAAAAATTTTGATTTTAAGTTGCCTAGCATTTTCTTATTGAAGGACAGAAATAAGGGCTTCCAAGCATGTTAAATTTTGGAGCTGAAACCATAAACACAAACATAGCTTTTAACCTAGCTAAAGATGAATTTCCAACAACCTTATTATCTACCCATAAGTATGTAGAAATTAGAAAAATTTTGGTCAGAATATATTGATACAGCAAAGATTAAGATAAGACAGCCATTGAGCATGCATTGGAAGGAAGTCAAGGAGGAAACCATGTGGATATTTCAGGAAAAACATTCCAATCAAAGGAAACCTGAGGTGGTTATATGCTTCAGTATTTGAAAGGCTGAAAGGAAGATAGTGTTTGCATGGAGTGGGATGAGGTAAGAGATAGCAGAGAAATATCTGATAGGCCATGCGGAGGACTTTGGATGTATTGAGAATGAAACGGACAACTCTTTGAATATTTATGCAGAAGAGTGACATTATTTGATTAAGAATTTAGAAGAATGATTCTTAATATTGTATAAAGAATAACGATAGGAAGATTAGTTAAAAGGCTAGTTCAGGCGGAATGCTCTAGTTGTTGAGGTGGAGTTAAAAAGAGGTAAGATTCTGGATAGATTACAAGTGTAGAGTAGAAACATTTTTTTAAAAAATGGACTAGATTAGGTTGTGAGAGAAAAAGCAGAGTCAAGAATGATTCCAAGGTGTTTGGCCTGAACAACTAGAAAAAAATTGTGTTGACATTTATTGAGGGCAGTTTACCTTCAAAGGGAAAATCAAAAGTTCCAATTTAAACATACTTAATTTGATGTACCTATCAGAAAACCATGTACTAAAATTTTATATGTGAAGTGGGCATATTATGTGTAACTAAAATTCAGATACAATATTATGGTGAAAGATATAAAATTTGATTTCATCGGGCGGAGGGTAGATAAACAGGTCTGATGTTTTAACATTAGGAATCCCAGCGTTCAGGGTGCAGCAGACGAAGATACCCTAGCGAAGAAGAGTTTGGAGGAGCAGCCATGAAGTAGAGGGAGAAAAAGAGCCTCAACTCAAAATCCTAATGATGTATTTCATGAATAAAGTGGTGATTGGCTGGGTCACACATGCTGAAAGGTTAAGTTAGATTATCATAGACATCAGCATGCCAGAAGTCACTGGTAATACTGACACAAGCAATGTCTGTGGAGTGGTACAGACCAAGTCTGGCTGCATTGGGCTCCAGAGGTAAATTGTTGGTGAAGACGGGATGACAGTGAGGGTACATAACTCCCAGAAGCAATGATCTAAAGAGGAGCCAAAATAAAGAAGTGACTGGAGGAGGCTGTGTTGCCAAAAGAAGAAAATTTTAAAGATAGTATCCATTGTACGTTGTCTGAATCATAATAAAAATTGCCAATAGTCAGATTAATTGATGATGCCAGAAAGAGAGAATTATAGGAGTGATGACCTTGAGGGGATGAGAGGGGCTGAGATCAGAGCTCCCATGCAGAGGGGCGGCCTGACAGAAACACAGGCAAATCTTTTACATTGTAAAAAGCGGGGTGGGGAATTGTGTAGGTGCACCTGTAACTGTATTTGTAAGTCTGTTGTTAAGTATATGTGTTGCTGGGAGTTTCTAGGTTCTCTTTTGATTGATTCTTTTCTCTTCTGATAGAAAATCAAACTCAATGTAAGTAGAATAAAAATAAGAAAGGAAAGAAAAATATAATAGTAAAAGAAAAATAAATAATAGAAAACAAAGTTAAAAATTATTTCTCTAAAAAGATAATGAAAATAATATGCTATTGTAATATTAATCAATAAAAGATGGTTCTAGCATCGGGGGAAGAAGATATTGCTACACCTCTTTAAAAGGAAAATAAGGGGATTTTATGTTTTTTCTCATATACTAAAAGGTGGCTCAAGAGGACATACAAAAATTTGAGTGCATGTGTGTATATATATACATATATATGCATAGAAATATCAGTAAATATATATGATATATATTTTCTTAGAATTTATGTATACTCAGATATATAAAATCTAAGTGTGTATATACATATATAATATATAATAAGCTATACAGTTTTGAAGAAGAATAGCATAAACAAATTTTTCATACCAGATACTGACTTAGTAAATGGTGATAACAATTAAAGTATGGTACTAGTAGAGTATCGGCAAACAAATGATTTAAAATAAAAAACCCAGTAATATACATGGTCACTTATGTGACAGAAGTGGCAATAAGACTGGTGGGAAAGAATAAACTACTGAATAAATGTTGTTGGAACAACTGGTTATTCATATTTAAAGAATAAAGATACAACTTTATTCCATTTACAAAAATTAACTCTAGGGTGTAAAAAAGTATTCATCATGATAGCAACAATTTAAAATATTTAGGAAGGATATGAGATAACACAAAAAGAAAATATTTGATTACATTAAATAAATTTATCCTTTAAAAGTTAACATAATCTTAATGAAAATACCAGTTATATATCCTTCTTAAGAAGTGATCTAATATCTATAAATCATTCCACAATGAAAAAGTAAAATAAAACTTCAACCATAATGCAAAATAAGCCAAAGATATGATCTGATATGCAACTACCAGAAGTGGAGTCTCTAATGGGGTGTGTATGTGTGTGCGTGTGTGTATCTGTGAGAGAGAGAGAAAGTGAGAGAAAGAGAGAGAGAAATTAAGAAAAATGTGTTTAACATCACTAGTAAGTAGGTATATGTACATTAAGGCATCAACTTAATAACATTTGACTCAGTATCATGTTGGTCATTATAAGGAAGAAAAACACCTCAAACTCTGATGGTGAAATAAAGTCCATACTCTGCAAGAATAAATGACAATATCTAGAAAATTTGAATATCTTACCTCCTTAAAATTCAGTAATTAGAGTATGTAAAAGAAGTTAATTGCAGCATTGTTTATCTATGAAAAGAAAGAGAAATACCTTACATGACAGTCAACAGAAAAATGAATAAATTATACTGTATTATATATGAAAATTCTGTCCTTTGTTGAAATTAGACAAAATTCAACTACTTATGTCATAATAGCTAAATTTCAAAGACATAAAGTGCATTAATAAAAGAATGTATAAAAGGATTTAATAGTATGAAATGTGTTTAAAGCCATGCAAAATATTCATGGATTTGTATATATGTAGTAAAATTATTTTAAAAAATATTTATTTCTGGTAACAAACATCAAATTTAGAGAAAACAGAAAAAATAAAATTTGAAAATTTTGTTTCCTCTGTAATATTTACCTAAGTTGTTTGTGGAATGTATATTGTAAAATTATTATTTTTATATAATCTATATTTTTGAATACCTGAAATACAGACACAAATCTGTTTATATTGTTTTACTTTTGTGTTCTGTTTTAGAAAAAGGAAATGCTGTAAGAAATTATTTTTGAGTGTATTTGTGTTTTCCACTGACACACTTTCATGACTGTGACAATACTAAAGCTGACAGTTGACACTGTTCATTATAACAAAATTTATTTAGCTTCTTTATTGGATTACTATGAGTGCATACTTATTTCTATAAGTACATTTTATATTTGTTTTCTCTGTGTCTATAGAATCATTTATGCTGAAATTGATAGAAAAGGGATGCGTGAGGTGGCAAAACCCAGTTATTTTAGAATTCACTATATCATTTCTTAGGGATTCTATTCTGTTGATTTGCCCTCTGTTTTCTTTGTTATAGTTATGTAAAACACATTGAAAGAATGTTTGACAACTGGTGCCTTTCATAGTGGGTGAGGTGGAAGTTTCAGATGAGCAGAGAATGCACCTGTTTTTGTTCACCACAACGTCTGTAATACTTAACACAGTGTCTGGCATATAGTAAAGATCTCAATAAATGCTGTTTGAAATAAAACACAGCACGCACACACAAAAAAGTCATAAGTGCATAAATTTCAAATTTAAAAAACAAAACCAAATTGCATAAATGTTACTAAAATAAGTAAATCTAATAATAATGTATTTAATTTTATAGCTTGCTATGGTTTTCATATTTTTATATATAGATTTCATATGAAATACCACCAGTATTTAAGATGGAAGATTAGTGTCCCATGAAAAGACATAGAAATAGTTCACCTAGGGAAACAAGTGACTTCTTCAAGGCAGACACCAACTACCTTGAGGTAGAGGTGAGATTTGCATCTATGCCTTGATTCCCAATCAATAGCCATATCTTCTTATCAAAGTTAGTTTTGGAGATAAAAACAACCTTTGAGTATGTCTGTTCCAGCCACCTCATTGGGAAATAGGAGATATGTGATCTAGAGATTAATCTTCACAAGGTGTATAGCTTGGGGATGTGAGATTTGGGACCAGATTTACAGTCCTTGGGTTGCTGTCATTTTAATGCTCCAAAAATATTCAAAGATAAAGTATTAAAGATATGTCACATAAACAAATATAAATTTTTGTGTACTCAGAATATTTTCTGATTATTGTATCTATATAATTAAGTTGTCCTGGAGATTTTAATATATCTTAAACACACAATTACATGAACACGTAATTAAATCATCAATACCAATTTATAACTAACTTATATCAAATGTGAACTTAAATGTGGTCAATTCCAAAAATACGATGAATTTAGGATTTGACATTTCAGGCAGATTTCTGGAAGGGACACACTTCAGTATAAAAATATCAACGTGTATAGATCTAAAATTCTTTTTGGTTTTGAATTCATATAATCAAATGCCTCCTTGTGGATAACTTATTTTTATGTTGACCATGGAATAATGATAATGAGATTACCATTTATATTTAGATAATGCAGAATTTTTAAAGCAAAATTTAAATTTTAATATAGCTCTGTGCAGTAGCTATTTTCTCAGTTGAAGAAACTGAATCCAAAAATTACACATGAAACTTAGAGCTTGATTCTCCTGTCGCCCAGTCTAATAGTTTGTAACTATGCTAAAAGACATAATTTCCTCATGTTAACTCCTAAACGTATGGCAATACATGGACAAAAACAAGAACATCATCAGCTGATAGAGTACTTGAAGCTAAATTTAGCAATTAACACATTTGGTATTTTCCACGTACTATCATTGACCTAAGAATTGTACATTGATTATTTTATTCAATTATCAAAGCAACTTGAATAGTTAATGATGACTATTATCCAACTTATGTAAGAAAAAAATGAGATTTAGCAAGGTTGTTATTGCAAAATATTGAATACTCAGAAAGTAATAGAGCTGAGATTTGAACGCAGAGGTAGTCTAGCTCTTACGCTCTTGCTGTAAACTTCTGCCTATAATAAAGAAGTGAGGAAAAGAATATAGGTGGAAGAGTTCAGAAAGGATGGATTGTACTTTATTGATTTTATAGTCAAAAAGCCTGACAAAGTTTAAGGATATATAATATACCGGAATATATGTATTACAAATTCAATCCTTTTATACTTGTTTTATGCTGTGAGTACATACTTATCCTCTGGTTCACATCGAGCAATTTATTACATGTGCTCCATTGCTCACAAAGATAAAAATCTTGGAAGAGTATAGGCTTTCAATAAAATTAGCAAGGGAGGTTCCTCTCCATAGCACAACATCTTGGCTCAAAAAATCTGGAGCCAAATAGCCTAGATTCAGATCCTAGCTCAAAACAGTTACTTACTGTGTTACCTTGGTTAAATTTCTTAAGCACTTGGAGCCTCAGATTCTCCTTCTGAAACAATGGGGATAAAAACACTTTCTATCTCATAGGATTATAGCAAAAATTAAATGAGTTACCTTGGGGCAGTGTTAAGTCCATAGTAAAAAGCCATTAAAATTGCTAGAGGTCTTTAAAAAGTATTTGTATTAGTTAGCTTAGGTTGCAGTAACAAAATACTATAGACCAAATGGTTTAAACAAGAATTTATTTCTCACAGTTCTGGAGGCTGGACAGTCCAAGATCATGTTATGGTGTTGGCCAATTAAGTTCCTGGTGAGGGCTCTCTTTCTGGTTTGTAGATGATCACATTTTGGCTGTGATCATATGGCAGAGAGAGAGAGAGAGAGAGAAAAGGAAGGAAGGAAGGAAGGAAGGAAGGAAGGAAGGAAGGAAGGAAGGAAGGAAGGAAGGAAGAAAGGAAGAGAGAAAGAGAGAGACAGAGAAAGAGAGGGGGGAGAAGGTCTCTGGGGTCTCTTCTTATAAGGACACTAACCCCCAAATGAGGACCCCATCCTCATGACTTCATCTAACCCTAATTAGCTCCCAAGGCCCCATCTTTAAACCTCATCATATTAGGGACTAATGCTTCCACATACGAATTTTAGGAGAATAGAATTCTGTTAATAGCACTATTATTTATTACTTATGTGCCAGGCACTTGACAAATATCATCTCATTTTATCATCACATTAATCATGTGATGTTGGGTGTTATTATTCCTGTTTTACATAGGAGGAACTTGGGCCAAGGTAGTCTGAAGGGATAGGGCCTGGTCACTACGTCCTCCTTACTGAGGGAGCCCAGTGAAGTAGTGTACTCCGGTGTCATTACCTATTGTTGTTTCCTTAAACCCATGTATATGTCCCTCTATTAACAGCCTCTCAAATTACAACATGGAATTGTCCTGCTTTCCTGCTGGGATTCTGACTGATATAGTAACTGTGGGAAGAATAAGCCAGGAAACTTACCCTCAAAGTGGGATTCTGGGATTATGTGCCTCACATGTTTGAAGAGCTAGCAGAGAGCCTCCGTACTGGAAGGAGACAGGACCAGCATGATACAATGCATCTGGTGGCATCTCCGTTTCCTAGCTTCTCATCTGTGCTGGTGCAGGGCAATGTGCAGGTGCAGCTGGAGGGTCGGGTATCAAGACAGCTAATGGCAGTGACACTTAGTCACTATGGTGACTATACGATAGGAAAGATAGTAGAGTTACCCGACTTCTAATGGAGCCAGACAGCAGACAAGAAACAGAGGAAATAAAAGCTATTTGTGTCTAACAGAGAAAGTGAGAGGATAATTGGAAATTCATGTTGTTGACCTTGAAGAAGTCCCTCATCTCCGATATCTGCAAGACATACATGCCTAAGGATCAAACCAAGAACCTGAGTATAAGGGTGGAAGGGTCAATTAAATGGTCAAATCCCTCACTTGTGGGGAGAAGTGGGATGCTAATATCTGCCAAGAAGACAGACAGTAACTGAGGACCGGTCGTCCAAACCCTCTGAATCTCACTTGATGAGAGGCAGATCCTCCATACCCTGTCTAGGGAACCAGCTTCCTCTACATAAAGTAGATTCAATAAATGTACCTGGGTCAGATTCCTTATATGGGGTGCTGGCATATTGACTCCCTCTTCTACTACCTGTCATTGCCACCAGGTTCATAGCTAGAATTATATCCCAATGTATGAATAATAGACAGTATAAGACCTGCCCCAAGAAGAGAACACATGAAACAGGAAAAGATATTTATTGCCATTATACATTGCCATGATTACTCTTCACTGTCTAGTTTAAAGATAGTAACTGAGAATGGTACATGGATTCTCTGACCTCTAGAATATAAGCTATTTTGAAGGAAAAGAAGAGGCTCCGGAACGTGTGTTCATACTCCATCAAGGCAATAAGCCCAAAGCAATACCATGTCTCTGAGGGAAATGACAAAATTAGTGTCATTTTCAAAGGCTTCACAGATGCAGGGTTGCACTTCCTACCACCTCCCAATTTAAACTGCTTCTTCGGTTATGGCAAAAGCCAGATGGATCAGGAAGAAGGACAGGAAATTATTCCAACTTAATTAGATGGTGTTATCAATTTTAGCTGGATTTCTGGATGTGTTGTCTCTGTTCTCACAAATCAGCACAGCCTCTGGCACCTGTTATTCTGCTCTTGATCTAGCAGATGCTCTTCCTCCATTGTTTTCAGTAAAGAAAGCAGAAAGCAATTTGCTTCTAAAAGAGAGAGGAGTATACCTTAACTGAACAGCCTCAGAACTGGGTCGCTCCTTCTGGTCCAGTCATGAAGTCCAGAAATATCTAGATTATTTTGAAATACAACTGAACAGTAAACTTAAAAAAAAAAAAGTCATTAAATTAATTGGACCAGTGAGTAGGAAACAGCAAGCATGGTAGATGGTTTAGAAAGAGACCCATGCCAGGGTCTGTGAGATAAATCCTGCAAAGTGTCAGGGATTTGCCTCATTGGTAAAGTTTCTAGGAGTTTACTGGTTTTAGGCACATTAGTATATCTTTTCAATGCAAGCGACAAATCACTACTGTACTTTCATACCCAGCAGGCCATGTCTACCAGATAACCCAGTAGATTGAGTGGGAAAGGGTTCCATAGTCTGAAGAATATAGTTGTCCTGATACTTGGGCCAGATGACATTACACACTCAATGCTATTGGCACTGACTATGGTGGAGATGCAGTATAGAACACCTGTCATACCCCAATCCTCCCAATAGAAGGATAATAAGAACATCTTGACTTTCTCCTGAGCATCAGTAGAGCTTCAGCAGCTGATCATGGAATACCAAGAACCTATGCCACTTTATGACAATTCAGGTCACAGATGCCAAGACAAGGTTTAAAATGCAGACTTGTTGGGAGAAATACTTGTAAGGGATAGGGAATAGGGGGAAGCTGTGAGTAGGAGGAAATGGGAAGAACATTCATTCAGATCACAATAAAGATGTGATAAGTGAAAAGAGAGAGGGGAGGCAGGAGGATTGAATAGAATCATCCCAGATTGCAGTGCAATTCTGACAAAGTTTTTTTTTTTTCCCCAGGCTGTTGGGAGGCCCAGGGCAAAAATTCACTATTAGTGTCCATCACTGAGCGGAAATCACTCAACCTAGTATTCCTGCTGTGCCCAGTCATCCACTAGAAGCAGCTCAGAGTCAGCAGGGCCTTGATGTTGATGCTGAAGCAGATCCTAAGGTGTGGCAAGAAGGGCTGTCAGTTGACTGCATACCTCACATCGGCATCTGGGGGAGATCTGATGGCACACCACCCCCACCCCCACTTCCTTTCATGAATTAGTGGTTATGTTGTTTCTCAAAACATGCACCTTCCATTATAACCTGGAAATGGTGAACATGAGATGGGTTCCTAACAGGTCTGGAAGGCTCAAGTAAACGGTAAGAGCAGGTGGCTCAGATAGTCATGGTAATTAATCACCCTGTTTTAGCTTTGAGAGGGTTCCTATAACCTGATAATGGTAGACTAAAGACATTTCATGGTACACTGCTGCCAGTAAACACTGAGAGGCTGTAGAATTATGGCCTCATTCAGATTGGTGCTATAAGACATGATGAAGAGAATGCCATGGGCAGAAATTTGGGTAGTGTATCAGCCCACTTTATGTGGAAAGAGAAATAGCCTGAGGCATGTGTTTACATTGATCTGTGGGCAGGAGTTAATTGTTTGACTGACTGGACAATGACTTGGAAAGAATAAGATTTAAAAGCTAGTGACAAAGACATCTAAGAGAAAGATGAAAGGGGAATACAGTATAAAAATATTTGCATGCCACACAAGATGCCTAACTGAGGATATTGACCCTTAAAAAAATAAGAAATAAAGATGCCACTTATTAGGTGGACAAAATGACTTACTAGTGCTTGGGAATCAACCTCTCAGCCTGGTCATCCAGGTGTTTCTCAATGGGCCCTTACGCAAAATGGTCATGTTATCAGAGATGGTTGTTTTGCATTGGCTGAGCAATGCTACATTTTTTAAATCAAAATTTTATGGCAACTGCTGCTGTTGTGTTTTCTACCTGCTGAAGAATAAGTCTACCCTGAGTCTCTCTGTGAGAGGACCATTCATTTGGAGGAGAGCTTCATTACTTTGATGCCCACCGTGGCAGGCAGCCTCCAAAAAATGGCTCCTATGATCTTACCTCTTGGAATTCATGACCTGTATAATCTCTTTCTGAGAGTGTGCTGGGCATAGTGAATTGCTTTGAACTAATTGATTTACATGGTAAACTTCCACAGTAGATATGTATGGCATAATGATGAGATTAGGTTGTGGAAACACTCTGAATTATCTTCTTTCTCTCTCTGTCTGCCCTTTCTCTGGGGGAAGAAATTTGGAATCTGCTACATCATAAGTAGCCATATTCAGAGCTCACATGATGAGAAACAGATATATCCCATCAATAGGCAGCTAGGACCTGCGTCCTACCAACAGCTACAAGCTTGAGCTTGGAAGAAGACTATCCTTCGACTGAGCCTAGAGATGATGCTTGATTGTATCCTTGTGAGAAGCACTGAGTCAGAGGTCAGCCAGTTACCTGAAACTCTGATCCTTAACCCACAAAAACTGTAAGATAAAATAAATGTTTGAAACTTAAGCTGCTAAGTCTTGTATTTCAGTACATAGAAATGGATAACCTACAGATTTTGGTACTGGAAGTGTGGTGCTGCAATAGAGAATACCTAAATATACAGGAGTGACTTTGCAACTTGGCAGTGGACAGAGGCTGGAAGGATTTAGAGAGGAGTGTTAGTGAAGGTCTTAGTTGCTTTGAGCTTGTGAGTAGATCTCCTAAGGTCTGCCAACAGCTTTATTGGTGATCCAAGAAGTGGATCCTCACCTTGAGTCTTGTTGACTGCAGCCCTGACCAACCCCTGGTTGTAGCCTCCCCAGACATGTGGAACTGTGAGTCAATTAAACCTTTTTTATTTATAAATTACCCAGTCTCAGGTAATTCCTTATAGCAGTGTGAAAATGGAATAATACAGAATATTGGTACTGGAGTTTGGGGCACTGTTATAAAGATGCCTGAAAATGTGGAAGTGACTTCAAAACTGGGTAATGGGCAGAGGTTGGAACAGTTTGGAGGGCTCAGAAGAAGACAAGAAGATGTGGGAAAGTTCAGAACTTCTTAGAGACTTGTTGAATGGTTTTGACCAAAATGCTGATAGTGATATGGACAATGAAGTCCAGGCTGAGGTGGTCTCAGATGTAAATGAGGAACTTATTGGGAACTAGAGTAAAAGTCACTCTTGCTGTGCTTTAGAGAAGAGACTGATGATATTTTGCCCCTACCCTAGAGAATTGTGGAACTCTGAACTTGAGAGAGATGATTTAGAGTATCTGGCAGAAGAAATTTCTAAGCAGCAAAGCATTCAAAATTTGACCTGGCTTTTTCTGAAAGCATACAGTCATATGTGTTCACTAAGACATAATCTGAAATGTTTAAAAGGGAAGCAGAGGATAAAAGTATGGAAATTTTACAGCCTGACCATGTGGTAGAAAAGAAAAACTCATTTTCTGGGCGAGAAATTCAAACCACCAGTTGCAGAGATTGCATAAGTAAAGGAAAGCTGAATGTTAATAGACAAGACAATGGGGAAAATGTCTCTAGGGCATTTCAGAGATCTTCATGGCAGACCCTCCCATAACAGGCCTGGAGGCCTAGGAGGATAAGTGGTTTTGTGGACCAGACCCAGGACTCCATACTGTGCAACCTTATAACATGGTGCTGCTTCAGCGCCACCATGGCTAAAAGGGGCCAACATAAAGCTCGGGCCATTGTTTCCTAGGGTGCAAGCCCCAAGCCTTGGTGGCTTCCATATGATGTTGGGCCTGTGGGCACACAAAAGACAAGAGTTGAAGTTTGGGAGGCTCTGCCTAGATTTCAGAGGGTGTATGGAAATGCCTGGATGTCCAGGCAAAAGTGCAGGGCGGAGTCCTCATGGAAACCCTATACTAGGGCAATGCAGAGGGAGATGTAGGGTTGGAGTACCACCACACAGAGTCCCCACTGTGGCACTACCTAGTGGAGCTATGAGAAGAGAGACACCATCCTCCAGACCCCAGAGTGTAGATCTACTGATAGCTTGCACTGTGTACCTGGAGAAGCCAAAGGCACACAGTGCTAGCCCATGAAAGCAGCTGTGGGGGGTATATCCTGCAAAGCCACAGGGCCAGAGCTGCCCAAGATCTTAAGAGCCTACCCTTTGCATCAGTGTGTCTTGGATGTGAGACCTGGAGTCAAAGGAGATTTATTTTCGGGCTTTAAGATGTAATGACTGCCCCACTGGGTTTCAGACTTGCATGGAGCCTGTAGCCCCTTCGTTTTGTCCAATTTCTCCAATTTGGAACAGGAACATTTACCCAATGCCTGTACTCCCATTGTATCATGGAAGTAACTAACTCTTTTTTATTTTACAGGCTCATAGACAGAAGTGACTTACCTTGTCTCACATGAGATCTTGGACTTGGACTTTTGTATTAATGCTGGAATGAATTTGGGGGACTGTTGAGAGGGAAAAATTGCATTTATCAATGTAAGAAGACATGACATTTGAGAGGGGCCAGGGCAGAATGATGTGGCTTGGCTCTGTATCCTCATCCAAATCTCATGTCAAATTGTAGTCTCCATGTGTCAAGGGAGGGAGCTGGTGGAAGGTGATTGGATCATGGGGCTGGTTTCCCCCAGCTATTCTCATGATAGTGAGTTTTCATGATATCTGATGGTTTAAAAGTGTAGCACTGCCACCTTCATGCTCTCTTTCACCTGCTGCTATGTAAGACATGCTTTGCTTCCTCTTTGCCTTCTGCCATGATTGTCAGTTTCCTGAGGCCTACCCAGCCATGCAGAACTGTGAGTCAATTAAACTTCTTTTCTTTATAAATTACCCAGGCTCAGGTAGCTCTTTATAGCAGTATAAAAATGGAGTAACACAACCACCATGGTATCTTGCAATGTTGCTTCAAACAGAGGCTATGTTTTGTGTTATTGGGCACCGAACTCACTGGTATCTCCATGTTCCAATTTACCCAGGAGGAGTTCATCTGACCAAATGTGGCTCAGTTTGAATGTCAGCTTGGAGACAAAACTGTGTGATGTTGGAATACTGGTTCTATTGAGCTCCTTATATGCTTGAACACCACCACTGATATTTGGGCTTTTGTTTGCCATAACCATAGCACACACATCAAATGAAAGTTGAAACTTCTCCCTGGCCGTTTTGGGCTCTTCATATGGCTGATCCAGTAGAAAAGAAGATCATTCTATTGCCTTGGAGAGCTGATCTTAATTATTTGGGAGAAATTGGGTTGCTGCTATAGAGGAGGGAAAAAGAGGGTATGTCTAGATTCTAGTTGGGATTCAATTTGGCACTTTTCAATAACCCCTTGGCTAAAGGTCCAGGTCAGGCAACAGATTTAGAAATTTAACTAAAGCATATTGCTTTTTAACTTAAATTTGCCAAAATGGCCAGTTAGGAGTAATTCAAAGAACAATTCAGGCACCTCATGCTGGATTGGAGGGCAAGGTCCAGCATATTTTTCCTAGGAATGCACTATATTTTGGCTTACTTAGGGACAATCCCACATGTTCCCTTCTAAGACTCATTCCTTAGAGCCACTGGATTCAAAGCTCTAATGAGCCTTCTTGAGGTTGGAAGCATTGGTCAAACTTACTGAAACCCCTTTACTTCAGAAATAACTAACACTTTGCTACAGTTTCACTAAAACCTGAAAATTTCCAAAAACATAGTTTGCTTACAACTTTTGCCAGCAAAGTCGTTCAGCTAGAGCTTTGTCCCTTGCAGGTATGGGGCCTTCCCAAAGCTGTATTGGTTTTCAAAGCAAGGACAGATGACCATTGTCTTGGTGCATTTATACTGCTATTACAAAATACCAGAGACTGGGTAATTTACAATGCTTAGACATTTATTTCTTATGGCTCTGGAGGCTGGGGAGTCAAAGATCAAGGGAACAACAGGAATGGTATCTAGTGAGGGCTGCTTTCTGCTTCCAAGTTGATGCCTTTTTGCTGCATCCTCTGGAAGGGAGGAATGCTGTGTTCTCATATGACTTCTGTCTTCACATGGAAGAAGGGACCGAAGGACAAAAGGGCACTCCCATCAACCTTCAGCCCTTTCACAAGGGTGCTAATCCTGTTCATGAGGTCAGAACCCTCAGTGTCTTCTTTACCTTCCCAAGGCCAGGCCTCTTAATACTGTTGCATTGGGGATGAAGTTTCAATGTAAATTTTAGAGGGAACACCATTATTGAAACCAGAGCAATCATTCCATTAGTTCCCCCAGCCACCCACTATGCTTCTTCAGTCTATGTGTGGGAGGGCAGTGGTGCAAGCACACCATTGCAGCAACAGAATGGAAACAGGTTTCAGTGTTTGCTACTTCAAGTCTCACCTACCACCATGCTCCTTCACTTGCTCAATTCATTATGGGGCAGGCAAACACTTTGAACCCATGTTTCCTTCCTCATGGTGATTTTATCATGCTGATCCCATTTCTTCTCAGCCACAAGGTCCTTTCTGAAAGGTTTCAGTGACTTTGTATTTCACAAGTAAGGGATTCAAATTTTCTCTTCCCTGGGAGTCTGGGGTTTCTTATTCAAATACGCCTGCCCACTCCTAAGTGAACTTCCTCATCTTATGCCAATATCTTCTCCCTTAAAAGAAGACAAACTATTCTTAAGTCACAGATCATACTTCCCCAGATAATTCTGTTTTATTTGTCTTTTTAATATTTATTTTTAAGGGTAAAAGTATTGACATTTTTAACTATGAATTTTTTATTAGGGAATGCAGTATTATTCTCTAAATAGGATTCTTTGATGCAGTGTTTGTGAAAGACAGATGGGGATCTAGCAAATTGCTCATTATAATCGATGAAGCAGTGGCTATTGAGCAGTAAAGACAAAATAATACTCATTACTATTAGTAGAAATAGATTGCAATTGACTACTTTAATATTGATCAAACATATTTAATACACTATTAGTATCTGCAAAGTGATGCACTTACATATTAAAATGCCATTGATCAAGGGTGATAATTAGGTGTTGAAAAATTTACGCATATTGTATTTTCAAAACCAAACAGTGATTTCATTAATGTTATAAGCTCTTAATTGTAGTGCCAGTGTTCTCTTTATGGAATCCTTATTAGAAAGGATAATTTGCCCGTAACATGGCTTCCTACACATATCAGTCAGCAGTACCACTATTTTACAGATGTGAGCATTTACAGAGATTACTGAATAAATTTAGACTAAGTCAAAAGGTACTTTTGGCATCAAACTCTTTTAGCACTGGGCTCGTGCTCGTGGGATGGTATGATAGCACACAACTGGTCTTTGTTGGTTGGCTGCCTGCTTTGAATAGCTGAAAGTGACAGCAAAGAACAGAAAACTAGCCATGGCTTCCACTTAAAGATCTTCCTATGAACCATCTTTAAGTGTTGGTATTAGCTAATGGTCAATAATTAATAATAAAAGCAAAAGTGTTTGGTTTAGAATCTTCTTAGTTGCTGTTAGAGAAAAACAATGTGCTACTTGTGTTCTGTCCTAGATGGGAGAAGCATTCTTTAGAAAACAATTAAAATAAAATGCAAAAAAAAGCCTGAGCCCGAAGAATAGACTAAGTCTAGATGATGTGAGAGAGTGGATACTTACTTTTGTTGTGGAAAGCAGAGAATAAGATGAGTCAATGCTATAAGATTGCTAGTCAAATTACTTGCAGATTGGATGTCTAAATATGCCTAAATGCTGTGAGTGAAACTGTACTGTATCTCCCTTTCCATTTACCTTAGTAGTTCTCTTATTGGTCTGTTTTAAGTCTGATAACATCAGCCCTGGCTTGTAATCGTATTTTACTTTTGCCTTTCAGCCTCAACAATAGTTAGTAGTTAAACTTCTTTATGAATATTTTATATGTTGGCCTTTATTGAAAAATTCTAATTGACTTAATATTATAAAGTATTGAAATATGCATGTATATTCACAAAGCCTTTATAATATTTTTTAAAGCAAGCTTGTTCGACCTGCAGCCCATGCACCACATACAACTCAGGAGGGATTTGAATGCTGCCCACCACAAATTTGTAAACTTTCTTAAAACATGAGTTTTTTTGGTGAATGTATGTATGTATGTATGTATGTATGTATTTAGACAGAGTCTTGCTCTGTCGCCTGGGCTGGAGTGTAGTGTGCGATCTCGGCTCACTGCAAGCTCCGCCTCCCGGGTTCCCACCATTCTCCTGCCTCAGCCTCCCGAGTAGCTGGGACTACAGGCAGCGCCATCACGCCCGGCTGATTGTTTTTGTATTTTTAGTGGAGATGGGGTTTCACTGTGTTAGCCAGGATGGTCTCGATCTCCTGATCTTGTGATCCGCCCACCTTGGCCTCCCAAAGTGCTGGAATTTGGTGAGTTTTTTTTAAAGCTCATCAACTATTGTTTTTGTGTGTGGTCCACGACAATTCTTCTTCCAGTGTGGCCCAGGGAAGCCAAAAGATTGAACACTCTTGTTTTAAAGCCTTGGTCTTATAATTTTAAAAACCTTAATAATAGTGGTTTGATATTTCTTAAATTATCCCCAATGAGAAACTTTGACAATGTTTATAAAATGTATTTTCAGATCATATGTGTGTGTATCTGTGTGTATTTCAAACTGTATATTTATATATTTTAAAATACATATATGTGTATGTATGTAATAGTTATAGATAATATAGATATAGAAAGTAAGTTTAGACGTTATTTTTATGATCCCTATAGGGGGCAAAAACAGATTTGGGGAGAGTGAGATTTATCCAAATTTAGTATTGCAAGAGTAAACCTCAAGCCTTTGGTATGCCTGGAGGTACTCATTTAGAGATCTAAATCATCTGTTATTATGAAACTCTATCTTTTTCAAGAAGAACTGGGAGAAAATTTATTTGGAATTAGTATAATTTGTTAAAACAAAACATTTTGGAAGAAGATACTATAACTTTCACAAGAAGTGATTTGGCCTTAGGAGAGAAGCTGAGTAACTTTTTAATGTAGATGGGACAATTAACTTTTCTTTGCATTCTACTTGGTCAACGGAGGGACCATCACAAACCACCTTGTAACAGATGGTGCAAAATGTTTTTTTCACTTGTATTATCTAATTCCCCGCCTTTCTTTATGAATTGCAACTAGCTAAGAACTAGTTTATAACAACTAGCTAAGAAAAACTAGCTAAGAAAAAAATAAACAATGATGCAGTCAAGTATAGATTGATGTAATCAATTGCTACTTTCTCTGAATTTAAAAACAGAGCCACAGATAGTGTACTGGGATACAGAAAGCAATATATGACTTCTACTTTTTCATTGGGATGAATGAGTACAAAGAAAATTTTGTACGCTTTGAATTTATATAATTTTATATGTGAGATATATCTAAAGAAAAAATGCTTTATTTTTCAAAATATATTGAGTTTTCTGTTGAGCAAGACTCTAAAATTTAAGAAAATTATCCAAATGTTACTATGCTTATGAATATTTATATCCACAACCTCTCATAACCACTTGCTTATTCTTAATCTTGTTATCTGGAGGCTTTGATATTATACAGCAATAAAATATTGTATGCACCTGAGAAATTGTAATAATAATAGTCTTCAGTGCAAGCATTTGTGAGACTTATATTTTGGGTAAATTACACTAACTTATAAACAAAGTTACAGAGATATATAAATTATTCAAATGTTAA
The DNA here is from genome assembly GCF_024542745.1 of Macaca thibetana thibetana. Lineage (NCBI taxonomy): Eukaryota > Metazoa > Chordata > Mammalia > Primates > Cercopithecidae > Macaca > Macaca thibetana. The sequence continues at coordinate 8,355,119 of NC_065595.1, forward strand.
TTAAACGTTTCTTAGTTTAACATATCTTTTTGGAAATGGGAGCAATTTTTATCATTATTCTCTTTACCTCACATACTAATTTGGACATGAGCCATATGAATCAGTTAACTATTAAACTACTTTGTTTAAAGAAAGCTAAATATGAATTATTTTGGAAAATAAAGAACTTTATTTTAAATGTGAAAAATTAGATCTAAATATATCAATTCCAACCTTTTGAAATTTAAAGTATTAGATTTCTTAAAATAGAGAGTATTTTTTATTTAACAATTGCTTATCTCAAATGAAGTTTATATGTGTGATAAATTTCAGAAATTATTGTTTCAGTAATTAGCTATTTGTAAACACAGTTCTGGAACTGTAGGTGGTATTAATAGAAACTGATTTTTTAAGTATGTAATTTTGCTGGGATTCAACACAATGGGCTTATATATAAACCTCAGATGACCTCATTTATTTATGATAATGATGTAGCATTGCATAATATCTTTCCAATTAAAAATTTTCAGCTGAACTTATCACATGTACTTTAAAAGCATGTACATATTGTCAGTAGACTCAAAACCTATTCCTGTGATACATAAAATAAAACATATTTAAGATTATGGGCCCTAAACTTCTTATAGTGAAATTTGAATATTATAAAATATTCTGATATGAAAATTTATCTTCATTATCCCTTTAGACATAACTTTCAAAATATGTAGCTATACCTGAAGTGTAAAGGTTATGCTTATTCCAAGGTTCTTACATTCAGGAAATTTATAAAGTTTTAAGAGCACTAGATATTAGCAAGATTGTGTTACCATAGCAACCTGTATCCATGAACACACTCTCTCAATATCTAACCTAAAAGACATCGATTAGGTCAGTGCTATGAGATGCGAAACAAAGCCAAAATTATTCATACAGAATTCCAGAAAGTAGTCATTGGTTGTAGATACATATTTTTGTTGCTCTTATTTACAACTTGAATTGCTTGATATTCAATTAAATCAAATGACTTGTTAATCATTTTAACAAATGCTTACTGATATGGTTTGGCTGTGTCCCACCCAAACCTAATCTTGAATTGTAGTTTCCATAATCCCCCTGTGTAGTGGGAAAGACCCTGTGGGAGGTAATTGAATCATGGGGGCCATTTTCCCCATGCTATTCTCATGATAGTAAGTTCTCATGAGATCTGATGGTTTTCTAAGGGGCTTACCCCTTTGCTTGGCACTCATTTCTCTCTCCTGCCACTATTTGAATAAGGACATTTTTGCTTCCCTTTCTGCCAAGATTGTAAGTTTCCTGAGGCCTCCTAAGAAAAGGGGAACTGTGAGCCAATTAAACATCTTTTCTATGTAAATTACCCAGTCTTGCGCAATTCTTTATAGCAGCATGAGAATGGACTAACACAGTAAATTGGTATTTCAGAGAGTGGGGTGCTGCTATAAGGATACCCGAAAATGTGGAAGCAACTTTGGAAGTGGGTAACAGGTAGAGGTTGGAACAGTTTGGAAAGCTCAGAAGTAGGAGAATAATGTGGAAAAGTTTGGAACAACCTAAAGACTTGGAGGGCCCAGAAGACAGGAAGATGTGGGAAAGTTTGGAACTACCTAGAGACTTGTTGAATGGCTTTGACCAAAATGTTGATAATGATATGGACAATGAGGTCTAGGCTGAGGTGGTCTCAGATGAAGATGAAAAACTTTTTAGGAACTGGAGTGAGGGTCACTCTTCGTAGGCTTTGCAAAGAGATTGGTGACTTTTTGCCCCAGCCCTAGAGATCTTGGAACTTGGAACTTGAGAGAGATGATTTAGGGTATCTGGAAGAAGAAATTTCTAAGCAGCAAAGCATTCAAAAGGTGACAGAGCATGAAAGTTTCAAAAATCGGCTACACATCTGGGCTACTGTAACCTAAATTAGAATGTGATGGCTGTCAACTCTTTTGTACAGTGGGCTCACATAGAATGATGTGTATCAGAGCCTAGTGAACAGTCTCCACAGAGATGATCACAGGCACTTCTAAGAGAAAGACCAATACAAACAGAGGCCAATATTTACAACGATAGGTGTCAGGTTTATTGGAGATAAGGAGAAGGAATGGGGTAGGTAGGAAGAGGAGATAAGATTAAAGCCATTGCATAATGCTGGATGGTAAAATTTATTAAATGTCATGCTAAAAAGTTTTGAGCTTTTGGCATGGAGCATTTAAAAGTGGAAAGATAATAGTAAAAAATAAAAACTTGAAAATCCTCCACTATTCAATAAAAGACCTCCACTATTCAATAAAATAACATTGTTACAAGTAGGAAGGTTTATTAATGAGCAGATAAAAGTTTGAGGTTGGTCTGGAGTACTCAGGGTTAGGAGAAAGGAATTGAAAGGCGATTTTAGAATTTGGATGTGGATGAATAAAGAGCAGGGAATTGAGGACGCTGCTGACAAATTGATCTATCTGGTTTGGTTTTCAGATCTTCTATATTGAAAAACATTGGAATACTACTTTGGAGTTAGAAGTTAGTGAATTTGGCATGGAAAAGTTTGGGATTGATAATTTAGAAACACTGCATTGTGGCAGACATGAGAAATATCTGTCTGGATCCCAGGAGAAAGAGGATGCTGCTCTGGGAGTCTCTGTGTTAAGGTGATGTGTGAAAAGGTGGGAGTGAAGTGAGACAAGAAGCTAGACCCATGTGGCCACCTACATCCCAGGCAGAGTGGGGGAAAGAATTCTGATTAGGGAATTGAGTGTCAGTAATTACTCTATATCCACAGCCTTTCGGCCATGAGGCAGATTTTTTAATATGCCTGTAATCTCATCTGTTTGACATGAAGATTGATGATAAGATTTACAATATTAACTGTACTAACAAATAATGTTACGTGGGCACTAGCAAAGGGAATTTCTTAGATAAAAATGAATTCAATAATTAAGATTTACTGTTTAGCATTTTATGTTATTAAACATTGAAGTAAAAAAAATTATTTATATTTTCTTCCAAGTAAGTAATGATGCTGCTCAATTTTTAAGTGCAATTTGGTAAAATAGAGCACTTAGTTTATATTCTCACGAGATAAATGTTCTGAGTTTTCTAGATATACAAACATTATCGATAAATATAGCCACTCTACTTCACATGCAATGATAATATGGTGTGCTGGGTTTCACTCACAGATTGACTAATTATTATACTTTATTGAACACTAATTCTTTTTTTTTTTTTTTTTTTTTTAGACAGAGTCTCGCTCTGTTGCCCAGGCTAGAGTGCAGTGGAGCGATCTCGGCTCACTGCAAGCTCCGCCTCCTGGGTTTACGCCATTCTCCTGCCTCAGCCTCCCGAGTAGCTGGGACTACAGGCGCCCGCCACCACGCCCGGCTAGTTTTTTGTATTTTTTAGTAGAGACGGGGTTTCACTGTGTTAGCCAGGATGGTCTCGATCTCCTGACCTCGTGATCCGCCCGTCTCAGCCTCCCAAAGTGCTGGGATTACAGGCCTGAGCCACCACACCTGGCCATGAGCAGTAATTCTTGTACTCAATAGAGGATTGGTCTTATGTACATTTGATTTGTCCAGTTTTTAATACCAGAGATGGATATTTATAGAATCTATTTTTATTAATAATCCTGCCTTTATGTTTAATGTCTTTTGTTAGTCTTTGGTTCTAGAAGCATAAGCCCATCTCCATTCGCATTCAACGCCATATGCTATGTAACTATACATGACTTTATCCACTCGTATTCATGTGTGCTTAGGAAATCTGACATGGTTTTTTTTAGTCTTAAGAGGAATATGTTGCTTTATTTTATAAAACATTATACTGGTTGATACAGTAACTTGTCCGAACCTGATTTTTTTGTTGTTTTTTAATATAGCTGGTCTTAGAAATTTAGTATAAGATGGTTTTGCTAAATAAGCAATTTGTAGCAATGGACTGATGAAATAATTGAGGATAGATGTAATAAGCAAGGGATCCCAGAAGGAGGCATACTTGAACGTGTCTTCTTAGAGTCTTGCATAGGGAGGCAAAGTTACCGCAGATTTCACTCATGTAGAGTGAGGATTCCCTCAGTTTTGAAAATCTCTTCTTTGCACTTTCAGTAGAGGTGTATACGTTTCTTTCGGTAAACCTACTACCTGCTTTCCTATGTCTGACTGCATGGCTGCCCACACATCAAGCACAAGTAATGAAAACAAAATAATCTCAACATATTTATGTTGCAAGATTCAATTGGGGGAATTCCAATTTCAAAAAGTATTACTCAACAAGTCCGGGGTCCAAGCAAATCTGAGACCCACTCCTACGTAAATACATAACATGTAACACATGCACACACACACACAACCCCAAAAAATATCCATGGTGATTTTTTAAATATAATTTCTCTTATAAGGCATACTTCCTTAATGAGTTAAGAAAAATAATTGAGAGTCAAAGCAGTGAAGAAATTCAGTTATCTCAGGGCTCAGGCATCCCAGGTACTCTGAGGCAGGCTGAGTGACAAATGGCTGCCAACCTCCTCAGAGGTGAGAGGATTTATTTCAGGCTTAAAGTAGCCTCAACCCCATGGAAGGAAATAGGATTGGAATGTTAAAATCCAGAAACTGGAGTGGATTTTTAAAATCCTGAAATGTTTCTAAAAATGTGATTTTCTGACCTGTAGTTCTGGAATAGCTACCTAGTTTTCTGCCTTGGTCTTCTGCCACTGTGAATTGTTAGCCACAGCGCCTCCAGAGAAGGTGCTGGATGTCCCTGCATAGCCTGAACGTGCTCCCCAGCAGCCTAGAGCCCTTGCCTACCACTGCAGTGAATTCCTCAGGGGCCTGGGAAGAAGGTATCATGTCCTCTCTCTGCCTTGGGAAGCAGCCTTAGAGAAAGGGCCCTGGCAGAGAGGCCCTCACATGTGTGTGTAGATGACAGGGCAGGGTTAGGTTTTACGCAGGACAGTGACAATGGTGGTGCTTATAAGCTTTTGGGCAATAAGTAACCTATACCAATATATACTAACATCTATCAAATAAATTAGAGATTCATTTGCTAATCATAGGAAACATATCAAGACCAGACTCTTTTTCTTTTAAATGAGTAAAAGTCACATGCAGATTATGTAGGTTCACAAGGAGTTGCCAAAATAAAAGCAAGCTTGAATCTGACTGCACGTCTCCCGTAGCCCCAGGAAATACAATGAGCCTCAAAAGCAGGCAACAATCATGTTTCTTTTCAGCCTAGGTGGCCACAAGCTGAGTGTGAACAGGAGAGGTAGATGGGTCCAGTGGTCTTTTCTTGGCAACCCAGGGGAGGCAGAGCACTCTTGCTGGCTGGCCCCAGTAGAGACTCACCACTTGTCCAAACTCCTCAGGCTACCATGAAAGGATGGCCAACAGGCCCTGTCTTTTGGACCAGCTGGGCATTGTTTTGACCTAACAGGAGTGACAAGACTTTCATAGGCTGGGCTTCCCAGACACAAGTAACATACTTCTCCTTTAAACATGCATTGCTGGAATCCACCTGTATACTTCAAATGGGGAATTGGCACCTCATTTCTAGTGGCTGTGTTATAATCAAGCTGCATAGCCAACTTTGTTTGAAGCCTTATTTAATTATCCGTTCTCAAAACCAAAGAAAGCATAACAAAATAGTATGTGATTAGATAGGCCAGTTCTCAGGAGGGGATCCTGAAAACCCCTGGCAAGAGCCCAACCTTGGTGATGGAGATGATGGGATGTCTTATTTTGCTTGGGCTGCTATAACAAAATACCATGAACTGGGTGTCTTAAACAACAGACCTTTATTTTCTCACAGCTCGAGAGGCTGGAAGTGCAAGATCAGAGTGACAGTATGGTTGGGCTCGGGTGGGAGCTCTCCTCCAGGCATGCAGACAGCTGCCTTCTCCCGGTGCATTCACATGGCTTTTCTTCTCTGTGTGTGAGAACAGAGAGGGAGGGAGGGAGGGGAAGGAGGGGGGGGATGGGGAGAGAGAGAGAGAGAGAGAGAGAGAGATTGAGATCTTCCTCTTCTTATAAGGCTGCCAGCCATCAGATTAGGACCTCACCCTTATGAACCTCATTTAACCTTAATTACCTCCTAAAAGCCCTATCTTCTAATATAGTCATATTGGAGGGTCAGATGTCAACATATACATTTTGGGTGGAAGACACAGTTAAGTCCATAGCAATGGAGAAGCTATGTTTCAATTTATTGTGTTTTAGAAAGGTAAAAACACTTTTTAAAGTACCAGTTTTCATAAACTTAACTTACCATTAAATATTATGTTAAATCGAATTAGAATCATAAAGTTTCAGTCCCTATAAATATTATTTCTACACATGTACACATTGAAAAGATGCTAACTCTTTAAAAAGTTATTCACATTTTACATCAGCAGAAAATGACAATATTTTCTCTTTAAAAAATATTTTTAAGGCAACCACAAAATGCAGGTGTAGTTACAACTAAATGGGATGACTGGTGTATGGAAAGACTGATTTCACAGGGCATTCCATGCAGCCTCATACAGAGTTTTTCATGAAATTTTTCTTCTGTTACTACCACCCATTACAAATATGAGAAGTGCAGAAGGTAAAAGATAAGTAAATGTGGTTTATTCTGGATTTTTAACCAATAAAATATTTTACTCCATACAGAGGGAGAAAACGCTTTAACGTCTTACATACGGGAGTGTCAATAATCCTCATACAGTCTAGATGATGTATTTTAGACTACTGTTATCAAATTGAGTGATTCAGGATGAAGTCTGGACAAGCCATAGCAGTGTTTTTTGAAGCTGGTCTTATTCTCTTACAATCTGTTCTTCATCAACTAAGGCTTAAAAAATCCTTTGGATGTATTACAAATTCTTACCTCCTCTACCAATAGGAATTAGGGAATAAGTGATAATCAAAGTAGGATGCAGGCATGAAACTACCCTCATGCTATTTTTATCCAAATAGATACTATGGCAAGTTACCGTTACTAATATCCTAAGTGTTTCTTTTTCTTCGTGTTGACTCAGGAGAGTTAAATATGCTGTAAATCAGGAGACTGACGTAGACTGTCAATCTTTCCTCTGAGTCACATTCTGTCAGCCACCATTTGCATTCATCAAAAAGGGTCTTGATGCTAAGAGCAGAGATCCCATCTTGAATTCTGCAAAGAACAATGTAAAACATAAATTTAAAATGTAGAGTCATGATTTTAAAATGGTCAGTGTGTGCCGCCACAGAGAAGAGAATTGCTTTTCAAAATGGTAAAATATAGACATTATTGACATATCTGTCTTCATCAGCATTTACTGGAGAACAGAAAAAAGATTTCAAATAGCTATAGCAGAGAAGTTATGTGAACAAAAGTTAAAGTGCAGGAAAAGAACAAAACAAAACCTATTGTCAGTCATTTAACTCCCTATCCTTTCTAGCATCTGAGAAATACATTTTCCCTAGTTCAATAAATTGCTTCAAAATGGCTAAAGTAACTTTGCTTATTAGGCACTTTTGGGAGTCTTACATTATAACTTAGCCAATTTACAATTATTCTGAGGCTAATGGTTTTCCAGATATAATTATCATTCACGACTGCTCTTTGCTTATTCCTTTTCTTTTTTTCTGTTCTGCATTTTGTTCATTCTTTTTACCTTTCTACCAGGTGCTCCGTGGGAAGGGAGAGGCAAAGAAAGCAGACCCCAGCATCTAGCAAAGAATCTTTCATGTAATAACTCTTAGTAAGTTGCTGTCATGAAAAGATAGCCCCTCAATGGGAGCTATTGGACTTGGTCAGGAAGACATTTTACATTACTGACAAAACTGAGATTTTAAACATATATTAAATAAAATCATCATTGTGCTTATCATTTTATAAGCCTGTGTTGTCTGATGCAGTAGCCAATAGCCACACCGGCTATTTTAATTTTAATTTATGTTAAACATTTCAATCTTGAGCCTCATCAGCCACATTTTAATTGCAGAATAATATCTAATGCTTCTAACTTGTGTTTCTGAATATATACATATTTGAAAAATACTCATAAAATATCCCGTCTGTCATATTATTATAGAATATTTTCATCATCACACAAAGTTCTATTGGACAGTACTAAATAGATTAAAAGTTGATCTATGTATACAAAGTTCTGACGTGCATTTCTGGTGTAAATCTATACGTAAAGATTTATGTCCACAGGTGACAGAAAGAAACAAAACATGGAGAGTGGTATAATACCAACATTTGTTTTAAAAGCTTTTATAATTTTTTGTTGCCCTATGTAACAATAAAAATTATAAGAGTTTTTTAAACGAATCGTATCATCAGTGAGAAGGGGTTACAACAAGGTGTCACTCACCCAAAGTCACTGAAACTGAGGTAGGAGGCAGGACTTGACTCCAGAGGTGGGACTCAGACACCAGACCAGATAGAGGAGTACCTAAAACAGGGCCAGGGCAGAAGCAGCTTTCCAATCAGACACTCCTAACAGTGTCCAATGTCAGTTTATCATTGCCATGGCAACATCTGGGAGTTACTACCCCTTTCCTTAGTGTTGACCCAATGAACCAAAAGCTACGACCCCTTCCCTAGAAATGTCTGCATAAACCACCCCTTAATCTGCATGCAATGAAAAGTGGGTATAATTATGACTGCAAAACTGCCCTGAGCTGCTACTCTCTGCCCATGGGGTAGCCCTGCTCTGTGGGAGCAGTCAGAGTTGGAACACTGCCTCTTCCATAAAGCTGTTCTCTTCTACCTCTAGTTTGCTCTTGAATTCTCTCTTGGGCAAGTCCAAGAACCCTAGCAGACCAAGCCTCACTTTGGGGCTTGCCTGCCCTAAATCAAAACTATAACAGGGCAGCTGATACCTGAACCACTATGTTAAAATTAAGAACACAATGATGTGTTTCTTCGGGAGAAATGCAGTGGGACTTTCCATGAAAATGTCATAGTCCAGTTCAAATAGTTATACTGGATGCTGGTGCCACCCATCCTTCTTTCCCTCGCCATTGAAGATGGCTAAGCCAGGATTCTGCAGCCCAACCCCGAAAGATGCACACCGTGCCTCTCTAGAAGGAGGAACTCAGCTCCCTGCGCTGTTCTGGCCGTGATTCCTAATGGACCCGAAATGCTGCTTTGTCTGTTATAATGGGAATTGTAATGCTATGGTTGTGCACCACGGGTGGAGAACTATGTCCCTGTTTTGTTAAAGTCAACAGGAAACATTACTGTACCTTAAGAGAGGATGTAGTTGTGTGCCAAGGCTGCAGAGCTACGTCTCTCTTTGGTCAGTCAACAGAAAACATTATTGAAGTTTAAGAGAGGATATAGAAAGTACTATAGCATGGCTTCTTGAGACCCTGAGTGTTCCAGCAGGTAGTGAACAAGAGTTTCTTTCATGGAACTGATGTGGTGTGGCTCTGTGTCCCCACCCAAATCTCATGTCAGATTGTATCCCCAGTGTTGGAGGAGGGGCCTGGTGGGAAGTGATTGAATCATGGGGGTGGAATTCACCCTTCCTGTTCTCATGACAGAGTTCTCTTGAGATCTGGTTGTTTGAAAGTGTGTAGCACCTCCCCCTTCTTTCTTCCTCTTGCTCCGGCCATATGAAGAGGAGCCATGCTTCCTCTTCACCTCTTGCCATGATTGTAAGTTTCCTGACACCTCCCCAGCCATGTAGAACTATGAGTCAATTAAACGTATTTTCTTCATAAGTTACCCAGTCTCAGGTAGTCCTTATAGCAATGTGAGAAGGAACTTTGTCAATGAAAATAGTGAAACTCTGTAAAATATTTGAAGAGATTTATTCTGAGCCAAATATGAGTTGACCATGGCCCATGAAACAGCCCTCAGGAGATCCTGAGAATGTGTGCCCAAGGTGGTCGGGGCCCAGTTTGGTTTTATACATTTTAGGGATGCAATGAAATGAAATACATTTAGGAAATATGTTCGTTTGGTTCAGAAAGACGGGACAACTTAAAGTGGGGGCTTCCAGGCTACAGGTACATTTAAACATTTGCTGGTTGACAATTGGTTGAGTTTATCTAAAGACCTGGGATCATAGAAAGGAAATGTTTAGGTTAAGATAAAGGATTGTGGAGACCAAGATTCTTTTGAAGTCTTGTAGTGGCTGCCCTTAGAGGCAACAGTTGGCAAATATTTCCTGTTCAGATCTTTAAAAGGGGCTAGACTTTTAGTTAATCTTTAGGATTGGGAGGGCCTGGAAGAAAAAGATCTAGCTATGTTAATAGAGATTCCTTACAGACGCAAATTTTCCCCAACCAAGGACAACTTTGTAGGGACATTTCAAGATACAGTAAAGAAACATGTTTTTGGGTAAAATATTTTTATTTTCTTCCTTGTCTTGTAATGTTATGCCAGAGTCAGGTTGGAAAGTAAGTCACAATATATATATAGGGTTAAAGAAAACCCATCTGATGAGAATTTAAGATTTGTAGGGCATGATTCCCCAGACTCCTTAGATAGGAATTTGGGCAAGATAAAAAAATCAGAGTTTAGTCCTCAAACTAATACAATAAGTTTCTACTTTCTCTCCAAGTATATCCTGTTTCTGAGTAGCAGGTGAAAGTTGTGTTTCCCTTCAACCACAGCACCTGGCCCAGAACCAGTCTTACCTGCTATCCACTGGTATCTGGGTCTCTCTTTTTGTGCCAGTCTCCATCCTTTTCCTTAAATTCTTCCTCACGATTCCCATGGGTTACCCTGAAATCCGAACTCAGTTTACCCTTCCAAACCAAGAAATGCTGTTTATATATGTGTTATGATTACAAACAGGGTTCAAGTTTCTGCCTTCTACCCTCAAACATACAGAAGGCTCACAGTGTTCACTTGTGACCATGGACCTGCTATAGCTGAGGAAGCCAAGAGATTTGCGTCTTTTTGCATTCTTTCTTTCCTTCCTTCCTCCCTCCCTTCCTTCCTTCCTTCCTGCCTTCCTGCCTTCCTGCCTGCCTTCCTGCCTTATTTCCTGCCTGCCTTCCTGCCTTCCTTCCTGCCTACCTGTCTGCCTTCCTGCCTGCCTTCCTGCCTGCCTTCCTGTCTGCCTTCCTGCCTTTCTTCCTTCCTGCCTGCCTTGCTGCCTTCCATCCTTCCCTCCCTCCCTCCCTCCCTCCCTTTCTCCTTCCCTTTCTTCCTCCTTCCTTTCCTGCTTTCTAAAATCATAATGTGTAACTTTTTCAATGAAGGGATCAGGAATTCACTCAATCCTACTCAATCATCTCTCCTAGGCCATGTACTTTTCTCCCTTGATTTCCAGATTTGGAAGAACTATTTATGTGTAAATAGCATCCTTTCTATCTGAATCTTCCATAATTAACCATCTTTTGTTAACTGTTCCAAAAGACAACTAATTTATCTGAAAATAAATGATTAAATTACATTGTATTCGAGCTTTGAAACAATCATTGCAAATACTTTCAAATTAGATAATTTCTTTCGATATTAGGAGCTAAATATAATTGAAACTGCCCACCAGACTTAAACTCTTCGGAAATGCACTAAAAGAAAGCTAAAGATAGATTATAATAACTTGAGCCTCTTGAAAAATATTTGTCATTGGTAGAATATCAAATGAAACGTTTTGAAAAACCATACGGAGAAATTGGAAATGTTTTTCATGTCTCTTAGAAACACATGCCAATGTAATCCAGGAAGCAGATACCTTTTTATCTTCTTTTACTTAAACATACAGATGATGGTGAAAAATTAAACATTTTATGTTTTTATTTTAATTTTTATCTCATATCATCTGAATCAGTCCTATATCTATAACAAGCCAAAATGCTTTTCAGTATTTTCCTGTTACTATAACCACATGAATTATAAATTTGCCTTTGGAAGATGTCTTTCTTTCCCTTAGAATGAGTTTTATTTGACCATTAGAAACAGATGAGTTCCATTTAAATGATAAAGTTTCTCTAAAAGTAAAGACAAAGTTACAGAATTCTTTCCATTGTTTATTTCCTTAATTCCTCAAAAAAATTGATAAATTATAAAAATGAAAACCAAGAGATTATTTTTAAAATGTTCAAAATCATATGGCTCTCAGCATTATAATATCTCATCAGGAAATATTTCCCTTCTTGTTAGCAAAAACATGTATTTTGTTAAATTCCCTATTGTTCCACCACTCCAACATATCAATTGTCTTCACTGTATATTTTTAAAATTTTAATTAATATGCCTATATATATTCTAATCAACTATTTTTAGAATAGTTTTAGATTTTATAGAAAATTTGAGAAGATGGTAAAGAGGGTTATCATACACCTCTCACCCTGTTTCCCTATTATTAACATCTTACATTAGTATGGTATATTTGTTATGGCTAATAAACTAATAGTCACATATTATTATTAACTAAAAGTTCACACTTTATTCAGATTGTCTTTCTTTTTGCCTAATGTTCTTTTTCTGTCCCAGGAGCCCATCCTGGGTACCACATAACATTTACTTATGCCTCCCTTGGCCCCTCTTGACTGTGATATTTTTTCAGACTTATCCTCTTTGTGATGACCTTGACAGTTTTGAGAAATGGTGGTCAGATATTTGTAGAATGCCCCACTATTGGAATCTGCCTAATGTTTTTCTTACAATAAGCCTGGGGTTGTGAGTTATGGGAAGAAAGGCTACAGAAGTAAAGTACCATTTTCATCAAATTATATGAAGGATATGTATTATCAACATGAATTATAACTGTTGACATTAACCTTGATCATCTAGTTAAAGGCACATTTGTCCTATTTCTCCACGTTTTTTTTTTTTTTTTTTTTTTTTGCCTCCTTTCCCTTACTGTACTCGTCGGAAGAAAGTCCCTAAATGCAGCCGATGTTTAAGGAGTGGGAATTGATACTTCCTGTCCTGGATGACAGAGTATCTACATAAATTGTTTGGAATTATTCTGCATGGGATATTTGCTAATTCTTTTCCATTTGGTAGTTTACTCGATAATGTATTCATATCATTATGGACTCATGAATATTTTCTTTGTAGTTTGGGTTACAATTCTGTGCCACTTTGCTTATTTTGGTGCCCAAAATATCTCGGGTTAGGCTACTGTGAACTCCTTCAGTAGGCTTCTGGTTCCTTTGACATACCCCTATGAATGTATACATTATTTTTCTTTTTGAGCCCTTCCTTACTTTCTGATACTATAAGGTACTCTAAGTTCATCTTGTGTATTTCTTGTCTCTGTCCTAGAATCAGATAACGCTTCAAGGATCCCTGATTTATTTTACTTAAGAGTGGGATCTTAGAAGCTAATATTTGCAAAATTGGTGTGCTTGTGACTACTGGTTATCATTATTTATAGGGTCACCTAGATGACAGAGCAAGTAACTAAATGGGTGTATAATAAACCAAATATATACATATACCTCTCTAAAAATATTTTTATATGTAACCATCTATGTCTATATTAAGCTAAACATAAGTACATGTGAATGTATCCAACTGTAATCAATTACTCCCTAGAATATTCTACCCTCCTCCACTACTTCTTTGTAAACTCCCATTCAAGCAGTGAGAAATCTGTCTCCCATCATCCACTACCTGTATACTTAATTGTTCAATTCCAGTCTATATGTGTAGCAGTACCAACGTGTTTCACCTGAACCCCTGTTGCCTATATATTTTTGCATGATAAGGCTAGGGTACATGTAGTTTTGCATCCTGGCTTTTTAATCAAAGATTGACCCTAAAGTTAAGCTAAGGATCCCCAGAAATCTTTGGGTAAGTGACTCTTATTCCTCTTCCGTAGTTCTGGGCTCAGGAATGTGTTGGACAAAGCCTTGGATGACTGGAGAGGCTAAGAGTGTTGAACGAGAAATTTAATTATACCTGAGTGAACTTCATCACCGTATAGTTCCAAAATCAGGCTGTGTATTGTGTAATTCTGAAGTAGATGTGGTGTATCTAACCCAGGTCAGAGGATCTCAAAAAATATCTAGGTTTGGGCTCATGTAGAGCTTCTCTGTTCTGAGAGATAAGGCCTTCAGAATTTCTGATGCAATGTTCTCAGTCTAGATTTTATCATCCATTTTGTGAGCCATTGGTGAGGTTTTGGGGGCCAGAAAGTTTGTATCGCCCTATAAGACTATTGCTGATCTCTCTGCTAGGTGTCCTGACAGGACCAGCTTCTTTCTATGTTATCTAGATAAGTAAACTTTGTTTAGTTTACACAATATTGTCTGTGTTTGGTCTTTCTGCCCCTACTGACACCTGTCAATACTGGTATTTGTGCATAGATGTAGTTTTGTCACTATAGGGTGGGGCAATAAAAAGTTGAAGTATGATGTTCTCTTACATGTGTGCATTTTAAGTCATTTAACATTTTCCCTATTTTTTAAAATCACTTAGGTACTTTTCTATTTTGAAAAAAATTATCAGGCTTAAAATTGGCCCGTTGTTGGCCTTCTTACCAAATGTCATACGATTCTCTCATCAGCAGCATCACTGACCAGATTTTAAAGAGACTATCCCTGAAAGAAAAATGCTCCATTTAGAAGCCTAAGACTACTTATCCCCATCACAGGAACATTATGACCCTCCCTCTTCTTTGTGTCTTCTTAGTTTTTGTATACATAATTGTTTCTACTCTCAGAAGTTTTTACCATCCTCTGATGACAGAAATAATGTCTTATTCAAGTTTATCAAGCCTGTGTTCTCCCATGACTTTACAAAATGCTTCCTGTATGGTAGGTATTCAATAAATGTTTATTAAATGCAATATTAAAGGTAATCGGAGCAATGCTATTGTCCTAATAACCTCAAATAGTCCCATATCTGACCTTTCTCCCTGAGAAGCTTTCCAGGATGTCTCCAGTCCACATCACTCTCTCTCTTTCCAACACTCTGTGAGCATTTTACAACTCTGCTTCATACATGCTATCTGATACTTCATGAATATTAGATTTTCAGCTTATCCAGGGCACAGTCTCTGCCAGTCTTTCCCCTTCGGAGTCCTTATAACTGTCTGCCGTAACACTCTCCTTAGGTTGGTTACTAACCTGGACTCCAGCAGATTTTTACTGAGTCAAAATGACAATCAAAATGTTCATGTTGAACAAATGAAAAATATGTCTAATAGGTGAGAAAAAAATCAGAGAAAGTATACTCAAGTTGATTGTTGCTCATTATTTTGGCCATTTACCTGTAAGCCTTTGGTGGAAAATCATTAACAATTTCAACAATGTGAGGTGTATTATTTTGTTCGTTTCAAGAGTAAGCAAAGCTAGAACCTTTTTTTTTTTTTTTTTTTTTTTTTTTAAACAACAACCAAGAGAAAAACCCATATGGATTGACACAGAAGGTTCTCTGATATTACAAAGTACTAGAAAAATATATTGGAAACCTTCAGCTACAGCAAGCAATAATTTATAAGTGCCATTTCTTTCATCCATTTGACAGACTGTCTCAAGAGACAGTTATTTAGTCAGCCAGTTTAGAAAGTAGTTAAAAGTATGGCAGCCATCCCGCTTACTTTAAATTTATTTTTATACAGGCTGAAACCAGACATTGCTATATACTTTGATATATAGGAAATAATTTATTTATGATGAGTGATCTATTGTCATCTTTGCCTTAATCATTTTGAAGAAGATTAAGATTAAATTATTCCAAATCATTTTAAGGGTCTAGCCAAATGGCAACATTTGCATTCCAGTTAGTCCTGAGGTGTACAAAGAGTTTTTGAGAGGACCAAAAATGTACAGTATTGTGTGTGAAGCCAAGTTTATTTTTATGGTACTTTTGTAGAGAGTATTTGGTTGAAAGAAACATAAACCCAACCAAACTAAGTCAAATAAAGAAGAGTTAATGAAATGAGAGAGGCACATAATAGCCCAGCATCCTGAGATCCAGAACTGGTGACAAAGTGGCACTGGGGATTCTTAGCTACTTCCAGTAAGTTTCTCTTTTAATTCAAACTTACTTGGTTGCAAGGAGCAGAAATCTCCTGAAACCAGTGTAAAAAGGAGGGCTTCTTTTATTTATTTTTTTAAATCAATACACATTTCTTAGTTTATCAGATTTTTATGATTTTTAATACCTCTGCTGATAATTTCTTAATTCATTACTTTATTGGCCAGCCTTTCTCCTTTCTCTGATCACTTTTTTTTTTTTTTCAGATGGAGTTTCACTCTTGTTGTCCAGGTTGGAGTGCAGTGGCACAGTTTCGGCTCACTGCAATCTCCGCCTCCTGAGTTCAAGTGATTCTCCTGCCTCAGCCTTCCAAGAACCTGGGATTACAGGCATGCGCCACCATGCCTGGCTAATTTTTATATTTTTGATAGAGATGGGGTTTTGCCATGTTGGTCAGGCTGGTCTCAAACTCCTGACCTCAGGTGATCCACCCACCTTGGCTTCCCAAAGTAGTGGGATTACAGGCGTGAGCCACTGGGCCCGGCCTCTCTTATCACTTTTTGTAAAATTGCAATCAAATCCAATTGCTACTTTTCCTTATTCCCCTGACCCCACTTTGTTTTGCACCATTTAATATATTTATATCTCTTTTTTTACTCATTTATTTTCCACTTCCTCTCTCTTTCCCATTAGAATATACAACCTGAGGGCTCATATTTTGTTTTGTTCATTACTCTATTTCTAGCATATAGAATAGTGTGTGATATAAAGTAGAAGCTCAGTATTATTTCATTCATTCAATGAATAGATGAATCAAAACCTAAAAAGTTGTATCATAATAGCAAAGCATAGACTATTTAGCTGGTTTGCCTTAGAACTGCGTTAAAGGATAAACTTAGGCAATTGAAATTCTAAAGAGTTTACTTGAGCAGATGGAGACTCATGAATCCAGCAGTACCGGACCACATGTGGTTCAGGGCTTCACCAAAGGGCATTAGGGGAAGACTTTTTAAATAGGGTGAACACGGAGATAAGGCATGGAAAATATTTGATTGGTTAAAGTGAAGCGGTAGCCTTTTTTGGGTTGTTCCAGTGGAAAGTCCCAGTTTGAGGTTAGTTGGTGATTTCCGATTGGTTAAGCTTAAATTTTGTTTTACTATTTATACTGAGTTGGGTTTCTGTTTGCTTACATAAGAAGACAGAGCTCTGGAGATACCTCAACCAATCATGAATAGTCTCCCAGTTAATTATTTGAACAATTGGAAGTTTATGACAGCGCTTGACAGCAGTAACTTAGCTTAAGCATACCCTGAAAATGACCCTATGGTCTAAGAAGAATATGTGTTTGGAGTCCCAAGCCAAGGAATCCCGGAGTGGCCAACTCTGAATTCATTCCTTATCTATGAAGGACATCTGACCCTCTGACCCATCCCTTGGAATGCAGGGCATATAGGGGATTAAGACCCTTTGTTTTGGATCAGATAGAGGGTACTAGGTGGGGCTTGGTGGCTTGCTAGGTGGAGGTGGCTAAATAAAAATGCTATACAAACTGCATGCTTTTTACAAACAGTAGTGGTTCTCCTGTGCAGCCCACTATCATGGGGCCATTCCTGTATATAAGTCCCCCAACAAGTCCTATGCCTCATTTGCTGTCTTTGGGTCTTGTCTTTGGCTTCTTGAACCCAGTGCTATCCCTATCGAAGTGAACCAGCCTCCGGCATCACATCCCCTCCCCATGCCCCACCACTGCAGACTCCTGAATCTTTCAATCAGGTTAGTCTAGAAACAGATCTTTGTAAATTCTCACTAGAGAATGGATTGGCTTCTTTCCGATCATGATTCCAAACCTTAGCTAATCCATGGTATCCAGGGTCTGTCGATGTACATCTAATGGCACAGGTGCATCCTTTCAGCAGCGGTGCTGTGTGAGGCAATGGCTAGAGAAAGGAGTTTGAGCCTGAGTTACATTTCTTAACTGTTTCAAAACTACTGGTATTATTTTCCTTTCTGTTCTACAGAGAATTCCATCTTTTACTCGTTCATTTTGAAATGCTGTTTAGACTTCAGCTATGAGCAGCCATTACCCTAGATGCTGGTGACACAGCCAAAAATGACAACATCTCTGCCTTCTTTTCTGGGAATGTTCCATAGCACCCTTTGATTTCTCACAGTATTTCTTAAGCACAATCTTTTTAGACATTTTCACACTAATTACTTGCCTCCCTTTATGTTGTACTTTCTCATTCGAAAGAGATAGAGTAGCAGTCATCTGAGCAGTTTTCTGGGTGGTCACATCTTTATGACACATTTCCTGATTTCATTAGCATGTGAGAGCAAAACTTCAGCAAGGTTAATGAGTTGCTCCCAGATATCAAGATGGAATATAAGTTACATTTCATAGCTGACTACTTACTGTCCAATAAAAAACTTATCCATATCATGCACATCTGGCATGAAAGCTATTTCAGACCGTAAGACTTGAAAGACCACACCTCATGCTTTTACAAAAGACACACAGTAGTGGTTATTCGAATTCAAATCACTGTCTGAATCTCCTACTGACATTCTTTGCTTACTTGTTCTACTTTTGACTTCCTAAGGCCCCAGGTGTCTGATGATTACCATTATTCTAAAATCACTTTAATTTTACTTTTTAAAATTCCCTATTCATCCCTTGCTGCTATTAATTAATACCAAAGGACCACTTACTTTTGTCCCTGCAGGAAAGGTCTTTTCTTCAATATGGACATCTTTATTAGTAGGTTTCTAAATAACGACTTGGTTATTGTGAATATTAACTTCTGATATTTGGTGTATGTGTGCATATTTGTGTATCTATAAGAGTTTATGTAGCCATAAAGCGGGATGCTTAAATTGTGATGAACTATAGTGAGTACAGAAACTTAAGGGTAGAGTTAAATTCCAAGAAAATTTATCCATGTTAAGAATTTCTAGAATTTTATTGTATCTTGAAATTATTTTATTTTTTTGCTTATTGTTTAGTTGGAAATATTTCAAATGACAAAAACTACCATGTACCAATGTAATCAGATATAACAAGTATTAATATTTCATTATATCTGTATCATATCTTTATGTCAGATACTATTTGAAAGTTCCCTGTGAAGGTGAACGATGTGTTTTCCATCTTGTTTTTTATTTTTGCATTAAAATTTATTTACTTTGATACTACTGTGATTAAACCATTTTTCTTGGTAATTATTTCTATGATACATAATTTCTATACTTTTCTCTCAAACTTTGCCATTATCTTTTAGATATATTTCTAGTTAAGTGTATATGGCTGAGTTTATAATATCTATTTTGAGAATCTCTGTCTGTTAAAAGGTCAAGTTACATATTTAAACTTATATCTATTATCTTAATTTATGTTTCCCAGCAGGAAGCATTTTGTTTGTTTGTTTCTATTTGAAATGGAGGTACAATTCACATGCAGTCTAATTTACCCTTTTTGGTGTACAGTTCTATGAATTTTGACAAATACACAAATGCCTATAATCACCAAGACAGTAAATATGTAGAGCAGTTCCGTTACAGGTAGTTAGACAGGATTAAGTGGGGGCAGGAAGGGGTTCTTCCGCCACCCAGTAAGAATGTTGGGTGATGATTCCACATTTATCACATTACGTCTCTCAAAGTGATAAATTGACAGCCAGTGCCAGGGAGAGGCCATTTCCTGATGGTCCACACCTGTTGCACTGAAGTGTTAACTGCATGCAGGCACCAGGGAGATGCAATTTCCCAAGCATGTGCATTAAGAGACAAAATGGTGGAGTATGACTTTCCAGGGGCACTCCACTGGAAAAGGGAAGAAAACCTCAGATGGGCATGTGTACAACTTCTCAAATGCACTGCGCATACTCACCTCCCAAGGGTAAGGAGGACACTGCACATGTGGGCAGCTCACCCTAAGGGAAGAATCATGGGAAAGGGGACAGCCTATAAGGTCCTAGGACCAATTTTCAATACCATACTTGCCCTTCAGGTTGCCTGCTTGGGTCTCTTTCAAGCATACTTTCCGTTTTCTAATGACTTTTTAAATAAATTTCCACTCCTGCTCTGAAACTTGCCTTGGTCTCTTTTTCTGCCTTATGCCCCTCAGTCAAGTGCTTTCTTCTGAGAAAGCAGGAATGGAGGTTGCTGCAGACACATACAAATTCACCACTGGTAACTTGGATACCTTTCACCGGTGATAGTTCCACACCCTCCAAAATTCTCTTGCTACCTTTTGTAGTAGTCTCTACACATTTCACCCCCACCCTTACATCAACTGTTCTCTTTTCTGTCCCTAGAGTTTTGTCTTTCCTCAAGTATCACATAAATAGAATCATACAGTATAAAGTGTTTGAGTTGTCCACTTAGCGTGACTAATCTGAGATTTATTTATGTTGTTGTAAAATCACTAGTTTATTCCTTTATATTCTTTACTAGTATTCCATTGCAGTGGTATATTGTGATATATTTATCTATTCACTAGTTAGAGGGTATTTGGGTTGCTCCCAGTTTTTGATGATTATAGAAAAGTACTATAAACTTTTATGTTCATATTTGTAGCAACCTAAGTTTTTGACTTGAGTAAATACCTAGGACTGGGACTGCTGAGCCTCATGATACATGAATGACAATCTGTATAAGAAACTGCCAAACTGTCTTCCAAAGCGTCTGTTCCATTTTGCATTTGCACCAGCAGTCTGTGAATGTTTCAGTTGTTCTGCATCCTGGCTACAGTCTGTTATTGTTGGTTTGCGTATCTTTTTAAAAATTTTAGATGTTATAAAAGATATGTAGAAGTATGTCATGGTGGTTTTGATTTGCATTTGCCTAATGGCTATGCAAAAATCTTTTTATATGCTTGTCATCTGTATTTCTGCTTGGTGAAGTGTTTGTTCAAAATGTTTGCCCAAATTTTTCATTATTATTTTTCTTAATTATTACTTACAAATAATAAAAGATTCAAAGGAAGTTGAAGAGACGATACAGAAGTTCTCTGTACTCTGCCCAGTTTTCTCCATTGGTTTAGTAACTATAGTACAATATTAAAACCAGTAAATTTACATTAAAGTGTGTGTATAATTCTATGTCATTTTATCTCATGTGTAGATCTGTGTAATTACCACAGTAATCAATATTTGTTAAATTGATTTTCTCACTTGGTTTTCTGCTTGCAATTTCACAGCTTTCTGTTTTTTTTTTTTTTTTTTTTTGAGATGGAGACTTACTCCATCATCCAGGCTGGAGTGTAGTGACGCGATCTCAACTCACTGCAGATTCTCCTGCCTCACCTTCACGAGTAGCTAGGCTTACAGGCATGTGCCACTGTGCAAGGGTAATTTTTCTATTATTAGTGGAGACCGGGTTTCACCATGTTGACCAAAGTGGTCTTGAACTCCTGACCTCAGGTAATCCGCCCGCCTCGGCCTCCAAAAGTGATGGAATTATAGGTGTGACGGCGCCTGGCCTAAATTCACTGCTTTCTGATCTTCACTATTTTCTTCCTTCCACTTGCTTTGGGTTTAGTTTGTTTTTCTTTTCCTAGTTTCTTGTACTGAGAAATTATTGATTTGATATATTTTTTCTTTCTTATGTAAGCATTTTCATGTTATTAATTTTCCTCTCAGTACTGCTTTAGCTGTATCTCATAACTTGACATGTTAAAGTTTCAATTTGACATGTTGGATTTTTATTTCCATTTAGTCATTGTATTTTTAAATTTCCATTGAGACTAATTACTTGACTGATGGATTAGTTAGAGGTGTATTTCTTATTTTTCAAGTGTTTGAAATTTTTTTTGCTACATTTTTGTTATTGATTTCTAGTTTAATTTTATTGTGGTCAGTTAATGATGGGGTGCATAGATGGTGACTGCTTCATAAGATTATAATACCGTATCTTTACTATACCTTTTCTATGTTTGAATACAAAAATACTTACCATTGTGTTACAGTCACTGACAGTATTCAGTGAAGTAACAATAGGCTAAACCACGTAGCCTTGGTGTGCAGTAGGCTATACCATCTATGTTTGTGTAAATACACTTTTTGGTATTTATACAATGATAACATTTCTTAATGATGCATTTCCCAGAATGTGTCCTTGTCAGCAAATAATGCACAACTCAATTTCAATTATTTTAAATTTATTGAGGTTTGTTTTATGACCCTGTAAATGGTCTATCCTGATGACTTCTCCATGGACACCTGAAAAAATGTATATGTACTACTGTTGGTGAGGGTGTTCTATAAATGCCAATCCTTTGATGGTTTTGTTGAATTCTTCTGTATGTTTATTCTGATCAATTTTTGCTTCATATGTTTTACACTTCTGGTTGGCGCATACATATTTAGAACTAATATATGCTTGTGGATTGATTTTCAAAATCATTTTGTAATGCCCCATTTATCTCTGTTAATAAACAGTTTCTTAATATTTTATTTAAGGCATCTGCATCTATATCCATAAGGGATATGATTAATTAATTATCTGTAAATGCCTAAGTCTAGTTTTAGTGTCAGAATAATACTATCTCCATGAAATAGGCTTTCCTTTTATGTTGAAAAACTTAAGTAGAATTGCTATTATTTATTAACTGACTTAATTCACCCATGATATCATCGAGGCCTGGAATTTTCTTTGTGGAAAACTTAACTACAAATTCAGTTTCTTTAGTAGACATAGGGCTATGTGACTTATGTATTTCTTTTTGAGAGATATTTGTCCATTTTTGTTATTCAATGATCTTTTCAATTTCATCTAAATTGTCTAATTATAGACATAATATTTTCTTATTGTACTTTTAATGTCTATAGGATCTATAGTGATGTCTCTTTTATTCCTAATGTTGATAATTCGTGTGTTTTTTTTCCCCGTTGGTCTATCTAGCTAGAGATTTATCAGTGTTAGTAATCAGTTCAAATAACTTCCTTTTTGTTTTGTTGATAAGCTACATTAGTTTTTCTGATTGCAATTACATTGTATTTTTATTATTTTTCTATTTTCTATCTTGCTGTGAGTTTAAGTTGTCCTTTTTCTACTGTCTTGAGGCCAAGATTAAAATTATTGTCTTGAAAGACTTCTTCTTTGATAATATAAGCATATAATGCTATAATCTTCCCTTTAAGCAGTGCTTTATTTGCATTTTACAAATTTTGGTATGTTGTAATTTAAGTTTCATTTCATTTAAAATATTTTCATTTCCATTTCCCTTTAATAATACATTATTTAAAAATGTGTGTGTTTAAATTCAAAATCTGACCTTGATGTAGCTTAAGTGATTAATAACTGTACTTTAGTAATGGAAGGTATTCCAGCCAATTTTATCTCACTAATTCTCATTCTGATTCTAAAACTGATGGAATTGCCCCTGACTTTCTTCTTGCAAGCAAAGGTGAAGTTTGTATAACTACTAATACCTCTGGCTGCACTTTTACTATTACCCTGTGTCAAGAGGGAAGGGTCAATATAGAAACTTAAGAAAACTACCTGGATTTCTAAGGTGGTTTATGGGATTGTTCAGCTGTTTTGTCATGGTTTCTAGGATGCATAGTTGAAGTTAATGTCGTAAATTAGCTTTACTAGAGAATCACTAGCTGCTTAAGACAGTTTTGTAGTACTTCACATAAAAAATGATGATAGCTTTCACTAGGATATTGGCAATAAATGTAAAGTTTTCTTATAAAGATATTTTGCAAGTAAAATTGACAAAAAAGTTTGTCATGGAATTGATATGCACATGAAGGAGATAAACCTTTTATATGTGGTCCAAGTATTCTGCCTCATGCCAAACAAGATTTTTTTTGTCCAGACAGAGGTTCCAACTAGGCAATCAAAATTAGTGTGAGGAAGTCAGGAAGTGAGATGATCATTACTTTGGTCTTGAACATTCTTAGTTTGAGTGGGTCTCATAACATTGACAATCATGGGGCCTAAGAAAGTCTGATGCCAAGCTCAATATCAAAGGGGAAGGAAATTATACTCTTAAAACTGGAGTAAATATAATCAATCAATGATTTAATCTACTCAGGTACAATAAGATCTTATGTAGGCAGTCAAATATATAGGTTTCACCTTAAAGAAAAAATATATTTGTATTTCTCTGCGTATCATTGAGGTTGGATGGTATTTCCTAAAGTGAATAGAATAGAATGAGAAGAAAAGAACCTTGAGGAATTCTAACCTCTATTAAACAAGTAGATGATGGTTACCTACAAATGAACAGAGCAATTGTGGGCAGAAATGTTGGACAAAGCTAGGAATATATATCACCACAGCCAAAGGAAGGAAGGAAGTGTTTCAACCAGGAAGTGGAGATCAAGATAAAAGCCAAGAGTTCTGATTGTTATTGAGTCTGTAAATACAATGAAGTCTAAAATAAACTATTTGATTATGTGACTTATATGTAAAAATATCTCCTAACATCCAGCATTTTCTTATCTGTAAATATAGCTTTTGGCTTAGGGTATTTACTGCCTTCTTTTTTTTTTTTCAGATAATGTTACGTATTTTCTATAATTGCTATGCTGGATTTTTGTAACTTTGGTGTTTTTATCTGATGGATAGTAAGGAAGGTAGATAATTTAAAAAGTCATCTATAAATAAAGATGAAAGGCCTGTTCATATAATTTAGAGATATTTATAATGCTTACTGGCAGGTGCTATGAAAGATGCCAAGAATCCACTAGAAAGATATATAAGAAGTCTGAAATTGTTTTTATGATGCTGAAAAGAGGCTGGAATTTTAAAATATTGAAAATATGTTGAAATAATGAATAATAAATATTATCTTTCAATATTCTGGAATAAGATTCTTCGAAACTACTTGTATTGAAACACCATTATGCACTGCAATGGTTTAAATGTTTTTCCTCTTCAAAACTCATATTGAAATTAATTGCCATTGTAAAGGTATTGGGAACCTGTGTTTTGCCTCTCTCTCTCTCTCTCTCTCTCTCTCTCTCTATATATATATATATATATATATATATATATTTTTTTTTTTTTTTTTTTTTTTTTTTTTTAGACAGAGTCTCACTCTGTCTCCCAGGCTGGAGTAGTGGCACAATCTCGGCTCACTGCAACTTCTGCCTTACAGGTTTAAGTGTTTCTCCTGCCTCAGCCTCCTAGGATTACAGGCGTGCACCACCAAGCCTGGCTAATTTTTGTATTTTTAGTAGAGATGGGGTTTCACCAAGTTGGCCAGGCTGGTCTTGAACTCCTGACCTCAGGTGATTCACCCGCCTCAGCCTCCCAAAGTGCTGGGATTACAGGCATGAGTCACAGTGCCTGGATCTTTTGTCTGTCTCTCATTGTGCCTTGAGACTCACCCATGTAGATGAGACTATGGACAATGGACTTTTGAGCTGATTCTGGAAGGAGTTAAGACTTTTTGGTCTTTTGGGATGGAATGGATATATTTTGTGAGATGGACATCAGTTTTGGGGGTCTGGAGGCAGAATACCACGATTTGGATATTTACCCCAAAACTCATGTTGAAATTTAATTGCCATTGTAACAGTATTAAGAAACTTAGCCTTTAAGTGGTGATGATATCTTTATTCTTATGGGGATGCTTGGTGCCGTTATGATAGGGCAAGGTTGGCTCACTCTTGCTCTTGCTTGCCCTCTTGCCTCTGCCATGTATTGACACAGCAAGAAGTCCCTCCCCAGACCCTGGCAGCATGATATTAGACTTCTCAGCCTCCAGAACTGCGAACCAATAAATTTATGTTTATTTTAAGTTACCCAGTGTCAGGTATTCACTATAGCAGCATAGAACTAAGGCATGGGCTTATATGAAGTCCTCATGTATTTCCTTGGGTTGAAATTTCATAAACCCATGGTCTGAAAGGTCTCTTTCAACAGCACTTATTTCAGAGTAACCCTGAAGCCTTTGCATAATTAGAAAGAAAATACTTGGGCTAATCTCAATGTTTCTCCGTTCATATCCTCTAGTTCCTATTAGTAATTGATGAATCACTTATCAACTATAATTAGACCAGAAGTTGGCTTTATATGAAAGAAGAAGAAGTGTACTGATCTTTGAGTTTGCCACTGATATTTCAATAGCTGAATACTATGTTCACTTTTGGACTAAATCTATCCATTAATTAACTTGGTTTTACACCATTGAAACCATAGCTTCTAAGACCTATGTAGAATCAGGCTTTTCCAAGAGAACATATATGGCCAAGAACGACTAACCTCTGAGTAAGTGAAATTTAGGACATTGATGCAGAGTTCTATAATTGTGTACTGCACAAGGCACCATATCTAAGTGTGAGTCATTCACATTGTAGACATCATAGATGTGAGTATTCATTATGAAAAATTCCCTGGAACACGGCAGCAAAGTATCATTTTAAGAAAATCAATATATTATACAAAATTTCTATAAGTGGAAGTGAAGTATCTGGAGATAGGGATGCTTTTTAGTAATTTTTTCAAATGCACCATATGAGCAACTGGTAACCGTGAGTACCTTCAAATGACTCAGTAGTACATGATGTCCATCTCAGCCATAAAGCTTTATTTCATAAGAAAGCATGGCCTACTTAGCAATAGAATTCTCTCCAAAAGTCACTCTTATGCTAATCCTGAAAAATACAATTCAACTCTGACCATAAAAAAGACTCCAGAAATAATACCTATATTGCCACAACCCTAAACGTACCCTTTTTAGTTGCTAATCATTAGAAGAACAAGTATACCACATACTTAGATTTAAAGATGAGAAACTCAGAGCAATTTAAATGGCAAGCTTCCAGTTCTACAAAAATTATAAAACTATAAAATTGACTGACCTAAACTAAATGACTCAGTAGAGTGGCTGAGGAAAGGACAATAGGAAAAAAAGGTCCCTCACCACCCTCTGATGTTTCTTTCTTGGGTGCACTCTAGCAGTCAGATGCCAGATCAATATTAGCCATTTAACAGTATGTTAAGAGATGTAATTTAGGTGACTGATACTGTACACAACTCACAGCTTATATTTACCTTCACTTGTAGTATTTTATCATTTGGTATGATAGTAGTAGAGTTTTTGTTTAATTAGAGATGCTAGGAATTATTACATAAAGGCAAGACATTGGAATAAAAATATATCATAAAAAATATCTCAGACATTTAAGTTCAGAGTTGATAATTGCCAACTTAAGGCATATTTGAAAGCCAGAGAGCCTCTATAGCAGCTGTAATGTATACAGTTTTCTCCCACAATTGCAGGGTGGACTGTGCTAAAAAACAGGCCGGGATCATATTTTAATACTGGCCCAGCGACAAAAGCAGCTTTATTTGAAAATTTTCATGTTTTCTTTGTCCAACCCTCCCAGGGAAAATGGAACCCTGAGACATAGGGATTGGAATATTTGGGTTAAAAAAAAAAAAAACCTAAAAAATATTGACTCCAAAATACTTTAAGTTCTTCTGGGCAGCAAAAGTGGCTCCTATGTTTTGCCTGGAGATTGTCTTCTCACTTGAAGCAATGTCCAAGCAAGAGGATGCTTGCTTTCCTTAGGAACTATTCTCACCTCCCTTCAATGTGTTTAGGTCTCATTTTAGCCCAAATAGAGAAATTCAAGCTCTGCACAGCAAAAGATTTCAGGTCTGGCTAATATTTACTGGCAAAAGCTAGGGAAGTACATTTGGGAGTGAATCAAGAGAGTTAGGCTGAAGGGAGGAGATTAAGGCTAAATAGATGTGCTAGTTTACTGTAGGCACTGTAACAAACTATCACAGTAACCGTGCTTTAAAATAACATAGATGTGCCATCTTATTATCCTGTAGGTCAAACGTCTAAAATGCATCAGCAAGGCTGTGTTCACTCCGGACGCCCGGAAAGAAAGGCTTTGCTTGCTTTTCCAGCTTTTGGAGGCTACCCACATTCCTTGGTTTGTTCTTCCTTCCTTGAATCATTTCAACCTCTCCTTCAGTTGTCCTATCTTCTCTTCTGACCCTGACACTCCTGCCTCCCTCTGACCCTGTGATAGCATTAGACCTAATTGGGTAATATCCCCATCTCAAGCTCCTCAACATAAACACATCTAAAATGCCCCCATCCATGTAAGTTAACATGTTTGTTCACAAGTTACAAGAATTAGGACATGGACACATTTAGGGAGCTATTATTATGCTTACCACAATAGGAGAGAATTATTAACATAGGAGAGAATTATTGACATAAACTCTCCCATGTTTTAGAATTTGATGTTTTGTAAGGATACTTGGAACTCATTCTAACGATGTTCTGGGATAGCCCTGAAATACAGACATAACTGCTTCTACAGTAAACAAAGTAAAGATGCCAGAATATCCTGGCATAGTATTAAAGGCAAGTGAACTCAAGTGGTTATATATATCAAAATGGATATCATAATGGCGATCAAATAAACTATGGCTTGACTGTGCTCTACAGGAGGGTCCAGAGAACATTTTCTTCACTAATGTGCTAAGAAAGCCATTGATGATGTGGACACCTGCATTCCTGAGAATCTCAGTAATGGCTTCCCTTTGTAGGTCTGTGTTCTCAGTGGAAGAAACTGCTGTGCAACTGAATTTTCTGTTATCAGCAGGAATGCTTGGACCCCTAAATGGCAGAGGCCAAGTGTCAGTACTTAAACATGAAAGGTAGGATGGTCATTATTGCCACTATAGAAGTCAAGGCTACAGTGACAATCAATATGCTACAACTGTCAATAATATTTGGTAGTAGCTAACAGGCCATGGTATTCCTAGAAGATAACTAGACAGCTATTTAGGGTATTGATCAAATTACATAATCAGAGAAATGTTGAGAGCTAAGTAGCCAAAGACGGACATCGAATTCCAAAATGGAAAATCAGGATTCCTAACTTAGGTCCCAGATTTCTACCAGTTCACAGATCCAGAGACTACTGTTTGGAATGAGCTTGGGTTGCCTTGAGGAAGGACCCTGAAAATCCTCCGCGATTACATATAGTAAATGTTGTTCCACTTCCTTTCCTAGGAGTCCTGCAGCAAACCATAGGTTAACAGTATAATAGAGAAAAGTAAATACTCAGAATTTTCAGGGACTGTTAGGTATAAGGTCTTACGACACTGATAGCAGGAGACACACAATGGTACTGTGGTTTTAAGTTAGAGTGGGCATTAGAGGCCAAGTAATGTTGTAGGACTTTTCCTTAGTTTAGTTAAAGATGGGGTCCTTGTCACATAGCTACAAAAATTCAGGCTCGCAGATGATTTGAAGGGTGAGAGAGGCTGGGTTTTATTGGGTGAAAAGGAAAATAAGGGCAAACAGGGACTCTCTACATAGCCAGAGTTCACCTAGTGTGCTTCCTTCCTTGCAGCTTGAATTCCAGGTCTCACCCAGAAAGAGGAAGGGCCAGTCTCCTCCATGCTGCAAACCGGGCAAACTTCTGTGGCTCTGTCCCAGTGTGTGCTCCTTCCAGTGCATAGACCAGTTAGAGTTCTGCCAGGGAGCGCTTCCCAGGCAGTTGGTTAAACAGATTCATGGACCAACACTAACTATTTCTCTGTTTCCTGGACATGTA
Organism: Macaca thibetana thibetana; assembly: GCF_024542745.1. Lineage (NCBI taxonomy): Eukaryota > Metazoa > Chordata > Mammalia > Primates > Cercopithecidae > Macaca > Macaca thibetana. The sequence goes on from NC_065595.1 coordinate 8,384,509, forward strand.
ATGGGCACAGACACCTTTAGCAGTGGGTAGAACATTCACATTGCTTCCCTAACCTATAGAGTGAGTAAAGGTCATTGCGGCAGGAGGAGCCAAATGGAAGCTTTGAATATGTTTACTATTTTCATTATCAAGGTTTTAAACTGAAGGGGAAGAAAAAAATTCTTTTCCTTCTACCCTTCTAAGTCTTTGGCTGGGACCCCTCTAATAAAAGACAAGTTAGCTAGAGAAAAACAAACAAGTTTATTAACATTTATATCTCATAGGTACATGGGAAACACCCAGGAAAATTAGTAACTTGAAGAGGTGGCTCAGGGCTCTGACTTATACAGCATCTTTAACAAAGAACAATACACTTGTAGAAAATGAAAATGACAGGACAAAGAAAAGTGAATTTAGGCTTCCAAGAGTGGCAAACTGTGAGAAGGGGAATCTATGAGAGGGAACTGATGGAATCAGGTTTGCTTGCAGATTTCTCTAGTGCCTTATTGAAACCACCTTTGCAAAATTATGACTGAGACAGTGAAAGAGATCTAACTTAAATGACTCCATCTTGCTTCTAACCTCCATGCTGTCTTTGTTCATTCCTAGGGTAGGCTGAACTAACTTTGGGAGACAGTAGTTTGTAGTTTGTACTTTAAACAAAGACGGTAACGGCCCTTTCCCAAAGCAGACCTCCTTCTTGCCTGGGGACTAGACTAACACAGGATCAGAAATTATGTTTTAGGAGTCAGGTGACTGGAGGCTACAAGATTCTGATCCTCCCTAAACTGCTCCTAAGATCAGTGCTTGAGAGATTTTACAGACCCTGCACTTGATAGATCAGCTGACACCACCCAGATTATCTGATCTTAAGGCTCCCACCAAGGAACTGACAAGAAGACAGCTTCGACTCCGGATGATTTCATCCCTGACCAATCAGCACGCCTGGCTCATTGGCTCCCCCTACCTCCACCCACCAAGTTATCCTTAAAAACTCTGCTCCCAAGCCGGGCGCGGTGGCTCACGCCTGGAATCCCAGCACTTTGGGAGGCTGAGGTGGGCAGATCACGAGATCAGGAGATCGAGACTATCCTGGCTAACATGGTGAAAAGTCGTCTCTACTAAAAATACAAAAAAAAAAAAAAAAAAAAAAAAAAAAGCCGGGCGTGGTGGCATTCGTCTGTAGTCCCAGCTACTGGGGAGGCTGAGGTGGGAGAATGGCATGAACCCAGGAGGGGGAGCTTGCAGTGAGCCAAGATCGTGCCACTGCACTCCAGCCTGGGTGACAGAGCAAGACTCCGTCTCAAACAAACAAACAAAAAGCAACAAACAAACAAAACCCTCTGCTCCATAAACGCTTGGGGAGACTGATTTGGGTAATAAAAAACTCAGGTCTCCTGTACAGCTGGCTCTGAATGACTCTTTCTCTACTGCAATTCCTCTGTCTTGATGAATCGGCTCTGTCTATGCAACAGGCAAGGTGAACCCACTGGGTGGGTACAATATCTGTGGACTGATAAGAGTCTGGAGTCTTCTCTATTAAAAGATAATTTATATCCTGTCTTTAGGCATAAAAGGGGAGGATAGAGAAAGCATTTCCTGCATTTGCCACATCTTAATTGCTTTTAGCTCAAAATAATTTTTATGTCAAAGAGGCATATGTTGGGGTGACACATTCTGGTTTCCTTCAATACCATAAGTAATTATTCAGGTAAGAATTAAAAAGATGAAAGCCACCATCAAAAACGTAGAGGAAGTCATCCTTATTCGCCTCGCCTTTGCGAAAACAGATGGTTCGAGGTGGATGATGGTGCCCTACCATAAATGTAAACTGTGTGTCAGGTTCTACGCTTTTACCCTTCTTACAAGCTAGTATGAGCCTGTTAATATTTAATTAATGCTAACAGAAAACATGAAACCCCTCGGTCAGAGACAAATACCTTTTTATTAATGACACAGAAAACTGCAGGGGCATTATGTTGGGCTGGTTCCCCCTGCTTCCAAGTCCTCAGGAGCAATGCAGAGTGGCTTAGGTGAATGTTGTGCATGCAGCGAATTTGTATCACAGTGGAGAAGCACAGAGATGGGGAGATGTAATGTCCAGAGGGAGACATTATCTCTTCTCTCAAGGTTACTTATTGGAAATTGTGCCCTGACAAATGGCCCAGTAAAGTATGTCTGGTGAGGACCTTGCATTCTTAGCGTATCCATAAAGAACATTCAGGGACACTTAGTTCCAGTGGCAGATTGCCTCTCTCAACATAGTGGAAGCTCCAATCACAGACACCGTGTCAGATATAATATTTTCAACAGAACATATCAACACAGCCTCTGGCACTTAGTATGTGGCCTTTTATCTGGCAACTGCTTTCTTCTCCATAACCATCATCAGGCAGGATTAAGAACAGTTTGCATTTAAATGGCAAGAATAGCAGCACATTCATCATCTTGCCCAAGGGCTATGCTACTTCTGCTGTCTTTCATAATGTGGTACATAGAGACCTCAGTAATCTTGATGGTCTAAAGAAAATCATGCTGGTCCACCCAATTCATGACATTGTGCTAATTAAACTTGGTAACTGGAAAATTACAAGTCTCCTAAATGTTCCATCAAGGTACATGTATACCATGAAGTGGATGATAAACTCCATGAACATTAAGGAGAAGGCCATATCAGTAGAGGGTATCAGTCATGCAGGGATATCTCCCTATAAGGTAAAGAGAAAGTTGCCATACTTTGCAACTATTACCATTAGGACAGAAGAGATAAGTGGTTAATTTCAGAGGCCATTTACCTCCCTTAAAAACATTTATGTCAGAGAGACCATTGCAGCTTTTAACACGCTGCATCTTTTTTCCCTATTCCCAGCCCTTCGTCTTGTTAAAAGAAAAACCGGAAACAATTTAAATTTAACAGAGTTTAAACTGGTAAAAGAACAATTTGTGAATTGGGCAGCCTCTGAAACAGAACAGATTTGTTACCGGAAAGTGATTCCGATCCAGACCCCGGGACAGGATTCTTGGATTTCGCACATAAAAGAATTCAAGGAGAATCCATAAAGTGGAAGCAGTTGATTAGGAAAGTAAAGTAATAAAAGAATGGCTATTCCATAGGTCAGTCTTGTGGGCTACTCAACTGATTACACTTATCGTTATTTCTTGATTATATGCTAAACAGGGGTGGATTTTTTATGAGTTTTCTGGAAAGAGGTGGGCAGTTACCGGAACTGAGGGTTCCTCCACCTTTTAGACCATATAGGGTAACTTCTTGACGTTGCCCTGGCATTTGTAAACTGTCATTGTGCTAGTGGGAATGTCTTTTAGCATGTTAATACTTTATAATTAGCATATAATGAGCAGTGAGGATGACCAGAGGTCACTTTGGTGGGCCATCTTGGTTTTGGTGGATTTTGGTTGGCTTCTTTACTGCAACCTGTTTTCTCAGCAAGGTCTTTGTGACTTGTACCTTGTGCTGACTTCCTATCTCATCCTGTGACTAAGAACACCTAGCCACCTGGGAATGCAGCCCAGTGGGTCTCAGTCTTCCTTCACCCAGTCCCTATTCAAGATGGAGTTGCTCTGGTTCAAATGCCTCTGACAGGCTAAGAGAGAGGCTCCAGTGCTACTACCTGGTTTAAGAAGGTTTATGGACAGAAAAAGGAAAGGAAGGAAAAGAAAGTGCCCTATAAAAAACAGAAGTGAGGTACAAAAACAGCAGATTGCTCACAGCGTGGAATTTGCCTTACTTGAACCTGGTTTGAACAGTTAGTCGCCTTTGATTGACTGAAACTCAGTAATAGGCACAAGGGTAGGTTACAGTCTGTTCACATCTCTAGTTAGGTTACAGTTCATGATGTACCTTTAAGACATGTCAAGAGGCAGCTTTAGGCTAAACTCAACATTCTTTCCTTGCATTCTCACTTGCCTCCTCTGCAGCTCTTTTGTTTGTTCCTTTTTTTTCTGAGCCGCAGTCCATTTTGGGTTTTGGGCTTGTAATGAACAAAGTCAGGGCTTGGGGAGCCAGTAGGGTTCAGAGAGCACAGATGACTGAGAAACCTACAGGGCCTTCCCTAGGGGTCCAGACTGGATATCTTAAGATTCCAGGGATATCAGCCAAAGCTGGCTCATATGACTTTGGGGTCACGTGCCAGACCTGGATAGCTACAAAAGCAGGACCGGATTCCAGGAGAACCACGCAACCCGGAAGCAGACCAGCTTGCTGGTGCCTGCTCTCGCGAGGCCCTGCAGACCCACATGACGGCGTAGGGTGGCGCAGTGCTGCTCATGTGGGGCGTCCTGGCCAAGAAGAGACTCCTTGGGCCAACGAGGCAGCTGCACGCTGTGTCAGTCCCTGGGATGCAGCAGCCCGGGAGAGCTGCCCTGGCACTCAGCTGCCTGCCGGGTCCACAGGCTCCTCTTCAGGACTCCTGCGTTTTCCCCTGGCCCTGGCATCCGCAGGGCTTCCCACGTTGCCCCAGGCCCCAGACCGCATCCTGTTTCTGGTGGAAATGGCAGTGGGACTGCTGCAGAACTTGGCAGTGGCCCCAATGAACTCAGACAAACAGGGGCTCTAAGAACGAGATTTGCCATCTGCTGCAGACGTGCTAAATAGCAGCTCTCGTGGTAAAGGGAACGCTTCTGACCCCAGCCTGATGATTGCTTTTGTCACAAGAAGTGCAAGTTAGTGTGTCCAACTGCTCAATTTTATTTATAACTTATCAGACGCACTTATTTCCTCCAGTGCCAGCGCCAAGGAATCAAGAATCCATAGCTGACAGCAAAGCAAACGGATACAAAATACAGTTGGGTTAATGGCAACCGGGTCTACATGAATAAAGTAATTATGCTCTGTGATGGCACCGTCCAGGCATACCTTTCTTTCCTTTTCCTTTTTATTATTATTATTATTATTATTATTTGAGACAAGGTCTTGCTCTGACGCCCAGGCTGGAGTGCAGTGGCGTAATCATGGCTCACTGCAACCTCCGCCTCCTGAGTTCAAGTCATCGTCCCACCTAAGCCTCCCGAGTAGCTCCGACTACAGATGGGTGGCACTATGGCTGCTAATTTTTAAAATTTTTGTAGAGAAGAGGTCTCATCATGTTGCTTAGGCTGGGCTAGAACTTCCAGCCTCGGGAAGTGCTGGGATTACAGGCATGAGCCTCCATGCGGGCCTAAGCATAACTTTCAAATAATAACTCCAGCAAGAGAGAGAGATGCAGTAAGCATGGTGAAACAAGCACCTCAGTTTAAATCCCCCAAGTCCTTCACTATGTCCAGTGCCAGAGAGCCTTTCTATAGGAATACAATGTGAGCAGCTTCAGTGGGGCTTGTCTGCTGACCAGCCTGGGGTTACAGCTGAGAACTACCTATGAGTGAGTGGCAACTTGACTGTAACAAGAGATTCGATATCAGCCACTATCAATGAGAGTTGTAACTCAGGTGGTGATTCTGGAACTCTGTCACTCTTCTAGTCTTCTGTTTTGGAATGAAGGCAAGGTCTACCTCATTTTTCATACAAGGAATTCTGCTGAATTCAACTGTTCCCAATGCCAGAGACCCCAATTTAAAGCTGTGACTCACTGAAAGTGCTTTAAGCCGCTATTGGAAGTTCTTATAGCATGAGGAAGATGTTCAATTCACAAAGGCATTTTCACCCATCATATTTTGTGGGTCCAGGCTTTCAAGTGTGATGGTGAAAATTTTGGATATGTGGAAGAATGTCAGCTGGATGAAAATAATACACTGGTCTACATCGCAGTTTGCAGGCCCTGGCAAGACTGGACCTGTTGTCCAGATGGTTTACCTCATGGTCAGGAAGAAGAGTCATGCTGGCCCTCAGAAGATTTAACACACCCACTGAGGGCCATCCTCACAGATGGAAAGCAGTTGCAAGAGTTCTACATTCACTTCTCTGAGGTTAAATTGGTGTTGATAGGGAAGCACGCTTTCTCTTAAATTGTTTTTCAAATCTTTATCTAAAATGAATGAAGTTCATCTTGCAACATTTGTAGTGCACAGAAGAGTAGCTATCGGAATGACCTGCGTTACTTTGCTAACTGGGTTAAATATTTTGCTAGCTGGTTAAACGTTAATGTTTACCAACATTGAACTCTAAGGGACGGTAAGCAAGTGTGCTTTCCTACATTAGCACTGGCTCCACTGTAATTGGACTTTTCGAGATTTTTGTGTTTGGTTTCTTTATTCTTTACTCAGGTTTAAGGGAAGGGAAATCTTTAATACTTGTAAGTGATGAAGATTAGGTAAATGTTATGTTGACATGTTTAAGAAATTTAAGATAATAGAGAAAACAGTCTGACCCAAGAAAATGAAAATATGAAATGTTTAGATTAAGCTTTGAAAACCAGGTCAGGCCTGGCCCACATGGAATGAACCGTTAAGCATTTAAGCATTACAAAGCTAATTGGGCATATCCTTTGATATTTTTGATGCTCTACCATTTAAGAGCTGGTACTTTATAAAATATAAAATGGGTGGTATTTTTATTTCTTTTGTAAAGTGATTTTTCAGTGTTCTGTTTGAAGTTTAGGGTGATCCTATTTCTATATAATACAATAATAGATTTCACTCTATTGATCTATCTACTTACAGCTTGGTTGGGGTTGTACATTCTAAGGATCAGTTCACATGTGATACATTGCCTATAACAATGCTAATACAAAGTCTCTTTGCTAAAAAATTCTGTGGTACTTTTGTTGGATTAATAGATGCATTCAAGCTTTACACAAGGCCTAGGGCAAGAGAGAGTACTATAGCAAGTTCAAGCTATGGTTCAAGATGCTTAGAGAATAGATTGTGATCTAAGAGATTGGATTGGGCTGGATGTGATGGCTCACCCTGTAATCACAGCACTTTGGGAGGCTAAGGCAGGTGGATCACTTGAGGTCAGGAGTTTGAGACCAGCCTGGCCAACATGGTGAAACCCCATTTCTACTAAAAATACAAAAAAAATTAGCTGGGCATGGTGGCGTGTCTGTAATCCCACCTATTGGGAGGCTGAGGCAGGAGAATTGCTTGAACTCAAGAGGCAGAGGTTGCCGTGGGTCCAGATCGTGCCATTACACTCCAACCTGGGCGACAGAGTGACTCAGTCTCAGAAAAAAAAAAAAAAAAAAAAAAAAAAAAAGATTGGATTGTGCTGAAGGTAAGTGTCCTACCTGTAAATGTGAGTGACAGCACAAACCTCTAGAGTTCTCAAGCAGAGCCATACTCTCCATGGTACAAAGTAACTTTCCATTTGGAAAACATCTCTTAGAATGTGCTAATGGTCATTGATAGAACCTGGCAACTGTCAATGGGACATGGGGCAGAGTCTATGCAATCAAAATTTTGTGACGTGAGCTGGATATTATTAGATCCACTAATTCATAAGGACAGGTGATAGTTGAACAATCCATTATGTGAAGGACATGAGTGTTTGAAACTAGCTTGAGTTGTTTCAGGAGTAAGTAAATTACATGAACAAGTGACTTAGACTCCCATGTTACCACCTTTTTGGTTCAGTTCATACCTGGGGCTTGCTGAGATTCCTCCTGACCAACTGATTGAGGAGGAGACTTGGTTCTTATTTACAAATGAATCTGTATGAGATATTAGAGCTAGTTAGCCAGAAATAAACTGCTACCATATTACACTTCCAAAGTAAGGCTGAAAGGTCAGTGGTGAACGGAAATCCTCTCTGTGGGCAAAGGTTGGTCTTCTAGTTTATATGGAGGAAAGGCAGCCTTAGGTAAATACACTTCAAACGCGAAATGGCTTGGTGAGTTGTTTTGAAGCCTAAAGAAACAAACCTGAAAAATCTGTCAATAGCAGAGATTGATGCTGAGCCCCCCATATATCACTGTTGCTCAGTCTGGAGTTTAGTTACTTGGCTAAGGTTGGTTTCTTATTTTTCACAAATGCAGCATGATAAGATGGTAGTAGTAACTGAAGTTGGGTGAAGGTCATATAGGAACTCTCTGTACTATCTTTGTAACTTGTCTGTAAATCTAATATTCTAACATGAATAGTTTATTACAAAAGAGTCAATGCCATGAATAAAATGGAATTAACTTCATTTAGTGAAAATATATATTCATTTCAAGATAAGTATGATTCAAGTACTGAGAAGGCCCATTGGGAATTTTCCTTCTACTTTTTCATCTTAAACATTTCTGTTTGGTTAGCCAAGCACTGTTTACTAGGAATTGTCATGATTTAAATATATCAGTCCATACATTTAGATATCCAAACATTTTTTTCTTGATATTAGGTTCTATTCTAAAAAATAATATTTTCATCAAAATGTGCATCAAAACAACCTAGTTAACTAGATCTGAATATTTGAGAGAAGAGTAGAAATAAGCTCAACATAGCATTGATTTCAGTATTCTACATTGAGCATATTATCCTCAAATGTATATTTTTATGCTGTCAATGAAATGAAATAAATGTATATTTTATGTTGTCAATGAAATGAAATAAATGTATATTTTTATGCTGTCAATGAAATGAAACAAAAACAAAACAAAATAATGCACTCATTATTTTTGGCACACAGTCCTCCTCTACCGCTTTCTTTCTGACTGTCAGATGCAGCAAAGAAGAACTGAGTAAACCTGAGTAAATTCTGATTATATTGTGTCGGTGAGGGAGCAGATTCTAGAGCTGGGAAACTTGGATTCTGTGTTTTGAATAAATCACAAAACCTTGTTTTATATGCGCATCTTCATAATATAGTACCTATCTCATAAGCTTCATGACCAGGACTAAAAGTTAATGTATAAATTATTTGTAACAGTGCCTAACATCTAAGAGAACGCCCTAGAAATATAATTTAATGTTTTGGAAATCAATCGTAACCAAATCCACTATTACTTAGGGTCGGTCAATTCTGTCTATACAAAGACCACCAAGAACATACCTGTAACTGAAGAAGTTGGGTTTATTGCTTATTGCAGAGAGGGAAGATGGATTCTATGGGGTCAGGCAACAGTTTTCAAATCTATTACTGTTTTCTCAGCATCTTGCTGACTAGATGGTATTTAGAAGTGCATGCTTCAGTTGCATCATGATGTTTAAGGAACTCTTCAAACTGACAACTGAAAACTGTCCTTGGAATCAGATGTAGAGAAGAGTCTGTTACACAGCTGAAGCAGGATGTGTGTGTTAAAATCATGAGTATGGGACAGACGTGAGCCTGCTTAACTGGTAGATACAGAAATCTTAGAGTTTCAGTGTATGAACTCTTGTAGACACAAGCAATTCTGAACACCAGAGCAAAAACATGAATTCTGCCCTGCCCCAAGAGGGGTGGTAAGTGATGTGTCTATAGTGCTTCTTTGCTTAAGTAATGGAAGAGCTGTATTTGTTATTTATAGGACGCAATGAATGATCGTTGGGAAACTTCTCTTTTAACCCTTTAAGTCTGTTGCATAGAAGTCAGCCCTACTGATAACTTCTATTTTCCATTCCCTTGTCCCTCACTTTCTCTTTGGTAGTCATTTTCTAATCATCATTCCCATTGTTGTTAGGTGGCTATTGATTTTCCAGTGATGACATATCTTTTTTTTTTTTTTTTTTTTTTTTGAGACGGAGTCTCGCTCTGTTGCCCAGGCTAGAGTGCAGTGGTGCAATCTCGGCTCACTGCAAGCTCCGCCTCCTGGGTTCACGCCATTCTCCTGCCTCAGCCTCCCGAGTAGCTGGGACTACAGGCGCCCGCCACTGTGCCCGGCTAATTTTTTCTATTTTTAGTAGAGACGGGGTTTCACCATGGTCTCGATCTCCTGACCTTGTGATCCGCCCGCCTCGGCCTCCCAAAGTGCTGGGATTACAGGCGTGAGCCACCGCGCCCGGCCGACAATCTTTAAACAGTAGTTTACTTTCCCCAGGCTTTAGGTCATTCTGGGGCTCTGTCCACCTATATGAGCCCAGTACATATTTCACATGCTAAAGCTCTAAGTAAACTCTAAATAACAGAATACATGATGCGTGAAAATGTGCTCACAAGTAGCCTCACTCAGTGAATATGTAAGTACTAAAAGGAACTTTCTGGAGACTTTGGCTTAAAACAGTAACTCTACTGAAGGGAATTTCAGACAGAATAGGAAACAATGGGTTATTTTGAAGCAGATATGATCTTGTGCCCCCTCATGGATTCTCACATCCTCCAACTGCTGATAAGATTGTGATTAAATATTTTCTGTCAAGAAATTGCTGGAGAAAATTGCTGAGCCATAACTATACTCCCAAGGCTACGAGGAACAAGCAGCCAGCCTGCTGATGTGAGTTTGTGTCTGTCTTGATGACATACATCTAATTCTATCTTGAAAGATTTGCTTGAATTGTCTTTTCATCCATTTCTTGATCCCTCTTAATTTTTCTCCCTAAATTACATCTTCATACATGTTCTCTTTCTGAAGAATAAAACATTCCCTTACTTCAAGTAGTAAAACCAGTCAAAAAATCTCTCCTTGTATAAGTTTTCACATTTGTAACTATTGTCATTCTCTCCAGAAAAACAAAATAGTCTTTTTTCTTTTTTTTTGTGGAAAATTCAGTGTAGTTTTAACGACCAAGTGTAGAGGAAAGCGTGAGCAGAGATGATTCTGTTAGAAGGCTCTGGGAATAACTTAGTCACAGAGAAATGGGAAGTTTCTGTTGTTCCTCAACAACAGGGAGTGTGGACATCACCCTGAATCGTAGACACACATTGAAGTCAGGGAGACATCCTGTCACATTTGCACTATCTTCATGTAACATGGTGGGACTTGATAGGCAAAGCTGTAACACTGTTTGCCATTTACCATTCCCATTCCCAGGGTAGACAGAAGCCTTCCTGGTGATACTGCAGGCCTCATCCCTGTGGGGCTGCTTCAGCTCCTGGTTTGCCCGTGCAGGGAGGGTTATGCTCTGCCCCCTCATCCTCAGATGGAAACTAAGCCACAGTCGCTGACCCGGGGCTATGAGTTGTCCATTCCCTGAAAATTCTATGCTCCTTGAAAGAAGTGGCAGTGGCTGGTAGAGATCCTCTTGGAAACTTTGGCAGGCTCCTATAGGTGAGTCATAGCACAGACCCTGAGGATGTGGAGCAAAGACATGCCGTCTTTCGTGGATAACCTCTCTCCATGTGAGGAAAAACGTCTGGCTTGCTAGTGAACCTTAGTAGAGAGTGAATGCTTAACCATGGCCTCTAATTTTCTTTTCTTTTTTTATACTTTAAATTCTAGGGTACATGTGCACAATGTGCAGGTTTGTTACATATGTATACATGTGCCATGTTGGTGTGCTGCACCCATTAACTCGTCATTTACATTAGATATATCTCCTAATTCTATCCCTCCCCCCACCACCCCACAACAGGCTGCAGTGTGTGATCCTCCCCTTCCTGTGTCCAAGTGTTCTCATTGTTCAATTCCCATCAATGAGTGAGAACATGAGGTGTTTGGTTTTCTGTTCTTGAGATAGTTTGCTGAGAATGGTGGTTTCCAGCTACATCCATGTCCCTACAAAGGACGCAAACTCATCCTTTTTGATGGCTGCATAGTATTCCATGGTGTATATGTGCCACATTTTCTTAATCCAGTCTGTCATTGATGGACATTTGGGTTGGTTCCAGGTCTTTGCTATTGTGAATAGTGCCACAATAAACATACGTGTGTTTGTGTCTTTATTAAAGCATGATTTATAATCCTTTGGGTATATACCCAGTAATGGGATGGCTGGATCAAATGGTATTTCTAGTTCTAGATCCTTGAGGAATCACCACACTGTCTTCCACAATGGTTGAACTAGTTTACAGTCCCACCAACAGTGTAAAAGTGTTCCTATTTCTCCACATCCTCTCCAGCACCTGTTGTTTCCTGACTTTTTAATGATCACCATTCTAACTGGTGTGAGATGGTATCTCATTGTGGTTTTGATTTGCATTTCTCTGATGGTGAGTGATGATGAGCGTTTTTTCATGTGTCTGTTGGCTGCATAAATGTCTTCTTTTGAGAAGTGTTTGTTCATATCCTTCACTCACTTTTTGATGGGATTGTTTTTTTCTTGTAAATTTGTTTGAGTTCTTTGTAGGTTCTGGATATTAGCCCTTTCTCAGATGAGTAGATTGCAAAAATTTTCTTCCATTCTGTAGGTTGCCTGTTTACTCTGATGGTAGTTTCTTTTGCTGTGCAGAAGCTCTTTAGTTTAATTAGATCCCATTTGTCCTTTTATTATTTTTTCTTTATACTCTTATAGTAATTTTACAAAATTAGGACTCTGAAAATGAAAAATGCCTATCTCTGCCTTGGGGTATATGACTGATAGTGAATATTTACCATAAAACCAGTGGTTTTAATTTATCCACCACTAACTTTATCTTTAATAATATGAAATTGGAAATGCCCATATTCTGTGGTGACAGTTTTGCTTCAATTGCTATGAGCTCATATAAGTAATTGAAGAGACTTATAAAGGCAGTTATTTGCTATGTTCATTGTGAAAAATAATATCTAGTAAGTGTGGTTTTTCTAATGACAGCATGATCTCCCAAAAGTAATACTGGAGAAACTTAGAAAGCCAGAGAGAAATTCTGATTTTAGGAAGCAGCCATAATTGTATGAGAAATTCCTGGGGAGATTAAAGACTATCTTAAGCTGGCTTATGAAGGATAGGGTAGTTTGTGGGTAGTTGCAGCCAGGGAAGAGGGCAGGTTAAGATGACAGTGAGGGCTTTGATTGGATAACTTTTTTTTTTTTTTTTTTAAACTTAAGGTATTAAGGTATAAATTGTCCCCATCACCTTTTCTCATCAGTTCTCCTGCCTCACATGATAACCAGTGTTGTGATTTTTATCACCATAGATGGGTTTGACCTATTCTTAAACTTAACATACACAGAATTATAAAGTATATACCTTTCTCTGCCCAGTTTTTCTTTTACATAGCATGTCTGTGAGATTCATCCATGTTGTCAAATGTACCTGAGTTTATTCCATTTTATTGCTAGATCATGTTCCATTGTATAAATAGAGCACAACTTTTTTTTCCCTGTCTTCTCTAGATGGACATTTGAGTTATGTCTCGTTTTAGGCTATTATGGATAAACCATGCATGGATTTTTTTTTTTTTTTTTTTTTTTTTTTTTTTTTTTTTTTTTTTTTTTTTTTTTATGAGACGGAGTCTCACTCTGTCGCCCAGGCTGGAGTGCAGTGCTGCGATCTCGGCTATGGATATTCTTTTGTGATGCTTTTTGTGGATATAAGCTTCTACTTACAAAGCAAACTGTTTGGAGTGGAAATTCTGGGTCATAGTATGGGGCAAAATGTATCAAATTTTATAAGAAACTTTCAAAGAGTTTCCCAACACGGTTGTATCATTGTTAACATTTATCAGCAATGTATGAGAGTTCCAATTGCTCCACATTCTTTTCAAGATTTGGTATTGATAGTCTTTTTAAATGGAAACAGTATATTGAGGGTGAGGCAATATCTTCTGTTTCTTCATTTTCGATTCTCTCATAACTGGACTTTGAGTAGTATCACATGTGCTTATTGGTCATTTCTAGAAATTTTTGTTTTTTTGTTTTTTTTGAATTGCTAACATCTTTTGCTCACTTAAAAATTTGAATTGTCTATCTTTTCATTTTGATTTAAGCCAAGTTTTTAATATTTGTTACTATGTCCAAATCCTTTTTCAGATATATTTATTGCAAATATTTTCTGCCCATCTGCTGGTTTGCCTTTTCATTTTCTCAACAGAGTTTGGGCAAATAAAAGTTTTTAATTTTGTTGAAGTTCAGTTTATCCATGTTTTCTTTAATGGTTAGTGCTTTTTGTGTCCTATCTAAAATATTTTCTTAAACTGGTTCTTCTACATTTTCTTCTAGACGATTTGGAGTTTTCTTTTTGATGTTTAGGTACACAGTGCACTCAAATTAATTATTTACTGGTGTGAAATATAACACATTTTTAACACTTTTTTTTGATATAGATATCTAGTTTTCCCAGCACAATTTGTTTAAAAACATCTCTATTATACTACATTGCTAACTATTTTAAAAGTCAGTGAATCCTAATGCATTGATGTACCTTTGCAATCTATTCTCTTCCATTGACTGATTCGACAATCCACATTTTAATTCCACACGATTTTAGTGCAGCACTTTCGAGTGAGTCCTAAAATTGGATATACAAATTTGCCAACTTCTTTTCCAAGGATATCTTTATCATTATCATTTTGTTGCATTTTCAAATAAATTTTAGAAAAAAACTTTTCAATTTCTACAAAGAAGAAAATACTGGGGATTTAATTGGGGTAGCATATGAAAACATTTTTAAGAAGAGTTGACATTTTGGTATTTAACACTCAATTTCATGGTATACTTTTATTTATTGCTTTAGTGTATTTAGTTTCTTACAACAATGTTCCCTAGTGTCCACTGAGGGAGGTTTTTACATCTTTTATTAAAATTATTACTGAAAGTATATGTTATATTTTGGAGCTCTTCTAAAGGACATTATTTACATTTTATCATCTAATGTTTATTGCTTCCACTTAGATATAAAACTGGTTTCTTTCATATTTACTTTGTATCTTGAGACTTTGCTAAATTTCTCTATAAGTTCTAGTAAAATAATTTTGTAATTTTCTTTGGAATACATACCATATTATCCTATCAGAATAATTAGAGTTTTATTTCCTTATTTCCCATCTTGATGCTTTTATTTTCTTTTTGGTTTTCTCTATGGATAGGTTCTGAGTACAGTGTTTAACATGAGTGGTAAGATGGATCCCTTTGTCTTCCAAGTGATTAATATTATAAGACTGATGTATGACTATAATCAAATATATTTAAAAATTAATACAGGCATATATGTCTTATTGTGCTTCACTTTATTGTGTCTTTTATAAATTGAAGATTTGTAGCAACCCTGCATCAAGAAAGTTTATTGACACCATTTTTCCAATGGCATATATATATATATATGTATATATGTTATAGTGATCTGTGATCTTTGATGTTACTATTGGAATTGTTATGGGACACCATAAACTACCCACATATAAGATGTGGAATAATAAATGTTGTATGTGTTCTGCCTGTTATACTGTCTGGCTGTTCACTGTCTCCCTCTCCTTGGACAGTCCTATTCCTTGAGACACAGCAATATTGAAATTAGGCCAGTGAATAGCTCTGCAATGGCCTCCAAATGTTTACATGAAAGGAAGGGTCATGGGTCTCATACTTTAAATCAAAAGTTAGTAGTGATTAAGCTTAGTGAGGAAGGCATATCAAAAGCCAAAATAGACTGAAAAGCTAGACCTCTTGCACTGAAGAGCGAAGTTGTGAATGCAAAGGAAACGTTCTTGAGGAAAATTTTAAGAGCCGCTCCAGTGAACACATGAATCATAAGAACGCAAAACAGCTTTGTGTCTGATACAGAGAAAGTTTTCGCGGTCTGGAAAGAAGACCAACCAGCACAACGTTCCCTTAAGCTAAAGACAAATCCAGAGCAAGACTCGGTCTCTTTTCAATTCTGTGAAGGCATGAGAAAGGCAAGGAAGCTGCAGAAGAAAAGTTGGAAGCTAGCAGAGGTTGGTTCATGAGGTTTAAAGAAAGAAGCCATCTTCATAATACAAAAGTACAGGGTGAAGCAGCAAATGCTGACTGACCTTCTGTAGCAAGTTATCCCAAACATCTAGCTAAGATAATTAATGAAGGTGGCTACATTAAACAACAGATTTTCATTGTATACAATCCATCCTCCTGTTGGAAGAAGATGCCATCTAGGACTTTCATAGCTGGAGAGAAGGGGACAGTGCCTAGCTTGAAAGCTTCAAAGGGCAGGCTAACACTTTTGCTAGAGGCTAATGTAGCTGGTGACTTTAAGTTGAAGCTAATGCTTAGTTACTATTCTGAAAATCCTAGGGCCCTTAAGAATTACACTAAATCTATTTTGCTTGTGCTCTGTAATTGAAAACACAAAGCCCGAATGTCAGCATATTTGTTTATAGCATGGTTTACTAAATATTTTAAGACCACCATTGAGAACTATTACTGATAAAAAAATTCCTTTCAAAATATTACCACTCATTGACCATACATCTGATCACCCAAGGTATATCATGAAGATGCACAAGGAGATTAATGTTATTTTTATACCTGTTAACAGAACATCCATTCTGCAGCCTATGGATTAGGGAGTAATTTTGACTTTCTAATCTTATTATTTAAGAAATATATTTCATAAGGGTATTGCTGCCAAAGATAGTGATTCCTCTGATGGATCTGGGTGGAATAAATTGAAAACCTTTTAGAAAAGATTCAACATTATAGATGCCATTAAGAACATTTTGGACTCATGAAAGGAGGTCAAAATACCAACATTAATAGGAGTTGGAAGAAGTTGAGTCCAGCACTCATGGATGACTTTGAGGGGTTCAAGACTTCAGTGGAGGTAGTTCACTGCAGATGTGGTGAAAATATCAGGAGAACCAGAATTAGAAGTAGAGCCTGTGATGTTACTGAATTGCTTCAACCTCATTATATAATTTAATGGATGAGGAGTTACTTCCTATGGTTGGGCAAGAAGGTAGCTCTTGAGGTGGGTTCTACTCCTGGTGAAGATGCTGTGAACATTGTTGGAATGACAACAAAGGATTTAGAATGTTACCTAAATTTAGTTGATAAAACAGTCACAGGGTTTGAGAGGATTAACTCCAATTTAGAAAGAACTTCTACTATAGGTAAAATACTATCAAACAGCATCACATGTTACAGAGAAATTGTTCATGAAAGGAGGAGTCAATCAATGCAGCAAACTTCATTGGTGTCTTGATTTAAGAAATTGCCACAGCCACCTCACCTTCAGCAACCACTACCCTAATCAGTCAGCAGTCATCAAGTTTGAGGGAAGTCCTTCCACCAGCAAAAAGATTACAATTCACTGAAGGCTTAAATGATTGTTAGCATTTTATAGCAATAAACTATTTTAAAAATTGTGTACTTTTTCTAGACATAATGCTTTCCTTACTTAACAGACTGAAATATAGGGTAACATATCTTTTCTATACACGGAGAATCTTACAAATTTGTGTGGATCCCTTTTTTTTTGTGATTGCAGTGGTCTGGAATTGAGCTTGCAATATTGCCAGGGTATGCGTTTATCAAAAATAGTTACTAGTTCCATATAATTTTAACTAAATGGCACTAGCTAAAGTTTGATTTTGAAGAAAATGATAGCTTAATTAAGAAGCAGCAGCCAGTGATAATAAAAGTATTGCATGTTAAAAGTAGAATATGACAGAGGTAATGCTATCTTTATAAGAAACAGATAGTTTTGAATACATAAGTGATGAAATTACAATTTAAAAAATAAGTAATCTAAGTATTAAACTTAATAAGTAAGATAAACCAAAAGGGAGCAATTCCAAATTTCAAAATGCACATTTCCTCACATCTTAACATTTCTGAAATCAGGATGCATCTTGCTATACATAAGCATGAATTGTTACAAGTTTTCATAGATAGTGGTGATATTTATAATAAATATTATTTTTGATTCAATGGAATATAATTATAAAGGGAAAATTAGTGAAATACCTAATAGAATTTAGAACATTTTAATAAAACCCAAGATTACAAAAAATAAACTAAAGCCAAATACAGAACTGAAAATAGGTAACTAGCTATATAAATTGTAAAAAATAGCAGTGTGCTAATAAATTTGAACACCTAATTGAAATAGGTTTCAGAAACATAAAAGAGTGCAAAAAAGTATAGAGAGTTTAGATATATCAATAAGTACTGCAGAGAAAAAGATTTTAGTGTAAGGTCTGTCCCTCAAAGACACTAATAAAAAACCAGTTAATTCTTATATTTATGAGTTTTTCTAGAAAATAGAAAAAATTAATTTCACCTCATTTTTTGAAGCTAGTGCAATCTTAATGCTAAAGTTTATTAAAGACATTTAAATGTCAGAAAAAAGTTAAGTCATTCCCTTAACAAACTACATTAGAAATGACTACTGCAGTCTGTTATCAATTGGAGAATTGTTGCTTTGAAGAACTACTAGACCTGTAGCAGAATGTATATAAGTGAAAAGTGAATCTTACCATTTGTATTCTGGTTTTGTTTATTGCTAGATTACAATCATGCATCAACTGACTACACATATTTAGATAAAAGACATATTAAATACATTATTATCCAAATGTATTAAACAGTAAAAAAATTATGTCAGGATCTAGAAAAACTTTGCCTGAGGAATGAAAACATGGTTCCACATTAGAAAATGTATCAGTGCAGCTTATCACAGGGACAAACTAAAGGAGAAATACCACATAATTGTCTTAAATGATGCAAAAGAAAACCTAATTAGATCAAGGACGAGGTGAGGATGCATTTTATCACTACTACAGGTTCACATTGTGCTGAAGTTCTTGCCAATACTATGAGGACATAAAGTGAAATAAGAGGGGGAAAATGTGGAGAGAAAAGACAATCATCTCCTTATTTTTAGATGACATTATCATCTGTCTAGAAAAAGCGAGAGACTAAAAAGACCAACTAGGAAGCAATAAGATAATTTACAAGATTGCCAGTTACAAAAGCAACTTAATTTTAGTTCTCTACAATAACAAAAACACTAGTAAGCTATAATAAAAATATGTCAATTGATAATACCTATAAAGCATCTGAAATTAGTCATAGTTATTTGAAGAATCCTTTGGAGAAAATCTTAAAACTCTAACTTAGGATGTGATGGTTAATTTTATGTGTCAACTTGGCTAGGCCGTAGTTCTGAGACATTTGGTCAAACATTATTCTAAATCTTGCTATGAAGCTATTTTCTAGATGAGACTAGCATTTAAATCTGTAGACTTTGAGTAAAGCAGATTACCTCTGTAGGGTGTCAGGGCCTCATTCAATCAGTTGGAAGCATTAATAGAAAAAAGACTGATCTCTCTCAAAGAATTTGAGATTCTGCTGGCAGATAGATGGCCTTTGGGCTTGAATGGTAACAGCTCTTCCCGTGGTCTCCAACCTGCAGGTTTACTCTGTAGATTTCAGATTTGCCTCCACAATTGTGTGAGCCAGTTCCTTAAATTCAATCTCTGTCTCTATCTCCATTATATATTTATATATTTATAACATATAGATATATGTAGGAATATATCTATAATATTTATAGATATTTATAGACAATAAATGTATAAAATATATAATATATTAAATATACAAATATCAATAAAATTGATATTTTTAAATTAAAATTTATTATCTTCAAATTAATCTACATAGCAAAATCCAAATACAAATTCCAAATTGATTATTAAATAACTTGATACATTAAAATTTTATGTTGAGTAACAAATATCGAAGTAAAATAATAAAATGTCAAAGAATAATAATGAAGAATAAGAAAGGCAAGGTAGTTGCTTTGTGGTTAATAAACTGTTCCACCAAGCATTCAGTAAAATAGTGGACACTGTCTGAAGAACAGATAAACAGTCCAATAGATACAATAGAAATGAAGATATTTGATTAAAGAAAACAGCACCACAAATTAATGGATCAAGCAGATTGGTCAGTATGTGGTATTGTAAAAAATAGTTCATGGCATAGAGAAAAAAAATAAAACTAGCAACACCTCTAACAAAGTGAAACTCTAGACAGAGTAAAGACATAATTGGGATATATCATGATATAAAGTTAGTGGAAGAAAATGTGGAGACATAACTGTGAGCTAACATAGGGTGTCAGATTGTCAAATCAGGTTCACACGAATTAGTTCAAACTTTAATAATCCCAAGGATACAGGCAATAAAGAGGCACAGTGGAGATGGAAAGAGCTCTGGGACATCCCATGTGGCCCGCCAGGTCCTTCTTTTCATATCAGACAAGCTGTGGCCCAGAAATAACAGGAGAGTTCTCCAGGTGGGGTATCATGGGTTATTACCTCACAGAGAGTAATACTTAAGTTATTTCCATTTTATAACCCAGAAACTTACAGAGCTAATAATGACATTTTCCTGGAAGCCATTTTTTCAAAACTCCATTGCATTCTGGGTTTGTGATGAGCAATCTGCAGTTAGGGATATCCTACTAAGAATATTAAAAATTACACAGTATCTTTTTTTTTTTTTTTTTTTTTTTTTTTTTTGGCAAACATTGTTAGTCAATTTACACAGCTGTCCCCCTTACAAGTAGATTGGACGTAGTCACCTGCTTTTTTTCTTTCTCCTAGGGAGCTTTCCTCCTACAAAGGAAGTGAATGAATCATAGAACAACTGCTTTTCTATTTCCCAACCTAGGGATTGAGAAAGATGCTACATAGAACTTGAAAACTACGAACCATGCAGTTAAAAAAAGGAACAAAAGTAGATTACTTAGCAGTAATGATTTTCTCCAGTGAAGAACACATGGACTAAGCTAGCAGAGATATGGTAAGAAGGAAAATGGAATTGGCTCGTGTATCTGTAGGTTCCATATCAGTGTATTCAACCGAATGGGGAATGAAAATATTTTTTTAAAAATTGTATCTATAGCGAACATGTACAGACATTTTTCTTGTCATTATTCCCTAAACAGTACAGTAAAACAATTATTTAGATAGCGTTTACATTGTGTTAGGTATTATACGTAATCTAGAGATGATTTAAAATATATGGGAGGATGTGCACAGGTAATATGCAAATACTGCCCCATTTTATATCAGGGACTTGAGCATCTGTGAATTTTGGTATCCACAAGAGGTTCTGGAACCAATTTTCCATGGATACAGAGGGACAGTTTATTTGTAATGTCTACACTGACAAAAAGTCATATGAGGAATGAGCAAGAAATTCTTACAAATAAAACAGAAAAAGACACCTTATAGAAAAAGGAACAAATTAGGATATAGAACAGTAATAAGTCTTAAAATCTGATGGCTTAAAATAACAAAGGTTTGTTTCTGGCTCACACTGTGCATCAGAGGTGATCTGGTGTTTCTGCTGTCCAGACGACAGGGTGGTATAGGAGCCACAATCTGGAAGGCTGTCACTATGATAGAAGGAAAAAGTGCCTGTGTCCAAATATGCACTGCCACTTTAATTTCCTACCTGCAAGCGAGACATATTATTTCTGCTCATATTTCATTAGTCAAAGTAAATAACACAGTTACAAATAAATGTAATAGAGAGCAGAAGTGAACTCTTACCCTCTGCTTTGATGGTAAAAGTAAATAAAATATTTATGAACAACCCTAATGACTACACGTATAATAACAAATCAAAAATTATGAAACATAGAAAAATATACTAATTAGTGAGTAAAGAAATGCAAATGAAAACAAAAAACGAGATCTTGCTATACACCTATTGATTAGAAAGTATTAGAAAATTAGACAATGCTGAGTACTGACAATCATGTGGAAATATAAACATTTTCATGTACTAGTGATGGCTGTATTCACTGATGTAGCCATCCCATCCTGGGAAACGCTATGGCAATACTTGGTGTAATTTGTATACCTGAACCTCACATGCTCCACCAGTCCTCTTCCTGGGAAATGTTCTCACAGATGCACGGCTATCCTTTGAGAACACTCAGTCTGATACTATTTGTGATGGTGAAACTTTCAGGCAAATGGTACCTATTACTAGGCAAGTGGGAGGATGAGTAAAATGCGTGAATTATGCTATTGAATATGATGCAACAGTTACAGTCAGAGACTATGTGATGATTTTAGAAACTTATTGCTTACTGAAAAAAGGGACATACAATATAACTACTGTAAATTTGAACATATGTACACTAAAACAACAATACACATTTTGATAGACTTACTCAAATGAAAATATATACATTTTGAATATGTTTGAAAGGAAAAGCAAGTAATCAAACCAATCTAACACCACAACCACCACAAGAGAGGGTTTGCATGTGCCAGTGAGTACAATGTGCTATCGACCATTTGAATCTGAAGAAATACCACTACCACCAGTAAGCCTCTTTCGCTACAATTTGAGATGCTCTAATGTTTTTTTTTTAATTTACTGTAGAAACTTTTAAAAGAGTAAAGGAAATAGCACAATATCCTCACCTGACACCTCACCAACTTCGACATATTTGAATATTTTGCCAATCATGTTTACTCTAGAACACTTTTTTATCCCTAAAATATTCTAAAGAAAATCCCAAATATGTAATTTCAGTGCATAGACTGTTTTACCTGTTTATACACTTTCTGACCCACTGTGGATGCTCAGTATTTTGGCTATTATTATTATTGTTCTTCAAGTTTTAGCTTGCATGATGCCTTTGTGAAACTTTTTGATACACTCCATCTGTAGTGATTGAGTTTGACACACCATTCTCTCTCCAGTTTCTGGTAGTGTTACAAAATCTCTATCAGTATGTGATGAACTTTTTAGTTTATTAATCTGTTTACTCTGTATGAAACTACTAAGCAAATTCAGGATTGATCAGTCTTAACATTCAGATAAAGTAGAAGTAGCTTCAGTTATATTCTTCATGGGATTTCCTTTTCCACATGCCATAAAATATAAAATCCAAGAACATTGCGTACATTTCTCTGCTCATTTAATTGTTGTCATTAGTGTCACATTATTTGTGCTTATATCATAGTTTTTCTAAGGAAATGGAGTCACCACTTTTAATACACAGCTAAATCTTTAATACACATCTAAATATCATGTCATTTTTGTTGCCACCTCCACTCCCACTGGTCTAAGCTACATCAAATTTTGAAGATCATAGGTAAGTTTGCATCTTTTTTCAGTTGGAGGCTAAGCTTTCTCCCCCACCATCACACCCACACACTTATGTTGTCAATCTACGATATTGTTCCACAAGTGAGTTTCTTGTAGGAAGCATATAGTTAGGTCAGATTTTTATTATCAATCCTGTCAATCTCTGCTTTTAAATTGGTGTATTTAGACCAGTTATACTTAAAGTCAATATTGCTGTGTTGAGGCTAAATCCTTCCATTTTTTGGTTTGTTTTCTGTTTGTTTTGTGTTCAATTCCTCCCTTTCTCTCTTTTTTTTTTCCTTGTGGGTTACTCAAACATTTCTTACAATTCCATTTTATTATCTATGTTCTGTAGTACTTTTATCTGTATATTTGTGAATACTGGTTACTCTATATATTATAATATACATGCATAGCCTATCACAGTCTACTGGAACTGACACTCTTAACACTTTCAGTGAAGGTTAGAAATCTGTCTTCCATTTAGATCACTTTACACACTCCATTTTGAAAATGTAAATGTCTTAAAATACTTTTTCCTATGTACACTGAACACCACATCAGCTAATATTATCATTTTTTGCTAGTTGATATTAAAAACTCTTGAGGGGAAGGACAGTTCATTTTTTTTTTTTTGTATCTAACTTTACCCATTCCATTGTTCCTTCTTCCTTCCTCAATCTCAGCCTCTTTCCATTGGCATTTCTTTTCAGTTCAGATGACTTCTGTTAGACATTCTTAAGAGTATTTTGCTAGCAACAAATTTTCTTAGTTTTATTTCATGGGAGAATGTCTTTCTTTTCCCCGTTTCTGAAGGTTATTTTTCTAGGAATCTTCGGATAAAGAACTCAGAATTGATAGTTCTTTTTTTTTCAGCACTTGAGAATGGCTTTCATTGTTTCAGATGAATTGCTATTAAATATGGTTTTCATATAGATAACTTGTTATTTCTCTCTGACCTCTTTCAAGATTTTTTCTTTAGTTTTCATAAGATTGGTTGTGATGCATCTTGAAGTAGATTTCTTTGGATTTATTCTATTTGGAGTTCATTCAGTTTCTTGAAACTGTAATTCCATTGAAACTGTAATTCCTAATTCCACTGCTAAATTTGCCAAATTAGCTATTATGCCCTTGAATACTATTTTCAGCACTACTTTGTTTATCTTCTTTTGGGACTTCAGTGAAACAAATGTTAGATTTGTTTTTTGTCCCTCAGGTCTGTCCTTGAGGCTCTGTTCATTTATTTTTATTTTCTCACTCTTGTTCAGATTGAAGAATATCAACTGATCTGTATTCGAGTTCATTCCTTCCTCTGTCAACTTCAATTTACTACAGAACACAACCAGTGAGATTTTAATATTGGTTATTTTGCTTTTTAAATTATTTAATTTCCTTTTGCTTTATTTTTTTACATATTTGATTTATTTGCTGAGATCTTCTATCTTTAAAATGTGTTTCTAGATTGTTTATAATTGTACAGTGTTGTTAAGATTACTGCTTAAAATTGTCAAGTGATTTCACTATATTAGTTATATTAGTGTTTGTGCCTGTTGATTATATTTTCTCATTTAATTTGCGGTTGTCCTAGTTCCTAGTGTAAGGAGTGACATTTTATTGTACTGTGGATATTTTGGGTATTATGTATCTGAATGCAGTCTCCATTTTTAGCAAGCAATCTCTGTGGTTAGCTGTAATATATCAGTATGAGAGCGGGGTGAATGTTCAGCTTCTTTCTAGGCCTTATAGACACCACCCTGGGGAAAGCGGACTGCTGTCTCTTACCACCTGACTGCAGTTCGGTGGAGTATAAGCTCAGCTCTCCTCTGGGGTCCACTAACAGGAAAACAGGAGAAGCAGAGGCCAACTCACATTGCCTTGCTCCACTTTTCATCTGCGATATGCAGGAAAAAGATGGAAAACCCTGGGAACCCATCTCTGTGTCATTCTTCAAGTGCCAACGTCCTTAGACTGTCCACTTTCTTATTATGCCTCTTAGAATTTTTCTATGGTTTTGTGTTATATTATATTCAGGGATTTATTTTTATTTTTATTTTATTTTTGTTATAAGAAGGAGGACCTGGGAGGAATAGGGCTATTCTATCTTGGCTAGAACTGTAAGTCCATTTAAGATTGCCTCCCCACCTCCCAACAAAGGTTTTTGTCAGTTTCTTACAATCTCCTTATTCTAACTGTCTCTCCTTATCCTACCTGTCATTATCTCACTATTATTAATAATTTCTTCCCTAATGTTTTCCATAGTTACATTAATTCAGTTATTTGTTAATTATACCATAATTGTTATACTAGCATAATTTTTTATTAAGATAATCAATCTTATTTAGATGCAGAGAAACTCAAATTTGAGGGTCATGTGGAAAAATAAGTTATAATCTCTGGGTGGGGGGTAGGGAATTGACTAAAATAATTGAAATGGCTACAGGTAAGAGATGGTATCAAAGAGAGTCAATGAAGGATGGTCCGGGTTTTAAGGGAAGCATGTTCTATGCGGTGATTTCAGTCTGATAAAAAGTGTGTAGAGAATGTGAATACCCCTTCAGACAATAGCAAGAATTCCACTCTGGCTGAAAAGCAATATTCATGTAGCTGAACAAGAGATGATTAAAAGTTTGATTATATGGTAGACGATCTTTAAGTCTGCAGAAGACGTTAGACTTAATTCAGTAGGCAGTGGGGAGACATCAGACATTTTCATCATTGGGAGAAGATGGTTAGAATCTGACACTGGTGTGCTAGTGGAATCTACTATCTACCTAAATAACAATCCCTCATGTCTTTCATAGAGATTACATTCATTAAATCCCACAGAGATTTGAGGAAAAAGATGATTTTCCTGTTAAAAACTTGCTTTAAAATAAGAATGCAGACCTCCTCCTCAAATTCAACTATTTAATTAATTAACTCTAGCAGTTAGCACACATTTTTTTTTTCATGTAATGGAATATGTGTTTTTTTAAAAAAATAAGTACTATATAACTTAGGAAACAGAAATGACATTTAATTTACAGAATATCTCTCAGTAAAATATGATTATCAGAGAAGTAAATTTCTAGCCTATGATTTTTGTTTTTAGTCCTCATAATCTTGTTTAGTTTAGTATTCCTTAGAGTTCACACCTATCCTGTTTCTGGGGAGATACTCAAGGCCATTGCACAGTGGACTAAAATGATGCAAATTTTCCTTTTCATTATTTCTTACTGTCACCAAGAAAAGACTAAATTGTGTTGAAATATCTGTTTTATTACTCTAAATAGTTAAAAACTCTCTTTTACGCAATACACATGATATAGGGAATATAAAAAGAATGGAGTTTTTTTTTTTTTTTTTGTAACCTAAATAGAACACAGAATTACCTAGATAATGGATGAATATTTCATTCCTATATGTGCATAGCTGAGCACATATGTAATGAACCATTTGTGTAAATCCTCTCATTGGTAGAATCTAAACTTGATTACAATGGAGTCTGTAAAATGCAATTTGCAGTCTTCCTGTTATTGCAATTTATGGGCTCAGTAGAGAATAGAGATGCTATTGAGTACAAATGGACAATCTGTAGAGGAAAAGAATTAAGATAATTGGTCGGGCGAGGTGGCTCACGCCTGTAATCCTGGCACTTTGGAAGGCCGAGGCAGGTGGATCACCTAAGGTCAGGAGCTCTAGACCAGCCTGGCCAACATGGTGAAACCCTGTCTCTACTAAAAATACAAAAATTAGTCAGGCATGGTGGCAGGTATCTGTAATCCCAGCTACTCAGGAGACTTGAGGCAGGAGAATGGCATGAACCCGGGAGGCGTAGCTTGCAGTGAGCCGAGACCACGCCACTTTATTCCAGCCTGGGCAACAGCGTGAGACTCTGTCTCAAATACATAAATAGACAAATAAGAATTAAGATAACTAAAATTTCACTATCAAAAATTTATTTTTTTCCTTTTTTAAATTCACATTTTCCACAAAGCAGCAAATTAACATAGGATATACTGTTCTGTGTGTTTTACATTTAATGCTTAAAATGAAATTAAAAGGTCGTATAATTAGTTAGAAAGGATGCTCAATGCACGTAGCATGGTGCCGCATGCAAAGTGCTGGCCTCGAAGACAGGCAATGGTTCTAATACTAGCCCTGGTAATTCTTAACTGTGATTTTTCTCCCATCATTTACTTTCTCCTGTGATGAATATTAGCTAGAAATAAGGGTAGACTAATTCATTCTTTACACTATCTTAAGAACAGTAGGAGAAATTTGGAACAAACTAGTTGGACAGTCAAAAACCTAAGGATCTTTGATATATTAAAATTTCAAAAATCCTAATTATTTTCCTTAAAGTAGAAAAGAAAGCCAAAGTTTAGTTAAATAATGATTGATTTAGTTAAATAATTATTAGATTTAGTGGTAAATATACTGGTATATTGTCTATATCTCTGTTAAATCTACTCTAAAACCCGTGTATGCCTTACCACATTTATTATAGATTGTAGTTAAATAATTCATACTGAGTTGAGAAACATTGTATTTTACAGAAAATGCATAATCTGGTCTTCTCATGGGAGCAGTTAAAATGTAAGTTAGAGTAAGTTATCTCCTCATGCAATACCCTCTTAAAGCTTCATACCTCACTTTAAGTAAAAACCAAAGTCCTGACAATAACTTATACATAGGAAAGCCATTCAAATCTATTTTACTAGGACAGTTCGAGTTAGTGCCTGCTACCTCTGTGTAATTATTAATAGCACCCCCTTACATGCTTTCAAGAGTCCTGTTCAAATGGTAAGTAATGGCCACCTTATTTGTGAGACATTCCATAAGCTGACCCCTATAACCTCTCAGATCTCAGCTCCCACTACTCCAGAAACACAGCTGTGTTCTTCACACAGATGAGGCCCAGGCCCACCTCCAGACCTCTGCCCTTGCAGTTTCCCCTGTTCAGAATGCCTTTCCTTCTATATCTGCACAGCTTACTTCCTCACTTCTTTCAGGTCTTACTCAGTGGGATCTCCTTGTCCATCATACCAGTCACAGTCTACTGAAAACAGAAAGCTCATGCCAGATTTTTAAAGAGATAATTTAATAGAAAAAGTGTTATATGGATATAAAGACTTGTTAACTAACTGACTGCAAAAGGCTCCATGAAAACATGAAAGTATCACAGAGGTAACAGCTGCCATCCCTGGTGCTGGGGAATGAAAGGGAAAAGGCTGGAATTAAAATTTAGGAGCTTGGAGAATGAACCTCACAAAGCTTGGTCCCAGATGGCTGAGGAGAGGGTGCTGCTCATCTGATGTTGCTGTCTCTGAGCTTAGAGAAAGGCACCCATTTGGCCACGGCTAGGGAACCTCTGAGGAAGAGCCACCAGCAACTGGTGAAAGCATTTTACTGAGGATATGAGGATCTGATAAGGCTGTTTCTGCAAGTGTTTGGAAACAAAACAAAACAAAACATCTGGGTACAACTCCTTCAAGTGCAATACCCCATTTCTGCTGGGGTGAAGTGAAGCTAGGGAGACGCTGGCAGAAACCGGAAGCATGCAGGAAGCAGACAGGAAGTAGAAAGTCCCTTCGTCCGCCTCCTATTTCATAGTTTCCTTCTAGCAGTCTGTATCGGAAGAGACTTACAAGAAGACTTCCAGCAAAGCCGAAATGTGGTTTGCAGGGTTTCAGCCCCAGCATCATCAAGAGCCGTACAGAAGGATGAGTGAAACGGAGCCACTGTTTAATACTTGCCATAGCCATCCTCGCTAAAATTTCAATCCCTTCCAACATTTTCTATTTCCTATTTGGCTTTATTTTTCTCCTTAGTGCTTCTAACTTAAGTACTAGATATTTTCCTTATTTTCAGTGTTTATTGTCCATCTGCCTAATTAAAATATGAGCCTAATGATAACAGGAATTTGTGTATGTTTTCTTTAATGCTTTGTTGAACCAAAAAAAAAGTTGCTGGCACAAAAGAGGTCCTTAATAAATGTTTCTGAATATTAATATTAATAATAAACATTTATGTAGTAGGTATTATATTCAAGGTTCTATCCTATGTACTTAATATTTAGCTCCCAAATAGAATTATGTGCTAATCTATTATTATTCTTATCTCATAGTTAAGCAAAGTGATGCATACAAATGTTAAGCAACTTACCTTAGGTCACATAACTAATAAGTTGTAAAGCAAGGGTTTGAATAAAGTCAGCCTGCAGTCTGACTCATCACGCTAAATTGAAAATACAAATGAAAATACTAAATACACTCTTTCCATTACTCATACTTCATGACTATATTGTCCAAAAGCATTACCTTATGTCAGCTATGTGAACAAGCTTAATGATTAAGAAACAATATTGTTATTGGATATCTTTAAAATTCTAATCTTAAAATGAAGGGTAAATACAATTGGCAACAGTGTACCCTTTGAAAGATATTTCTGACTTTAATGAAAGCAAATGTCTCTGGGCTTAAATAACATTCCCAGAGTCAAAATTTCTAACAAAGCGTTTGCTTAGTTCAGTAAAACAAGGATTCAACCAACAATAGTAGTGCCTTCATTACTGTGATGTCAAATTGTTTGCATTATTAGCTCAGACTGCTCAGTATGGTGCACAAAAACTTCTTATGACTCAAACATCTATTTTTCTTGTGATTAATATTTTATTAAGCATTAATAAATACACAAAAGAGTGCCTAAAAAGAATATAACAACATTCATCTTCACAGTCACAGAGGGAGATAATCTTTCTTGATACACAGCATATATACACTACTGTAATATTTATATTGAAGTTTTTCCTTCAAATTTTAAAACTGAGCGAGAACAAAAAAAATTATGTGAAAATATAGTACATTTCATTAACAAAATGGAGAAAATAATTCAGTTTCAAATGACCTGAAATCCTTTAACACCTTTCTGATATGTTTCTTTTTCCTTAAAATGAGGATTTGGATTGTCTTTATAGCTATGTCTATACTCATATGAACCGAGCAGAGCTATATTGGAGTCCTAGTTGTGCATGTGTATTTTAAGGGCCAGACCCAGAGGGTCCCCCTCCACCTCCGGTCACAACCCAGGACTCTGGTGCTTTCCTTGCAACACGTAACTTGTCCAATATCTTTATTTACATTTGTACATCATTGTGGATTTTTTCCAAGCTATGGACGTTTGTATAATTTGCGTCAAGTTTAGGATTTTCAAAATCACAGATACTAATGGCCCTTTTAGTAAGAATAGCCCCCATTTATTGTGAAAAACGTACTTCAATTAGTGCACGTGTTTCACATTTCAACTTCACAGCAAATCTTTGAAGTAAGTGTTCTGATCTTTGTTTTTGAAAACAATGTATGGGTTTATAAGAATTAAATGAGGAACCGAGATCATCAACATAGTTGTTAGTAGAGAGTGTGTAAGCAGGTGTTCCCCGACTTACCCTCTATGGTTAAGTCAAGAACCCAAAGAGAGAAAAGAGAGGCAGAGAGAAATTAAATGAAGGTGTTTAATTTACAATTCTGTGTTCTTTAATGGCCTCTTATTATTGGTTTTCTACTAAAATGCTTAATATTATTAATGCCAATACTTCTTTTGTAGATTGGGATTATTCTGTATCATAGATAAAGGATAAGCAAACTACAGGGCAGAGGAAGTGGATGGAGTTATTTTTACAGCCTCTGCTGGGATGCTTCTGAATGATTTTTCACTTGAGTCCAATTATTATTGAGTTCTCTGTGTTGGGTGTGAATCTGTTCAAAACTCATCTCAAGTACATTGGACTTCGGTTCTCTCCAAAATGTTGAATAAGAGGCTGGTAGCTTGTTTTATTACTTAAACGTAGAGAGGACAGTCCTGTTGCTTTACCTTCAGCTCTGTCTCTATCCCAAGTTAGCTGGTGTGTGTGTGTGTGTGTGTGTGTGTGTGTGTGCGCGCGTGCTCTAATTTGTGAGCTCTCTTGGCTAGACTTAACATGATAGCTTATTCTGCTCTCTCCCTCTTGTAAAGATGATTCATGAGTAATGAACCTGAACTGAAGAGATGCCCCACTGTACAAAGGCATGACTTATTTCATAAAATTTCATTATCCTCCTTTGGAATCAATGTCCTGAGGAGCAGCCATATGTTCACTCCAGATAATTTTATTTTTCTTAAAATTCTGTATTTTGGGAAGAACTTCAAATAGAATTTTAAAAATTCCTAAACAGGGCATTTTAAATGATGTCATTTCTTAAGTAAATTTAAATGAACTTAATTCTGACTGGGATATTACAAGAAAAAAAAAATTTATAAAAATTTCGGTTATTTTATTTCATTCCATAATATCTAGAGTAATTCTTGGTATATGGATTCTAGAAATTATTGTAAATGCTTTCCCCCTTTTTCAGAAGTAGATGAATGGAAGTTTTGTGTTTAGGAATTATAGTTTCTGTTAATGACTATCTGTGGGCACTTGTCTCTCAGCACCAGGTTTCTCCTCTGTACAGTGAGGTGGTAAGACAGATAGAGTTTATGTTTCATTTCATGTCAATATACTTTTTCTTTGTGAAAGGAATTTGTAGAGAGTCTTAGGAGTTATAATGATTGGCCGGGCATGGTGGCTCACGCCTGTAATCCTAGCAATTTGGGTGGACGAGGTAGGCAGATCACTTGAGGTCAGGAGTTCGAAACCAGCCTGGCCAACATGGTGAAACCCTGTCTCTACTGAAAATACAAAAAATTAGCCAGACGTGGTGGTGGACGCCTATAATCCCAGCTACTCAGGAGGCTGAGGCAGGAGAATCACTTGAATCCGGGAGGCAGAGGTTGCCGTGAGCTGAGATTGTGCCACTACACTGCACTCCAGCCTGTGTGACAGAGCGAGACTCCGTCTAAAAAAAAAAAAAGTTATAATGGATAATGATTTAATTAATTTTAATCTTAATGAATTTCTTTTGAAGTACAGATATTCCTTGACTGACAATAGGGTTATGTCCCAATGAACCCATTCTAAGTTGGAACTATCTTAAGTTGAAAATTTATTTAACAGCCTGATGAGCCCATTGTGACATCCAAATATGGTAAGTCAAAGTATCCTAAATGTAGATGTCCCTTGACTTACGATGGGGTTACATTGGAAAAACCCATTGCAAAGTTGAAAATTGTAAGTTGAATTATTTTAAATAGGGGACCATCTGTGTTTCTTTTAAATCTTGCTATGTTGGGTTTGAAAGAGTAGGTAATAATCATGTTTCCTGGTTTTGCCGTGTGGCTATTTTCTTAGCTGCCTTCCACTGACTATCTCATATCTGAAGTGAATTATGGAACTAGTATTTGGAAACTGTTGTCTTGAAACTGGGGAGTTTAACTTCCCCCTAAAATATTGGATACATTTTCATCATCAGGATGCATGTTTACATAATAATAATCTGAAATAATAATGTATATGCTTTGCTTTTCATAGAATGGAGACTCTTGGCTTTCAAGGAAGATCGACTCATGAAACTATGTTTACAAACCTGAGTAGCATTGTCTGGTAGCAATATAATAAACGTTTCAAACATAACATTAAAGAGCATGAATATCTGATAATGTTTATCAACATTTCCTACATAAAAGATTATGCAGGAGCCTTAAATGCAGTCTGCTATAAAAACAAATGTGGCAATCTGCCTAGTATGTATTTTCCTGTCATATGAGGATTCATTTTGAGACTTTTTACACACATAAAGAACAAAGCGGGCTGGGCACGGTGGCTCATGCCTGTAATCCCAGCACTTTGGAAGGTCGAGGCAGGCAGATCACCTGAGGTCTGGAGTTTGAGAACAGCCTGACCCACATGGTGAAACCCCGTCTCTACTAAAAATACAAAAAATTAGCTAGGCATGGTGGCAGGCGCCTGTAATTCCAGCTACTCGAGGGGCTGAGGCAGGAGAATCTCTTGATCCTGGGAGGTGGAAGTTGCAGTGAGCCAAGGTTGCACTACTCAACTCCGGCTTGGGTGTGACGGAGCAAGGCTCCATCTCAAAAAAAAGAAAAAAAAAAAAAAACAAAAAAAAAAAAACAAAGGTCAGTCTCATTTTAAAAAGGTGAAGCTGAATAGTTTATTTATCTATAATTTGTGTTCTTTTTAACAGAACATTTTGTTAACATTTTAGAAATATGACGAACTTGAACTTCAAGTTACTACTGAATGAATTCTGTTTCTATTAATTTTTTTGTGATACTGATATCATAGTTAACTTTTTTCAGTTTGGATTATTTACGTTGTTCATTCTTTTCCAATAAAAGCACAAATAATAAATTTTTGCCAAAATGTACACTGCATTTTTGTGAACACTTCTGATTATATCCTAAGGATAAATTCCTAAAAATGTAATTGTGCAGTGAACAGATATGCCTGAATTTAAAGCTTTGGATGTAGCATTAACACATTTTCACCCAGAAAGCCTATGCCAATTTGTGTTTCTTTTAAACAAGTCATATCTGGGAATGCATTTTCATTTTCAGGTATGTTGGACATTATTCCTTTTTCAGTCTATGTGATTTGGATGTCACGATGTGTTTAGTTAAATAAAAGGGACCTTGTATTTATGTACATTTTTAAAAATTACAAGTAAACCTAAATTTCTCTTCTGTATCCCAGCTACATTGGACAGCCTGTTTCTTCACTTTGCCTATGATTCTGTTAAGACATTTCTTTCCCTTCTTGATTGGTGAAAGCATTTAAAATTAATACATAATATTTGGCATTTTTATGGGATACCTGTGACATTTTGATACGAACATACAATGTATAACGATCAAATTTGATATTTAGGATATCTATCCTGTCACACATTTACCATTTCTTTCTTTTATTTATTTTTTTAGAGGGAGTCTGGCTCTGTCCCACCGGCTGGAGTGCAGTGGTGCTATCTCGGCTCACTGCAAGCTCAGCCTCCCGGGTTCCCGCCATTCTCCTGCCTCAGCCTCCCAAGTAGCTGGGACTACAGGCTCCTGCCACCACACCCGGCTAATTTTTTGTTTTTTCAGTAGAGACGGGTTTTCACCGTGGTCTCCATCTCCTGACCTCGTGATCTGCCCGCCTCGGCCTCCTAAAGTGCTGGGATTACAGGCGTGAGCCACTGTGCCTGGCCCCCATTTACCATTTCTTTGTGTTGAGATTTGGAGGAAAGAAACACTTCCAATTAAATGTACAATATTTCCTCATGATTTTGGCATGTCGCTTGGTAGATAAAATAGTATTCTTTTAAACAGTATGATATATCTTATTTTATTTCCATAATAATTGAGATAATTTATACATGCAAATACATATTTGGACAACTCAACTAGAGGAAATAAATAAATATCTGTCAAAAATGTTAATATTGTGTGACCTTTGTAAACATTTCTGCAAGGCATTCAGTTTTGGGAGGGGAGAATTGTGCAATTGTGCCTATGCAAATTTATGATCAAGGGCAACTGTAAAAATATCTGTCATGATGAAATTCCTCAATAGATTATTGGCTGTTTTATGTTGCTATGGCTGATTCCTTACCTTCTTTCCAGTGCCATTTGGATAGACAGTTTCTTCAATGAACTAGGAAGCATAAATTGGAAATATATTGAGCAAGTTGTTCAAGGTGTCTTGTTCCAAAGAAAGAATAATTCCTCTGTTAATATTTTATAGCTTCATGCTAATGAGATTCTTCAGCTAGCAAGAGAGCAATTGAGGCCATAAAGTAGAAGAAACTTTATAACTAGGAGAAGAAATGAACACTGAAATCTTTGGTAGAATGTTTTGTACTTTTTCAGTGTTTTTGGCTTCTCCTAATAAGGCATCCTGCTTAGTTATCAATCTACTTGGCCCTTGGTAGCTCAAGTCTTGATTTTAAAACCTGAAAATCTTCCTTAGTTAAAGGGCGAGATGGGATGAGGTGGAGAAACATTAAAGGAAGCAGTACAAATGAGCTCTGTTAGCAATGATCAAAAGCAAAATGTTAAAAAATGTTAGCAGGAAGAGGAGGGCTATCTTTTCTAACTCAGGCTAATGATTTTTTTTTCCTTTAGATTCAGCTAAAGACCTTACCTCAAAGCCCCTGAGTGGGAGGTTTTTATTCTTGTTTTGGTTTTAAATTTTATCCTTAAAATGACGTTTCTAAAATGCATTAGCAATGTGGAAAAAACAGTGAATTAGAAATCAAAGGGCTGATCTTCATTTTCTGACTGTGACCCTAGCTAGTTGTATGACCTAGGAAAGTGACTTACCATCACCGGCATAAATATCTTTCTCCTTAGGATGAGGAGCTTAGAAAACATGGGCACTAGGCTTCCTTGACCTATAACATGATTTTATAGTTTTTTTTTGAGTCATATCACCCTATTAACTGTGTTAAAACATTGTCATTTCTGTCTTGCATGGCTTATTTACTTGTGCTTGCCTGGGTCAGCAACATGATGGGATCACTGTGCATTCCAGTTCACTAGATTTCTTTTTTCATCAAATGGGTAGTAACTCTTCAGCAATCCTTGCTAATCTTATGAACCATGTAACAGATGCACCTGTCATTGGTCACACCTCATATGAAATGCAAATGTTGCTATTTCCCATTGACATTTATGTTCTAATCATGACCTTGAAGAGAACTAATTTAATATCATTTTGCATGCCAGATTTTGACCTTGTAAGAAAACATACACAAAGGATTTATGTTACATTTCTGCAGTCTGCTTTGAATATTTTCACTCTAATTATCTCGGGAAGATCTGTTGGTAATCATGTGGCACAAGAATTCATAAAAAGGTAACTAAACTTTTCAGTAAATGTGTTAATAATAATAACTCATGGGATGTAAAGAAACAGGAATAGAATAGTGTAATATGTGAAACAATATTGGTCATATGTCATTGCAATCAATTTTTATACTTGGAAATCCTTCGTATATTAGATGTTGTTATTTTAGCATACTTACACATTTGTATAAAAAATAATTTCTTAAACTCCCCTCATGTAGTAGCTCTGAGGGTAGACTAAAATGTTCCCAATGGTAATGAAGATGGCCAGTTTTAAAGAAATGCATTTTCAGATCCACTTGTTATTTGATGTTAAGCATACACATATATACATCAAGATAATTTTATATGAATAGTAAATCTTTTATTTTTTCTTTCTGGACTCAAGGACAAAGGGTAATAACAGTTGTTTATGTTTTTATTTCTGTAAGATGCCATTTAGAACAGTGCATATAAAAATAAAGGCAAAAGTACAAGATAGCCAGAAAGTATGACCATTTATTATTATTAATTTATTATTTAATGTACTGAACACAGATTGTGGAGTGTATTTTGTAAAATATCTATTTCTTGGAAACGGGGGTCATTTTAAGGGCACTGTATGACATTAGATGAGAAAAGCCATCTTCAAGATACTTGTTCAGTTCATTATCTGAATAGGAGCAACTTTGACCAAATGACTGTAAAAGCTAGGATCTCCAGCTTTCCTTTCTCCCTATGGCTATTATACCGAATAAAAGAAATACCCGAGGCAGAAGAGAAGTGATGATATCGCCCTGGTTGGCTGCTTTGGTGCAGAAATATGGAGTGATCATTATCTAGTCCCTTTCCTGGTGAGGGAAGCCTAGCACATATGTCCCACGGATCAGGGCAGGTGAAAGAGCAATCATGTTGGTGCATGGAGCCAGAGGCATACATTAACTTATGCTCAAAAGAACAGTGGACTTCAGCGGAGTGTGGCTGCCTGGTGATAGAAACAAGGCAGATGATCTTACTCTTGGTAGCTGAGACCTAAAACCATTAAAGTCAAAAAATGGAAATATCCCACATGTCTCCTGCCCAGAGCCTGGATAGCTCAGGGGCAGAGTGACCTGTATCATTGGTGACCCCCATCCTTTTAATGGATCCTGGATGAAAAGGGCAGCTCTCCCTAGGAAGTTTTCTTCCAACAATCCTAAAGCCCGAGATTTGTTTGTCTGTTTCATTTTTCTCTTTTCTTTATTTCTTCTAAAACAAAACAAAACACAAAAAAAACCAACGGGATACCTGCGCAGAATGTGCAGGTTTGTTACATAGGTATACATGTGCCATGGCAGATTGCTACACCTATTGCTCTGTCTTCTAAGTTCCCTCCCCTCACATCCCACCCCCAACAGGCCCTGGTGTGTGTTGTTCCCTCTCTAAACAGACTTGTTTTAATCTCAATTCTAACACTCAGAAGCCATCTGGCTGCCCCCCAAATATTTGAAGTTTCTGAGGCTTACAATAATCTAATAATTGGACACATTTAAATGGGATGTTGTGGTCAAACAAGAAGATAATTATGTAAAGTGTTTTGTACAATTCTTCAAACAAAAAGTACATAATAAATAATAAACCTCATCAACAATTTGTATACATAAGAGATATTAGTGGAAGTTGTGTATCTATGTTTGTTTTCACATTCTGAAAAACATTTCATATATAAACATGAACTCCAGTGGACATATTATATGTTATCTCATTAAGTCTAGTTTACAATACTTTCTTTTTCTTGTCCATTATAAGAAAATAATATAGAATTTTGTTCTTGCACTTATTTTAGGACAATAGAATTTGATAGTAAAGGAATCTGATTATAAAAACAAGAAGATTTTCTTACTTGCTCAAGGTTCATTTAGAGCCTGGTGATAAAGTCATTACAACCAAGTGTTTTTGGCTTGTTTTCAAATATTGAACTACTCAGCTTTCCACTTTTCATCATCCTTTCGTTCTCTTCTGTCCTTTTGGCTATAAAGTTTAGGAGTAGTACCTTCATTAAACAGCATTTTATATCATTGAATAATGATTTGTTTTTCATATATTCTTCAGAAACTCTTTGAAGGTTTTACTTATTTGCATAGAATTGTATTACCTTATACCCACATCCACATTAAATCAAAATTCCTTTCTTTGTGTATTCATTTAATTGCCAAGAATGTCAGTAATATTTTTGCAAATGTTCTCAGTATCTGTAATGAAGTTAATTTTCCTTTTAAAAACTGCCGCATGAATATTTCAGTTACTGCCACTCACAACTAAACTGGTTTTAAAATACTAGTACCTGTTTTGTGTTTCTTTAAAAACAGTTTATAAAACAAAATTAGTATAAGAAGTTAAAAAGTAATTGAATAGAGGTTAATGTCTATTCCTTTTATTTTCATATATTCAGCATTTTAGCAGAATATGTTGATAGGAGCTCTTTTCAAAATGACATTTTATCCTTTTTGGTGCCACAAACTAGATTATGTTCATATGTTTTATAGCAAGTTAGTACAAGTTTATGTTGTTCCAAAAATTTTTGAAATCTATGCATAGGCTTTTTATAACATGCATTTCCAATACTTTTTTGAAGATCCTTCATATGTATATGTGTACATATATATGTACATACATATGCATGCACATTAAATGACCTTTTAAAGAGAATGATAAATTTCATGTTTTGTACTCTTACAGTGAAAATAATAGAAAATGGATTTGTACTGGAGTTACATACATTATATGACTGTGTGTATCAGCATGGGTAAATTTCCAAACATAATATAAAAAAAAAAACAAAAAAAAAATTTCAGAATGATCCATTCACTAAGATACTATTTGTAAAGAATTCCAAAATGTGAACTCACACTCTTGTTTTGGGATTATACACGTGAAGTAGCAGTACAAATATATCCAGAGTACACAAAGGGCAAGTTCAGCAGTTACTAACTTAGAGTACTCTGTGTGTGTGTGTGTGTGTGTGTGCGCGCGCGTGTGTGTGTGTTTGTGTGTGTCGTGAATTAACCAAAGCAATAGGCCAAATTGGCTCTTCTTGGCAAGGACATTCAGAGACTTCGGGTATTTCTATCTCATGTATGCATCACTCATAGAGCCTTGTCCTGGTCTGTTGGAAAACGATGAATTTCAGAGTGTCAGGGTTCCTCGTGTTGCAGTTAAAGAGAGAAAGGCAAAGACACATAGGTGTCAAACGGAGGCTTGGAAATTGCCCACGTCATTCTACCATCATGGTAGAATGGCCCTCCTACCATGTGGCATGTGAGAACTTTATGACAAACTTGTGGGGCTGGGAAATGTAGCTTTGTCATGAGGTCGGGAAGTAGGAAAGGAGGATTTGTGCAGACAAATTAAGTCCTGTATCTCACTAAGTCAATTAAGTTTTCTTCCTGGATGGTGATTCTTGACCAATGACTTGGACAAAGAAAAGCAGTTTAGTACCATGAATTAACTCAACTTTAGTTTCTTCTTCACAAATTATTGTAGTTATTTGGGTCCTGTTCCTTCTAATTGTGAGATTTTTCAGCTTTCTCAGCAATTATTTTAACCTATACATATAAATACAATATATTCTTTCTATTATTCAGATTTTCCAGATTTGGTTTGTGTGGTTTACAAATAAAGAATCCAAAAAATTAGAAAATAGGATATTTTTAAGGAACTCACTTACCCTAACGTACAATGTAGGTGGGCCCTATGCCTCATCTGTAGGAGAGACATTTGAATTTATATACTCATAGAGCTTCCAACATCGAAAACATTTAGTCAACCAAATGCTGCATTATATTTGGAAAAATATTGTTTCTTAACCATGATTATAGGTATAGTCTTGATACTTATTACTTCTTACTCTGTTTTTCCTCATTTGTACTTAATTTACTCTTATAACTTAAATGTGTGTATGTATATATGAACTGAAATATATATGTAACCTTACTTTCATGATGCAACTTTATTTTAAATTCCATTGACTTTCAACTAGATTTTACATTACCGAATTACAGCTACCTATGTTTCAGGTTGATTGAAAAAGAAACTTTAAAAGAAACGCTCATTTATGCATTCTTAGAAGTGGGCATTGATATTGCTCACTTAATAAAATAGATGTCTACTTAATTACCCAAAGCAAAAGAAACTTGTAATTAAAGCCCTACAAGTAAAAAATACAGGTCTCTTGGAGCTTTTATGCCACATGGTTTTGAAATATATATGTGTGTGTGTATGTGTACATAGAGAGAGAGTGTGCCTGTCTCTCTCTCTCTCTCTCTCTCTCTCTCTGTGTGTGTGTGTGTGTGTGTGTGTGTGTGTATGTATAACTTGTCTCTAAAGATAGGTGCCTAAGCTTATTAAGGAGCTATGGACTTTTGATCTATCTACAACTGTTATTTTAATTGTCACATGTCAAGTGATTCAAGTGGTGCTGCTTTACTGGCATTGATCTAAATTGATACAGATTTGGATACTATTAAGTGATATTTTAATTATTTACAAATGACTTATACCACAAAGAATTGTGATTAAGATTTACTAAGTCCTATAATTAATAATTTTTGTGCTTGTATGGGAAATTTGCCATGGTGTTGATGAATTAAATTCCAAAGATTAAATAAATACTCTAACAATGAGAATTTAGATGTCTAGTAAGTCAGGAACATACTTGTGTTTCCCTAGTTACTTTCAACTGTGGAAGATAAGTCTTAATAAGAAAGAAAACTAGTTAAGTTTATTTCTCTGTCCAAGTCTACTCTACCTTAGAAAATATAATTTCTGAATTCTGAGCTAAAGGGATTGTAAATAAAGGCACCAATGGAAATAGCTTTAAAATTAATTAGTAATAATTTTTCTTCTCTCCTCAAATTGCCATGGTGAACTAAATTATGGAACTATCATAGATCTCTACAAAGGAAGTTTTTAATTAAAACCTAGATGTCATTTAAGCAGCCACATACAACATATTACAAATATAAATTCTTTTGTTATTTTTAGTATAAATTATTGTTTGATTGGATAGTCTTATCATGTTAGTATATGAAACCACTTTAAATGCAAATTGAAATAATGACTATATGCAATTGTTTGTATGCACTTGTTGCTTTTCAGTCCATAAATATATGGAACTTTGGAAATAATATTAAGAAATCCTGCTTTTCCTAATATTGTCTCATTTTCTAATATTTAAAAAATTCAATCCATCAATATAACTGTTTTGACCCATGGTTTGGGAAAAAAAAATGAAATGGAAAACAGCATGTGACCACATTGATCAATGCTTAAGTTTAGAATATCACTGAAAAATGTCAAATCCAGTATTTATGTGAACATACTTTGAATATAAATGATAACTATTCAAAGGCTGGGCAACATTGACAAAGCAATGGAATTGTTAGATGTACCACCAGTAATGACTCTGACATTCACTTGAATGGAAAGTCCTTCCAGGAGTTTACTGAGAAAAGTAAAAAGTATTTTAGATGGATGAATTCATCCATAATTTTTATTTTGTTTTCATTTAGAGTTTCATAAGAACTTTATTATTAAAAGATTTTAGGTGATGAATGATAAGCATCTTAATGAAACTTTATGTTTTATCAGATTTGTATCATATTTAACATGAATCTCTAATACATCTAGTTTCTGACTCAATATATTAAAAAATCATATAATGTTCATATTTAGTATTTTTCCCAAAGTCATTGACTTACATTGACACCACACTTTTATGTTCTTTCTTCTGGGAAGCTTACATGAAAGAATGTCAAGATTATGAGAAGCTTGTAAAAATTCAATGGTGTCTTAAACTCACTGTACCAAAGCTTATCACTGATAGAGAATAAGATATTACTGCAGTTAATGAATCTGGCATAAAATTCAACTTCTATTAGTAAGGAAAAAAATCTCTTTATTAGATTAAACACTATTTAGTAGAATGGGATTTATATGCTTGGTGAATAAAGAATACTTTAGTGAGTATAGTATATATCATAGGAGATGAGAACAGTCTTTGCATATTTCTCAGTAATTCTCTATTAGAGTTCTGAGGTAATACAAAACACATATTTTAAATTTCTGCTTATAAACGTCTCATTGAAAGCAGGCTTCCTAAATAAGCACAGTGGACTAGTGTAATCCAGGAAGGGCACTTGGTCACTGATAGCCTAAGGAAATCCCAGTGTCATTTCCAGGAATCAAAGTCACCTCATGGTTTTCGATCACTCCTCACTGAAGGCTGTATAGCAGGAACTTCGCTCACCAAATACGTTTTCAATATTGACTTTATATCAAGCACTAAGCATGTCAATCAATCTTCCATCTCTTCAAAACATACTTCTGTAAGGTCTTAAGATATCTTAAGGTATCTTTCGCTATTAACTTTGAAGATCACCAACTATTCTTCACTTCAGTGTATCTTTTTCTCAATAATAGGTGGTACCAAAAGAGGTGAGCTAGGATGGCCTGCAGTGTTCTGAATCACTATCGGCTGTGGTCTTGAAGTTCTAGGTAGAAAATAAAAGAATCAGAAATAGATTATTCTTTCTTATCACCATCTAGAGAAAGGTTAAATATTTGGAAAAGGAAAGAAAACAAAAAGGAAGCAAAGACCTCTTTTTCTAAGTAGTGTTATATAATAGAATTTGGTTTTCTGGAACAAGCTTGTTTTATTTCAAGCAGTGAAAGAGTAAAGTTTTCAAGGATATCGTATCAAATACTATGAAGTTCAAGTGCTGAGGTTTGAACAGAAGAGCTCACAAGACTGGCAGTTCTCAGAAGACTGTAATTGGAAACAGAAGGACTCTTATTATGCTGAGATATCTGCATGCTAATACGCACAAAATGCATAAAAGTGACCTAACAGTGTTATCAGGAGAGTACACATAAATACTGCTAACCTTATGTTAAATGCAGGGTAAAACTTATTTGAAGGAAGAGATAGAGTAAAAATGTAGTTCAACAACCGTCCGCAAATACATGCACCTTCAGTTGAGCATAGGTATTACTGTCCTGCCTTAGTCAAGCTAATGTGAGCCAAAAGTAAACTGTGATCGTGACTGCTCAGTAGAAATAATCGAGGGATGACCCTGCCTATATACCAAATAACCACTTTACTAGTGTTTTAGCGCATTACAAATACCAGGTGTGGCATTCTAGTTCATTAGAAACAAGGAATCATGGCTCAGGAGTGACTTGGAAATAGAGAATTTGGAGACAGAGGTGAAGTGGTGTGGTTGAAATAAAGAGAAAAACCATAAAATAAAATAAAAAAAGGAATGCCTATAATAAGAACTCAGAAGGAAAAAGCAT
The DNA here is from genome assembly GCF_024542745.1 of Macaca thibetana thibetana. Classification (NCBI taxonomy): domain Eukaryota; kingdom Metazoa; phylum Chordata; class Mammalia; order Primates; family Cercopithecidae; genus Macaca; species Macaca thibetana. The sequence continues at coordinate 8,427,284 of NC_065595.1, forward strand.
GCAGAAAGGGAAATGTCAGAGAAGTGGGAAGAGAAAAAATTAGGAGAAAGCAAAGTCATAGAAGGCCAAAGAGAGCTTCGAAAAGGATGAGAGAAAATACAGACCTGAAGGTCAAAGTACTACTTTTGAGAAATATTGTTAACAACCAATAGAACATGAAGATGAAAGTAAAACTTTCATGCGCTAAAAACAGAAGCATATATACAGACTATAATGGAGTTACATGGGGAGTTTTCTTAGAAACCACCATTTTTAAAAAGCATGTCAAAAATGAAAGATAAATAAGAATCCCATTTTTAAAAGTAACTTAAATATGTCATCACAAAGTTTGTAAAATCCTGATTATTTGAAAATAAATTTAAAACTTATAAAAGATAACAATATTTTAAAGTTATTTTTAACGCACATAAAAATATTCTATAAAATGCATAAAATCAATATTTATTTTAAAAATTCTGTTACTAGGTTAGAGAGAGAAAGCAGAAGTCCCTCATTTCTATTTAATTTTAATTAATCCAGTATAGTATTATTAAGTTCCTATTGCTATATGTATGATATATATAACTTATTATCAAATGTGAGTTGCTTTTCTCATGCTAGAAATACAAGATAAAGACCATATAGCTGCTGAATAATTTTATGCCCTCAAAGACTACATTTTAAAAATGCTGAAAATCATCAGTAATGTGCTCACTGCCCTGTATTAAGTGGATGTCTGCCTTTTGTCTTTTTTATTGTTTCATCTGATGGTTTTAAGTGGATCAAGTCAAATATTCTAACTTAAACAAAAATATCATGCAAATCTATGAAGAACACTATAAACAGGTAATTGTTCCGGTTTACACAAAGGGAAGAAAACTGGCCTCCAAGCACTGGTAATCTTGATGTTACTGGTTAGCACAATTCCAGAACAATTATTATGCATTTTTAATGAGTATTTTGACAGTACATTATAGGTCAGCTTGTTTTCACAAACAATGACACTTGTCCGATGGATCTCATAAGTTGATGGGGACATGCACTAGCTCTTCTCTACCTTGATGTTTAGCACGATGTTTGACAAAGCAGCATGTTTCTTTGTTAAATGGGGAAGTTCAATGAGTGTACAGCTAGTTCTGTTCTCAGGAGTATGAACAGTCTTACCCAAGAATAATAGTGCATGGATAGATATTAACTTGAGTTACATACCTACTGGAATCTTACAAAATGTCTTCAGTACTTCTTCCTATATTTTTAAGTGTCAACTCTGTACCAGATACTAAGTTCTTAGCGTTTTTTGTTTTGTTTTGTTTTTTTAGTTCTTAGTTTTGTTATGTTATTTATAGCATAACATTTATCTTGTGTTATAAATAAAGGTTACTTACCTCATTATGTAAGGCAGTGAACACTCAGATTCTATACAATTTTTCATCTGATAGAGTGGTAGGCAGAATAATGGCCCCACGAAGATGTTCATTTCTAATCCTTAGAACCTGAAAATATGTTAGGGTCCATGGCAAAGGAGAATTAAAGTTGGAGATGGAATTAGGGTTGTTAATAATCTGACCTTGAATAAGAAGATTCTCCTGGATGACCCAGGTGGACCTAATAGAGTCACAAGTGGCCTTGTAAGTGGATGAAGGGGCAGAGGAGAGAACAACAGAGAGATAGCAGGATGAGCGTGTTGCCCTGGTGGCTTTGCCAAGGAAGGAATGGGACATGGAAAACTGGTGGAAGCTGGAAGAGGCAGGGTCATGGGTTCTCCGGTAGAGTCTCCAGGAGGAATGTCATCCTGATTTTAGACCACTGAGAGCATTTTGGACTTCTGACCACCAGAAATGTAAGATAATAAATTTATATTTGAAACCACAAAGTTTGTGATAATTTGCCATATCAGCAATAGAACTAAGAGTAGTACATTTCCTGATGGAGCTGGATTCAATCCCAGCTTTCCAAACTCAGAAATCAGTGCTCTTTCTGCTACATAGAACACTCCCTCTTCTCATAAACTACTTAAAATACATGGACCAAATTTACATATGACATAATTCACTGAAGAGAATCTGATAAATTAGAACACAGGATAAAGCTCTATCTATTTATCTATATCTAGATGTCTAATCTCTCTATCTGCCTACCTACCTACCTATCTACCTTAATAGGTTGAAGTAAGGTAAAAAATAATTTTCAATATTAAAGTGAATATTTTATTTATATAAATGTCAGTTATACTGCATCACAGAAGCCCACTGTGTCACTTCTACAAACAGCAATGTGTTTTTTTTTTCTGTATGTGTGTAGTTTTATTTATTTTTATAACCTGCAGAAAGAAAAACTAGACCCTGAAAAAGGGCTTTATCATTTTAACAAAATACCCCACATGTCTGTTCTTGTTATTATTGGCCTGATGGATGTGTTATACATAGTTCAGTGAGAAAAGCCCTTATTTGCCACAAATTTATTCTGCAATTTAAATGAACTGTAATGTTTCTGTGAGGTCTTTAATTAAAGGTTGAATTATACAGATTTTATAGTTAACATTCAATGAATATAAAAGAAAAACTTTAAATTGAATAGCTTATTAAGAGCCTAAGAAAATATCAGGCAGCTTCTTGCTTATTTATAGAGAATGTAATAAAATATGACCCCCTGAGGAATTCTAATTTGAATAATTTAAATTCTTCTACCTGTAATGTGTCTTTGGTTCTTGTGTTTCCAATGTCAACAGAATGTAAACATTCTCCGGGTGTCCTCTCTTCTCTAATTGATGAGGTATTGGCTTCCCAACACTTCATATTATGGCATTAATTTGTCTCAAGACTTATACATGTGGCCCATATGTTTTTTAAATCTTATTTACTGTTCAAGAAAAAAATTCAGGTTTGTATTGTATTTCCACAAGCACACTGGTTAAACACTTTGTGCGTTTTAGTTAACTGCTCATCATTTAGAATGTATCATTACAGTGGTAATGAGAAGAAAGATCTTTAAAATTCCCCTTTTTCTGGCTTTATCTGACTCAATGCACTGTACTTTGACATCTACATGTATTGCGACAACCCTTATCATTTGGACTGGGTTCCATAAAAAAATCATGACCTTTAGTTCATACTTTGGTTCAGCAGAACAGGCTTGATTGTCCATAAGGATGCAGAAAACCATTTCCACCAGGAAAAAGACTCAGAGTTGTGTGTGATTTAAATATTATGAATTAACTTCCATGTTCATCTTTAGAATATTTAATACATTGTGATTTTTTTCCTGTCTTTAATGAACAACATCACACTGAAATGGAGAGAATTTACTGTTCTTAGAAGACTGTCAGTTAATTTCTCTGAGTCTTAGTGACTTCATCCGTAAAATAAAGATAATTATACCTACTTGGCACAGAATGTGTCTGTGAGGTGAAGCATACAAAATATGCCATGTGATAGGTTGAGCAATATGAGGTGATTATATATATATATATTTTTTTTTTTTTTTTGAGACGGAGTCTCGCTCTGTCGCCCAGGCTGGAGTGCAGTGGTGTGATCTTGGCTCACTGCAAGCTCCGCCTCCTGGGTTCACGCCATTCTCCTGCCTCAGCCTGCCGAGTAGCCGGAATTACAGGTGACCACCACCATGCCCGGCTAATTTTTTTTTTTTTTTTTTGTATTTTTAGTAGAGATAGGGTTTCCTCGTGTTGGCCAGGATGGTCTCGATCTCCTGACCTCGTGATCCTCCCGCCTTGGCCTCGCAAAGTGCTGGGATTACAGACGTGAGCCACCCCGCCCGGCCATCTTTTTTTTTTTTTTGGACAGTCTCACTCTGTCGCCCAGGTTGGAGTGCAGTAGAGCAATCTGGGCTCACTGCAACCTCTGCCTCTCAGGTTCAAGTGATTCTCAAGCCTCAACCTCTCGAGTAGCTGGGACTACAGGCATGAAACACTACACCTGGCTAATTTTTGTATTTTTGTAGAGATGGAGTTGTGCCATGTTGGCCAGGCTGGTCTTGAACTCCTGATCTGAAGTGATCCACCCGCCTTAGCCTCCCAAAGTGCTAGAATTACAGGCATAAGTCACCACGTCCAGCCAAGGTGATGAAGTTTTAATCTGTCAGATGGAAACAGCATGTGTATGGTTATTTATATACAAGGAATGTTTGCTCAATTGGAATTTCCTAGGGAACAGAGCTCAGATGTAGACTTGCCTACAACGGTGGTCTTCAGACGTTTCAGATTCTCAGCTTCTGTTTTCCTTCCTTCCCAAGATGGGTTAGCCTGAGAACAGGTGTGAGGTCAGCTTCCTCTCCAACTCCCATTCTACTCCTCTGTATCTCCTTTCACAGCATCTCTCTCCTGCTCTATACAAAGGACAGACCTCACAGGCATCCTGGATTTTCCTTCAAAACAACCCCCAATGTTCATGGTGTAAAACCCCAGAAATGCCTCAGACGCAAATCAAAGTATTATATGTTTAAAAAGTAAATAGTTCCAATGACCTGATAGCAAAACTGCTCCTAAGATAGGTGATTTCCCCTAAGATAGGTGATTTCCCGTTTGATTTTAAGGAAGAGTAATCAAGCTTCCAGCTGATCATTATGATGGCAAATGGTTGTAATAGTATTGTTAGAAAAAATAGGAATGGGTTTTAGAGACTTGAGCATCATAAAGACAAACAATGCTCTTTTTCTTGACATCAACCTATTTAAGGTGAAAAAGCCCTCTCAGCTTTTGCTTCTGTAAAAACAAAAACAGAGCGTAGGAATGGAATTGGTGCAGAATCGTAAGTGTATCAAAAATGGTACTCACCTGTGGTTACATGAATGCACTAAGAACAGCTCCACGCCCATCAGTAACAGGAACGTTTCCAATACAACTATACTTTTTATGCTAATAATCATGGATCAAAACACATGATATATTATGATACATTGTAAACTAAAGATTATAATGAAAACTCACTCGAAAAGGTATGTTTTAACACATATGGTATAAACAAAAATTTTAAACATCATATACGTTCTTGCTTCAGATCTGAAATGTTAGTGTGTGCTAGGCACCAACAACAGTGTGAGAGCAAGTGGCTTAGGGTCCAGCTGACCTGGAGGTCCTCAAGAGTTGTCTCTTCCTTCTCCTCATCGCTTTCACAGTGATTTCTTGCCCTTCCCTCTACCCCTGAGACCTTCTTTCTCCCAGGAGCAACAGAATCATAGCCTATGGTCTTGATGTTTAATATCCAAGCAGAGATGAAGAAACTTCTCAGAGTCTCAAGGTATTGAGAACACTTTAAAAGTGCTGTTAAAGTTAAAGGAAAGTCCAAACTGGTTTAAGAGCCAACAAAGTTTAAATAACTTATCAATCCTGTGTTTTATCTCAGAGCAATGACTTTCTATATTTCTAGTTCTTTTTTTCTGTAGTAATTGTTCTTGAATGGAGGAAAGAGGGACTAACTACAATATTTTTTCAAAATGTGCAAGACCACCACTCTTCTCTCAACTCTGGCCAATGCCAGCATGGTCATAACTCCTCTTCCATTTACCCTTTAACTGAAATAATTCTAAGTCATATCAGACTCCATTTTTCAGTATTGAGAAAAAGATGCCAAAGTTAAAAATATAAATTCTTTTTTGAATGTTTATTAATAAATACATAAAACATGATGGTTGTATTTACATTTGAAAAAATATCCCAGAAATGATGCTTCATTACTGTCATTACAGTATATATCCTATATTTGTAGTTATAGAGATTTTTTCCCTTTTATATATTTATCAGAATTTAAAAAACAGCTGAAGGTGCCGTTTAGAAAGCAAGATGCTTGTATTTTATTGTTTGGGAATTAATTGGGAATAAAAATGCAGCACCATTTAAGGCATTTTATCTTTACTTTCTTTGCAAATGTGCTTTTCTTCACTTTGCACTGCTAATAAGTTTTTCAGCTTTAAAAATTACTGAAATGTAGCCACAATTTAAGATGACATATTTTGCCCAATTACTTCTGGTATTTCAGATGTAGTTTCAAGATAAACAGATACACATGCACACACAAAGAATAAATTCTTCCTTGAAATAACTTCTATGAGCTTTTCTTTTCTGGCACAAACAGCTAATTATTGCCTCAATACAGGCTGATTCCCCAGAGCTAATAAAGATGACCTTATGGTCTTATACATGTAATTCCTCACATAAATTTGAATTATTTAATGTCAAAGATAGTATTTCCCTCCTTTGTAAATAATATAATGGTTTTCATATTTGCATATTTACAACTTTGAGGATGTCAAAAGTAAGGAAGCGAAAGCAACCTCAATAACGCCTTGTTGTGGGCAGAGGTGGGGGGGCCTGAGGGCGGCAATATTGTAGCTGAGCTACTGTAGATTCTGCACAGAGATAAAAAGCAATAGTGATAAAATAGTAAAAGAGTATCTCCATATGAACTAGTTTAAAGGCCCTTTTATTGTTTCTAATAGGGAAGTACACTAAAGCCTTTTAATAAAAACAGTTTAGGTCATTCACTCCTGCTTGCCTCTTGAATAAATAGCTTCTTTCTCCCTAGTTAAAAATGCCTGATATTTATGGTATTGGACATGCCCTAGGGTGAATACCTATAATCCTCAACCTAGTGTTCATACCTTTATAATCCCATCCTCTTGAATGTGAGTGAGACCTGTACCTTGCTTCCAGCCCATATAATATAGAAAAAGTGATGGAATGTTACACTCTGGCAAAGGGTAGGGATTTTACAGAGGTAATTAATTAAGATCCTGAGGTAGTAGATTTTGAGTTGATCAAGAAGGAGATTATCCTGGGTGGGTCTAACATAATCAGTTGAAAGCCTTAAAGGATGGATTGGATCTTCCCTGAGCTGAGAGACTTCAAGTAGCAGAGAATTTTCTTATTGGCTTGATGAAAGTGTTCAAATGTCAAGGAGCTGTGGGTGGCCTGTAATTGCTGAAGACAACCCCTAGCAGACAGTCCAAAATAATCCATGACCCTTAGTCCCATAGCAGCAAGGAAATGAATTCTGCCAAACCTTGAGTAACTGTGGAAGCAGAAATTCCTTTCCAGTTGAACCTCCAGATGAGGACGCAGCCCAGTCAACACCTTGACTGTAACCTTATGAGACCCTCAGGAGAGGGTGCAGCTAGTTCTTTTGCCTCGATTCTCAATCCTCAGCACCTGTGAAATATTAATAATAACTGACTTGTTTTAAACTGCTAAATTTGTGGTAACTTGTTAGGAAGCATAAAAAATAATACACTTATGTTTCCAAAAAGTATATCATGTTTTATAATGCACTTATGTTCAGAAACATAATATGCTGTTTTAAGCATATTGCTATTATCCAGAGGTAATTCTAGTCAATGGGGAAATAGTTGACAAAAATTGTTAACCTTGCCTCTCCTTTAAGTTGACCTATTTTCATAATTTTCCTTTTGCATAGTCCCTCCTGAAATTAGTCTTAATCTGTAAAGTTGATTTCAAATATACTTACTTGATGTTTGCTTAAAGTTGGTGTAGTTTTATGCTTGTTGGTAAAATATTTGTTACATTTTAATGCATTGCTCACCTGTAATAGCATTTGGTTAACCTGTACGATGTTTAAGTTAGGTGTCGATGCTCAAGCCTGTCTCTATGGCCCCTATGTCTATATGCTGCCTTGGAGAAACACGCCTATGATGTGGGAAAGTGCTAGAGAAAAACATTTAAATTCTAGTTGATATCTTTAGCCAATGCATGCCCGTTTGATATTAGAGGTTATTTAACATACTAGAACTCAAATTTCCTACCTGTCTCAGTTTCCCCTTCTCAAGGCATTGTTCTTAGTAATGTTTATGAAAGTACTTGAAAAGCACAACATTCTCAATAAATATAAAGGATGACAAACCTGCAGTATTATGTAATAATTTATTTGATACTACCTAGGTGCTGTAAATACGCATCTTTAGAAATGAAGCATAATGGTATCAATCTCAAGACCTGTGTGGCAGGGCCACTGATCCTTTGCAGACTGTAAAGGAGGTAATTTAGAGTCCTAGTTCAGTGCATCAAAATCCATCTGCTGCCGCCCTCTTCTTGTCAGATGCAACTTGTTCTGTGCTCTTTCACTGACACATTGTTTCGCACATTTATGTCTAAGACCATCTGGATTGTCTGGTTTACCCAATATCCTCACATGTTTCAGTTTAATATCCCACCTCCTATCTGCCCCATTACTCACTGTGTGATTCTGCTTCTCTGGCACCATTTTTCAGAGGGAGATGACTAGGGCACAAACTAACTCCATGCAGCCACTGTTTTATTCTGCAACCTCAGCTAGAGTCTTGACTGTGACCACGGGGCTTCCCCAGAGCAGCTATGATTTGCTCTCTTTAAATGGATCTTTCTGCTCTATGTATGAACTGTTATGTGTTATCTATTTTAAAAAAACATCAAAATGTTAAATCCTTCGTGTCTTAATAAAATTGGTTGGATGTTCATTTGCTCATTCTTTGAGGAGTTAATTCATTTTTCAGCATAGGAAACACACATCTTGAAACATGCATATCACAAACCAGGAAATGGACTAAGCATTGAAAATAGAAAAAACAAAAGTGTATGTCCCTGCCTGCAAGGATTTCACGGTCTTCTGGAAATGGGGTAGGGATGTCCCATGTTTCTCACCTCCTTCATTCCCATTACTCACTGCCCTGGAACCCACTGGTTTGTTTGCTGAGCACCATTTCTCAGGGGAAGACTAGTGAGAGAACTTTATCCTCTTTGCTTGACATGGGGTACCTCCCACTTTCATGGAAACTGACTCCATTCAGCCACAATTTGCAGTAAGTTTGGTCAACATGTAAGTGATAGAAAGGAGGTGTGCATGGGTTCAGTGGGACTCTAGAAGGGGGTATCTGTCTCAGACAGTGCTGTTCCTGATGACCTTCGTGAGGAACATTGGGACTAAGATTTGTAGCACTGTGTGAAGTCCAAGGCAGAGAAGGATCAGGCTTGCCCAGAAGGAGAAACTCTCACTTTGAAATGGAAGTCAAAAAGAGCAGATGCAGCCATTACTTAACAAATGGTCACATAAGCAAAAAGGACCTGGAATTATGCTCACTTTGAGACGGTGGTGGAAGACCTCCTGCACGACTATGCTGATTGCTTGTTCTTCTTTAGTTCATATATTGAAAGTTTTTTCAGGTGTCTTGGCTCCTGATTTTATAATCTGGGCATTGATTCTGACCACTTTACCATCTGAAGCACAGCTCTGTGTCATCAGTCAGCTCTCTGTTCCCACGTGACTAAGAGTTCTGCTCATCTCCTCCTTCCTATTTCTGTGAAATACGAGACACTCACTCTATCATGGTACCTTCTTTCTCCAGCTCACAGATTCTTTTTCAACAGCTCTTTCAACTTCTCAAAAATAACTCACTGATATGAAGACAAATGTAAACTTTATTTAATATTTCAAAGAGAAGTTAGTCAAGGGTGACTGGAGGAGAGAGAGAAAATCATATCAAGTCAGTTAAAAGTTCTATTATTTTTCTTCTCAATTTCTTTTTCAGCTGCCCCATCACTTAGAAACCTCTTCCTATGGCCCTTTCCCTGCAAAGAATCTGGGCTCAATGATTTCTCACCTCTTCCTCTAGGACTTTGGTTTACAACGTTACATGATGTTTTGGGTATGTGTTTGCAGAAAAATGTTCTTTCTCCTCTGAAGTTTGTGTACTAGATTAAAACCTGGGCTTCCAAAAACATCTTTCATGCCAAGCTCAAAATAAGAAGTTACATCAAAGACAATGAACTTTTAAAAATGGATTCTAGTAAATAAGCCAAATTCAGAGGGATTTTTCAGCTTTAAATATTTACTTACATTCAGTTTTTCTACAAAGTATGACATAGCAGCATGCTTGCCTTTAAAATATTATGGGAATCATTTTGCTGAGCAAATATTTTATATACTCTCATTCATGTATAAAGATGATGTCACTGTTTCAACACTCATTGAACAGTGTGGCTTTGGTCTGTTTTTCGTGACCGAAATACATTTTAGTGGAGAAATAGCAAGTATTACTAAGAATTAAATTTGTGTCATTTAATGTTATATTTACTTTAATTATATTAATATTGAGGTCCATTTTAGTGATCAAATAATTTGTAGTCATATTTAGTATGTGGCAATTCATATATACTCTTCATAAGAGCATTTAGACTCAAATTCTGGGTTCAGAATTAACTGGCTATGTGCTATTAGCAAAAAACAAAACAAAACAAACAAAAACAAACCTCCTTGCTCCACAGTTTCCTCATATTTAAAAATTGGAATTCACTGAGTATTTTATAGTACAACCTAGGTAGATTCATAACCCTATTTATCTCAAATTGTTCATCAATCAAGAAAGAAAGAATACCAACTTCAGTGGGTTATTGGTTAGATTAAATAAAATGGTGCAGGCATGGTGCACATCTAACTGTCTAGGGTGTGATGGATGCTTCAAAACTTTTGCAAATACATCCCTCCCCTTAAATTCCTTTTCCTTTCCTGCCCTAGACCAATTGCTGTATAAGTGTCTCACTTATGAAAGAAGCTAAAAATAGATGAGAAATAGATGCATTGTTTTGAGCTGGTTTATAGGCAGCACATAAGCACTTCAACTGTAAATACTGTTGCTTCATGATGGGCTTGTTGGTTAACTTGTACGGCACAGAATTCCTTATTGGTTTCATTAGATTGTTTTCATTTTCTTCCCCCCCATCATCTTTAATAAGTCATATCAAGATACACAGAAAAGGTTGTGTAGACTTCCCTGTTGATCTTGAGGGTGTCAGAGGATTAAATATAAAACAAAATTGCTATTTTTCCCTTTTCACACAAGAGCCATCCATCCAGCCGAGAGAGAGGAGGTACCCTCCCAGGGCACCTTGGCGTGCAGTGAAATATTGGTATTCGAATTAGAGTCTAATCAGGACAAGCAGACAAAGTGATGTGTTTCAGCCTTGTCTTTTTTGTAGCCAGTTACCCCAGACTCCTAGTGTTCATGTCTTCCATGTACTTTCTTTAATTAGCACTTTAATAGCTCAGCTTCAGAGAGTTAGTTCAGGAGAGAACTTTCCTAAAGCTGCCAAATGGTCACAAGCAGGAGGTGATTAAATTTAGTCTCAAGCACCAGGCATCTGCACGCGTTCTCTGTGTCACAGTGTGCTTTTCAAGATGTGTGCCCAATAACTCTTGGCCAGAGGGATGTGATGCTGTCAGGAAATGCATTTGAAAAAGCTGCCGAGCATCATTAACCACTGTCTGTATGCTATTGATTTAGATCAGCTTTCATAATAAGCTTCTCGACTCTCCATTAAGCACTGGTTTATCTTGGATGGGGAAGAAAAAACATGTGTGCAAGATTATTGTTTTATTAGCTTTGAGCCAGAAATAACAAAAAAGGAAAACAAAAAAGTTCTGTGTTTCAGATTTTTATTAGCCCTTCATGTGTTAATTATGGATGTGATTTATAGGAATATTCTTTGCTTAGAGCTTTAACCCTTTTCATTATATACACTGACTCAGTATTATGCAAATTGTGTTGATAGCCAATAATTAAAACAAGAATAAAACCCCAATTTAATGCATCTCACAGGATTTGATGCAGTGACTTCCATAATACAATGTTAAGATATAAAGGCTCTATGGAAACATGATGAGTCATTCTTCTAAAACTTGGTGGGTTTTATTTTCTTTCATAGTTAACATTTCTGAAGTTAGGATGCGTATTACAATAAATGTGACAAGAAATCATTTTTACTTTAATTCCTTTTGGAGGACATAAAATAATGGTGTGCTGTATCATTAATGACCTCTTATAGAAGTATAGTCATTTTTGCTTATTTAATACTTGTCTTTTCATAAAGCATAACCTGCATTAAAAATTGCATTACTTTTTTGCTTTACCAAGTTGTTATACTTAATTTCTTTGTTTTAGTAGACATTGCTTCCCACCTAGCACCTATAAACACAGTGCATATTTAACTTAAAAAAAATCCTTAGGTAGAGGCATTATTAATATACTACAATTTTATCATGCAAAATTCCAATAATTTAGTGTAAATTTGCCAATGTTAATTTAAAATGGAATGCCCACATAAAACAAGTTGGTTATTTAGTCAGAATGAGAGATGCTTTCAAGGTGAGTGAGTGAAGGATACTCTTGTCAAGTGCAGAGTCCTCACTCATAACCCTTGTACTGAAGTGTTGGGCTCTCTTGTTTCTCTGAACAATAAAAATTGATAATAAGACTGAGAGGAAGGGGAGGGGGTTAAGTATTGGTGGTGGCATTTTTTTAAAATGAAAACGACACTCCTCTTTTCATGATTATGGAAATACTACATGCATAAACAAAAAAATATTGTATTAATATTTAGACTACACTTTATTTGATAAATTCTGTGGAGATGCACACATGCACAGGATCATACTACAATGCTTTTTGAAACTGACTTTTTCGCTTTAACATTATATTTAAATATGATATAAAATTAATATAGATTGCATATAGGTAGACACCATGGAATATAATAGCTGCAGCATGTTGTACTATGTGAGTATCAATTAATAATAAAATAGTAGTTAGATTTTATTTTGTATCTAACTCATGTCAGGCAATGTGCTGAATATTTTATGCACTCATTCTCACAATAACCCTATGAAATGCATATTTTATCTTCTTTCACAGTAATTACATGATGGAAGACTTGGGGCTTAAACAGGAGTTACCCAGGTAGTAACAAAGACAAGATTTGAATTTAGGCTATCCAAGTTAGGTACTCAGACTCTCAGCTAGGATTCTGTACAGAGTTGTATAGCATTCATGTATTCTATTTCTAGATCGGTCTTATAATGTGGACAATTAAGTTGCTCTCGAGAGTTCCACTATACAAATAATATAGTATTTACTATTTGTTCACTCATTTTTCTACAGTTAACAGATTGTTTTCCTAGGATAAATTCTTAAGTTTAATATATATTGTAATATTTTCCTACAGATAGGTTGTTTAATTTATATGCCCATACCAGTATGTAGAGCATGCCTGTTTTTCCACATCGTCATATGTACTGGCTATCAACGTGTAGCACTTCTAAGCAGTGGTTGTAGGACCACAGCCTGTCCAGAAACACCGTAGGACGTCTGGATTCTGCTTTGTGTATCACCACACCTCTTTTTAGGATATTCCTGAAAGATATGCATGCATTTATTTTGGAATAGAAATAAGTGATCAGTCATTTCTACAGCTGTGCAAATACTGTTAAATTCACAATATAGAAATTTCTGGCAACAATCAAGTGGGCACACATAACTACTTATCAGATATCTTGGAAATAAAAGCTAAGCAAAATTTTGCAAGTAATAATTGCAGGTTCTTCCATATTATAATGTTCATTTGAAATCTCTAAAAGGCTCCATACAATAATTGGCATTATTTTCTTTTAAATTTTTGTTTGGATATATTATTTGAGACTCAGATAAGATTTGCAAAAAATGTACAAAGTATTCCTGCATCTCCCTCAATCGGATTCTCTAAACGGTAATCTTCACCTTTTATTTCTTTCTCTCTTTCTGTCAAGAACACACAGGTCTTATATTAATATATTATTTTCTCATTTGGGGAAGCTATTGTAGAATTTGTTACAGGATGTTGCTCTTACATACTTTATAGTTTCTAAAAGTGAATCCATTATTTTACATAACCATTATATACTTATAAAATCAGAAAAAACGTGGAAACATAGATAATCTGCAGACCTTAAACAAATTTCACCCTTCATTCTCATAGTGTCCTTCAAAATACCCACATTTCTGGTTATTTCTTGCATTCAATTTTCATGTCCCTTTTACCCTTTAATAAAAAAAGTGCTTCAGTCATTTAAAACAGTACAAATATTGACCAGCTATTTGTAGAAACTCGTTCCATTTTATTGCATTTTTTTGTTGACAGTATACACAAGTGTTCTTTTGAGTTCATCACTTCTGGAGGTTTGAGGTCAATTTGTCCTCTTCTGGTGATGTCAACCTTGGATAAGTTATTGTATGTCAGCTTTGTCCATTAAAAGTTTAATATTTTTTCTTTGTAAGCAGTAAGTAAATTGAGAGGTGATACTTCAAACAGGTGAAAATATCTGGTTACTTATCAAAATCCATTTGCAATTTTCACCATTTATTGTTGATTCTTGCCTTAATTATTCTTAGGATGATTACCAAATGGTTATTTTGTAATTATATTATTCTTTTTGTGTTGATTTCTACTGTAAGGAACACCCTTCTATTCCCTCTACCCCAAGTGGCAGCCCTTCACCAATTAATTACTTAATTGATGTATGGAATCATGGATCCTTTTTCTTTAATCATTGGGTTATAATCTCTTATTCTCATTTTCTAATGCTCAAAAGCTGTATCAGATTTGGCTAGTGGCAACTCCTACATTCTGACTCCTTTATCCTTTGGACATGTGATCATTAATCTTTGAGTACCTGTTTTTTTTGTTTGTTTGCTACAATATGTTCTTGAATTACCTTGTATTTTTATTGTCCCAGCCTGAAATAGGTCATTTTTCTGGGGTTCCTTTAGTGGATAATGGAATGTAAAAACCAAGATCTGGACTCTGGAGTGATCATTTCTACTTGGGTGTAATTGTTTCAAGGCCCTTTAAGCTGGCAGATATAGCAAATACATATATACCTACTCACACCCGTAAACATATAGTTAACTATGTATAACCAAATACATATATACCTCCTCATACACATAAACATATTTAACTGTGTAAACATACATAGTTTACATAGTTATAAGTATATAAGCAAATACATCTATTAGTATACATAGTTATAAGTATATAAGCAAAAACATATATACCTATTCACACATATGTAAACATAGATAAATGTATGTTTATATGTGTGAATAGGTATATACATATATATATATTTGCTTATATACTTCTATAAACACACTATATTTATTACCAGATAGATGGATGTTGAAAACTATGAATTTATACTTATATCTCTAATTTCAATTGAACACAGAAAGTTTATTCCAAAATTCTCTATACCCATATTGTAACTCCTTCTTCTGACATTGAAGAACATTATTCTCGATACCAAAAATATATTTTCTTGGTTTCTTAATCCAAGGATGCACAGGAAATTATTGTTAGAATTACTAGTTCATGCCTCTGTCTCATCTATCTATCTATCTATCTATCTATCTATCTATCATCTATCTATCTATCTATCTATCTATCTATCTATCTGACAAACGTGTGTGTGTGTACATATATATTCTTGTCTTTTCAAATTGCAATAAAATTACAATTCCATGTAACACAGAATGTGTAATTGTTATAGTTTGGATATTTGTCCCAACTCAAATGTTGAAATGTAATTCCCAGTGTTGGAGGTGGGGCCTGGTGGTAGGTGTTTGGGTCATGGGAGTGGATCTCCCATGAATAGCTTGGGCCATCTTCTTGGTGATAAGTAAATTCTCGCTCTGAGTTCACATGAGGTCTGCTTGTTTAAAAGTGTGTGGCACCTACCTCCCCACTCTCTCTCTCTCTCTCTGACTCACTTGTTCCTCCTTTTGACATGTGACCTGTCTGTTTCCCCATTGCCTTCTGCCATGATCGAAAGCTCCCCAAGGCTTCAGCAGTAGCTGAATGGATACCAGCACCATGCTTCAGGTAAAGCTTGCAGAACTGTGGGCCAATTAAACGTGTTTTATTTATAAATTACCCAGTCTCAGGTATTTCTTTATAGCAGCGCCTGAATGGCCTAATAGAGTAATGGAGAAGAACACTCCAAGTTCCTTGAGGGAAAGATTCATTTCTTACATAATTTTTACCTTCTATATTTAGAGTCAAAATGTTACATAATCAATCATATCTATACAATAAACAAAAGTCCCATTTTTCCAATAGGCTAATTTTTATCTTCAATATAAAATCCTTAAAGATCTACAGAACCAAATTTGAGAGTTGTAGGTGACAGGGGATGAAATTGTACCTTTTGGAGGGGGCCTCTGCCTGGCTCCAAAAGGCACAGTTTCATCACTGGCCACGTTCAACTTGCCTCGTATAGATGACAATGTCCTTTTTACCATCTGCTTCAGTCTTGGTTGTTACCTGCTATGAGAGACTTTTACTTCTGTAGGACCAATTAAGTGTATCTTACATATAAGATTGAAAGAATGTTAGAGTGACTTCAAGGTTTTTCGTTCGTTTGTTTCTGAAAGCCATCTTGACAAAAGTAACAAAGTATATTTATACCTATATAGATATTCCTGTGTTTGTGCTTGGAGATGTCATCAAAAATAAACTATTACATGCTCGAACTTTTCTATATATTTGAACATAATCTTTATTTGTTTCTGCAGCTATCACACCTATCCCATTAATAGACATCTTTACACTAGTACTTCAACATAAATGCTAGATAAACTCTTTGCTGTGTGGCTAGACAGATCAATTCTTATTTCATTGATTATTTCAGTGAGAGTCTAAAAGCATATCCCTGTGTTACTGATAATTTCATCTGTGATGGTCTTTATTTGGTTCAATTTCTAATATTTGCACCAAGATACAAGCATATATGGGACATGTTGAATAGTCTAAATAGAAACTCTAGAGTTCTAGTATAATTTTTACTAGTTTAGTTTACTTAGTTGCAGATGCACACATCCCATTCTGCAGACTACTGTTTTTAACCTTACTTCTGGCTCTTAAAATGGCTTAAACTATAGTTGGTACCCATATGTAATTTGGAAATATTTGATTATCTCTCATTCTTTATTAACACTGTATAGTTGCTAAAATTCATTAACAGATTAATATGGCCTATAATCATGGTTGAATAGCCAATTACTTTTTATTTGTGATATGTATTGACATCTAATTTAAACTGGAAATAATGCCCTGTATGACATTGGTGCCCAGTATATTGAAAGTGGTTGAGCAATACTTATTATTCAAGTTTAATGAGGTTTGTCATTTTAACAATCAAGGACAAGTAGAAACATATATCCATATTTTCATGGCTTACATAAAGTTGCTTTTACACTTTATTAATCATTCTCAACTTGTTTTCCTTTATCAATATAAAATTACACATAAAACTTACATTGAATTACCAATTGAAAAGATAACCGTAAACCAGGTGATCAGAGTGGTTCCTTAGAAACCACAGGAGATTACACCATATCTAAAAACATTGTTAATGTGATGTAGAGAATGGTAAATTAATGAGATGACTCATTCCTTAGTTTAAAGGTACTGGAAAATTAGAAAGGTGTATGGAGAATTAGAAACTGTTAACACCATCCTTCAGTGTGGTTTGAAGATAGCATACCTGAAACCTTATGGTTTGGAAGACTGTGATACTGTTATAGATTGTTATATCATGTTTCCTTATTGTTTTTGTTACATGTAGACATCCCAGCAGCCTCATACCTCTACTTACATATGAAAGTATTTAATGTGGCAATTTCATCTCTTAAATTCAATCTAATTATGTAATAACATAGATATATAAATATATATTACAGAGATGCTTATTGAAGCATTTAATATAGCAAAATTCTGGAAAAGAAGACCAATAAATATATGCTGCATTTGTACATAGTGGAAATACATACAAGAAGTAAAACAGTTTTTTAAAGAGAGGCTAGCTTTACAAGGTATAAGGTAAATCTCTTCGATGAGCTGAAAGATGATCCCATGGTATATGGAGTGAGGATAGGGTATTATAATTCAGTATACGTAAAATCACATACGTACACACACATGACCATTCTACTAGCATGGAATTTTTTTCCTCAGCCGTTCTCCCTAGGAGAACGTGTTCATAGGGGTCTGTCTTATTCTCTATATATTTCTTTGGTAAAATCAAATACATTCACAACAATGCAGAATTCTTGCTTTGTGCTTTTTGAAAATCCAATTTTCCAGGTGCACTCTCTCTTCCGTTTTTCTTCAGACCTCCCCCTCCTTATATGCAGCTGATGACATTATTTCTCTGAGAAACGTGGAGTGATTAAGATGTAATTCTACATTCCCCATACCACACCTACTCCCTGATCTATACCTCTGCCTGTAGTCTCCATGTTCTTCTCTGTTACTCTGGGAAAAGTGTCCTAGCTTCTTTATAAGACTGACTGCTAGACTTGTGCACTAGATCCAGTGCCCTTGACTCTACTTGAGAACATTAGCAATTCTCCCCCATTCATTATATACATGAGTGTGTCCGTGTGTGTACTAATTTCTACCAACTCACAACATACAAACATGCTGTATTTTTTCCAAAATAAAAAGAAAAAATATTCTTGCCCCACACATCTTTAGATATTCCCACTTCCACAAATGCTTTTCATTGCTTTGCTTAGTAGCAAAATTCCTCTGCAGTATTGTCTGTACAGTATTTTCTGTCTCCAGTCGCTGTCCACTTTCTTGATTTATCTTCAAGTTGGTCTTTTCTTCTGTCGTTTCTCCACCAAAACTCTTCTTGTCAAAAACATCACTGAAAAATTCAAATTTGTAATTCTCAGTGCTCAACACACTTGGCTTGCTAGCAACATTTGTCTCTTAATCAGTCCATCCTCCTCTGAAATGCTTTTTGCATTTGGTTTTGGGAAGCCAAGTTCTCTGATCTTCTTACTACTGCATTGACAATCGCTACTAAACACCTTTTTGTGTCTCCACACCTCCTTTCTGTGTCTACATTTACGAGATTGGAAAGTCACTCAGGTTTTTGTCTTTAAGTGTAATCTATATGTTAATGATTTCCAAATTGGTACCTTTAGAGCAAGCTTCTCTCCTGAACAACAGCCTCAACTGCATTCTTAGCATCTCTCCCGGGATAGAAGAATGTGGCTTACATTGAGCAAGTCCAAAAATGGAATTGTGATATCCCCTCAAGCAAATTCACTTTCCCAGAGCTTCTCTATCTAAGGGGCAATGCAATTGATTATTTTTTATTTTTTTGATTTTTGTGTGTTTTAGATTTTCTAGCCCCCAAACCTTGGTTTCCTCTTTGATTCTCCATTTTATTTCACATCCCTTATCTCATCAATAGTCAATTCCGCTGGATTCAAGGTAAGTCCAGAATCTGATCACTCCTCACTTCTCCCATCATTCTGCTGTGAGCCTTCATCACCTCTTATCTGAGTTACAGCAATGACCTGCTATGTGATTTCTCTGTCACCCTTGCTGCCTTTTAGTTCATCCTCAATGCAGCAGCCAGAATTATCCTTTGAAATCTAAGCCAGATTGTGTCTCTCCTCTGCTTAAATTTTGCACTTCTCTAAGAGCAAAATCTAAGTTAAAAGCCATAAGACATTACACGATTTGACCTTCCTATTTCCTCCCTAACTTAATTTCTATTTTCCCTTTTGCTCACATCCTCTCCATCTTTATTGATCTGTTTGCCATTCCTCAAATAAGATTGGTTTCCACTGCAAAGTCTTGTACTTGATCTTTCACCTGCCAGAAATACATTTCCTCTAGATCTACATTGTGCCTAACTCTAATCTTCACACAATGTCATCTTCTCGATAGGATCTTCATTGACCGTACTATTTAAACTCACAAGGACCTCTCAAAAAGCATACAGATTTTGGATAATAATCCTATCCTGAAAGACACAATCCTGAATGCCAGAGTCCCAAATATTTAAATCCCTAAAGAACAAAATCCCTCTAGTCTAAATCCCTAAAATCTAACATCTCTAACACCTAAAATCTGAAAAAAATTACAGTCACAGGATAGTTGCATTATGTTAGGCAGAAACATTACCTTGTTGTTTTCTGTATGCAGAATAAAATGGATTTCAATAGAATCCTCAAACCATAATGATATATTTGAAATTAGGTGCAATCAAGGCTTCTAAAAGTGACTTTCAAGGTGTTACCAATAAAGTTTGTTTTTTTCATTCAGGCCAATGCATTTGGGAGAAAATCCGGATTTATAGATTGGCCATGCAATATGGCAATGAAGTAAATTCAATTTAAAAGTAAGTCACTTGGCTGCATTGATATTCCTTCTAGCTGTTGAGATTTCAGGAGCTTTTAATAAATTAAATCTGCATTTGCCTAAAGAAGTCACTGAAGTTACTGACTAGTTTGAGAATAATTATGTGAAAGGCAGGATAAGAAGATACTTCCGAAATGGTGTTGCTGTTCAGTTATCAATATTTTTTTTTTTACCAACAAAATAGTTTATTGAATGTAATTAGTATCTTCTTTTTTAATACTTTAAGTTTTTTAATACTTTTAAAAAATACTTTAAGTGCAGAACGTGCAGGTTTCTTACAGAGGTATACATGTGCCATGGTGGTTTGCCGCATCCATCAACCCATCATCTACATTAAATATTTTTCCTAATGCTTTCCCTCCCTTTGCCCTCTACCCCCAGACAGGCCCTGGTGTGTGATGGTCCCCTCCCTGTGCCCATATGTTCTCATTGTTCAACTCCCACTTATGAGTGAGAAAATATAGTGTTTGGTTTTCTGTTCTTGTGTTAGTTTGCTGAGAATGATAGTTTCCAGCTTCAGAACCATGTCCCTGCAAAGGACATGAACTCATTCCTTTTTATGGCTGCATAGTATTCCATGGTGTGTATGTGCCACATTTTCTTTATCCTGTCTATCATTGATGGGCATTGGGTTAGTTCCAAGTCTTGCTATTGTGAATAGTCCTGCAACAAACTTACGTGTGTTTTTATAGCAGCATGATTTATAATCCTCTGGGTAAATACCCAGTAATGGGATTGGTGGGTCAAATGGTATTTCTAGATCTAGATCCCTGAGGAATCACCACACTGTCTTTCACAATGGTTGAACTAATTTACACTCCCACCAAAAGTGTAAAAGCGTTCCTATTTCTCCACATCCTCTCCAGCATATGTTGTTTCCTGACTTTTTAATGATCACCATTCTAACTGACATGAAATGGTATCTCATTGTGGTTTTGATTTGCATTTATCTAATGACCAGTGATTATGAACTTTTTTTCATATGTTTCTTGGTCACATAAATGTCTTCTTTTGAGAAATGTCTGTTTGTATCCATTGCCCACTTTTTAATGAGATTTTTTTCTTGTAAATTTGTTTAAGTTCCTTGTAGATTGTGGATATTAGACCTTTGTCAGATGGATTGCAAAAATTATCTCCCATTCTGTAGGTTTCCTGTTCACTCTGATGATAGTTGCTTTTGCTGTACAGAAGCTCTTTAATTTAATTAGATCCCATTTGTGAATTTTGGATTTTGTTGCCACCACTTTTGGGGATTTAGTCATGAAGTCATTGCCCATGCCTATGTCCTGAATGGTATTGTCTAGGTTTTCTTCTAGGGTGTTTATGGTTTTAGTTCTTACTTTTAAGGCTTTAATCCATCTTGAGTTAATTTTTGTATGAGGTGTAAGGAAGGCGTCCAGTTTCAGTTTTCTGCATATGGCTAGCCAGTTTTCACAATACCATTTATTAAATAGGGAATCATTTCTGCATTGCTTGTTTTTGTCAGGTTTGTCAAAGATCAGATGGTTGTAGATGTGTGGTGTTATTCTGAGGTCTGTGTTCTGTTCCATTGGTCTATATATCTGTTTTCGTGCCAGTACCATACTGTTTTGATTACTGTAGCCTTGTGGTATAGTTTGAAGTCAGGTAGCATGATGCCTCCAGCTTTGTTCTTTTTACTTAGGATTGCCTCAGCTATACAAGGTCTTTTTTGGTTCCATATGAAATTTAAAGTAGTTTTTTTTTCTAATTATATGAAGAAAATCAATGGTAGCTTGATGGGAATAACATTGAATCTATAAATTACTTTGGGCAGTATGACCATTTTCACAGTCTTGATTCTTCCTATCCATGAGCTTGGAATGTTTTTCCATTTGTTTGTGTGCTCTCTAATTTCTTTGAGCAGTGGTTTGTAGTTCTCCTTGAAGAAGTCCTTCACATCCCTAGTAAGTTTTATTCCTAGGTATTTTATTCTCTTTGTAATGTTTGTGAATGGGAGTTTGCTTATGGTTTGGCTCTGTATTTGTCTATTATTGGTATACAGGAATGATTGTGATTTTTGCACATTGATTTTTTTATGCTGAGATTTGCTGAAGTTGCTTATCAGCTTAAGGAATTTTTGGGCTGAGACGATGGGGTTTTCTAAATATACAATCATGTCATCTGCAAACAGATGTCATTTCACTTCCTGCCTTCCTATTTGAATACCCTTTGTTTCTTTCTCTTGCCTGATTGCCCTGCCCAGAACTATGAATACTATGTTGAATATGAGTGATGAGAGAGGGTATTCTTGTCTTGTGCTGGTTTTCAAAGGGAATACTTCCAGATTTTGCCCATTCAGGTATGATATTTGCTGTGGATCTGTCGTGAATAGCTCTTGTTATTTTTAGATATGTTCCATCAATGCCTAGTTTGTTGAGAGTTTTTAACATGAAGGGGTGTTGAATTTTATTGAAGGCCTTTTCTGCATCTATTGAGATTATCATGTGTTTTTTGTCACTGGTTCTGTTTATGTGATGGATTGCGTTTACTGATTTGCATATGTTGAACCAGCCTTGCATCCCAGGGATGAAGCCAAATTGATCATGGTGGATAAGCTTTTTAATGTGCTGCTGGATTTGGTTTGCCAGTATTTTATTAAGGATTTTGCATCAGTGTTCATCAGGGATATTGGCATGAAAGTTCCTTTTTTCTGTTGTGTCTCTGCCAGGTTTTGTTATCAGGATGATACTGGACTCATAAAAACAGGGCAGAGTCCCTCTTTTTCTATTGTTTGGACTAGTTTCAGAAGGCATGGTACCAGCTTCTGTTTGTACCTCTGGTAGAATTCAGCTGTGAAGCCATCTGGTCCCAGCCTTTTTCTGGTTGGTAAGCTATTAATTACGACCTCAATTTCAGAACTTGTTATTGATCTATTCAGGGATTCGACTTCTTCCTGGTTTAGACTTGGGAGGGTGTATGTGTCCAGGAATTTATCCATTTTTTCTAGATTATCTAGTTTATTTGTGTAGAGGTGTTTATAGTATTCTCTGATGATAGTTTTTATTTCTGTGGGATCAGTGGTGATATCCGCTTTATCATTTTTTATTGTGTCTATTTGATTCTTCTCTCTTTTCTTCTTCATTAGTCTGGCTAGTGGTCTATCTATTTTAATCTTTTCAAAAGAAACAGCTCCTGGATTCATTGATTTTTTGAAGTGTTTTTTTTGTGTGTGTGTGTCTCTGTCTCCTTCAATTCTGCTTTTATCTTAGTTATTTCTTGTCTTCTGCTAGCTTTTGAATTTGTTTGCTCTTGCTTCTCTAGTTATTTTAATTGTGATGTCAGGATGTTGATTTTAGATATTTCCTGCTTTCTCCTGTGGGCATTTAGTGCTATAAATTTCCCTCTAAACACTGCTTTAGCTGTGACCCAAAGATTCTGGTACATTGTGTCTGTGTTCTCATTGGTTTCAAATAACTTATTTATTTCTGCCTTAATTTTGTTGTTTACCCAGTAGTCATTCAGGAGCAGGTTGTTCAGTTTCCAGTAGTTGTGTGTTTTTGAGGGAGTTTCTTAATTTCTGAGTTCTAATTTGATAACACTGTGGTCTGAGAGCCTTTGTTATGATTTTTGTTCATTTGTATTTACTGAGGAGTGTTTTATTTCCAATTGTGTGTTTGATTTTAGAATAAGTGCTATGTGGTACTGAGAAGAATATATATTCTATTGATATGGGGTGGAGAGTTCTGTAGATGTCTATTATTTCCACTTGGTCAAGAGATGAGTTCAAGTCCTGAATATCCTTGTTAATTTTCTATCTTGTTGATCTGTCTAATATTGACAGTGGGGTGTTAAAGTCTCTCACTGTTATTGTGTGAGAGTCTAAGTCTCTTTGTAGGTCTCTAAGAACTTGCTTTATAAATCTGGGTGCTCCTGTATTGGGTGCATATATGTTTAGGATAGTTAGCTTTTCTTGTTGCATTGATCCCTTTACCATTATGTAATGACCTTCTTTGTCTTTTTTCATCTTTGTTGGTTTAAAGTCTGTTTAATCAGAGACCAGGATTGCAACCCTTGCTTTTTTTTTTTTTTTTTTTTTTCTGCTTTCCCTTTGCTTGGTAAGTATTCCTCTATTCTTTTATTTTGAGCCTATGTGGGTCTTCGCACATGAGATGGGTCTTCTGAATGAAGCACACCAATAGGTCTTGACTCTTTATCCAATTTGCCTGTCTGTGCCTTTTAATTGGGGCATTTAGCCCATTTACATTTAAGTCTAATATTGTTATGTGTGAATTTGATCCTGTCATTATGATTCTAGCTGGTTACTTTGCCCGTTAGTTGATGCAGTTTCTTCATAGTGTTGATGGTCTTTACATTTTGGTTTGTTCTTGCAGTGACTGGTACTGGTTTTTCCTTTCCATATTTAGTGCTTCCTTCAGGAGCTCTTGTAAGGCAGGCCTGGTGGTGACAAAATCCCTCAGCCTTTTTTTTTTTTGCCTTTAAACGATTTCATTTCTCCTTCACTTATGAAGTTTAGTTTGGCTGGATTTGAAATTCTGGGTTGAAAATTCTTTTCTTTAAGAATGTTGAATATTGACCCCCACTCTCTTCTAGCTTGTAGGGTTTCTGCAGAGAGATACACTGTTAGTCTGACGGGCTTCCCTTTTTGGGAACCTGACATTTCTCTCTGGCTGTCCTTAACAATTTTTCTTTATTTCAACCTTGTTGAATCTGACGATTATGTGCCTTGGGTTGTTCTCCTCGAGGAGTATCTTTGTGGTGTTCTCTGTATTTCCTGAATTTGAATGTTGGCCTGTCTTGCTAGTTTGGGGAAATTCTCCTGGATAATATCCTGAAATATGTTTACCAACTTGCTTCCATTTTCCCCATCACTTTCAGGTATAGAATCAAACATAGGTTTGATCTTTTCACCAAGGCTTAGAGGTTTTGTTCATTCCTTTTCATTATTTTTTCTCTAATCTTGTCTTCACGCTTTATTTCATTAAGTTGATCTTCAATCTCTGATATCCTTTCTCCCACTTGATCGATTTGGCTACTGATACTTGTATATGCTTCATGAAGTTCTTGTGCTGTGTTTTTCAGTTCATCAGGTCATTTATGTTCTTCTCTATACTGGTTATTCTAGTTAGCAATTCCTTTAACCTTTTATCAAGGTTCTTAGCTTCCTTGCACTGGGCTATAAGATGCTCTTTTAGCTTGGTGGAGTTTGTTATTAACCACCTTCTGAAGCCTGCTTCTGTCAGTTCATCAAACTTATTCTCCTTCCACTTTTGTTCCCTTGCTGGTGAGCAGTTGTGATCCTTTGGAGGAGAAGAGGCATTTTGGTTTTTGAAATTTTCAGCTTTTTTGTGCTAGTTTTTCCTCATCTTCGTGGATTTAACTATCTTTGGGTTTTGCCATTAGTGACCTTCGGATAGTGTTTTTGTGTGGTCATCCTTTTTGTTGATATTGATGCTATGGCTTTCTGTTTGTTAGCTTTCCTTCTAACAGTCAGGCTCCTCTTCTGTAGATTTGCTGGAGTTTGCTGGGGTCCACTCTAGATCCTGTTTGCCTGTATCTCCAGCAGAGGCTGCAAAACAGCAAATATTGCAGCCCATTATTTCCTCTGGAAGCTTCATCACAGAGGGTCACCTGCCAGATGCCAGCCAGAGCTCTCCTCTATGAGGTGTCTTCCATTCAGTAGGCACGGGGGTCAGGGACCCATTTGAGGAGGCAGTCTGTCCCTTAGCAGAGCTTGAGCACTGTGCTGGGAGATCCACTGCTCTCTTCAGAGCTGGCAGGCAGGAACATTTAAGTCTGCTGAAGCTGAGCCCACAGCCGCCCCTTCCCCCAGGTGCTCTGTCCCAGGGAGATGGGAGTTTTATCTATAAGCCCCTGACTGGGGCTGCTGCCTTTTTTTCAGAGATGCCCTGCCCAGAGAGGAGGAATCTAGAGAGGCAGTCTGGCTACAGCAGCTTTGCAGGGCTGTGGTAGGCTCTGCCCAGTCTGAACTTCCTATTGGCTTTGTTTACACTGTGAGGGGAAACCCTCCTAGTCAAGCCTCAGTAATAGCAGATGCCCCTTCCCACACCATGCTCAGTTGTCCCAGGTCGACTTCAGACTGCTGTGCTGGTAGCAAGAATTTCAAGCCAGTGGATCTTAGCTTGTTGGGCTCCATGGGGGTAGGATCCACTGAGCAAGACCACTTGGCTCCCTGGCTTCAGCCCCCTTTCCAGGGAAGTGAACGGTTCTGTCTCACTGGCTTTCCAGGCACCACTAGGGTACAAAAACGAACAAACAAACAAACAAACAAACACCCTTGCAGCTAGCTCAGTGTCTGCCCGAACAGCTGACAGTTTTGTGCTTAAAACCCAGGGCCCTTGTGGTGTAGGCACCTGAAGGAATCTCCTGGTCTGTGAGTTGCAAAGACTGTGGGAAAAGCATAGTATCTATGCCAGATAGCACTGTCCCTCATGGCACATTCCCTCACAGCTTCCCTTGGCTAGCAGAGGGAGTTCCTTGACCCCTTGCATTTCCCGGGTGGGATGACACTCCACCCTGCTTCAGCTCACCCTCTGTGGGCTTCACCCATTGTCTAATCAGTCCCAATGAGATGAACCGGATACCTCCGTTGGAAATGCAGAAATCACCCACTTTCTGCATTGGTCTCACTGGGAGCTGCAGACCCGAGCTGTTCCTATTTGGCCATCTTGGAAACCAATCAAATACCAATATTGTTTCCAGCAAATTTGTGGTCTGCATATAAATGCATGCTAAATGAATTTCTTTGTACCCGAAGCAATATAGAAACATGACACAGAAGTTGGGAAGATTTAATAGTGGATACTTAGGTTATTTTATACGGAATCACAGAAGAGTTTCAGAAGGAGCAGTGCCACATAGAAAAGGAATGTGAGCATATTCTCCAATGAGAACCATGTCCGAAAAAACAGATAAATAAATAAATGCGGCTATTCAACATGATGCAAGATGTCATTATATAGTTAATGACTGTGAATGTTCACCAGCTCTTACAGACACCGTGCAATTGCCCATAATCTATCCCAGTAATACGCTTTTTCATGTCAGTTTTTAAAAATAATTTTTTATTAGTATTGTTTAGTATTTTAAATTGTTTAAAGACTTTTAGAGTTCTAATTTGTTTCATGCATTTTTTTGCAAATGACTACATAAAAATACATTATCACAATGTTGATTTTGTGTGTAAACATCGTGCATGTACACAAAAATGTTGATATTTCCTCAGTAAATGAAGCAGTATCCTATTTGTACATCTGCATTTGTGAAAGATACAATTTCTCAAGATCTTGGTTCTTTGGGTAACTGATGTGGTGGTAGCTTATCATGGTTTGATGAACTCAAAGGACTTAGAATGTTCATCACAATATTTCAGATGACTGAAATTATAAAGCTGCATGCTCACAAGTACCAATAATGATGACATGTATTTATGCATTTTCCTTTTAGACCTATTTCTCTATGAATACTGTTCATCGGCTTGTGACTGTTATTCTCGTGTAACTATCATTAGTATACATGAGTGTTTATGCTTACAAAATTAAGAATGCTATTATTGCCTATTTTATTGTGTAAAGGGGCCCTTTAAGTGTTCTGTCATGTTTTTATATGTTTCTCAAATGAATCCTATTTTTAAATGTAAATAAACATCTTTCAATAATTTTAAATTATTTTTCCAGAATTATATTTTTTGGGATTTCAACATTTGGAATTATGGTGTTCTGGATTGTGTCTTTTGGGATTATGATCATCTGCAATTGCCCACAATCTATCCCTATAATATGATTTTACATGTGTTAATTTTTAAAGATATTTTTCTTTTTCTTAATTTTTTTCACTATTTTAAATCATCATATTTTCACTTTAGATCACAAGTTAGATGACATTTACAGTTACAGGGGATTAGGACATTACTTTATCTAGTAGTGAGACACAATTCAACCCATACAAATAATTATGACTTTTAGCATGCTCATGTTTATTCCTATGATTACGTTGAGAAAATATAATTGAGGCTGGGCACAGTAGCTCATGCCTGTAATCTCAGCACTTTGGGAGGCCGAGGCGGGCGGATCACAAGGTCAGGAGATGGAGACCATCCTGGCTAACACGGTGAAACCCCGTCTCCACTAAAAATACAAAAAAAACATTAGCTGGGCGTGGTGGCGGGCGCCTGTAGGCCCAGCTGCTTGGGAGGCAGAGGCTGAGGCAGAAGAATGGCATGAACCCGGGTGGCAGAGGTTGCAATGAGCCGAGATCATGCCATTGCACTCCAGCCTAGGTGACAGAGCGAGACTCCATCACAAATAAAATAAAATAAAATAAAAATAAATAAATAGATAAATAAATAAAATAATTGAAAAGAAAATATTTTCCCAATCCAGAAAGTTCTTAACAGAGCTAAAAGAGAAATAAGAGAAATACAATAATTTTATTTTTGGATAAGCATTAAACCAAAATGTGATGAACATCACAGGCAATCTTCTAAGAGACTATAAAGACAGAAATTTCACTATTTTATACAGCCAAACAGATATAACCCATTCCATTTATGTTCTCAAGATCAACAATAGTATATCCTTAAGTAAAAGTATGTGGCATCACTATTTGTCACACAGCTCTTCTTACCTATACCTGGCAATTTAGATGAGCATCTGCCTTAGCTAAATGACTTTATCCAAAGGAAAAATAAACTCACATCATTGTGGATAAGAGGTAGGTTAGTAGTGTAGAGAGAGCTGCCAGAGGAGCTGGGTTCCTACCTTCCCACAGAACCTGGGAGAATGGGATTCCCTTGATGATTATGTTCCAAAGAGATGGTTTCTAGATTCCTAAGAAAGACATTCCTGGGACTTTAGTAAAACAACTCAGAAACAGAAAGTTAAATTCCACATGTTCTTACTTGGAAGTGGAGGTAAATAATGAGTAAACATGGATATGGAGTGTAGGATAATAGACATTGGACATTTGGATGTGTGGGAAAGTAGAATTGGGGAGAGGAATGAAAATTACTTAATGGCCACAGTGCATATTATTAGGGTGATGGTTACACTAAAAGCACAGACTTCATAGGTACGCAACATATTCATGTAACGTAACTGCATTTGTACCCCTTAAATTTATATAAAGAAAAAATAGTGACCAATAAAAAATATGCAATTAACAAGTTTTGTAAGGTAAATGCTCTAAAAAAAGAGAGAAATCTCTTTCCTTATTTTCAATATGGAGAATTAAACCTTTTATTTTTAATTTGTATTTGCCTTTACAATTTACATATTAGTAAGTTAAATACATAAATAAATGCATGTAGTAAAAGTGAAGAAAAATTGTCAAATTATGATATGTATTAATTTGTATAATATTTGAAAGTATGTAAAAAGATTTTAAACAAATTATTTTGTCTTTTCATTAATCTTTCCTCTTCTAAATGAATGGATTTGTTTACATGTTGTGTAAATCTACATGGATTTTAACAATTTTTTTTTTTTGGTTCTAGTTTATCATCATTCATATTAGATCTGTATTTATAAAAATAGCTTTTAAGAAAGTTAGTTTAACTTTAGTTTTTTGTGGAGACCACAGCCCATATGAAATCATCTATTGTGATGCCTTAAAATTATGTCCAAGGGACTTTGAATTTTCAGGATGGAGGACAAGAAAAATAAATACAGTATGGGACTCACTTGGAGAGATAGGAGAAGGCCAGGGCATGGCAGCAGTGGACTATTTCAAGAGTGTGCAGTTGTGGAAATTTGGGTTTATGAGAGATTTCTATGTAGCACTATCTAAATTATCAACTTCCTCTAGCTTCTATTGCTCTGCATTCTAGAATCAGGGGAGCCCAAGGTGTGAAACCATTTCATTAATTGGAATATTCAAATAAAAAAAGACAATTCTCTAAGTATGAAAATATTTTAAAAATTAAACAACTGAAATGGTTTTTATATGCTAATTAGATTATTCACAGAGATAATTAAAGAATACAACCAAACTACACATAAAAGAATGAAAATAAATGAAGCTTTCAGCTTATATATCTATAAAAAAGTAGTAATTATGAAATACTAATGAAGGAATTTATAAATATATGAATTTAAAATTAAGAAACAGCAGACTTTTAAAACTCATAGATTTTTGTTTTTAAAGACCAACAAAAGTAGGAAAATGAGGAAGAAACTCCAGAATAATATAATTTTGGTAAAAAAAAGTGAGAAGTTTAAATACATAAAAGATGAATTTATAAGAATATACTATGAAGAAAACAAATTTTAAATTATTCATAAATCAAAGGTTTTATAAACAACTAAAATAAATCAATGATTTATAAAATTGTGAATGGGCAATCTAATTTTTACAAACTCCTAAAAGTAAAATAGAATAAATATGGAAAAGCATGTTTTTCTTATACTTTGTTTCACATTCACCCAGTTCTAGAGGTAATCAACAATACCACTTTCTATGTACTGTTCCCTAGATGCTATCTACAATCAAATATGTATGTAGATGCTTTTGTAAATAAGTATAATGTATTCACTTTTGTGTATTCTGCCTTTTAACCTATTGGTTTATATGGAAATGCTTCATTTATATTGATGGCTAAAGATTATTCATTTTATTTATGTGCTAAAATGTACATAAGTAATTCTTGATGGACTTCTGGCCTTTTGTACATCTTTTGCTGTAACAAAAAAAGTAAAAATAGAAGAGGAACATTTCCCTTCTTGAATATGTGTTATTATAGCTTTAAGATAAATCGCTAGATACATAATTGCTGTGGAAAAGGAAATATGCTTTTTAAATTTAATGGCTTTTTAGTTACATTTTTCCATTATAATTGATATGTTAGCAGCTTACACAATTACCATTAATGTGGGTCTATGTTCCTAAGTCCCTACCAACACTGTATGCTAAAAGAACTGATATTTTAAATATTATAATTTAAGAGTGTATAATATTTACAAAATATATTTTTGTATAGTAATTGTAGTAACTTTTCATAAGTTTTAAAGGCATTAGCATACATTGTTTTATCAACCATTTCTTCATACACTTGGCCAAATTTTCAGTTCTATTGATAGTTCTTTTATTGATTTGTGAATTTTTTCCCAAGTTTCTATTGTGATACAATACACATAACATAAAATTTACCATCTTAATAATTTTCCAAGATATTGTTCAATGGTATTAAATACATTCATAATATGCAGCATCACTACCATCCATCTCCGTAACTCCTTTCATCTTATAAAACTGAAACTCTATACTCGTTAAACAGTAATGCCCCATCCCTCCTGCCCTCACCCTCTGGCAACCACAATTCTACTTTCTGTCTTTATAATTTTGACTATTCGAGGTACCTCATATAAGTGGAATCACGTAGTTGATTTGTGTGTGTGTGTTACTGGCTCATTTCTTTAGCATGACGTGCTCAAGCTTTATCCATGGGTTAGCCTATGTCAGAGTGTATTCAGCCTTTTTAAAGGCAGAATAATATTCCATTGTGTGGATATGCCATATTTTGCTATCTATTCATATATTGATGGGCACTTGGGTTGCTTTCACATTTTAGTTATTGTGAATAATGTTGCTATGAACAAATATCTAGTCGAGTCTCTATTTTCAATTAAATTAGGTACATACCCAGATATAAAATTTCTGGATTACATGGTAATTGTATTTTTAATTTTTTTAGGAACTGCCATTCTGTTTTCCAAGGTGGCACAACTACTTTACATTGTCATCTGTGGTGTGCAAGGGATCTGATTTGTTCACATCCTCACCAACACTTGTTATTCTCTCTCTCTGTCTCTCTCTCTCTCTCTCTCTGTGTGTGTGTGTGTGTGTGTGTGTGTGTGTTTTAATAGTAACCATCCTAATGGGTATAAAATGCTATTTTATTGTAGTTAGGATTTACATTTTCCTAATGATTAATGATGTTGGGCATCTTTTCATGGGTTTCTTCATCATCTGTATATCTTCCTTGGAGAATGTCTATTGAAGTCTTTTGCCCATTTCAAATCAGGTTGCTTTTTTGTCACTGAGTTTTAGGAGTTCTATATATATTCTGATAAATATGTCTTATCAAATATATGATTTATGAATATTTTATCCCATTCTCTGGATTATCTTTTTTCCCTGTTGATACTGTGTTTTGACACACAACATTTTAAAAATTATCATGAAGTCTAATTTGCTTATTTTTTGTTGGTGTTGCCTTTGCCTTTTGTGTCATACCCAAGAAATTCAGTGTTTTAAAGGGTTTGTCCTGTATTGTCTTCTAATAACTGTCTAGTTTTAGGTCTTACATTTATGTTTTTGATGCGTTTTGAGTTAATTTCATATATGGTATCAAGTAATGGTTCAACTTCATTCTTTTGCATGTGGATATCCAGTTATTTCAGTGCAATGTGTTGAAAAAACTATCCTTCCTCTATTGAAAAGTCTCATATATTGGTAAAAAAATCTTCTTACTGTATATGCAAATGTTTATTTCCAAGTTCTCCATTTTATTCCACTGGTTTGTACGTCTGTCTTTATGTCAGTAGCCCATAAATACTGTAGCTTTGTAGTAAGTTTTGAAATCAGAAAATGTGAGTCCTCTAGCTTCGTTCTTTTTCAAGATCATTTTGGTTCTTTGGGTGTCTCTTGAGATTTCTTCTGAATTTTAGGATGGGTTTTTCTACTTCTGTAAAGGATAAACCATCATTGTGATTCTGATAGAGACTGCATTAAATCTGTATCACTCTGGGTGGTATTGACATATTAACAATATTAAGTCTTCCATGGGATGCCTTTCCCTTTATGCCTTCTTTAATTTCTTTCAGCAACGTTTTCTAGATTTTATTGTATGTGTCTTTCAATTCCTTGGTGAGCTTATTTCCCTAAGTATTTTATTCTTCTTGATGCTATTGTAAATGGAATTGGTTTTTGAAATTTCTTTTTAGATTGTTTATTGTTGTTACATTACAATACAACCGATTTTGAGTGTTGACTTTCTATCCTGCTACTTTGTGGAATTAATTCACTTACTAGTTCTAACAGTTTATGTGTGTGTGTGAGTATGAAATCTCTGTGAAAAGAAATTTTATTTTGTCCTTTCTAATTTGGATATATATCATTTCTCTCTCTGGCTTAATTTCTCTGGGTAGACATTCAGTACTATGTCGAATATAACTGTTGAAAGTGAGCATCCTTGCCTTGTTCCTAATCTTAGAAGTAAAGCTTTCAGTATTTCACCATTTAGTGTAATGTTTACTGTGGGGTTTTTATATATGTCTTCTACTATGTTGTGGTCGTTTCTTTTTGGTATTGAATTTTCCTCTTTTAGAACAGGCAATAATTGCTCCAATTGTTTCTTCATTTGAAAAGTTCTCCAGCAAAATTTTGTAATTTTTTATCTGTAGGTCTTGGCTAACTTTTGTTAGATTTGTTCCTAGATGTTTTATAGTTTGTTGTTTTAGTAATTGAAACTGGTGACTTTCAATGGTGACTTAAAAGCACGTAAGTAATTTCCTTGCTTCCGAGCAGAATAAAAGAGTCTGCCAGGACAGGATTTCTACTTGGAAAAGTTGGAGAAGGGAGAATGAATTTAAAAATCTCTGTATTTAAAGTCTTCAGTGCTGTGACTTATGGTGAGGTCACTTGCTGATTCTGGCATTGGCTGGAACCTCAGAAACTGGGCTTGATCAAACAGGGAGCTGCTATTTTAGGATAAAATCAAGAGTGAGCTCTCACACACAAGACTTGTTACATGTGCAATACACTGACTAAATGCATAAGTCTCCTGAGTGGAAGGCGAAAGAATTAAACCAAACTTCTACAGAATCCTATGAAAGTTTTCTGCTGTCTCGTGGCTGTTAGTCCAACACTTCCTAGGAAGGGCCTGAGAACCATGAGAAGAGTCAGAGTCCTTTTTGGTAAGTTTATAGAAACAAGGCTTTACAGCTTTTTCTCTGAGGGTGTGTCCTTCTCCTGCCCCAAGGAGAGGCTGAGAATCCAGGCTTGCTCCCCAGCAGGGAACAAAGGATACAGCAGAGCTTTTGGGGATTAATGAAAAGCTGGAGGCTTGAGCAACATCAAACCCACACACTGTGGCTACCTGGGACCTTTGCCAAATGTGGAGAAATCTCAAAATGGAAGGCTAAAGATCAAAACCAAAGAGATCTGTGGATCAGAACAAATTTTCTGCAAGCCCCAATGGTGAAGAGACACTTGCCTGTGGGGGTCTCAACAGAGAATTTTAAAGAGTCATATTCTTAGAACAGAGGTGAGTCCAAGGTACACTGTGATTAAAACTACACACCAATCTTAGCTCACTTGAGACCGTGAAAAGATTAAGGTATCCAGCCATCTACTCGATCTGATTAGGAGAGGAAGGTGTCATCTAAAAAAAAAAAAAAAATCCTAAAATCCTAGGAATGTGAAATGAGAGGATCATATGACCAAAATCTAAGAGAAAATAACAGACCATAGATGAGAAGCTGGAGGAGATCAGCATTTGAGAATGAGAGACAGGACTTTGAAAATAACTATGATTACTGTTAAAGAAAATAAGACTCCTGGTAGCTGACAACAAGGGCAGTGCCGAGTACACACCCTTCAATAAATATTTCCTCCAGAGTCAATTCAAAACAGCAACAAGAAAAAAAAAAAAAAAGGAAGATACAAAATCCCTGACCTCAGTGTTAACTTGAAGTCAAAAGATGTCCAAACTTCAACATAGCTCTATTTATTACCAAAAAACACCCCTGCAAACCTCACCAAATTCCAGCAAGCAATGCCTCACATGCCACCCACTCCCTCCTTGAAAAAACTAACAAGAGATAAAGGAGCTGGCAATGGACCTAAGGCTGACCTCAAATCACTATCAGATAGAGCAAGTGATCCCTAAGTTTGAAAATACTAAAATAAGTGACCCGGTTGGTGAGAGCGTGTTCTGCAGGCAGGGGAATTAGGACTTCCCATTTGAAGTGACAGTCACTTGAAATGTGTAGTTTCTGGGGGAGGAAAAAAAAAAAAAAACAGCAAAAAGGGAAGAGAGAGCATCCTTTGCTAATTGAATGGTGTTAAATCAAGTTTAGCCTAAAGCTGCCTCCTTGCATATTTTACGTTCAGCCTAAAGGTTTCTCTGTACATTGTGAACGATAACCTAAATGGAGGTGAAAACAGACTGTAGTCTACATCTTGTGCCAATCTCACCGAGTTTTGGCCAATCTAAAGTGACCAACTGTTCAAACCGTGTTCAAATAAGGCACACACAGAGCTGTACCCAACCTGGCTGTCTCTGCACCGCACTTCTGTTCTCTGTACGTCACTTTCCTTTTTTCTGTCCCAAAACCTTCTTCTACCATGTGGCTGTGCTGGCATCTCTGAGCCTACTCTGACTGGAGAGGCTGACAGATTTCAGAATTGTTCTTTACTCAGTTAAACTCTTTTAAATTTAATTCAGCAAAAGTTTTTCTTTTAACAGTGGTTAAAGGGAAAGGAAGCAAAAGGAAAGGAATTTAAGGCTGTAGAACAAAAGGAAAGCAAACTGCAAGAGGACACACAATTCCTCCCTCCACTATCAAGACAAACAATCAAAAAACAACCCACTAAACAATTGGAACTTTACTGCCAGAACAGTGGTGAGAAAAGTCTACAATATAAAAATTCGGAGAATTCTGTATCACCAGCACATTTAGAAGAATATGTTTCAGACTGAGCTTCATGAAAACCAAGCAATGACTGGAAAATTTTCTGCAAAAAGAAAGGCAATGGATATTTTAATAAGTAAACATCGAAACAAATAGAAACAGGGTCAAAGGTGGAAGACTGATGTGCAAAGGCGCTAAGTGTGGCAAAGTAGAAATAAATCAACTGAGAAATGTAAGACAGAAGAAAATAGGAACCTGGAGTAGCTCATTGATTGTTATGGTTAATACCTGGCAGAAAGAATACCACTAACAATTGACACACCCGATAGTAAAAGGTTTAATAAGAGAACAGAGACCAAGGATACTTCAAATGGCGTAAGTACAGATGTAACACTAGTACAAAAATAGAAATCTTTTAAAATATCCCACATTAAAAAATTAAATAATCACCAGGATAATTGTTCCATCTAGTTCTATTGTTCTATTCTTAGTTGGGGGTATATTTTCTCTTATCTCTCTGCTATATTTTTAACTCCTCCGTCTCCATCATATGAATCATTCCCTGTAGTATACAGGCATGCATCAAATTTCCCCATATTAAAAAAAGGGAGATCTTTATATATGCTAATGCCGTATTGTTCCTGGGTAGTTCCAAGATCATATTTGCTAGGAAGTACCTGAATCTACAAGATGAGTTAAAAGGGTTCTCTTTGCATGGCCAGAGCATGGTAGCATTTCAAGAGACAGCACAGAAGTGCACAGGACCTTAAGCTCCAGAATTAGTTGTGCCAATTTCAGTCCTGGCACCAGTACTATAAGATGATACTAGACTATTAAAACCTCTCCTTCTGCTTCTCTTTTCTCATCTTAGAAAATGAGACTTACACGATCATTATTACAAAAAAAAACCTATGTCATCAATTTTGTTATTTTTGTTTTGACATTTATACAGCTGTATTGTTAGAACAGTTTACTTTTTTATTTTTTCTATTTTACTTGAAGTTCTGGGATACATGTGCAGAACGTGTAGGTTTGTTACGTAGATATACATGTGCCATGGTGGTTTGCTGCGCCCGTCAACCTGTCATCTAGGTTTTAAGTCCCGCATGCATTCTATACTTGTCCTAATGCTCTCCCTCCCCTTTCTCCCAACCTCCCCACAGGCCTGGTGTGTGATGTTCCCCTCCCTGTGTCCTTGTGTTCTCATTGTTCAATTCCCACTTATGAGTGAGAACGTGTGGTGTCTGGTGGTGTTTGTTTTTCTGTTCCTGTGTTAGAAGAGTTTACTTTTTATACATATCTTTAGACTGAGCCCCTTGAAGGCAACGTCTGCATCATGTTCACGTTAGTATTTTCATAAATAAAATATTCTGGCAAATAGAAGCTCAATATATATTTTTGAATGAATTATTTTATGATTTGCATTTACCATTTATGGGTAAAATTGTAAACTCAAATGCATGTACTATGTGAGATAACATATGCATGTTGGTTTTTATAGCTTCTCGAAATGTCACAATACTGTGTATACGTATTAACAAGATTTATGTGTATAAGTGGATGGCCTTCATGATGATGACTGTTGTTTTGAAGCAGCTTGATTTAACATCAAAAATATTCTATAATGTCATAAAGTCTACAATTTAATTTTTATAACTTTTAATTTGTGTCCTATAAAATATCACTGAGCTATTCTCGTGGTAAATGTGTTATTGCTCAAAGTCTTTGTTTTTCAGATTTTATGTTGAGTTTTCTTCCTTAATATATTAACAAAATGATACCCAAACTGAATACGTCAACCCTTTGTTTTTATATTTAATAGGCCATTAATATATTAAAACTATAGCATAACTAGAAGCACTTTATTTTAGTCAGGTTTTCATAGAACACTTTGTTCCTACGCTGATTAGTGTTTTTTTATCCATCCCTCTCTGCAAAAAATAATTGCCTAATCAGTTTGTGCTTCTTTGAACTTCAGAAACACAATTAACACCCATACATTTTTTCTTTACATTCAATTGTTTTTAATTCAGCAACGTACAATAAATTCAGTAAACAGACTGTTTTTAAGAATCAGATTACATATAAAAATGTGACATCTTAGATTTTACTACAAGAAATACTGTTATTACAAAGATTAAGCTGGAAATATTTAACCTAAGAATCAATATACACTGTTTAATTTATATTCCTGAGTGAAAGAACAGGAAAAAAACTTCATATAATTCAGAACTTAAACAACCTATGAATATTGAATTAAATCCAATATCAAATAAGTAGAAAGAAAGAATTATAGTAAACTGAAAGATGGTTCAATTCAACGAGGTTAAAAATTATTTGATCCTTGTAATCTGGATACAAATTTTCACTTTTACTATCAAAAACACCATTTTAAAATAGAAGTGCTAGAGGATATGATGAAGAAAATAGAACTGAATTATTCATCCCATATGGGTAAGAAATAGCAGATAATGTTTCATTCTTGCTGTTTATAATTAGAGTAATTTATATTCAATACATTGTTTAAAGCTTTGAAATTAGCCATCAAGGAGATTTGAATGTATATATTTTACATCACTAGAGAAAAATAAGAACAAAAATAAAATCATGAAGCAGAAGAGAAAACAAGTCAAAAAGTATGGCAAGAAAATACAGAAAGGCCTCTCACTTCTCTGCTTTGCGGTTTAAGATTGCCTGACCCTGGCATCACTAGAACAATTTCAGAAGTCAGAGAACGAGAGACAAACTAAGCCAGTCGCCTTTTAGCTGTGGATGCATCCATTCCACAATTTATTTAAAAAGGTTAGCCCTGTAATATCACAATGCTAACACTGCTGGGAGAAACACTGAGCTCTGAGTCAAATTCTCCAAATTCATTTCTGCTTTTTTTGGTTAAAATATATTTTAACTGAAATAGTCGTACCTGGAAATGCACAAGTAGTAAACATAAGTGGCACCCACCTCGGGCATCGTAACATGAGCAGGACCACTGAGAGTGTCCCCTCTCCACCATCAGTCCTGACACCGTTCCCTCACCTTTATCAACGTCAAGTCTGTTTTCCTAACTCTGATTTCTTTTCTAAATGAAATCGCACAGTATGTACCCTTTTGAGTCTGGATTTCTCCCCTTCAATGTTTTGTTTGTGAGCTCGATTCATGCTGTTGTATGTACCAATACTTCTTTTATTCTCCTTAATTTATAGCACTGCATTGCATGATTGTGAACACCTGGTAGTGTTTTCAGCTTAGACAATAATTAATAGTACTACTCTCTCACGCTCTACCTCTGTCTCTACACATATGCGTACACGCACCCACAGAGTGTACACGTATACGCTTACATACGCACATGCACACACACAGTGCTTTCTGTTGAATACATACATAGGAGTGGAACTGCTCCCTGCCAATGCATGTGAATCTTAAGCATAGGTTCCAGGCAGCTTTTCAAAATGATTGTATTCGGTGAAAACATATCGAATTAGTGATATGTGGCTATTTTTGATCTCTAAGATGTCATTTTATGAAAGTCCCAGTTGTTCCATATCTTTGCCACCTGTTATTTTCATTCTTTTTAAGGTTAGCCATCCTGATGGTGTGTAATTATATTTCACTCTGGGTTTAATATATATCTCTCGGATAATTAATAAGGCTGAGAAATGTTTTAGTTATATATCAGTCATGCGGAGCTTCTCTTTCCCATTTTTATTGCCTTTTTCAAAAGTTTTTGGCAAGAGCATTGGGTCAGCTACAAGCTAATCCCTCAGTGTTGGAAGTGGACGTCCACGGTGTTTGCTTTGAAGCATCACTGTAACAGTCCATTATAGGTTTCTTCCTGCTGCAACATTTCTTGTTAATGTTGTGTTTTATGATTTTCTAAAACTTCCCAGTTTAAAAACTTTTTTCGCTAATAGCCATCCACAGAAGGTCAATAATAGATAATAAATTAGACAAAATATGACCACTTGATATATTATTTTTTCTATTGTTGCTTCTCTGTTTCTAAAAACAAACAAAAAACGAAAACAGGTATGTTTATTTTTAATGATTTCTAAAAAGCTGTAATAACAATAAAGGATGTAATAGGGAAATCAAGATATTAAGATAAACTATAAAATTTAATTCCTTAACAATTTAGAAACCATGCTGCAAAGAACAACTAGACCTTTGAAAATGAGCATGTGGTTAAATTAATCTATTTGTGACATTAATCATTTTTTCTTATTTTTTGATACAGTTTCACTCTTGTTGCCCAGGCTAGAGTGCAGTGGTGCCATCTTGGCTCACTGGAACCTCTGCCTTCTGGGTTCAAGCAATTCTCCTGCCTCAGCCTCCCAAGTAGCTGAGATTACAGGTGCACACCACCATGCCTGGCTAATTTATTTATTTATTTTTTTTAATTAGAGATGAGGCTTCACCATGTTGGCCAGGCTGGTCTCGAATTCTTCACCTTAGGTGATTCACCCGCCTTGGCCTCCCAAAGTGTTGAGATTATAGGGTGAGTCACCATGCCCGGCCAATCAAATATTTTTATAAAATAAAATCAAATGCTTTAGATTCGGTCTTTTAGCATATTGTACATATTTTTAAGTATCAGCACTTGAAATTTCTGGGATGTACTATGGAATATTTGATAGGCAGCTTATATTTAGGTGAACATTTTCTACATCACTACTTATTTGAGAGAAGATGCATTCAATTTGTAGCCTATCTGAGGAAGATTCCTTGTAATGATATCAAAAGAAACAGTATATTGCATGTTAATCTATGTGGAAGTTTGTAATTTGGGATCCCAATATAATGTCATTAATACTGTTACAACATTTAAAATATGTATTTGTCAGAATAACACATTTAGGTTTTGATTTTGACAGACATGTTTATATATGCATGATAAATTGTACATGATAAAATGTAAATGATAAAGTGATAAAACCCAGTTTCAACATTTTTCTAGATAGGTGGAATTTCCTATTCACAGAAACAAGTCAATTCAACGTAATTTTTACTTTTTATCACTAGCATATTATCTATTAGAAATGTATTTCCTCATAAAACAAATACTTTTTAATTATTTTGCTGAACTGAATACCAGTTTGGAATTAAAGTCATTACTTTTAAAATGTAAACATGCCACTGATCTGACATCTAGCTATTATCTATTGAGATAAATTATGACTCTATATGATATCCGGGGAGAGAAACCAGTCAATTATGTTAAAACTGATGTCATGATATATTTCTCAATGCATATGAGTATTATATAAATTTGGGGCCTACAGTGACTCTGGAGAAGACAAGACAGAGGAAATGAGGGTAAAGGAGCCAAGCTTCACACACCTGACATCCTTCACCTGAATTATCTTATTCAATCCTTTTACCTACCTTATATAGAAAATGTTGTTATGATGCCCATATTATCCATATTACAAATTACAAAATTCAGAATGGTTAATTTTACATAACTATCAACTACTAGAACCAGAAACGAAACTTAAATCTCTTTGTCTCTTTTCTTTATCTTGAATTGCATCACAGTAAAATCTTAGACTACAGCTAAAAGAAAAAATGAAGAAAATTAAGCTGTTCTTAAAACCCAGGGCAATCTTTACAGTCTCTGTTTCAGTGTTGGCAAATAGTCACACAAAACATTTTAAAGCCAAAAATACCTACCATCATTAACTTTGAAGTTTACTTCAGTGATGTCTTTGACAACCCCTGAAGTAAGTGGAAAGCTAATGTTATATAAAAGAACACTTGCTTTCTCAACTGGATTAAAGGCCTGTGATTTTAGAATTCTTAACTGTTTTGAGAAATCAAATATTTGGTTTGGTTGAGAACTTACAATGTATTGATTCTCAAGTCTAAGTTCATCCAACAGGGTCCACCTCTTATTGCATATGTGCTTGGAATAATCACCATCATGCATTAGCAATTAAGTGGTAGCTTTGAAGGAAAAGCAATCAAAAAACAATAACAAAATAACACAAATTTAGAGTGTTACTCTAGAATTTGACCCTTCAAAAAATAAATTGTTTGTAACCACATGCTAGCAGAACGACTTTGGAATAGTTCCTCTTCTTTTTGCCTCAGTTTCCTCATTATAGAATATGTATGTTACCCACCCATTGACTGTTTTGAAAATCAAACAAGTTAATAAATATAAGTTAATTAGGACTACTAGATACATAGCAAGTGTTCAATATATATGATCTTTTATAGTGTTATTGATAAATGTATTTCAATATGCAGTATTTTCTATTGAAGAATTATCCTTCTAATTCCTTTCACATAGCACATTTTCTTCTTTGTATTTTAAGATGAGCAACTGCAATTCACATTATCACACCACATACCATAAAGCTTTCAGTATCTTCTTTTTTATGTTATTTATTTTTTATTTTTTATTTTTATTTTTTATTCGGGTCTCTCTGTGTCATGCAGACTGGAATGCAGTAGCCCAGTCATGGATCACTGCCACTCCCCTTTCCCGGGCTCCAGCAATCTTCCTGCCCCATCCTTCTGAGTAGCTGCAGCTGGTTCCACAGGTGCGTGCCAGCACGCCTCACTAATTTTTTTCTTCTTTTCACTTTTTTTTAATTTTTAGTAGCTATGAGGTCTCACTATGTTGCCCAGGCTGGTCTTTTGGGCTCAAGCGATCCTCCCACCTTGACCTCCCAAAGTGCTGGGGTGACAGGCATGAGCCACCACACTCGGCCAAGTATTTACTTTTAATGTTTTAGCTTTTTATGTTCAAAAAAGACAGAGCAGTTATGGAGAGGGTACAGAATGAGAGCTTGAATATAAACTCACAAACCTCCACTCTTCTGAAGACCCTTTACTAAATTTTGAGGCTATTTGAAGTACAGTTTTAAAATAATTATTTTAAATAGCAATAAACTTAAAATCTTGCACCTTGTAGAAATTTCCTTAAAGTTAAGTACAAGGTTCTTAA
Organism: Macaca thibetana thibetana; assembly: GCF_024542745.1. NCBI lineage: Eukaryota > Metazoa > Chordata > Mammalia > Primates > Cercopithecidae > Macaca > Macaca thibetana. Next base: position 8,469,882 of record NC_065595.1, read on the forward strand.
AAAATGAAGCTTATTGTGAATAGACTGTCAAATATTTTGAAATTTGGAAGCTAAATTTAATATTTAATATTATTCAAAATACTCATTGAAAATGAACAACCCCTTTTTAATAGTAATGTCTCTAGAGAGTGCTGAAATTTAACAACTTTATCGTTTTATAATTCCTTAACTAGAAAATATTTCTGATTTCTTCACTTGTTGCCATAAAACACATGGCTACAAATAGTACCTAATTGACAACACAGAATAAAGCTGAATCCAGTGGTTCGGTATTGGAAGTAAGCACCATAGCATATAACTTACAGCAGTTCAGGTCATGCGGGACTGTTAGAATCAAAGAACACAAAGAAACATTGGATAAAATATAACAAAAAAAGTATTTGAATATATTGATTAACTAAAAAACAACAGCAGGAAATCACCAGGACTAGAAGAACCAGTGCCCAGCACTGTTCTGGGAAGATGTGGAGCATGAATAACTTCCTAATGAAGCTCATTTTCTAATGTCCTTTTTTTAAGGACACAGGAGGGAAAAAAGGTCAGGTTTGAGGACTACATAAGGAAAGACTCACCCTCCTGTATGGTCTCAGTGTTCTCAGGAAACCATACGTCGGCTCACCTCAAAGTGCTGGCCCACACACAAACCTGGGATTAGAAAAACATTCCCCTTTGGCCCGGAGAAACAAGAAGAAAGTTCCTTGCATGTCATGCCACTCCCATGAAATTGAAAACTAAAACAGATCCTACATGTTAATATAGATCGAATAGCTTCAGCTCCTTGCGGCAAGACTCCAACCAACACTGAGAAATTAAAACGAAAACCGTTTCTTAGATGGCGAATCCCCTGGCTTCCCTGCAAAGGCAAATGTGAAATTAACAGAGAGAGAAATTTCCGTAATCTGGACACAGAAGTTCCAGCAAAAAAGAAAAGGCCCATCAAAGAAAAGCTCCCAGTACAGAAAACTGCTTGTTACGTGAGGAAATTAAGAAGTAAAATAAAATCAGATAGGTGAGAACAAAAGACCATGATGGCTCCAAGAACGGGAGACAGTAGAAGTGTGATCCTTGCTGAAGAGAAAATCCTGTCAGAAACTAAAAGATCGAGTCTGAATATTTTTACTATCAAGAAGGAACCGCCAGTACCACTCCAAGATGAGATAGGAGGAGAAAGGAAGGGGGTGCATTTTAGAGGCACAATCGCATGAATCACCTCTGCCTCGCGTTTAATACAGCAAAGCCTCTGAGTGTGACTGCGTGGCTGTGTAGGTAGCATCGGGTTTGCAGGGGGTGGCCGGCTCCAAGACACGGGTGAATGTTTTGGAAAAAGCCGTGCAGCTGTGTCTGCTTTATACGGGGCGACCCCCAGTTGGGATTGTGTGGCCTGATAAGGCCAGCCTGCTGAGGGGCCCAGATCAGGATTTATCATAAAATGACTTAATATTCATAAAACATTTTGGACGGTGTCCAACACATTGTACTTGAGACATAACAATTAGAAAATGAAAACGGCAATACAAGACAATAAAATATGTATGCTTAAGGTGGACAACAATGGCAAGAAGAAACAGTAACACAAGATTCAAATGCACAAACTGGATATTAAGATTTACTTCAATTTATAAATATGGAAAAAATAGACACTGGAATCGTTGAGTAATCAGTGGTTGCATTGAAGTAGTTTCGAAAATGGAATTGCAAGCTCCTAGGTTGGAAGACAGAATGGAAGAAAGAATCTCCAGAAAAAGCACAACCCTCAGGAAACTATACCCTACAGATTTATATATTTATCATCTATTTCAGCAAATGGCAACAGTATATCTATGTTTTTAACAAAGCCAGCATGTTCTAACAATTTTCTTAGAGGGAAAAAAAAATTGTTTTCAGAAGTGAATGTTTTTTAAAAAATTGCAGGAAAATAAGTTGGAAATGCTCTAACCAGGGCCTGCAAAATCAATGAATTATACTCACATGTAAACTACCTGCTATTCTCGTAGGAAAGGAGCAGACTTACTTAATTTTTTAAAAATGCCAGTTTCATTGTAAATGGTCCCAAATCATACAACCCAATATGAAGATCTAATAGGAAGGGAATAATTAGAAATATGCAAGATGTGAAGGAGGAGAGTATGTTGAATAATTGGAGACAGAAAAAAAGGATAGAGAGAATAAATAGCAAAACATGAATGCTAAAAAAAAAAAGAGAGAAAGATAATGACCAACAGATTTCTCATCAGTCAAATCTGATCATTTTGAAAGTGATCATTAAAAACAAAACGTATAAAATTCAAGGCCTTATATATTCAGGGCATTGTTAAAATTAATGAAAATATTCTTTACCCCACTCAGCATTGCCGTTCTCTTTCATAAAAACCTGACTTAATGTTTTGTTACTAAATATAAGTATTTCACTTTCAAAAAAAGAACAAATGTTCTCTAGCCAAAATAAATAGAAAACAGGAAATGAGAGGCTAATTTTTCAGGGAAATGGCACTGTGCCAGATGGCTCGTGTGCTAACAAGAATATTCAAATATTCCTCACTGACCGTTGTTGCTTCCTTTCACCCAGATCCCTCAAATGTGACTATTACTTGGAGAACCGTGGGGAGAGGATGCATGAGAAGTACACATGATCGTGGCATTAATATCTACCCAATTATATACATGTTTATAGGACCATTCCAATGAATTTTGACAATTTACAAAACTGTATCCCAGTTTACAAAATCAACATCTCCACCCTTCTTCTGTGCCATGTGCCATGGATCAGCAAAATATCAATCCAAATGCCAAAATTCAATTTTATTCTCGCAGCTTATCTTGCTTGACTCTCTGAGACATAGTTAACTTCTCTTTATCTCACATTCCTTTGCCACTAATGAGGATATTACTGTATTGGTTGCTTAATGAAACAGTTAATATAAAATGATGCAATACTACTGGTCAAATATGAGGAGCTTTATTGACTAATGAAATAAATAGTGAAAACTATCTGCTTTGTTTCAATGTGATTAAGAGAGTGCTAGAGATTTTTTGAGAGAATATAAACTATGTGACATGATGTAGAGGTTAATGTGGAGACTAGTGATTAAGAAAGCACATTGGATTCAACTTAATTAGGTATTTTTTGCAGTAACTATGATTTTCCCATAAAGCTAAAGAACCTTCTTACTCATCCGACAAGATTGCTACTGCCTTGGGGAGAATGATTTCCAAAATGTCATAGTGTCATGGACCACTTTTAATGGTTTAAATGAGAAAGCAGAATAAATAGAAATTGATGTATTTATTCCTCAAGTACGTATTGTCTGCCAAATAGTTTCCAGACTCATTACTAGCTGCTGGAGAGAGAACAATACAATGCACTGTGCTCAAGGGCTCTGTGTGGACATGAAAGCCAAAATGTTCTTTTTTCCTTTTTTAATCCCTAAACAGATAAGTCCTTCAAGTTGGGCAGCAGGCACATTCCACAGCATATCAGCAAACCTTGCTTTCAACAGTGTTTACTGTCAAAGTGAGAATCTACAGAGAGTCCTTCCTTAGGCTGAATTTAATTTCAGAAGGTATCAAAGGGTGTGTTCTAGAACATGAGGGCCATAGTTTCACAGTGCAGTTGCTACAATGATACATGGTTATTGTTCTCTTTCAAAATAATCTCTTGAAAACACTGGAAAACATCACTAATAAAATGTACCTTAACCCTATCACTTAAAAAAAGTGTATACAATGAGTTGAACATCAACTACTGCCTCACCTTCTCCTCCGAAAAACATCGCTGAGAGATACACGTGACTAACATTTCAAAGTCAAATGTCACTGTGTAAGTTTCAAGCCATGATGGAACTTGGCTATTTTTAAATAAAATATTTTATCAAGGTACACAAATTAAGACAAGTGATCAATTCATACAGTTCAACAGATTGTTACTACTAAACACTCCAAGGGGCAGATAAAGAACAATGCCAGCATCCCAGAAGAAGTATCAGCCACTTTTGTACCAAGAAGAGCTCAGCAAATACTTTTCCTATAAAAGAATCAATAAAACCGGACAAAATGGCAAGAACAATCATTTAAGGTTTCTGAAAATTGACCAAGGTGCATAGAAAAAACTGCGAAGCATTTATTCAAGAAAAGATACTGATTTTCAGAACGTACAGGGGGAATCAGTGCCATTTAACCAGGCTGTGCTCCCACCCCACCACCCCCTTCCCACCCCGCCACCCCCTCCCCACCCCACTGACCTCAATCTCCATGTTGCAGAAGGACTTCTCAGGGCAAGTGGGGCTGGCCATGACAACTGTCAACTCCCAGCCTCAGTTACCTGGAGCTCTGGCTCTCTGATGCAGAGCTTTATTCTAGCCTCCCATTTTGCTTACTGTAATTTCACTGTCTGTGAGAAATTTGGCATCCACTTTCACAACCCACTTACTTGTTGGTTCAACTCCAGGATCCATGTAAAGCGGTTTGAGAAGTGTTAACCATATTTTCATGAGAAAAAAACATTTACTATGTAGAGTACAATATTTATATACATTTCCATTTATCATTGCATTACAGTTTCCAATCAAAACACCCTTTCTCCAAAGTTACTTAGATCATTGTCTCCTCCCCATGTTCTTCAGTGCGGTGATTTCCATTATAATTAGACTCGGTTGTCACAGTTGACATTCTATCTTGGGATCTCAGAATGTCCTGGCTGATTTCTTTTAATAATGTGCATACATTAATGTTTACACTTTGTGCTGTACAATTCTATGCTTTTGTCCAATGCATAGTCTCGCATCCACCAGTAGGGAACCATTCAGATTTGTTCCATCACTGTCATGAGTCCTCTTCACTTCCCCTTCTCAAACATTCTACTCTCCCCAAACCTTGGCAGCCACTCATTTGTTTTTAATGTCTACGGTTTTGCCTTTTCCAAAATGTCAGATGAATGGAATCATTCTAGGTGTGTGTGTAGACTTTGTGGTGTAGCTTTTTCCAGTAATCTAACTGCATGTAAGTTTTATTTATGCAGTTGGGTAAATCAGTAACTCATCTCTATTTATCTCAGAATAATATTATTTGCATGGATATCCCACACTTTGCTTATCCATCCAACTGTTTCCACTTTTTTACTATTCCAAGTAAATCTGCCACTGAAATTCATGCAAAACTCTGTGTGGACATGTACTTTTATTTCTCTTGGATAAATACCTAGGAGTGCAATATTAAGATTATATGTTATATGGTGTATGTTTAAGTCTATAAGAAACTATAAAATTTTTTCAAAAGTGGTTGTAATATTTTGTGTTCTCCCCAGACATAAGTGAGGATTTCAGTTGCTTTGTATCACCACTGACATTTGGTGTGATCAGTCTTTTAAATTTTAGTCATTTCAATCAATATATAGTGATACTTCATTGTGATTTTTATCTTGCTTTTCCCTAATAACAAAAGATGTTAAACATCTCTGCATGTATTTGCTTTTTAGCCATATATCTTTTTTTTGAAGTGTCTGTTCAAACGTTTTGCCCATTTTTAGGTTGGGTTGGTAGTTTCCTTATTATTGATTTCCAAGAGTATCTTATACATTCTAAATAAAAGTCTTCTATCAGGTATATGTGTTGCAGACATTCTGTTTAAGAGAATGAATATCTCTCTATTCTCCTAATGGTATTTTGAGTAAATTTCAAAATTTGGTATTATTCATTACCTGATGTCCAGCATCAAGAAGACTGTTGCTTCCTATAGTTTGTCTATTTTTAGGTTGTTTAACACAGAGAGTAAATCCAGTCCCTGTTTTTTCATTTTGGTCGGAAGTTCTTGTCTGCTACGCATTGGTGGTTGTGTTGATATCTCTGGCATACTTACTGAATCTTGAAATGTTTGTTTATATAGGGTTTTTTTTTTTTCCAAGTTATCTAGGTATGATAGGTTCTTGATTAAAGGGTTATTACACTGTAAAAATGGTTACTCTTTGCCAATTAATTAAACTCTCCCAAGCTTAGTTAACTTTAAATTGACTTATTCCTATCTTTACATATTTGCTTAGTCATTAAAAATTCTGCAAGCAATTGGAACACGTATCAGATGTGGATGCCACCTGTATGGGTTAATCTTGCTCATCTATCATTCAAAGTAATTTAAGATGTCCCTAGGCAGTCTTGTACTTAATCCTAAATTGCTAGCACAGAATTAGGATATCAATAAATTGTACTATATATTTTAACTATATTAAAAAATCTCATGCTTGGTTTCTCTTCTAGTCTCTGCACTAGTCTTATTGGTAACTTTTTCAACTTTTACTTTAGATTTGGGGGGTACATGTACGGGTTTGTACATGGGTATATTGCTTGATATTGAGGTTTGGGGTATGAATGATTCCATCACCCAGTAGTGAGCATAGTACCCAATGGACAGTCATTCAACCCTTATCTCCCTGCCTTCTTTCCCCTACTAGTAGTCCCTAGTTTCTATTGTTGCCATCTTTATGTGCATTAATACCCAATGTTTAGCACTCACTTATAAGTGAGAACATACAGTATTTGGTTTTCTGTTTTTTGTTTTAATTTGCTTGGGATTATGGACTCCAGCTACATCCATGTTGCAAGAGGCATGATTTCATTCTTTTTATGGCTGTATAGTATTTCATGGTGTATATTTACCACATTTTCTTTACGTACTGTTGGGTATAAACAAAACGTGGTACATATACCATGAAATACTACTTCTTTGTCCACTGTTAATCGGCACCTAGATTGATTCCATGTCTTTGCTATTGTGAATACTGCTGCAATGAATGTGAGGAGGCAGCTGTCTTTTTGGCAGAATGATTTGCTTTCTTTTGGATATATTCCCAGTAATGGGATTACTGGGTTAAATAGTAGTTCTGTTAGTTCTGTTTTAAGTTATTTGAGAAGTCTTGAAACTATTTTCCATGGTGGCTGAACTAATTTGCATTCCCACCAACCATGTATTAGTGCTCCCTTTTCTTTGCAGCCTCGCCAGCATCTACTGATTTTAGGCTTTTAATAATAGCCATTCTGACTGGTGTGAGTTGGTATCACACTATGGTTTTAATTTGCATTTCTCTGATAATTAGTGATATGGAGCATTTTTCCGTATGTTTGTTGGCTGCTTCTTAGTTTTTCTTTTTTTTTTTTTGCTTTTTTAGAAATATATGTTCATGTATTTAGCCCAATTTTAGATGGGGTTGTTTGTTTTTTCCCTGTTGAGTTGTTAAAGTTCCTTATAGATTCTGAATATTAGACCTTTGTTAGATGCATAGCTTGTGAATATTTTTTCCTGTTTCATAGGTTGTCTGTTTACTTTGTGGGTAGTTTCTTTTGGTATACAGAGCTCTTTAGTTTAATTAGGTGCCACTTATGAGTGCTTGTTTTTGTTAGAGTTGCTTTTAAGGACTTAGTCATAATTTCTGTTGATTGATCAATGTCCAGAATGGTGTTTCCTAGGTTTTATTCTAGGATTCTTATAGTTTGAAGTCTTACATTTAAATATTTAATACATCTTGAATTAGTTTTTGTATATGGTGAAATTTAGGGGTCAATTTTCAATCTTTTGCATATGGCTGGCCAGCTATCCCAGCACTATTTATTGAATAGACAGTCCTTTTCCCATTGTTTATTTTTGTCTATTTTGTTGAAGAACAGATTGATGTAGGTGTGTGGCTTTATTTCTGGGCTCTCTATTCTGTTCCATTGGCCTAGGTGTCTGTTTTTGCATCAGTACCATACTGTTTTGGTTACTGTAGCCTTACAGTATAGTTTGAAGTCAGATAATGTGGTACTTTGTTCTTTTTGCTTAGTATTGCTTTGGCTATTCAGGCTCTTTTTTGGTTTTATATTCATTGTAGATTACTTTTTTCTATAATAGTTCTGTGAAAAATGGCATTGTTAGTTTGGTAGGAATCATATTGAATATGTAGATTGCTTTGGGCAGTATGGCCATTTTAAGGATATTGATTCTTCCAATTCATGAGCATGGAATGTTTTACCATTTGTTTATATCATCTGTGATTCCTTTTAGCAGTGTTTTGTAATTCTCCTTGTAGAGATCTTTCACCTCCTTGGTTAGATGTATTCTTAGGTATTTTATTTTTTGTGTATGAGCTAGTTTTACTATTGAGTTAGTTCCCAATATGACCATCTTGATTGTATATGATGAAAGCCCATGTATATGATATATGTATAATATATATGTATACTAACCCACATTTATATTCAAACATCTATAATTGCTTCTGTATTTATCCATCTACATATACACTGAGCTAAACTTCAGTTTATAGTGATATCTCTGACTAAGGCAGCTTACATGGCTCATTCTAGTTTTCTTCTTCTTGTCTACCTGTAATTTCTCTCTCAGACTATGAGAAGTTTGGCCCTTAGAATCTACCCTTCATTTACTTATTAGTTAAACCCACTTATATAGGAAAACTATTTAAGTATTATAGATCTGTAAATTTTCTCCATGAGAAAGACACTTATCCTCTAGAGTCCAGTGATTGTGTGCAGTTCCTTTTGTCTTCTTCTGAATGCCACTTTCCTAAATTATTCATATCAGCTTCATCCATACCTCCACCACTCCCTGCTTTCTTCAGCACAGTTATGAGTAATATCTATAATCCCATTAGTTTCAATTATACAATAAGCATTCTTTTCTATCCTTGGGTCCCTGATACCTGTCTGTACTTTAAGTTATCATACATTAAAGTTTATTCTTTCTGATATGCAGACATGAATTTGAGAAATGCAAGCATCATGCATTTGTTCCCCCACTCCTAAATAATTCCCTGTGCTTGCCCTAGTCAAACACTCTACCTTTCTCAAATCCTTGACAATAACAGATCTATATTTTGAACCTATAGTTTTACTTTTTTTTCCAAATTTCATATGAATGAAATTATACAGTATGTATACTATGGGTTTGGCTTTTGGAACTTGGTTAAAAAAGAAAAATCAGTAACATTAATTCACATTGTTGAGTGAATCAATAACTCATTCCTCTTTATCACTGAATAGTATTCCATTACGTGGAGAGACTCTCATTTTCTTTTCTGTTTCCCCATTAAGGGACACCTTATTTTCTTTTCATTTTTAGAAATTATGAATAAAGTGCTGTGAACATTTGCATATGTTTTTGTGTGAACGCATAAGGCTCTTATGGTAAGTCTATGTTTAACTTTATGAATATAAATCTCTATCCCAAATAGACTGTGCCATTTTGCATTCCCCATAAGGAATAAATAAGAGTACTTCTTACTCCAAATCCTGCCCAGAAATTTATTTTGTGTTTTGCATTTTTGGCATTCTAATATTGTATAGTGGTATTTCATTGTGGTTTTATATGAATTTCCCTAATGACAAATGACGTTGAGCCTATTTCCAAGTGTTTATTTGCCATCCATATATTTTCTGTGGTGTAGATCTTTTCAAATTTATGACAACTTTTAGAAAGTGGTTATTTGCTTTCTTATTGGTGAGTTTTAATATTCTTTATGGTTATTGGGTGAAAGTTCTTACATCCAGATATGGATTTTGCAAATATTTTTATTTAGAGTATGGCTTATCTTTTCATTATCTACACAATATTTTGCCAAGCAAAAGTTGCAATTTTTATAAAGTCCAGTGACACTTTTCTCTGTTGTTCATTGTACTTCTGATGTAGTAGCTATAAATTCATTCCCAAACATGAACATCAACACTGAGGCCCGTTGCGGGGCAGGGGGCTGGGGGAGGGATAGCATTATAAGAAATACCTAATGTAAATGACAAGTTGACAGGTGCAGCACACCAACATGGCACATGCATACCTATGTAACAAACCTGCACGTTGTGCACATATACCCTAGAACTTAAAGTATAATAATACTACTACTAATAATGATAATATTTCACATGCAAATCTCACCTTCCAGTATAGGAATTATTTGTTGAATGTCTATGATATGTCAGGCATTCTTCTAGGGACTAGAGATACAGGAATGAACAGGACAAAGTTCCAGCTCTCATGGACCTTGCATGCTTATGAAGGGAGACAGACAAGAACAAGTAAACAAATGAATAAGGTAACTTCAGGTAGTGATAAGTTATTATGGAGAAAAATGTCAACTTAGATAATATTGTCTTGGAAGGCATCACTGGAGTGACATTTGACTTAAGATGGGGGAGTGGGGAGACAGAATTACTGTGCATAGCAAATAATTAATGAGGAGGTTATACTTCATTGTCTGAAGCTTCATTACCCCAAATTTAAAGAAAAAATAAAGAAGGCATACAAATGCATTACAGTATGAACGGAAAATGGTCTTGGCTGGGCGTGATGGCTCATGCCTGTAATCCCAGCACTTTGGGAGGCAAAGGCAGGAGGATCACTTGAAGTCAGGAGTTTGAGACCAGCCTGGCCAACATGGTGAAACCTCATCTCTACTAAAAAAAAAAAAAAAAAAAAAAAAAAAAAAAAAAATAGCTGAACATGAAACGTGCACCTGTAGTCCCAGCTACTCAGGAGGCTGAGGCAGGAGAATCACTTGCATTTGGGAGGCAGATGTTGCAGTGAGCTGAAATTGGTCCACTGCTCTCCAGTGTGGGCGACAAAGTGAGACTCTGTCTCAAAAAACAAACAACAACAACAAACAAACAACAACAAAAAATGGCCCTAAGGTAGAAATGAACTTGGTCTGTATATTCAAGAAACATCAAGGCAAATGAAGAGTAATAGGAGATGAAGCAAGAGGCACAGACAGGAGGAACTCAGTCATGCAGGGACTTTTTGCTGTGGAAGTGTGGAATGTAAGTTTTATTCTAAGTACAATGGGAAGCCATAGGAAATTTTAAAAGGAAGAGAGTCATATGATTTGTGTTTTTATCATATAACATTTTTTTTTTGCTTTGCTAACTCTGACTTATTCTTTAGGTGTCTTAGTTTCTTAGGTTAAATTACCATATATCACTCAACTTTTTACTGAATGAATGATACATGCATGAATGAATAAAAAATAATAATAAATTCATTCCTAAACACAAGGTTCTAGATATTCTTCTAGATATTCATCTAGAGGTTCTATATTTAGTTTTATATCTTACATTTAGTTTATAATTAATTTCTAGTTAATTTTTAAATGAGTATTACTTTTTTGAAGTTTTTGTATGAATATACGATTGTTCCACCTCCTGGGCCCAAGTGATTCTCCTGCCTCAGCCTCCCGAGTAGCTAGGACTACAGGCACCTGCCACCACACCCAGCTCATTTTTGTATTTTTAGTAAAGAAGAGGTTTCACCATGTTGGCCAGGCTGGTCTCCAACTCCTGACTTCAGGTGATCTGCCCACCTCAGCCTCTCAAAGTGCTAGGATTACAGGCATGAGCCACCATGCCCAGCATCTATTGAATTTCTTTTGTTTTCTTGTCAAAATTAGTTGACTATGTTTGCATGTATCTCTTTATGAGCTCTCTATTCTGTTCAATTGATCTATGACAGCAGGTCAGTACCACACTGTCTTAATTAATGTGGATTTATAGTAAGACTTGACATTGGGTAATGTGAGTCCTTCAATTTTGTTCTTCTTTCAGAATTGCTTAGGCTATTCTATTTCTGTGGCTGTTCATATACATTTTGGATTCTTGTTCATTTTCACAAAAAGAATTTATTGTTGTTTTGTTTGAGATGTTATTCAAATGATAAACCGAGTTGGAGAGAAGTGATATCTTAACAATATTCTGCCTTTTAATATATAAACATAGTATATATCTCCAATTATTTAGGTCTCTGTTGACTTCTTTCACCAGTATTTTTCAGTTTTCAGCATTAAAACCCTGCACATATGTTGTTAGTTTATACCAAAGTATTTCATTTATTTTGTGTTCAATTTTTTTAAACTTCATATTTAAATTGTTTATCTCTGGAATATAAGAATGCAATTAACCTTTGCATATTAAACCTGTATGCTACTACTTTGCTAACCTCATTACCAGTTCCAAGAAATTTTATAGATTCTTTGGGATTTTCTACATAGATGGTCATGTCATTAGCAAATAAAGTGCTTTTTTCTTTTTCTACATTTTGTTTTAACTTAACCTTTTTAATTATTACGGGGATGTTCAAATGATCACTTTCATAATGAGTGAATCATTGTAGTTGATGTTTATTCAGGAGTTGGTCCATTTTCACCTAAGTAGTCCCATTAATGTGTGTAGAAACATCCGTAGTATTCCCTTTTCATCCTCTTGATGTCTGCAGTGTTTATAGTGATATCCCTTGTTTCATTCTTGATACTGGTAACTTGTGCCTTTTCTTTTTTCTTTGTCAGTCTTGCTAGAGAGTTGTTTATTTTACTAATCTTTTTAAAAAACAGCTTTTGGTTTGATTGATTTTCTCTATTCTTTTCCTATTTTTAATTTTGTTGATTTCTGCTCTAATTTTTGCTTATTTTAGGTTGAATTATTTGCTCATCTTTCTCTAGTTTCCTAAGATGCAAGCTTCAGTTATTAATTTTAGATCTTTCTTCTTTCTAAATGTATGTATTTAGCACTATAAATTTCCCTGTAAGCACTGCGTTAGCTGCATCCCACAAATTTTGATATGTCATTTTCATTTTTATTTACTTCTTTTTTTATATAATTTCTCTTGAGACTCACCCTTTGAGCCATAGATTATTTAGAAGTATATTGTTTACTTCCTGAATACTGGAAGATTGCCCATATATTTTTCTGTTATCGATCTCTAGCTTAATGCAGATACAGTCTAAGAATGCACATTCTATGACTTCTGTTTTCTCAATTTTAAAAATGTGTGTTCTAGACCAGAAAGGGATCTCTTTGGTTAATGTTTTATGCATACTTGAGAAGAATGCTCATGCAGTTTTTTCTAAATGAAGTGTTCTATAAATGTCATTTAGGTCAAGATTTTGATATTCCTTTTCAGTTTATTTATTACCCTTGCTAATTTTCTTCCTCCTTGTTTTATCAGTCATCGAGAGAGCAGTGTTTAATCTCCAAAGAAAATTGTGGGTGTGTATATTTCTCCATTTAAATCCATCATTTTTTTGCCATATATATTTTGAAACTCTATCTTAAAAGTTCATACTCATGAAAGATTGTATGTCTTTTTGAAGAATTTACTCTAACATCCCTCTTTATCCTTGAAATTTTCCTTGTTCTGAAACTTACCTGAAGTTAATATAGCTATTCTGGCTTTCTTTTGCTTAGTTTTGAATTAATTATTTTTCCCTATTTTCCCTTCAAACTGTCTAAATATCATTTTAATGATGTTTTCTTGTGCACAACATATAGATAGATGGGTTTTGCTTTTGTGCACAGTTTGACAATTTTTATCTTTTAAGTGGTTTGTTTAGAATATCTCCATTTAAAATGATTATTGATAAAGTTGGCTTAAAAGTTATCATTTTGCTCACTGTTTTCTATTCATTAAATCATTGTTTTTCTCCTACACTTTCTGATTTAAGTGAACTTTTTAATAATTCCATTTAAATTTTTCTATTACTTTTTTATTTATTAATATTATTTGTACGTCTTTTGGGAAGTTTTTAAATAATTGTCATAGGGCTTGCAATATACATTTCAAAATAATCTGAACCCCCCCTTTATATACTTACATACCACTTCATATGTAGTGAAATGACTTCATAATGGTTTATTGCCTATTCGCCTTCTCCTACTCTGCCATTGTTACCGTGTAGTTCAGTTCTATACATGCTCAGGCTGTAATCCTGCTGACAGTGATTGTCTGTCTCCATATCAAGGGATAACTGCTTTCCTGCAAACTTAGTTCTATTTTGGGTTCCAGGAAATCGGTTAATTTTACTTTCCTAGCTTTTTTTTTTCCCTCTTGAGTGCAAGGGACGTATTTTCAGTGCTCTATTATCTTCAGGCTGAAACTGAAACTTAGTTCTTATATGTCAGTAGTGAGGTATCATGCGATTCTACACATGGCTTTGATGACCACATATCCTTGTGTCTCTCAAATCATTGTCTTATTTGTCTTTTCCTCTAAAATTTGCATTGTCTGCTTTTCGTTTCCTTTTGGGTATCCTAAAGACACTGCAGGTCTGCTCTCTTCAAAACAGAAGCCATCACGTACTCCATATCTCTTCTTCTTATCATCTTTTGTGTCTCTGTTAATGGTCTCTCCTGAGACCCAACCTGAGATATTTCTAGACTATTTTCTGTATCTGCTACTCCATATGTAATCATTTCTCAAGTGTCCCTAAATAATTGTCTTTTATATTTATATTCCTATTGCTCTGATTAAGGGCTTTTCTCTCTCTCACTTGGGCACATTTTAAAGACCTCCATTACCTAGTCTCAATAATATCAAGCATTATTTTTCCTCTCCTGAAACACAATTTTTTTTCCTTTGTGAGGCTACCTGCCTCAGACCTCTGAGGTTTGACAAGCTCTGCTTTCCTTGCCTAACACAGCCTACACCTTTGTGAAACGAGAACTTTTCCGTTCTAATAAGCCCTTAGCTGACTCCAAATCGTCCTACAACTTACTTATGATGCATGTTCATCTAGGAAAACTTTACAAAGCTCCATGGCCAAGGTAAGTGTGGGAGCTGGCAGGGAACCAGACTGATACCCCTCTCACCATGACCTACAATGCTTCATCTGTAGATAGGTCATTTTTCTGACAATAAGTTCCTGAAAGTCAAATAGTCTCTTATGTTTGTCTTTGTGTCTCCGGTATTTGAACTGACATTTCCCCCCCCTTTTAACACCAGGCTGAAGTAAACAGAGATAAAGACAATTGTAACTACTGAGTTCCAACATCATTCTTCTTAAGAATATGACACGATTTCTCATGAGAGTTTCTTTAAGTATGGTCACTAGATTTAGTGTATTTACTTTGGGACTTTTTTAGTTTGACTTTTTTTTTTTTTTTTTTTTTTTTTTTTTTTTTTTTTTTTTTTTTTTTATTTTGAGACAGAGTCTCACTCTGTCGCCCGGGCTGGAGCGCAGTGGAGTGATCTCGGCTCACTGCAAGCTCCGCCTCCCGGGTTCCTGCCATTCTCCTGCCTCAGCCTCCCGAGTAGCTGGGACTCCAGGCGCCGCCACCACGTTGGCTAATTTTTTTTGTATTTTTAGTAAAGATGGGGTTTCACCGTGTTAGCCAGGATGGTCTCAATCTCCTCATCTCGTGATCTGCCCGCCTTGGCCTCCCCAAGTGCTGAGATTACAGGCATGAGCCACCGCGCTTGGCTTTTTTTTTTTTTTTTTTTTTTTTTTTTTTTTTTTTTTTTGAGTCGGAGTTTCTCTCTTGTTGCCCAGGCTGGAGTGCAGTGGAGCGATCTCGGCTCACTGCAACCTCTGCCTCGTGGGTTCAAGGATTCTCCTTCCAGCCTCCCGAGTAGCTGGGATTACAGGCGTGCCTCACCACGCCCAGCTAATTTTGTATTTTTAGTAGAGATGGGATTTCTCCATGTAGGTCAGGTAGTTTGAACTTTTTTAATGCTTACGTTTTCCAACATTGAAAGAGTGGCATAGCTGGGCAGAAAAAAAGTTAATTTTCATCTTGCCTCCACGTTTCTCAAATGCAGTGGAATGCCGCAGCTCTAACTACTCAGCTCTGAGACAAGTTAAAGTCAGAGTCTGCGTCCCATGTGCTTGTTCTGATCCCGGAAGTCCTGCTTCCGCGCTGCTCCAGATTCATTATATGGAACTGGGTGGTCCTGACATCTCTCTGCTGGGAACTGTGAGATCGGAATCCCCTCCCTGGCAGTTACACGAAACGACATTTGCCAGCATTTCCAGGGCAGAATGGCAGTTGTATTATCTATTTTTCAAAGATTTCACATGATTTTAGTTTCCCCCTGAGCCTTATACTTTGTCATTAAAAAAATGTAAATAACATATTTAGGCTTTCATATCAGAAATGATTTTCAATTGTTAAATAATTTCCTGGCATGGCATGATGCTTTTCAAATAATGTCTGTAAGAGTCAATTTAAAAAGAAGAAGAAATATCACATCGAAGTCAGAACTGGTGTAGGCGCGGCCGTGAAAGCTGATCTGTCAGTGTGCGTCAGTAGTCACCTACCATTTCCCCATCCTGTGCGGCTTTCCTGGGCATAAATCGCCAATCCCCTGACTTGCCTAGAGGGTATATCATATCACACAGCAGGCATGACTATAGTCAATCATTTTTCCCTGTTAGTAGGATGCACATCAGTGTCAGTCTCTAAACATAAGAAAATACACTGCCCACTCTCCTCTCTATTGTTTGTCTCTTAGTGAATGCTCATAGCTAAATCTAAGAAAAATATCAAATAGCACCATTACTCCAAAGTGGGTGGGTTCACTTTGCATGCATATAGATGATAAATTATTGATGTTTGTATGGTGACAAGAAAAATAAAATTAAAAAGATGTGTCTGAAGGTTACCTAGAAGGTATTATAAACATTCTATTTTAAAATCAGATCTACACACTGCAGTTCCCCACAGTTTGAGAAAATAATCATATGTGAGTTACGGGCTCATTTGCTAGATGATACTCTCTTACCTAATATTTGAAGGAAAAAGGATTATGAAACTCATTTCTGATTCAGGCAACTGAGTCACTATTTTAAAATCTCTGGTGCAGTTCATTTCATACTTGGACTGAGATCTTGTGATAGATTCGTTAGGTTCTAGGTTACCATGGTGACAAGTCATTATTTCTAAAAGTAATTTGACACATCTCAAGATTTTGGCCCTTCTGAATTCCTATATGGTGCTACAAAGAAAAAGTATTAGTTAACTTTAGAAATATTTCCAGTAGACATAGCAAGGAAAAACTACAATGTTTGCCTTCAGAGCTGCTAGTCCTAGAGAAAACTTAATTGAGAGTTTTTAGGAAAAGTATTCTATAGGGACATATGCCACACATTTATTTATTTTTTAATCTGTCAAGCTTTGGGGGAAAATAACCACCTATGATTAGTTGCATTTTCCAGTGAAAACTAAAAGCAATAAAATATAAAGCATAAGCCCATTTAAAGCTTCATTTCTCATATCCTATTTATAATGACAAATCATATAACTGGTCTCTTTCTATGCTCAAGTCACTTGTGGAGATAACCAACATTGTGTTATCAAATAATCTATCTATTGCCTTAAAGGCTTAGAGGTAGACATGAAAAAACATATTCTATAAGGAATTGGTTTTATGGCACATTTGATAATTATCTTCTTGTTACCAAGGTGGCAATGATATGGATACACCATTTCTTAAGCTTCAGGAAATGAATTATCCCTAAAGTACATTCTGGTATTTCAGTACATTAACACACTTGTCAATTATGTGTTACGCATTGTACTAGATACTTTCTGTATAACATTAAATGAGTGTTATCAGACACTCTGTGATGTTGGTGTTGTCAATTATATTGCATATATCCATATATTTAGACTTAGTACATTTAAATACATTTTTAACAGCTAGTACACGAGAGAGGTAGAATCTTCTCTACAATGGAGGTCCAATTGTTTCCGTGTTCGATTTTAAGCTTCATGCAGTGTTAAGACAGTGCCGTGTTTCTATTCTTTTATGCGTTTGGCACTTAACAGAACCTCAATGACAGTAAATTGAACTGGCTGCAAGTTTCTTTGATTCTCTTGTAGGTGATATGATGTATTTCAATGGCAAAGGAGAAAGAACGCACCATAATATTTCTGCATACTTGAGATGATTATATCACACATAATCTATATGACTGGCATTTTTCTCCCTTTATATTGTAGGGAAGGGGTGATGTGTATTCTTTGTTACATCGTATTAGGTTGGCAAATGCCTTATCACATGAAAATTCCATATAAACATTTGTTAAACAAGTAATCATTTGCTTTTATTTCATATGACTTAGATAAGGGAAATATTTTAAATATGAGAAACTATTGACTATGACATACCACAGTTTTCTATTTGGTTAGCCCAACAAGAATTTCATAGGATAAGAAATGAAGCAGAACAACACATAACCACAACATCATCAACTGAGGGTTGAGTAGTTAAATTGAGGAATATAACAGTTCATTGTTACATATTCAAGATTTTCTTATCAGCCCTTAGGGAACACACAAAATATATATTTCATTCAATAAAAATGGGACAGAAACACAAAGACATAGGAAGTCCTATGGATTAATTTTAGGTGTCACCTTGACTAAGAAAGATCCAGATAGCTGATACAGCATTATTTCTGGGTATGTCTGTGAGGGCATTTCTGGAAGAGACTGGCAGTGTCTCCGGCTAAGTAAGTGGACTGGCTGAGTAAGATCTGCCTTCACCAAATGTGAACTGGAACCATTCAATTGGCTAAGGGGTGGGACAGAAAATAAAAGTAAAGAAAGAGGGAATTTTCTTTATCTCTTCCAGAGCTAGGAAACCCTTCTTCTCCTGCCCTTCAATATCAAGACTCCAGATTTTTCAGCCTTTGAACTCTGGGAATGTCATCACCGGCTTCCCAGATTCTCAGGTCTTCAGCCTTTAACTGAGAATTTAAACTTCAGATTTCCTGGTTTTCAGGCCTTCAGTCTTGGACTGAGCCAGGCCACCAGCTTTTCTGGTTCTCCTGCTTGTAGATGGTTTATAATGGGACTTGTCAGTCTCTGTCATTGCATGAACCAATTCCCCTAATAAATCCCCCCAATTCATATCTATTTATGCCTGTATCTATATTTCTCTCTTTTTCTCTGTATCCCTTCTATTGGTTCTGTGACTCTGGAGAACGCTGACTTATACAAACATCTAATAAATGAATAATCAATCCCTGAATGACTACATGTTAGATCTTTATATTTGCCATTCTCTTTCAAATTTATAACATGTTTGAAATTAATTACCAATTGTGACTTTTTCTTCTTTAAGCTATATTGTATTTGTCTATCATTTATTATAATAAGAACACAGATATTCCTGATAGTAGGCCATGGCTCATGACAAGACATATAATTTAATATTGTTCAAACTATAATAGGTAGAACATAGGTGATATTTCTGTTTTGTTAACTTTAGGTATTTTTAGGAGAAAATTTGTATGTTTACCTCTCTTATGATTGAAACTCTCATATAATAACTTTTAATTGCTACCTTAATTTTTATTTCAAATAACAGCTTTGTAACATTTTTAATGTATGTTTGCCTTTGGTATTGTGATGACTAGTAATGTATAGAAATAATAGTAATGGGCAAATAACTAGAGATTTAATGAAGTACTCTTAAACATTGGTGGTATTGCAATACATAAGCATTTTCATCAAAACCAGAGATTAAGTTTTTTTTTCCACTTTAGATATAGATCTTTATTACAAAAGAAAATATTGCACAGGAAAACGTATACTCATTAAATTGTCTTTATCAAGGTAGCAAAATAGCAATTTAATGAAAAATAAGTAAAAATTTAACCTGTGAATATAAATGAATGGAGACAATCCACATAAGCATTAGTGTGCTTATGTTGAATTTAGAATTACATCAGCAGGTAGAATTTAGAATTTAGGATTACATCAGTAGGTAGAAAAGATTAAAAGAATGATTATGTTTGTGAGGAACAAAAATGTTAATCTAGAATAATACTACTCTCCTGTCTACAGTGGTATCTCATGAATAAACAGCAATAATCTATTGTATTTAGTCTCCCATCTGCATAAAACTGAAATACATTTCCTTTGTGTAGCTGCATGTTTCCCTCTGAATATGATTATTTATAAGGCGAGACTGCAGTGGAGATGGTTAGGGAAATTTTGTACTATAAGGATTGAATAGCTTCATTGCTAATTTTACAACTAAACTATAATTTCCTGAAGTTAATAATTTTTCTATTCTTTAAAAAATCTAGAATAACTGAATGGAACATTTCAAAAAGTTGACCAAATCTTTTTCTCATATGAATCTTTTCATAGTTTTTGAAAAGTGCTATACTGTATTAAATACTTCTCATTAAAATGGCGCAACTTTGTAAAGGGCTGTTTTTCCATCTGTGCATGTTGAAGCTCTCTTTTGACTACAGAATAACAGATGTTATATGCAGTCTTAGTAGATAAAATCAATCCTTTATTACTATTGCTGTGAAGACATTTCTCTATGTCTAAGAGCTCTACAATTAAGATCATCCATATGTGAGACCAACTGAACAAATACTTTTATGCCATAATCAATGGTCTGTTAAAGTATCAACAAAATTTATATTCTAACAATTACAGTAATATTTGGTAATAGTAGTTGTAATGTGATCTTGGTGTAGAACAGCATCGTGACATTAAAGTCTTGTATATATGCCATGAATTGATCAGTCATACAAAGCAGTAATAATTTGATATATACAGGTGGTTATTCCCAATAACTGAGGCATTATTTCAAAAAGTATTTTACTCCAATTATGCTTGCAGTAAAATCGAATAACAGCTTCCCAAGGCCTCTCAAAGAAACTTGCTGAACAGAATTTTAAAATGAATACTGACTCGGGCATATCATTGGAAGCATCAGTCCTTGCGCTATAGAGAAGCCCTTTGACGTAGAGCTGAGGAGATCGTTTGTCCTTCTTGGACGGGGACCCAGAATGTTGTGTTCTGGAACTCTGGGTTGTCTGTTTTCTCTCTCTACTCCAGTTTACACTTATTTTTACCTGTCGATCCCAGTGTGTGGATGCTTCTAATGTGAGGCTTGCTTTGGACACGATTGTCTGAGAGAAACCCTGAGGGCAATTTTTCTCCTCTTGTAGAGAAAAGTGCATTACTTAATTAAATTTTTTTTTTTTTTTTTTTTTTTTTTTGGCCCAGAGAAACTTGTTTCATAATTGTCAGCAGGCAGGGCAAGTGCTGAGATGACAAGAAATGTGATTTCCATATATAAAAGGAGAAATGCAATTGTAGAAGGCAGGGGAAGCACTAGTTTCTTATTTACTCCATGTAGGTGATAATAATGATAAAATAAGCTAACATTTATTGAAGTTTACTATTCATTCATTCAACAATTTTGTATTTAGTGGGCACCAAATACTGGCCAAACTCTGTTTCACACACTGTAAATTCAGACCAAACAAGACAGACGAAATCTCTATTCTCATGGAGTTTGTTTTACATTGTGAGGGGACAGGAAATGAATGCACCCTGGATAATTGGGAAGAAAAACGAAGTTGTTATTAGAGTCAGTAAGCTCTGGATTTAAATTTTGATTCTATTTATGTTTGCATCTTGAACAAGATAGGTAAGCTTCAAGACTCTTCATTGATAAAAAAGATTTTATGGTGTTTAGTAAGAGTCTTTATTGACTTACCCAAAATTATGTAAGCTTATTATAAAGACATACATAGGAAAATGGGGGACATAAATCTTATACATACTGTATACCTCCTCCTTTTATGTGTGGAAATCACTATGCTTTCAGAACTGGAACATATCACTTTGCATCAAATTAATTAATTTTCTCTTCTCCCCGACATACATTGATCCTCCACTGTGGCAGCAGCAGTTTATCTAACCAGTTTCAACTCTTTTTCATTTTCCAAATTCTATTACAGATAATTGAACACACACAAAAAAATACCTTCTTTGTAATAACAAATGGACAAGTGACACAGTTCACTGGAAAATTCTCTGCTTTCATAGCACAAGCATTCTTTCCTTTTCTTTCGTTCCTTTTGGTCGGTGCTATAGTGGGAGAATTACAAAGACCTGGACTCTGACTTAGACCCTGATATTCTTTAGCAACTGAACCAGCGCCAGGCACAATCTACCTCTGGGCTTCTTATTACATGAAAAAAGATAAGCCTCTGTTTGTTTTACCCATTTTTAGTCAGGGTTTATATTATTGCTGCTGTTTCGGCTGCTGTTTAAGCTACCGACTAACTCTGACACCTGTTCTCTGAATGGCCTGTCTTAAAGAGTGGCAGGTAGGGAAACAAATGTGTTGAGATTTTTGTGATACTTTTGTATAACCATTTTGACCTGACACCCTTATTGGGTTTAGAATATTGGATAGAGTCTTCAGGGATCCTTTATGGGCTGTAAGAAGCTAGGAAATATGTCTTTTTTGGTTAGGTTACCTGCCTCATATTATTATTTAGAAAAAAGTGGAATCATGTATGTGAAAGTATTTTTAAATTCTACCTTGTCATCTGTCAAATGAAAACCTGAAGACCACAGGGAATGGAACTTCCTTTCATAGCACTTTTGCTAACAGGGCAAGGGTTCTAACACGATCTGACACCAGATCCTCTGCCTTCCCTTCATGCCATGACTCGATGCCGAGATTCTTCTATCACAGTGGTTCACTAGTTCTATGACTTCAGTGATTTTTATCTGGAGTGAATTTCCCATTTCTTAAGTATTTCTAATGTGTGACTTGACATTTTCTTCCTGTCTTTCAGGGTCATTTATATACCACCTGGGTTCAATTCTGGGGCTTCAAATGTCATTTAAACCCATTCTTAGATATCTAGAGAATTTCTCCCTAAAAAGCATCTTTTTTAAAAATATACTAATGTGTTTAAGCAAATGATAAGTGCAAGTTTATAAAAATTCTAAATAAAAATGGTCAGACACTGACAGCTTGAAATCTAGCAAGGCTTAGCACTGTCCCTGCTAATTGCTGCCATTGCAAATTAATGGAAGCCTTTTAAATCTCTTGACAGTGGTTATGCAATTTTCTACAGATAGGAAACTCTAGGCAGAACATAACAGATGCAATCATTAATATGCAGCTGCATATGCTTCAAAGCTCTGAATTTTGTGAGTCTTTCTCTACCTCATTATATGTCTCATTGCCAAAACAGATCAATGAGCCTTCCATCTAAGAAATGGCAGAGTGGTCCTGTTTGAATGGATCTCATCCCTTGCTATTAAAACTTAAAGATGTAAAAATTAAACTGTTTTCTCCTAAAAAAATTCTTGTTTTCACAAAGCGTATGCTTAAATTATTATAAATTCTAGGGCTAATTTTAATTTACTTTTTTGTTCTTGCACCTACTGAAGGAATACTTAAAATTCTCTCAGTTTATAGAGAAGGGTCAATTTATTTATTATTTTATTTAAGTCATCAGTATATTCAAAAAGCAACCAAGTGCAGCATGCAGAATTTATTATAAGCAACAACAAAAATTTGTGAAATGGAATTTTTAAAGTGTCTTATATTTTTCTAGCCATTTAAAAAGTGTGTATACACATGTGTATATGTATATATACATATACAGATACATACAAAATAACAAAGATACTTAGAACTAAGCTAACGAGTTATAGTGAATTGGTATTTTCCAAATTTAGTTGAGATCCAGATTCCAAGTATTTCTAAATCTAAATTGAAATGTTGTGCCATTTATGGAAGACGTGCAGAAAGAGCAGCCCTGGTCTGTTTCCATTCATGGCAAAGAGTTTTTTCAGACCAACTCCACCACAGAGAAGAACTTAAAAAAAAATCCTTGAAGCCATTGAAAGACTATCAAGGTAGCAACAACTTAAGGGATCAAGAATGCTGGAGAGAAAGAAAGCCCCCAAAGGAGTCATTCCTGACTTTTCTTCCATACCCCATCTTCTTATCTGTCTAGACATCCTTCTGAACCTTCATGCAAAACACAAGCACCCCACCACTTCTGGGTAGCCTTCTCTGTTATCACTCTGGTCAGAACCATCACCCCTCACCTTGATTACTGAAATAACTTCCTAACTAATTTCTGCCTTCAATCTTGTAACTCACATTCCATCCCAAGCTATTTTTAGCTAGCAGCCAGAGTGATCCTTTAAAAAAAAAATAAGACAATCATGCCAGTCACTTGTTTGAAATCTTGTGGTGGCTTGACATCTTTTGTTTCTCTTGATGAAAGTTGAAGCCCATGTGATGATCTGACATGATACGAGTTAATGGTATCTCTTACTATTGTAATTGTCATATCTTTCCATTCAACTTCTATTTCAGCCCCACTGGCTTCATTCATCTTCTCAATCTTCCTTAATTTCTTCACAAAAGTTCTCCAAGACACACTCCCCATTGCTTTGCATCACTTATATCCTTTTTCCTGGAATGCTTTTCCTCCAGGTTGTAATAATATATACTCGCACTCCTCCTTCAAGTCTTTGGGAAAATTTTACCCTCAGTGAGGTCTACCTTGCTCACCCTGCCCTTTCCCTGAACCTTCTCAGTATTCCGTAAGCTGCTCTATTTTTACAATAAATGTATCACTTCTAACATATTATCTAATATTTATTATTCTTACTGTTTGTTGTGTTTCCACCTCACTAGAGTGCAAGTCCCATGAGGGTAGAAAACGTCTGTTTCATTCACTCATATATCTCGTTCTAAAAGAGTCAGGATGAGAGGAATTATTGAGAGTGACAATAGCACTTTAGTGACTGACAGAGGAAACGATGACAGCAAAGAACACGGAAAAGAATGACCAGAAAACATGAAGAACACAAGGACCATGCTATAGGCCAACTAACCAAAGGCTGAGAAGTTTACACATTTATCAACAAGGAGATATTGGGAAATATTAATGAGAAACATGTCAGTGGAGTTTTGGGAACTAAAGTTAATTGAAAATGTATTGGTAAGTTGTTTTAAAATTTTAATTTGAGGGAGCGTTTAGCATTTTTAAATGTCGATGGAAAGAGAAGGGGAAAAATAGAGAAGGGGAGAGAGGAAGGCAAAGGGGATTAAAAAAAGAGAGAGCTAATTAAGAATGAAAGAGGAGATCGCTGAGATCATCGCTGACGTAAATCAAGGGGGGAAGGCATCTTTCATAGTAACAAAAATGAGAGAGGACATGGAGAGAGATACTAGAAGTTATGGAATAATTTGAGAACATTTGTATAAGATTGCTTCTATTTTTTCTATATTGGATGAGGCAAGCTAGTGTTTTTAGCGTGATAGGCAAATTAGTAGGACTAGACATTTCAGAAGAACTGAAAAAGTGTAGGTAATGTGAGAAAAATAGTTACAATGTATGGAATATATACCGTGCCTTCTTGGACTAAGAATATATATAGATTATGTCAATAACTCCTGTAACACCATGATGAATATGTATTATAATTATTCCATTTCCATATGAAACTTAGGAGAAGTAATTGACTCAACGTTACCCAGGTAATAGGCAGTGTTACCAGTCTAGACTCATAGGTAGTCCCATTCTGGGCTCCATGTTCTTAACCACTAAGCCAGGAGCCTCTGTAACAGAACAGAAATAACTGACTAGGCAGAAAAGTAAAAATTGCACGGATCTGTTTGAAGACACAGTCAAAATTAGAGTTTCTAAATTCTTAGTTGCTGTATTCAACAAAGTTCTGCAATTTTCTTTAACAGTGCTCAGATATTTAAATTTGTCAAGTGTTGTAGTCTTTTTCCTGGTATTTGGGATTGAATAAAAAGGGGAAAAATATTTAAGTTCTCCAGGAAGATGAGGCTGGAG
This sequence comes from Macaca thibetana thibetana, assembly GCF_024542745.1. Taxonomy (NCBI): domain Eukaryota; kingdom Metazoa; phylum Chordata; class Mammalia; order Primates; family Cercopithecidae; genus Macaca; species Macaca thibetana. Next base: position 8,495,281 of record NC_065595.1, read on the forward strand.
GAATAAATCTTGCAGTCTAAGTTGTGTCAGGAAGAAAAAAAAAATCGGGATGCAGTTATGGGGATGGAAGAAAGAGTCAAAGGAACAAAAGTGTATATTAGATTGAAAAAGAGGTAAAATAGGTAAAATAGTTGTAATAAAGAGAGAACTGGGAATTTGGATGTTGGGGCGAAAAGAAATTACTTTACTATTTTAATGTTGGATTGTGGCAAAGTCCAGGATTGTTCATGGGAGTAGGAGACTTAATACAATTCATGGGGTGTATTTACTGTATTTGATATTAAAATACTGAATATTAAATGGGAGATAACCAGGAAGATGGCAAGATGACAGAAAGGTAATAAACTCTATGCTAAAGCTTCCAGAGACAAGAAGGAAATCACTGTGGTGTTGTGAATAAACATGATTTCTAGTGGCCAAGGATGCTTTTGTTGTTGGTATAACCCTCAAAATATCAAAGTTTTTAATAAAATAGTGTAGTAATCAGGTCGGGCATGGTGGCTCACGCTTGTAATCCCAGCACTTTGGGAGGCAGAGACAGGTGGATCACTCGCAGTTGAGGAGATCGAGACGAACCTGGCCAACATGGCAAAAACCCGTCTCTACTAAAAATTACAAAATTTAGCTGGGTGTGGTGGTGAGTACCTGTAATCCAAGCTACTTGGGAGGCTGAGGTAGGAGAATTGCCTGAACCCAGGAGGAAGAGTTTACAGTGAGCTGAGATCACGCCATTGCACTCCAGCCTGGGCAACAGAGCAAGACTCTGTGTCATAAATAAATAAATAAACAAACAAAAATAAAATAGTAATCTGAAAGTAGCATTTGAACACAAAGAGGATGCTGATATTACCTACCATGAAGAGTGTGATGGAATGGGCAGTTTTCATTACCATGGACTGCATTGAAGGCAGTGTCCTCAGTCAATGCTAAGACTGTAGAGAAAGTTTAGTTAAAACATGGAAAAGGTAGCACCCTCAGATCCTGTGAAATAATCAAGAGAAGAGAATAATGGGAGTTTGGATCAACAGAGAAACTCCAGAGCCATATAAGGAAGTAAATGTAGATGACTAGAGGAAATCTGTATTTCGGGGATCATGTGAGGAATGAAGTATTTCAACTAATGGTGAATAAAATCCCCATAAAAATTAGTTTTCTGTGTCCTGATGTCTATGGCATTATGAGTCAATGCTTCGGGCCAACATCCCCTTCATCAGCAACCCAGGTTCAAAATGGTTCAAAATGTCTACAGGTAGAGATAGACTGAACACAGAGTTCCTGACAGCTTAAGAGTAACAGATACACAATTTTCCTTTCACTTATCTTTGACATGTACTCCTAGATTTTAGATAGGATTGAGGGGGCTTTGGAGCAATAAATGATATATGATATTATCTTTATCTCTATGTATCTATCAATTATCTGAGGGAGAAGATAAATATTTAAAGTTTGTTTTTTCTTTTTTGAATAAACAAGATTCTGAGACGAACTGAGTTCTGCAGCTGAGCTTCAATATTAGTTTCAGTGTTCTGGTAGTTAAAGCAGGAAGAGAAATAATCATTATTATGCTTTTCCTTGGTTGATAAGCAGATGCATATATGTTAGATTCCATTGAGACGACAAGACAAACAGAGAGGTACAGGATGGCACATATGGTCAGACAACCACTATTTGATTTAATTCCCTTGGAATGGCTCATCTGGGTGCTTATACAATGGGCATTAGGCAACCTATAGGGAAATTTGATCAATTACAGCTTTTAAAATGATGTAAAAATATTATTAAGGGTTCTTTCTCTTTACACACACACACACAGTCTCTCATACTTCTTTATGAATTTTCATTCATTTTTTCTCACTTTCGTAATATCTAATTTTAAAATGTGAGAATACAGACATCAAGAGGAATGGACTTATTACACACACACTGTCATGTCTTTGCAGCCTGCCTTTGTATACTATCCATTGTTTCAAATAAGCCTTTGACTTTTGCAAATAGATTGCAATAAACCCCTGGTCATATTGGCTAATGAGCTTCTGAAGAGCAAAAGATTAGTCTATTTCATACATGTTTATTATAAGATGATATTGTGAAATAACTTCTGAAATAGATTACATAATTTAAAGATAGCTATTTCTTTTTTTCTTAATTTACCAGCATATTTTGACCAAATTGAATACTCTCTATATATACACAATTAAAAAGGCAAAATCAGCCTGTTTAGTTGGATGCCATGACCAAAATTCCATGAATGGCTCATGTTCTTTCCTCATTCTCTTACTTCTACATTTATCCCAGAAGGGAATACTCGGCACAGTGCAGGCACTCATGTCCTCAAATTGGATATGCAATATGGGATAGAAGAAAAAATATGCATTGTGACCCAGCTGTACCAGCCTAGACCAAGTCTCATATTGTACATAAGACGTACTATTACATTTAATTTCACATAATTATCCGAACAACCAGAGGTGAGACCAAGGAACAGACCTTTTAAAATATTCTTCTAAAACTTTTGTCTACCTAGTAACCCAACAGGCTGGATCGCCTTGTTCTCTGGTTCCTTATGTCCCAGTTGTTCAGCTCAGAAGCTGAACGACATTCTCAATAGTTCGCTTCTTTCTGTCAATGGTGGGTCATGACTGTGGGATTTTAGGGAGATATCAGCCTGCTCCTCAGATCACAGAGACCTCTTTATGTGGCTCATCTTTTTGTTCCTTCCAGTGCTGAGAACTCTCTGGTCAGGTTCTCTGAGTCTGTTATGCCCAAGTTTTGGAGCGGCCGGCATCATACAGCATGAAAGGCATGCTCATGCCAGGTGCTTCCTTGTGAACCCCGTGCTTTGTCCTCCTATGTTCAAAGCTGTCTACCCGAGTTAGAGTCTCCCACATCTGGCCATCTTCTCTTTGGCCTCCTCACATTAACACTCAGATTTTCGAGTGTTCTCATTGCTTCAGATTAATGATCAGTTGAGTTAGATTTTGAAGTTGTGCATGAGAGTCCTCCAACCCAACTTAATTTGACTCAGCAAAGCAGGGTATTGGGCACTGGTTTGGCTTTTTCATCTCTTTATGCTAAACTGAGAGGTGGTATATTGAAGCAATTAAAAGGATCTAAGTGCCAGATTCCTGGATGTGAATCTACCTTTGCCACGGGCAACCTAGGAGTTAGCAAGAATAGCACCATCCTCCCTGTGCCTTGGAGTCCCCCTGTAATGAAGAGATCTAACTTTTAAGGAATCTCTGAAAATTAAATGTGTACACATGTGTAAGGTGCTTGAAATCACTCCTGACATACAGTGATGCCAGGTAAAGTAGGAATGATGGTGATTTCCCCTTCCCCAGTTCTTGTGTTGTAGAATTCTTTTGGAGACCTTGTGGTAGATTGAAAAGTTTGGGTTCAAATATTCTTGAATCCCGTGACCATATACTATTAAGATAATCACAACTCTAGCATGATTTTCTAATAATTAGTGGCACAATTGCTTTATCCTAGTTAGGTAGATTTTTATTTTATTTTATTTTATTTTATTTATTTATTTTGAGATAGAGTCTTACTTTGTCACCTGGCTGGAGTGCAGTGGTGCAATCTCAGCTCACTGCAACCTCCAACTCCCTGGTTCAAGTGATTCTCCTGACTCAGCCTCCCGAGTAGCGGGGATTACAGGAGTGCACCACCATGCCCTGCTAGTTTTTGTATTTTGGGTGGAGACAAGGTTTCACCATGTTGGCCAGGCTTGTCTCAAACTCCTGACCTCAAGTGATCCACCCATCTCGGCCTCCCAAAGTCCTGGGATTACAGGCATGAGCCACCGCACCCGGCCTGATGATTTTTTAAAAGTCAAAATTTTACCAAGGGAAATAACATGAAACATATTTTCCACTCATGTTCCCTAAATAGAGTTAGTATATATTTTCAAATAATTTTATTATAAGGGGAATAATATAATAATAGGAACTTAACAGGTCTCACATACAACTGCTTCGTAACAAAAGCCAAAAGTCTATTCTACATTTTTGGAATCCTAAATTGTATTATTACTGAGATGGTGGGGACATCTCAGTGGGGCACACACAGAAATAAAGATATAGGCCTAGAAAAATATCACTTGGACATAGGAAAATATTGACTGTTCATTTACTCTTTATGGAAATGCAGACTGTAATCGTGGAATGCTAGAGATTCTATTCAGTGTCTCTGATGGGCAAAGTAAAAATGAGCTTTGAATTTAAGCTCTTCAAGGAGCTTTTCTGTGTGTGCCCCACTGAGGTCCCTACCATCTCATTAATAATACAATTTAGGATTCCAAAAATTTAGAATAGACTTTTGGCTTTTGTTATGAAGCAGTTGTATGTGAGAACTGTTAAGTTCATATTATTATATTATTGCCCTTATAATAAAATTATGTGAGGACTCAGAAGGCTGCATCAAATAACAAAAAATATTATTTTGGCTTGAATAGATATTGAGGTTTGATCTAGCCACGGGTAGCCTTCACTGTAAGGGAAACACTTAGCATGGCCCTGTAAGATCACCAGTGTGGTCTGCTTCATAATCAATAAACTCCCAAGTAACTGAGAAATGGAGCAGTTGGATAGTTTTTTCATTACTGTCGAACCAAATGTTAAAAAAAAAAAAAAAAAAACGGATTTTAGAATACTGTGCATATTTTTCTGAACTAAATATTAGAACTCACTTTTAGCAAATTCAAATGTGCTTCTGATTACAAAAGGCTAGACTCTTTGAAACTGGAACTGTTCCAAACGTTCTGGCTGCTATGGTGATGCTAGGAATAGCTGGAGCTAAACCTCTATTCCTGACAAGAACTGGTTTTATGGTAGAGATAAATTGTAGCCCTAAAACGTATGTATCAAATGTATTAGTGGGTAGAACTAATTACACAGTTATTAAAAAGTATCAACTATTCATTGACTCCTTATGGGAATACAAACACTGTTCTCATGGAATGCTCTGGATGAAACCATAATGAGGTTGTTCCTTTTGTCAAAGACCACTTTTGTGCTTTGATCCTATCGTAGTGTCTGCTAGAATAACTGACCCTATGAAATTCTCTACAAGGAAACCCGCACCCTATCCAGATACCTGTGAACCGAAAGAGAAATTATCTCAGAATGTATGTTCTTCTTTCAATCTTATAGAGCAATACATGTGAGACTCAGCAGTATAATCTAAGTACAAGTTACAAAAAAGATGACAAAATCATAAGCAACTAAAATAACAACATCAGAAGAACCCAGAAATTGGAAAATTATATGCATTATATTTGTAATGCATATGATAAAGCTTTAATAATAATCTGAAAATTACTCTCACAAATTGATAAGAAAAACACAAATGACAGCAAGAATTGGGTAAATCATGTGAACAGGAAATTCACTAAAGCTTAATTCCAAATATAATGAAAAATATGTGAAAAATTGTAAACCCTACTAGAATCTTTAATTATAAATTAATATAAAATTACCTATAAAATAAGAAGATATAACATTGGGGATTGAGATATTGACAAAAATAGTTTTTGCAGTGTTAGGTTAAGAATTAGTCATTACATCTTCATTTAAATGTAATATGATAATATTTAATGGGATCAATAAGAATAAAAAACCCTTCTAATTAGCAATTCCAGTTCTGTGAATCTATTCCATAAACAGTGCAATACAATTACATAAAGTATAAGTAATTAAGTATAAGTAATAAGTAATTTATCAAAGTCCAATGAAAAATGTAAATTAAAACAAGGGACTCTCAAAAACAAGTGGTTCCATACATCGTGGAATATATACAATGGAATATCATGAAGAATATAAAATGAATTAATTAGAACAATAATGGTTGTCTTAGGGGGATTTCTACTGTGTACTGACCACTGAAAAAAGCAGGATTTACAACTGCGAGCATACATAATTCTATTTTTTATAAAACATGACAGAGAGAGAGGGTGCGTGTGTGAATAAACACACAGCTATATGAACTGGAAGAAAGTTGTAGAGAATGCACTCCAGGTTGTTCACATCGGTCACCTGTGGATGTCAAAGTGGTGCAGTGGAGGAATGAAGTAAGAAAGGCAGAAGAAAGCAAAGGTGCTTGTGATTATTCAAAACAGCACATATAGTATGATCTCATTTAAATAAAATGATATGCTAAAATACTCTTCTTCAGGTTCATTTCTTCCAGGTGTAACCTCCTTCCTGTGTTGTACTGTCTTGAGGTGAAGACCTTTCCTGCTTATCTTTCCTGTTACTTCCTGGGTTTCTTTCCCTCATCTCCTAAACTAATCACGCCTCCCCCAAAATGTAAAGCATAAACAAGTAAAATATATTTGCAATTCATGACAGGAAAGACAACTTTTCTAAGGCAAAGTATAATTTGTGGATATCCACTACTGCCTTTGGCATAACTACACTCCTTTCTCTTTCCCATAGTAGTTACACTTTTGTACTCACAGCACAGAACACTTCATTTTAGGAGATCTTCCCCTTTTACTAGCAAGCTTTTTAAATGGAGTTGAGAAGGTAAAATTCCACAATGGAATAGAATCCAATTTTCTCTGACAAGTTGCTTGTTTGCTTGTTTTTTTTTTTTTTTTTTTTAATAAGTGTTTTGTTGTTAGTGTTTTCAATTTCTAATATAAAGATATTACCAAAAAGAACCTCTTTGCTGTTTTGACAAGAACACTTCATTACAGTTTTATTAAAGAAACATTAGGCCTAGGTCCTTCACAAGGTGGCTTGAATTTATTCCAAAAACAGGTAGAATTTTTCCAGAGATATAATGGTCAGTATCAATCTTTGAACCTCAGTTTTTCCATCTGCCTAACTGGAACAATCATGGTATTAATAGCATATTCTAAATCAAGAGTATCATTGAGGCATAGGTGTGTGTCTTATACAAAGTTTTAGTGATTGTCACTCACGTGATCAAATGGGATATAATTTATATAACAAATTTGTAAATTCATAATATAAATTTGGTATTGGTAAATTTATCATATTACAGAGTATAGCCCATGTAGAGTAGATTTTAATCTGGAAGCAGCATCTTATTCACCATGCCAAACATACACATATATAAAGCCAAAATAGCAATGTGTTTACTTAGAATGAAAATAAAACTGTCTTGAAAACTAGAATACTTGAATTCACATTTGTGCTAATTCTTTTTTTATCTCCCATATCCACAGAGGGAGTTATGATAAACTATTAATTTAATTAAAAATTATCAAGCTGTAATACTTGAAGTTTATATGATAAATTATCTCCTTGCATGCAGATATATTTGCAAATATTAATATTTCTACAGAAATAAAAATATTATAGAAGGCAGATAATAATGTTTTGATAGATTCCCAAGAATTTAGATAAATTGGATGTGTATTGGGTTTAGCATTCCACGACTAAACCACACCAGTTATTTTATTCTCCTCGATGTCATGCTTTGAATGATACCAACTCTAGTTAAAACCCCTGTCATGGGTAGAATTGTGTCCTACAAAGATATGCTCGAGTCCCCAACCCTCATACCTATGAATGCGACTGTATTTGGAAACAGGGTCTTCAAAGATGTAATCAAGTAAAAATGAGGCAAACTGCATTAGGGTGGACCTTAATCCAATGACCGATGTCTTTATAAGAAGATGGTGTGAAGCCACAGAGATACATACAGAAAGTAGGCCTTGTGGCAATGGAGAAAGAGATTGGAATAGTTTGTCTATAAGTCAAGAACCCCAAGGATGCCAGCAATCACCAGAAGCTGGAAGATTCTCCCCTTGAGCCCCTGGAGGGAGTGTAGCGCTGCCAACCTTTTGATTTAGTCTTGTCCTCCCTGGAACTATTAAATAATCCTTTTCTGTTGTTTTAAACCATCTAGCTTGTGGTAATTTGTTTTGGCAACTCTGAAAAACTAATACATTTTCCTTGGCTTTCATGATAACTGAACTCTAATGTATTTCTGTTGTTCATTTACAATAGTAAATTAATAAATTCATGTTTTATCATAGTCTTCTGTAATTCAGACCCAATATCATTTCTTGTAACACCTGTACAAAGCTATATGCTTTCAAGATAAATATTGGATACATGTCATTTCTAAATATGATACTGTAGAACCAAATTTCTCAACCCATGCTGTGAGATATTTGGAAAATTTTGTTCAGAATTCCACATTCAAATATTGAATTTTCCACTATATAACAAAAACATATTTGTCTAGATATCCTTTTTGTTTTCTAAGTTGGCTTATTTGAAACTCCAATGAATACAGCATTTAATAATAAATACTATAATGACGTATTTTCTATATGTATAGGATAAATGATCAATCAAAACAAATTAACCGAACACAGATAAATGGAGTTTCCACTTTAACAGAGAGAAACAGGCAGTAAATAAGAAAATTCAGGTGACAGCTACTGCAAATCAACAAATGGAAAAGAATAATTGAATAAATGGAACGGGACTGGAGCTGGATGGCTCATTTAGGTTTGTCTGTAAGGGAGGTCCTCATGGGGAGGTGATCCTGGAGCTGAGACTTTCATGAGCCAACAGTAAGCAGAGGAAATAAATGATGGATCTTAAAATCCTCAGATAGGACCCAACTTTACAAGCTAATATAATAAGAGAAAGAAAGCCAGTACATCTTTATCAAGGTATATGGTGCAAGAAGAATGGGCTTGAGAAACTATAGAGAGTATTCTATAGGTCATGTGAAAGTTCAAATTTTCTTAAAAGTTAATGGGGTGACATTGAAAAGTTCTAAGAGATGTGGGGCTTGACCACATGTTTTTAAAACACTTGCTTTGGGAGAATGTTTGGTATCCGCACACAAGTAGCAAGAGACAGATGAATTAGAAGGTGATGTTTGCTCTGCAAATGGCTTGGAATAACGTGGTGCTTGCAGATGCAAACATTAGAAGATTTCTATTATATTTTTTATAGGTTGTGTCTTGAAGTTTTGGTAGTGAAATTGGATTGGGATGAGAAGCTTGAGGGAACAGATAGAACTGAGCAAGACTCCCAGTTTTTCAGTTTAAGCAACAAGATGGACGACAATGTCATCTCTCAAAATGTGGAAGGGTTTCTAGAAACTGCAATTTTAAAAGTTGTGTGATAACGAAACTTCCCTAGTGTATAATCATTTATGCCAGTAAAAACCCCTGATGTTAAATGAGAGATCAATTTGGGAAAGATAAATTGGTATTTTCAGAGCTAACCATACAAAAATATATTATTAATGCTCATTTGTTTATATTTTGAGTCATCAGTGAAACACCCTTTCATGCATATTAAATACAATTAAAAAGAAGTAATATGGATGCAAACCATAAAGCTATAAAATAGCAACATCAATGAAAATAAAATGTCTCACTAGAGGCCAAATGAGTTCCTGGCTCAACTAAGAGACTAAAAGCTGCTAGCAGGTGCCCTAGGGCAATTCAGGAGATGAAACAAAACTTCTTCACTGAGAAAAATCTTTCTAAGAGGAGGGTGATAGGTTGAACACCTGGTCAGAGCTGAAAGGTCATTTATTGGACAAACTCAGTAAATATTTATGGAGGTCACTGAGGCACAGAGAACCCGTAGGCTCCAGCCTCAGGACAGGGGCTTGCATATTTTATACCTGTGAGGAGAAAGGCAAGCTTCAATCAGTGCATGCAGGCTCTGCTCTTCAGAGTCCCCTGCAAGGCTCCAGGTATTCTCAAGCTCTTGTTCCCATTTCTGTCTGCAGCCAGGAGCTTGTTGCTCTATGCCATACAGAAAAGCTTGATGCCCGCGTTTGAAAGAGAATCTTTGGTTGGCTGGTACAGCATCATGAACCATACTCTTGCAATTATGATTTGACAACAATAAAGCCTTACCTTTTAATCATCAACCCCAAGATGCTTTGGTTCTCTTTATGTTCTCTAACTTCTCTTATGTTAGATTTTCAAATGGAAGTAGGTCTTCTAAAGTGAAAGTAATAAATTGACAACAGTATCAACAATAAAGAGAGGCTTTGCTAGGTGAACGTCTTCCTTAGTGGTATTGTTTCTGAAAGGTCTAAAACAGACTCACATAAACAGACTCGGTTATAGGAAACATATTTGTTATTTCCATAAACATTCAAGCAATGTGCAAGAGATGTTCTGATAATGTTATTGATTAGTGAGAGACAATAAAAATGAATAAATAAGTGGGAGATAGATGGGTCTTAAAGTCCTTTCGTGTGTGAATTGTGCTATGGATACATAGGAAGGAATGCACAAGCAGGTAAACTGAGGACAGGATGATCACTAAGAATTAACTTGAACAGAGGAGGGGCATCATATACTGGATAGAAGAAAGAAAAAAAGGTAAAAGCATTGATGTACAAGAGGACATGAATTTGTCAGTGGAAAACAAACAAAAATCCTAACTTAAAAAAAAATGGCCAGGCGTGGTGGCTCATGCTTGTATTACAAATCCCAGCACTTTGGGAGGCCAAGGCAGGCATAGATCATGAGGTCAGGAGTTCGAGAGCAGTTTGGCCAACATGGTGAAACTCCGTCTCTGTTAAAAATACAAAAATTAGCCAGGCATGGTGGCGTGCGTCTGTAATACCAGCTATTCACGGGGCTGAGGCAGGCAAATTGCTTGAATCCAGGAGGTGGAGGTTGCAGTGAGCCAAGATCATGCCACTGCACTCCAGTCTGGGCGACGGAGCAAGACTCTGTCTCAAAAAAAAAAAAAAAAAAAAAAGCATTAGTACATCTCAATAGTCAAGGGACACACACTTGATTTTTTAAAAAAAATCTTTAGAATATATGTGTTTTTCCTTTGTTTATATTGAATTGTTCAATATCAAACTGTAATCTATATTGTAAAGTTTTAGATTTACATGCAAAAGTGTATAGTCGGTGTTTCTGATACTTTAGTAGGAGAAATACAACCAAAGTATAATTTTGAAGATGACATGATAAAAATTGAAAACAAATAATGGATATAGTGTTGAATCCATTAAAATTGGTTAATCAATTTGAAAAAAAATCAATCTTTACCAAACTCCAAATAAAGTGAATTCCATATATATTAACAATTTAGAAAATTAAACGGGGAAATTATACATTAGGGGAAAATACGATGAAGAAACTATATAATCTGGGAGTAAGTTACCACTTCTGTCGATTTCCTACAGCTAAAGACCACTAGGAACACATCTGTAGTCAAACAAATTAGGTTTATTATATTTTGTAACATGGGAGTATGCTTCTCGGAGTTCATGGAGTGTCTCAGTAAAAGGCTGTTGGAAAGGACTTACGAGATTCAGGTTTCTTAGGTGATGTGGGGGGAGGATTTAAGAATTAGATTTGCTCTAGATTGGATGTTATCATAACGCAGTAGTTATGCTAGAATTGTGTGTCTTAATACATCTTACCTAGAAGGAAGAAAACTAAACCATGCCTGCCTAAAAGAGTAATTGATGAGGAAGCAGCAGTCACTCATATTAACCAGGATTGGGAGATGTTTGGTCATTTCTGTGTCTTGAACAAAATTTATCTTCTTTTCTGTTTTGAAATATAGAGTGATTTTGTCTTTGCTTTGACCCATCTTGGACACAAATGGGATTGTACAATACTAATGTTCTGTAAAATTGCTTATGTTCAACAAAGAATACCAGAGCCAGCTTCTAAATATCAGGGGAAGCTTTGGTCTTTCTCACTTTAAAAAGTTGTGATTTTAACAGCAGGTACTAAATTGGAGAGGATAGAAAAATATTATTACATAAAGATTTCTAATCTCTGCATAGAAAAATGTATAGACAAAGTTAAATGTTAAAGTAAGAAAACTTTTGTAATATATAAGACAGGCAGAAGGTTGATAGCTACAATAAAATACTTCTACAAATCAAAATACTCGATGAATTTTTCAAGAATAAAAAAGAGATTTAACAGGCAATGGATTTAGAAATTAAAGACACTAAAAAACCAGTAAGTATACATTTTTGAAAAATCAATCTTAATGGCAAGTAAAGACATAGAAATTAAAATAATAGTGGTATACTGTATTTTCCTATAAGTCAGGTAAAATTGATACTATAACCTTTGTTGGCAAGAATATAGGCACTTCCACATATAACTGGTTAATAGCAATATGAAATGTAAAGACTTGAAGACATACTTTCCTTTTGTCCTAGCAGTCTAATTTATAGGAATTTATTCAGAATAAATAACCCACAGACACTTAAAACCATGAGGACAAAAATGGTTGTCATAATACTTTTAACCTTTGATTGTGGAAATTTTCAAACATGCAAAATTAGAGAGAATAGTAGGATGAACCCTCATACACTCATCACACAGCTGTGTCAAATATCATTATTTTGCTACATTTTATCTATGCATTTCCATCTTTTTTATTATGTTGTTCTCAAAACAAATCCCGTACGACACATCACTGAACCAGTAGGCATTTCAGTGTGCATCTCTAAGTGGCAAGGTATTTTAAAAAAGAAAATAAATGCCATTTTCACACCTAAGAAAAATCTCAATTTACTCATAATGGCTTTACATACTTAGTAACCAGTTAATATCCAAATTTCCCCTAATTTTTGGTGCCCTTCTCTTCATCAGAATCCAAAGTTCCATGCCGTATTTGTTATATCTTTTAAGTCTCTTGCTTACTACAGCAACATTATTTCCGAATTTTTACTTTCCTGTATGCCTGTTTTTAATGCCAATGATGGTTTGAAAAACCTGGTTATTTATCCTTTAGAATGCCTGTCGTTCTAGATATGGCCAAGAATTTTTCTGTGACGTCACTTAAATTGTTCCTTTGTCTCTTGTATTTCATGTAAATTCAAAATAAAAAATCTAAAGATATGATGAGATTAGTGATTAAATGTTTAGAATGCTTCATAAATGGTACTGTGGAATTCCTATTGCTTTTTCACTCATGAAACGAAAATACCTGGTTGTATCAATTTTAACGATGCTAATATTGTTTAGTGTTTGAGGGTAGTCTTGGCTATGATTTCTTCAACAGTATGTCACATAGTCATGTGACAGACTTTGGTGATTATTTTCTACGTCCATATGTCACTCAGTTGTAATATTTACTTAATAGTTTAAATTGAAAACAACTTGAATTTATTAAAATAATGTTGATTCTGTTGATGAAATAAATTAATTGGCATCCCACAATGGAGTACTATAAAATTGTTAAAAATATAGAAATATATATGCAGAAAAATTCAACATATGTTGACAAATTTTATAAAAAGTCATAAAAAGTTTTAGTATAATTCCATTTTTTGAAAATATGCTTTATATAAATATATTTAAATCTCCAATATATTTTTTAATATTTATTTTTAAGTGACAAAAAACAATTATACATATTTATGTGGGACTATGATGTTTTGTTACATGTATGTATTGAAGAATGATAAAAATCAGACTAATTATCATATCCTTCACCTGAAATACTTAAAATTTGTGGTATCAATATTTACAATTCAATCTTGTAGCTATTTTGAGATATACAATACATTATCATTAACTATAGTCACCATGCTGTGCAGTAGATCACCAAAATCTATTCCTCCTATATATCTTAAAGTTTGTATCCTTTGACCAACATCTCCCATTTCCCCACCCACCCCTGATAACTGTTACTCCACTGCCTACTTGTATGAGTGACTATTTCAGTTTCTACATAGGAGATCACGTGGTATTTGTCTCTCTATGCCTAGCTTATTTCACTTAGCATAATGTCCTCTTGGATCACCCATGTTATTGCAAATAACAGAATTTTCTGCCTTTTTAAGGCTCACTAGCATCTCATTTGTATCCACACCACATTTTTAAAATCAGTTCATCTGTTGATGCCACTTGCCACAATATCTTGGCCATTGTAAAGAATACTGCAATTAACAAAGGAGATAAGATATTTTATTGACAGACTAAATTCAATTCCTTTGGATACATATGCAGAGGTAAAATTCCTGGATCACATGGCAATTCTATTTTTATTTTTTGAGGAATCTACACATTATTTTCCAAAATGGTTATACTGGTTTACCTTAATGCAAACAGTGTTTTTATTTTGGAGTTTATTCTGCAAAATAATAACAATTGTTATTAAAGCAAGGATATATTTCTTATTTATTATATGATCAAGTATTACTAACAGTAAAGGGTAATTAAAAGCAAAATACTATTTTATTTGAATGATTGCAGTCTGATAAGTCTTTTGTAATATGTTGAATTTTATACCATCACAAGAGTATAGTATATCCTCTTTTATTCCAATGCTTTCTAAAATGAGGATAAATTGCCTGAAATTATTATATAAATTAAATAATACAATGATAAAATAAATTTATATAGAATTATAATTTCTTAATACCTATCCATTAAAAACTGTTGAGAATTTCTCAGATATTAAATTTCCTTCTCCACAATCAGATCTTCCACTGCGATTATGAACCCCCTTCTTTTATTTCTACAAGATTTTATATGGAGGGTGTACCAGTCAGAGGCACCTTCGTTAATTCAGACTGTGGTATCTTCGCTAAATATTCATCTAATCTTTGAATTTGACTTTGTGATTTAGAAAATTAAGATTTCATTGTTGTGCCTACTGTATTCTCTCTAGTTTTTAAAATTTGTATAAATTTACGGAGTCCAAATGCAGTTCTGTTACATGAATCTATTACAGAGCAGTGAAGCCTGGGCTTTCAGTGTAATCATCACCCAAGCGGTGTACATTATACCCATTGAGGAATTTCTCATCCCTCTCCCTGCTCCCACCCTCAGACTCTTCCCAGTCTCCAATGACTATTATTCCACACTTTATGTCCATTACTACATTCCCTCTTGACCCTGAGGGAAAGGTCAGGCCTGACCCTTAGCTTCCCGCGCAAGAACGTTAAGGCACACCTAGCTATATATATATATATTGACTGTAGCAGTTCTACTTAAGTTACATGTAGGTTGTTTTTAATACTCCATCTCCAGTTCTGATGGAGCACTCAAGAATGAAGACTGGTGAAAGTATAAGATGATCAGGGAGCATAAGGGCGAAACCCAATCCTACCACAATGCTCTAAGAAGAGTTACTCTTCTTTTTTCTTTTTTTTTGAAATGGAGTCTCACTCTGTCACCCAGGCTGGAGTGCAGTGGCATGATCTCGCTCACTGCAGCCTGTGCCGCCAGAGTTCAAGGGTTCAAGTGATTCTCCTGCCTCAGCCCCCCGAGTAGCTGGGATTACAGGTACCCGCCACCACATCTACCTAATTTTTGTATTTTCAGTAGAGATGGGATTTTGCCATATTGGCCAGGCTGGTCTGGAACTCCTGATCTCAGGTGATCTGCCTCCCTCACCCTCCCAAAGTGCTGGGATTACAGGCGTGAGCCACATTACTGAGACTTATGGAAGAGTTACTCTTAAAAAATCAATGCCATTACTAATGCCTGATGTCCCCACTTTGACTTCTGCACTGTTCCTGGTCCTCCAGATAGTTTATTTATATTGAATTACTTGCACTTGGAGGAAAAGCTCTTAATATTCAATGCTGGTCAAATGTCAAATGCCATGGTAGCTAGATACCTATTCACTAAATGATGTTGGAAAGGAAATGTCATTTACACAGTGAAATTAAATGAGTGCCAAATGAATAGTGTCACATATTGTTATGATACCTCCGAGTCATGCAAAGTATTCATTTTGCATTTAACTATTGCCTACCAAAAGTTATTTGAACTTGGGGCTTAAAGAATGCATAATAATATTACATGAATTCCTCTAGAAGTTGGTAGAAATAACAAACATCTGAATAATATGGTAACTGCACTTTATAAGGAACTGCTACTATTGCATGAAACTTAGTTGTGGATATATAAGTATAATGCCATTTGATGAGGATATATGTCATATTCAGATTTCTTAATGACTTAGGAAATTAAAATTGGATGTGATTTATGAGAAATAGATCTTTAAAACATGATTGTGTAGCAAATAATTTCATCATAAAATTAGATATAAAAGTCCTATCTAGAAATATTGAATGAAGGAAACCTTTGGCATGTGTAGTGTGAAAACCTGCAATTGTTACCGTAGAATAAGGAAAGCTCAAATCATTGTGACCTGTTGACTTTATGTTTTAACTCAGTATTACAGTATAGCTGCTATTTTTATTTTTTATTTATTTATTTATGTATTTATTTTTCTTTGAGAAGGAACCTTGCTCTGTCACCAGGCTGGAGTGCAGTGGCGCCATCTCAGCTCACTGCAACCTCCGTCTTCCGGGTTCAAGCCATTCCCCTGCCTAAGCCTCCCAAGTAGCTGGGATTACAGGCATGCACTACCATGCCCAGCTAATTTGTTGTATTTTAGTAGAAACAGAGTTTCACCATGTTGACCAGGATGGTCTCGATCTCCTGACGTTGTGATCCACCTGCCTCGGCCTCCCAAAGTGCTGGGGTTATAGGTGTGAGCTACCGCGCCCGGCCTACAGCTGCTATTTTTAAGAACATAGGACAGAGCAACTGACAGTGTGAAATGAGCAACAGATGTATTACATTTTTGAGTAAAATTGAAGCAAAGTTACTTTTTATGGGAAAAAAATGGCAATTTGAGGGCTACTGAAGTTTCTTCCTCATTTAAAAGTATAATAATGTACCCAGGAACTTGGAGACAAAAGAAAAGTCAAACTGCAGCTTCTCACTTTTGAATAGGTTAATTCAATCTGAAGAGAATCTTCTTGGGACTGAAGGCAAAGAAAACTGTTTTTGTTTGTTTGTTTTTAATAGAGACAAATTAAGTTAGTATCCTGACTGTGACTATAAGGCTATCAAAGGTAGTATTTTTAACCAATGAGTTTTCAAATAACTCAGTATGCTCTTATTTAATGCTACAAAAAAAGGATTATAATTTATTTCCTTTGGAAATTTTCTCACAAGCAAATACACTGGTTAGAGGGCATGCTTCTATAATCCATTTAATAGTTCTCTATCTGTAAAGTAATGAAGTGATTGGTGGGCTGAATTTTTCATTATGGTCTTGGTGAGTTTAGTCACTGCATCTACGTCTATAAGACCACTCCTACCCTGGATGGATTGACCGTCAAATATCTGAGTCTACAAAACAAATATCCAGACTCTGGAGGTGGTCATCTGGCTCTAGTAGGGCCCCTTAGGAAGGCCTGTTCCTTTCATCAGAACTTCCCAACTGATAGATATGGCGTGGGCTGCAACTTGCTCTGAGATGTTGATCCTTTAGCACTTTACCAACAGGGCAGCTTGATCTTTGCTTGGTGAGTCGCGTATTCTCTTTCTTCCAGAGCGGGATGCATATAACATATTATCTTTTCCCACTTAAGGAAAGATGTGAAAAAGTGGTTTAGCAAGACCTTTTCAAAGTCATTTACTTATATACCTGAAAAATATAATAATTCAGTAATATGTTACTATTCATTCTTTTTAATGTAGTATTTGTTATTTCAAAAGTACAAAATATATTCATGATGGTAGTAACCAACACCAGTGTAACTTCACCCAGTTTAAGAAAGGAAAGATTACAGATAGCATTGGTGTCTATTTTTTGTTTGTTTGTTTGTTTGGTTGGTTTTTTTGTTTTGAGACAGAGTTTTGCTCTTTGTTGCTGGAGTGCAGGGGCCGATCTTGGCTCACTGCAACCTTTGCCTCTCAAGTTCAAGCGATTTTCCTGTCTCAGCTTCCCAAATAGCTGGGAATAGAGGAGCCCACCAACACACTCGGCTAATTTTTGTATTTTCAGGAGAAATGGGATTTCACCATGTTGGCCAGGCTGGTCTCGAACTCCTGACCTCAGGTAATCTGCCCGCCTCAGCCTCCCAAAGTGCTGGGATTACAGGTGTGAACAACTAGGCTCGGCCGAAGCCCTTTTATCCACCCTTTTGGATCTCAATTCCCTCCTAAATATATCCTTATATTGAAATCTATCCTATATCTGTTATTTTTCATTCCTGTGTGTATTTTGAAACTGCCATAATCCATAATATTGTTTTGTATATTTTAAAACTTTACGTAATTGTCATTATATCATTCACAAGCTAGCTTTTATTTTCCTCAACACTGTGCTTTGATATTTATTAATGTTGATAATTATAGCTCTGGTTTCTTGACTTCATTTCATAACATTGAATGAAATACATATCAAGTGGATTCATTGTCCAGCATATGGACATTTTACTAATTTTCAATGTTTTGTTATTTTACATTATGTTGCAACAAATACTTTTGTATACATGAACTTTTTTTGTATTTGTATTTTGTATATCTCTGCATATATACATGGAAAATATATCTATCTCCAAAATTACTAGATGTAAGGGGATGTCTTTTGAGAGTGAATGTAGAGTGAGTGTAGCAATCAATTTGTTTCAATGTTCCCATTTCTTTATATCCTGCAAGTACTGTAATAGTTATAGTGAAACCTTTAAATGTTTGCTAATCAAGTAGGTGGAAAATGTAATCTTATTTTAATTTGTTTTCATTGACTACTAGCCAGGTAGAACACATATTCATATTGCTAAAGTACCTTAAGATTTCCTCTTCTGAAATGGCCTACTAATGTTCTCCCTTTTTAATTTTTTTTTCAGGGAGGTCTTCTTTTATAGATTTGTAGGCATTATAAAAAAAAAATGTCCTGATGGCCGGGCGTGGTGGCTCACAACTGTAATCCCAGCCCTTTGGGAGGCCGAGGCGGGCAGATCACAAGGTCAGGAGATCGAGACCATCTGGCTAACACAGTCAAATTCGGTCTCTACTAAAAAAATACAAAAAAATTATCCAGGCATGGTGGCGGGTGTCTGTTGTCCCAGCTACTCGGGAGGCTGAGGCAGGAGAATGGCGTGAACCCGGGAGGCGGAGCTTGCAGCGACACAGCAAGACTATGTCTCAAAATAAATAAATAAATAAATAATAAAATAAAAAGCCCTGGACATTAATTCTGTGTTGGTTAAATGTGCTACAAATATCTTCTTGCGACCTGAGACTTGTCTTTTCTCTATGTTTATAGTCCTTTTTATTTTGCTCCACAGAAGATACATTTTTATATCTTTTTGTTCCTGTATTTTGCTAAAGAAATCCTTCCTTACACTAATATTTCTCTAAAAGATTGAACATTTTGCTTTTCCCATTAGAGACTATGAGTGACTGAAATTAGTTTGACTCTTTTCTCTTCCATTGTCCTATTTTTCCATCCTAACCCCTAACTCATCTCCTCAATTACACAGCAGCAGTCAGCCTCTGTCTTCACGGTTATCCCAGCTCCTGTAATCCCTTCTCCATATCCCCTTGTTCTTCTCCTTCTGAAACCAATCTTCCCAAGTTTTAGTAAAAATAAAACCCTTCATTTTCCCGTCTCCCCCATGTCTAGAACATACATGTGTCCTGCAGGTGACACCATCACACACACTCACGGGAGACGTCAACTGAGTCACGTGAGCAAGTGGAATGGGTTTGATGTGCCCACCCCATGGTGTGGATCCCATAGGGGCAGCGGCTGCAGCTTCCTGACTGGGACAGCTTGGTGGCTTGCTTCCGTGGTCAGAGGTGGAAAACTCTGTCATCCTGACAGCCAAAGCTCCTTTCTCAGACCAGTTCTGTGGTTAGGAAGTGGGTCCTGGACACCTGACCCTGATGCTTTCTCAAGATACCAGTGATTCTGGGAGTTAACATATCCATACAGATAGCTCTTTCTACTTATACCAATACAAACTGTGTTTTGAGTAACTAAGAATACTGTACAATAAGTAGCTTGCTAATAAGACTTCATGTCTGTTTGGAAGATGCCATAGACCTTATTTTTGCAATAGTCTTAACTCTTCCTGGCCCCCTGCTCTCTCATACATATTTTAGAATCTGCTTGCCAAGTTCCAACAAAAACTCTATTTGAATATTTATTCGATTTTTGTTGAACTAATGACATGAAAGAAAAACGGACTTTTTAATATTCAGTCTTCATATTCAAGAAATCAGTGAAACTTAGTTTGTTTAGACCTTTGTTACTATCTTTCAATATATTTTATATATTTTCTGCATAGATTTTATGAATGTTTTGTTAGATTTAATTTTAGGGGGTCTTGATCACATTGGGGATGTTGTAATTATTTAAAATTCCTGCTTTTCTAAGGGATTTTCTTTGTATCATCAGTGAATATTCAATTGTAGTCCTAGAGATCTACTAGCATATCATCTGTTTTTTCTTTATAATCCCTTATTTTGATGAATTTTATTAATATATTTTCTGTTATTAAATGAACATTACTTTCCTAGCATTAACCAAATAAGTTTATGATATGATATCATTTTTTATAAATTGTTGAATTTGATTGCTAATTATTTCTTTAGAATTTTCTGTATATAAGTTAATCAGTGCAATTGATTTTTAATTTATTAACTTATTCCTGTTAATACATTGGTCTGAGTTTAGCCTTAGGGTAATATTTGTCTCACATAAGAGTAGGAAGAATTCTGTTTTTCTATTCCTTGGAAGAGTTTTTAAGATTAAGTTTATTCCTGTAAAACCATCTAGGTTTCTCTATTTCTCTCTCTCGCTCGCTTTTGCTCTCGCTCTCCGCCAGTATATTTCAACCAGTAATTCAGTTTTCATTATAGAACTTCAAGTTACCTGTTTGTAGTTGATTGAGTGTTGGGATATATTTGATATAGCTTGGTATATTTTTCTAGGAAATTAGTCTAATCATCTAACTTTTAAAAATATTGGACAAAAGAAATGTATAATATTCCCCAAATATTTCTATATCTGCTATATGTGTATGGATCCCACCATTTCTTTGTTTCCTGTCTTATAATCCCTTGAAAAATCTCTGAGGTTTGTGTATTTTTTCCTAAATAACCAGAAAAATTCACCATTTTAATGCTTTCCATTTTATCTTATTTTCTAATTTTTGTTCAGGTTCATTTTTACCAATTTTTTCCTCCATTTTCTTCTCTTAACTTTTTTTCCCCTAAAAATAAGATTTTGAATATTTAACCATTAATTTTCAGCATTTTTCTAACAAATCCTTTCTAGAAGTAGTTAAGGCTCAAAGATTTGCCTAAGAAGTCTTAGTTTAACTACATTTTATGTTTTGATAATCTTTTTATGATCTTTGCATTTGTAATATTACATAATCCCTTTAAGAGTTCTTCTTTCATGGAAGAGACACATAGTTATTTAGAAACTTTGTTTACATGTATGTGCCAAATGTTTGTGTGTCTAAACTAAAAAGTATATCTTCAAAATGTTATTGATGTTATTGATTAATTAGTCCTATTTCAGTAAACATTTTATTGAAGTATAATATAGAGAAAATTGCCCACATTTAAGGACATGGCTTTATTACTTTTCTTAAAGGAATTTTATTCTCTCATAGCTCCAATATTGTCTCTCCTGCTCCAAGACACAGAAAATAACTACTAGTTTCTTATATCCCAGTCCTGGACCTTTCCCTAAGCGAGGCTGCGATTCTTGGAATCTTGTGCTTTGCCCACATTTGACAAACTTTCTAGGGTAAAGGTGAGAGGAGAACATCAGCTCGCCTCTCCATGGTTTTCTGTTCTTTAGAATCTTGGATCTGTTAGTGTTCATCTGCTATTTGAAGCCTTCAGTAGGTTTTCAGTTGTTCCTTGGTGAAGAATTAATCACAGATAAGCTACTCCATCTTTCCCTCAATCAGAAAATATGTTTCTTCTTGTACTAAAATTTTATATTTTTATAAAAGAAAATGTTATAAAAGAAAATGTTATAAAAGAAAATTTCTTTAGGGCCACTGAGATGATTACAGTTTTTACTCTTTATTTGAGTTTAAAATGAGTGCATATTTTCTACCTCTTAGGTACAAGATTCTAAAATATTAACTATATGACTTTTAATATTTTTTCCAGAAAGGTGAGATTTTTGTCCTATGATTGAAAATCTTCATTTTTATCAGTTTTCAAGTTTTTCTTTAGACTATGCTATATTCATTTATAGTTATTATGTCTTCTTTGTGAGATTTTAAAAAAATATCTTACTGACCTTTTTTTCTTAAAAGTTTTTCTTAAAAATGATTTTTCCCATAAAGCCTGCATTATCTGATTTAGTAAAGCTAAATCAACTACTTTTTTTGTAGTTTTCGCATATTTTCACTCTTAGAATACCTTATGACTTAGGTATATCTCTTATTAAAAATATGTAATTAGAGTGTGTTTTTTGTATTTTTCTTTATGGGTGAGGAAACACATTGGAAGATAGTCTGATTTTTTTACTACAGATTTGTATTTGGCTTTTAGTATAAGCGTTTCTGTGGAGGCAGCATTTAGGTTGGATACGAAGAATAATCAATGGGAAGAGTGCTCTAGGCAGAAGAGAAGAAAGAGCCTTTCCAAAGGACCGAGGACGGAAAACATTGATGTCTTTTAGAATTTAGCAAGGCTCAGCGCTGTGGCCACAAACCTGGTTCTGATGGTCTGGCCCTTGCTGCATCCTACCTGGGTGACCTTGGCCAAGTCCCTTTCCTTCTCTGGGCCTCAGTTCCTGTTCTGTAAATGGGAGCAGCAATGTCCACCTTGCATTAGTGAAAAACTGTTCAAGATATAATATGGTCTCTAGTTAATAATGATAGGGACAGAAGACAGGGAAATTCTGGGCAGAAGAGGGCAGGTTCTCGGCAAGGGCCCCAACCCCAAGCTCAAAAGCCTGATATCATGACCCAAAGTGAGAACATACATGCCTGTTTTCTGCCGGAATGTTGCCTTTTCCGAAACTAACCATGGCCCACCCCTCCCCCTATCCTGTGCGGGTAAGATTACCTTCCCACTCCCTCCCCTTTTCAGCTCCCCTTCCCACTGAGAGCCACTTTCACTAGCGATAAAATTCCCCTCATTTACTATTTTCAATTCATTCATGCAACCTCATTTTTCCTGGACACCAGACGAGAACTTGGGTGACATGTGTATGGGTACAAAAGGCTGTCACACTGACCCTCCACTGGGCTGTTAACACTCCGCGGACAGCAAAGCTAAAGGGACACTGTAACACTTCCTCTGGGCCTCAGAAGTCATGGGCCCTCCCCTAGATGCTGCCACAGGGCTGGTATAGAGTTCGCTCTTGCTGCTGCCCAAAAGTGCTCCCTCCAGCTCCTGCACCCACTCACCTGTGCTCCTTCTCCTGCAAGGGTTGGAGCAGTGAGTGAGTGGAGTTGGCCCCTTCCTGCCCGTGAAAAGTTCAGGGAAATATCCTGCTTCAATAATATTTATGTTGATTTCCAGGTTTTGATCATTAGAATATGGTTAAATAAAAATTATTCAAACAATTTTTACAACTTTCCTGTAACCCAAGAAATAGTTCAAAGTCTAAAAGAGTATAAGAAATTTGTCCAAATGCAAACGTCCCGGAGAAAGGGAAGAGTGCCCAGTTCTTGATGTACTTTGTTATTCCTATTTTACAAATAAGATTTAAAGCTAAAAATGTATCCCTGACTTCCTGATTTCTCAGGTTTTTAAAAAAATAAATGAGTGTTGAATTTTGGCAAGGATTTTCTCAGGAA
Source organism: Macaca thibetana thibetana (assembly GCF_024542745.1). Classification (NCBI taxonomy): domain Eukaryota; kingdom Metazoa; phylum Chordata; class Mammalia; order Primates; family Cercopithecidae; genus Macaca; species Macaca thibetana. Next base: position 8,518,828 of record NC_065595.1, read on the forward strand.
TATTAAGATAATTGATAATAATATTATGTATTTACTTAGATTTATTAACATGGTATGTGGTATTAATAGCTTGATTTCTGAACAGTGAACCAACCTCTCATTCCTAGAATAAATCTCAGTTGGTCATGGCATATTACTTTCCTAATGGAAATCATTTTCCTAGTGGATTCTGTTTGCTAGTATTTTTTATTTTTGAATTTTTAGATCAATATTAATCAATACATTGGTCTATAATTTCCTTTGTACAGTTGTGATTTGCTTGTACTATCTTTGTTTGTGTCAGTGTTATATTTCATGAAAAAAATTAGAAAGTTTCCCATCCTTTTCAATATAGAGAAATAGTTTACAGAGTATTACAAATATGTGTTGTTTCAAAGTTTAATAGAATTTCCCTTGTAAAGTCAACTGGGTTTGGTGATTTTTGTGGGAGTAGCTCCTTGATAAATGTTTCTATTTCTTCTGTGAAATTGGATTGATTCATGTTTCAAACTTAGTTGTTTTTTTCCTCCTCATGTTCCTTTAACCTTTAGTGTTTATGCTCATTTTAATCTTGAGGTTATCTGAGAGAATTCTTCGACAGCTAAGTTGTGGCTGTATTCCAAACATAGCATTGCTTCTGGGTCTGCCATGAACTAAAGGGTCATTACCCAGGTTATCACTGTAATGTAATTTTTTGTGGATTTTATATTAATTTTAGTGTGTTTTATAATATATGGAAAGACTATTTTTAAAAGTTATGCCTTATTCAGTTCCAATAACTTGCCTGATTATAACAAAAGCTCCCATCTCCCCTACTTGTGGCCATTAAAACCCAAGATCGAAGATAACTGAGTCTAGCTAGTACCCCCACCGCCACCTGATATTCACTCACCTGGGGAGCAACAGCATCAGTTCAGACTTCTTCCCCTTACTTTCGTTTGTGTTCTCGTTCTTTTGTTTTTCTTTAATTTTCATGTGAGTTCCTTATTACACTTGATTGATCTATTTTAGTGTAGAAGGATGTCTGCCACATTATTAGAAAGTCTCATTGCTCATTCTTCCAAAGAAAAGTACATCAATTATCACCTCACAATAAAAATTTTAGGTTTCATAAGCTGTATTTGACTGCAACTATGGAAAAACATAACTTTGCTTTTTTAATGTTATCCTGAACCAGAATCAATATAAACTTGTTTTATAAAATATCTTTTATGGAGAGCATTTATTTCAAAAGTGAGTGGCTATATAATATTTAGAAACATATTTTTAATATATAATGAACTTAAGTGCCTATATTCAAATTATTAAAGTACTTTTTATTATTCTTAATCATTCTTGTTAAATAGAATATAATAATGCTGATGCAGATTTTTATGTTTTTGTAAAAATTGTAACATGTTACAATTTTGTATAATGCATGTTAGCTAATTTTATATAATTTTAAAAAATTCAAGATGTATTTTTGTTCACTGATTATTTTATATCTATGAAGAGACTAGAAAGAGAATTATTATATAATAATATGACAATTGTTAATTTAGGGGAGTAGGCAAATATTGATTTAACAAAATATTTCACAATCAAAATGCAAAATATTTTTAGAGTATAGAGCTTTTCCTAAGGAACCCAGTACTCATGGGGGTGTTAAAATAGTATCAAAATCACAAGTTAATTGAGTATTCATGATGTTTTATAAGTATTTTTATAGATTTCTTGGGATGAGTGGGTTTCTATAGAGCAAAAATCTTTATTGAGAAACTTTTTGTATATCTTTTTAAAAGACAATTACACATATTACGTTAAATAACTCCCATCTGTCCATTTATAGCTAGATTGGTGATTCTTTCAAAAACTGGAAGTACCATTCATACGCCTCTCAACAGTGAATAATTAGAAGTTAAATGCATCATGGTAAACATATATTTTCTTTCTGATGCTATAGTCAGTGGGTCATTATCGCAGTAACTTTTTGTCTTTTTATAGACAAATTATATATTTGTCACAAATGTTTCCATTTTTACCCAAAATTGTAGGTGATATATGGACATTTATCAGTCTTTTTGCCTATAAATTATGTATGAATGTAGTGAATGTAGACGTATTGGTTGACTGGTAGATATTTTAGGTAAAGCTACATACTCTGCTTGACTTTAAGCTAAGTAACATATTACATGGAAGATGTCTGGAAGAACTGAGCAAATGGCAAAAATTAATCTGTTTAGCCTTAAAATGAAAGCTGTAATGCTCATTTTTAGTTTATTGAAGTATTCATTTTAAGTTGATAAGCCGATTTAGATCCACTTGGTTAACTGTAACAGAAAGGCAATCTTCAAATACATCAAGCATGGTCTTTAAATAAGGTAAGATACAAAGAACTATAAATAGATTGGAAAGTAATATTAATGCTGAGTATAGCACTATGGGTAAAAAATGTTAAGTGTCAGTTCAACCTTTACAAATGCTTTGCTACAGTGCCTCTGATATATACCTATAATAATGGTTATACAGCAGAGTTTCCAATTTAATTATGTTGGTTTTATTAGAAAATGAATTGATTCTGAATTCATTAATTTATAAACATTGAAATATAATAAGAATGAGTTCTCCACTTAATTGCACAGCCAATAATAATAACTGATAGGCACTTTGCATTTAAACAATCTAAATGATGCTTTTTAAATAGGGAGAGAAGTGGACTCAGTGGAGTAATTCTTGAGATACTAACCTTTTTTTTATAACAAAGTGGTATGAGAAAATAGGCAATAATTCAGTGTTCATATACATTTTAAAAGTTTTTTAACTGCAGTCACTTTTAAAATTACAGCTATCTTGCAGCATAATATTAAATTTTACACAGTTGCTAAAGATAAATGATTTTTCCTGATCAAATTATATGAGGATGAATAATTTTATACTATATAATTGGTGAGCTGGATAATTCAATAAGTCCATTTGTTATGGTTGACTTCTTTTCACAAGTAGAATTTCTACAATGCGGAAGACAGTTTTGTCAAAACAGCTGTCAAATAGCAACAGCATTAAAAACATCAGTGAATTAATTAAACATTTTCTGAATGTAAAACATGCTACATACAGGAAAATGAAAATAGTTTGACAATATTTGTAATGCTTTCATAAATGATAATAGGAAACAAAATAAATATGGTCATTTCGTGCAAATAGAAGCTACCTTGCAATGAAAACACCTTGTTAGAAGTTCTCTTCATATTTTCAGCAAATAAAAGTTTTTCATTCATTCTTACCAAAAGTATCCAAATGCTGAGTCATATTGTCAAAAACAGTTACATGCAAATTAAGCTATTAAGAATATTTTATCCAAGCTACCTATTCTCCGTTTCCTATTTTCTTATTTGCCTTTTTACAAACATACAAAAATAAGTTTTCCCAAAAGCATACCCAAGAAATGCATTTATTATAGACTATTTTTTACCTATTTGCAAAAGTAATTATATATGTACATATGTGTATAGAATATTTATGCTTATTAGATAATTACATGTACTGATATGTTGATTTATACTTGCCAATCATCCACACTTACTTTGTGGATGATTGCTTATTTGTCCTCTTTCTGAAGTAAAATCAAGCTGTGATGGTCACCCTACGTTTTATTGTGTTCGTTTTTATTTATTTATTGCTTTTGAGAGGTAATCTTGCTCTGTCGCCCAGGCTGGAGTGCCGTGGCGCGATTACGGCTCACTGCAACCTCTGCCTCCCTGGTTCAAACGATTATCCTGCCTCAGCCTCCTGAGTAGCTGGGACTACAGGCGTTCGCCACAATGCCCAGCTAATTTTTGTATTTTCAGTAGAGACAGGGTTTCACCATATTGGCCAAGCTGGTCTCCAACTCCTGACTTAGTGATCTGCCCGCCTTGCCCTCCTAAAGTGCAAGGATTACAGGTGTGAGCCAGCGCACCCGTCCTATTGTCTTAATTTTTAATGGATACTCCTCAGGGTTATGTCCCATAGCTACGTAGTCTGCATGTTTCATAAATATCTTAGGCTATTCTTATTAATTGTTAGGATTTTTTTTTTTTTTTTTTTTTTTTGCTTTTAAATATATTGAATCATTTTATATTCTAAGTTTGGAGATAGGCAATGGCGATCTCTAGTTCTTTGGGCTAAATACATATTATTCATCTGATTTTTGGGGGTTTCTTTGTTGTTGGGATTCGTGGTGGGATGGTCACTCCATACCAGGTGTGTGTGTAAAAATTCTAGCCTGTGAAGATAACTGAAAATATTCGAATTCAAATTTCCCCATTTGGTAGACTAAACTATCATTCAGCAAATTTCCTTCCCCCAGCACTCCCCAAATATGGTAATGAGACAGGCATAAGGTCACAGTTATGGAGATCTGTGTGAGGGAGAATGGAAGGTAAAGGGTCACTGGTCCATAACAATTTGTAAATCCAACAGGTCAACTGCTGGATTTTTCTTGAATAGGTTTCAATGCCTGGAAATAATCTTCTGTGATTTTGGCTCTACCTTCTGGTTTCTTGGTTTCACCCTCTGAGTCATCCTCTTTTCATGAGAGGCAGCACCTGTTTGCAGGTGAGCAGTTTGTCAGCCTGCTTACTACCCACAGAGCCTCAGGGTTCCAGCACCCTCCTTTACTTTGTACTCTCTCTCTGCCTTTCAGTTCAAGATGGCCAAGCCTTTGCCACAACTATTTCCTCGAGAGCTTTGTGGATTTCTGTCCATTATACATAAGCTACACTTTGAAATCTCTTTCAGGTGATCCCTATTTCTGGATCCCGCTGAGATTGCTGAGGAACAATGTCCTTAAGCATCTTAGAGGATCTCTGGTTTGGTTGAAAAGGTTTTAATGACCTTTGAACATCATCTGAGGGTCTAGTAGTAATAGTTTTTTGCACATAATTTCCTCTAGGTATATTTTTGAAAAACAAATTAAGATGTATAGCATTGGAAAGTATGTGTGGTTATGTGCTTTTAATGTTTTTAAATTTGTAGATAATAGTTCAGTTTTTAATTTATAGAAATTGTATATCCAATAGAAACACTATTTTTTGTTAAAATGAATAATGAAAGTTACATATTAATTGTGCCTTATTCATTTGTGAATTCTTAGAACTCAGCACCATACGTAACATATGGCAGAAACTCAGAAGGTATTAACATCTTCAAGGTATAGTGAAATGAGTCAGATGGAAAAATGGGCCAACCTACTGTTAGATCAGGAATGAGACACAACATCCTGTGGAAAGCCTTACCTTGTGCTAGATGCTCAAGTTCAAAGACAGCTCCACAACTTGCTAGCTGGATGACTATTAACTATGATGTGCCTCTATTTTTTTTAACTTTTAAAAATGAGGATGGTAATGTTTATGTCTCATTTCTGGGGCAGATCAAATGAATTAATGTATGAAAACTGCTTAGAGTAATTCCAAATACAGATGAAGCACTATGTAAATGTGAACAGTGACTGTGGGCACTGCCAATTGCAAGTAAAGAGGGAACACTACCCATCTGACATTAAGTTGCTACAAACAAAACCGAAAGATTTTCTCATAGCGGTAAATTCCTTCTTGCTGACGTCGTTGTTCTCTCAAACTCTGTTCTGCTAATTAGAGGCAAGAAAAGCTCTAATTCATTTTTTAAAATTACAGTCCATCTATATCTTTTCTTTTTACTTCTAATCTTAGACTGAAGTATTTGTAGGAACCACACAATCTCCTGGAGCAACAGTCTTCAAACTGGCAACACACGAAGTCTTTAAGGAAATTAATTTCCAGGTCATTGACTTCCATATGTTCTGTTCCCTAAACGCTATCTGCCAAGAATCTGCCTGGGGTCCCCTAATTCTTCCTTTTGCCCCCTTTCTTAATTAACTGGGTTTATCCCACTTTATAAAAGAAAAGTGCAGCTCTTTCCCCTTCAGAATTCTACATTGTCATGGGAGATAGAAATCCTGCAGGCAGCAACAAAAGATAATATGAGAGAACTTTCCTCTGGAGTTCAAGTCTTGAAAACAAAGCAAGTCTTGAGGGCATTTTTTGGCAGCAAGACAAGAACCTTTGTAGAGGGTAGCATATGTCTCTCCAGTCCACCCATATTGGGAAAGAGCCAAGTCTCCCTATCTCCGTGTATGTGTGTATGTGTCTGTTTCTCTCTCTCTCTCATCTTTCTTCTCTCTTCTGTGTAAATATCTAAGAGGGAGTTAATAATAAAGTGGGTGGCAGGCTGAATGATGGCTCCCAAAGATGCTCAAGTTTTAATCCCGAAGCTTGTGATTATGCTAAGTTATATGACAAGGGAGAATTAAGATTGTAGATAGAGGTAAGATTGCTAATCAGCTGACCTTAAAGAGATTATTCTGGCTTATCTTTGCCCAATCTAATCACAAAGATTCCTTAAAGGAGGAGGCAAAGGAGGTTTGAGTCAGAGGGAAATTTGAAGGTGCTTAGGCTGATGGCTTTGAAGACAGAGGAAGGGCTGTCAGTGGAAGAATATGGAAGCCTCTAGAAACTGGAAAATAGAAGGAAATGGATGTTTCCCTATAGTTACCAGCAGGAATGCAGCACTTGTAACATTTTGATTTTAGCCCAGTGAAATTTATTTTGGACTTCCGATTTCCAGGACTGTTAAATAATAAGTTTGTGCTTTTGAAGTCATTGAATCTATGGTTATTTGTTGTAGCAACAATAAGAAACTAATACAGTATACTTGTTGGAAATGAAAAAGCTAGAGATCCTTTTAAATTATTTTTGCCTTAATTACCAATCAAACAAATAAAATATTTGGTGATAAGAAAATTTTTTTATCACATACTTGTAAAAACCAAACCAAATCAAAAGCATAAAGCTCCATTTCTATGCACAAAAGATGTCCATTGCTGTCTCCTATAAGGTAAATGGGCATCAGAGCACTTTTATGCATCTATTCTGGGCAGGTAAATTGTTGCATTTCAGGAGAGCCATTTGTTAATGTCCATCCTCTTCAATTCAGCAATTTTACTTTCCTGGATTTACCCTTCCACAACAAAGGATGTTTATCTAACATTACTTAAACTAAAAATAGTAGAAATATCCAAGAGTAGAATACATATGTTATTATTTTTATCTCCAGAAGCATGGAGCACAAATCATATCCATACACAAATCCTATTTATGTGTAAGGTGAAAAGAAGTTTCATAAATTATATATTTGATTTTCCAAATTTGTAAGAAAAGTAACCCAAAACACTGTCTTGTTTTCCGTGTGTGGATGGAGGTGTACATGTCTATTGGTATACTGCTAATTTTTTCTTTTCTTTTCTTTTTCTTTTCTTCTTTTGCGTGTCTTCCTTTTGTTTCTGTGGACTCTGTGCATGTCTGCATATGCATATGCATAGGAGGAGAAGGAAAGGGAGAGATACATTTTCTTTTTCTGTAATTATGTAATTTTCTATAATGCTTTTGATTATCTTTGTAGTGCAAACGTGTATAATGGTAAGTTATCTGTCACTGGAGACTTGGACACCATGGAATTGTCCAGCGAGGGGCTGAAAGTGCAGAAGGGATACAGCATGGTGTTCTCAGCACCACTATCTTTTTTTCTTTTTTCTTTTTTTTTTTTTTCTTTGAGATGGAGTTTCACTCTTGTTGCCCAGGCTGGAGTGCAATGGCACGATCTCGGTTCACTGCAACCTCCACCTCCCAGATAGATTCAAGCAATTCTCCTGCCTCAGTCTCCTGAGTAGCTGGGATTACAGGTGCCCACCACCATGCCCAGCTAATTTTTTTTGTATTTTTACTAGGATTGGGTTTCACCATGATGGTCAGGCTGGTCTTGAACTCCTCGATCCTCTTGAACTCAGGTGATCCACTCGTCTCAGCCTCTCAAAGTGCTGGGATTACAGGCACGAGCCATCGTGCCCAGCCAGCAGCATCATCTTTCTAAAGGGTGGCAGAGTAGAAGTGTCTCCAGGGGAACCTACAACAGAGGTGTCATACCAAAGTAACAGAAATTTGCAATTTTCTGGGGTTTTGTTTTTTCCTGTTTCCCTCCCCCTACCCCCCCGTTTTTTTAAATGGAGTGTCCTGGATGTCTCTATAATTTTGTTCAGATCACTGCAGACCCTGGAAAAGCTGTTACCGCTATTGATGCATAATATACTGTTATTGGTCTTTTATATATAGATACACACACACATATACATATATACACACATATATATATATAATTTTAATTTTTGGAAACTTTAATTGTGCTGTCAGCTTTCCAAACAGTATCCCAGTTTACTCTGTTGACTTGGCATTGTACAGAAATTAACAGCCATATTGGCCTTGAAACATTAAACTTATATTTTTTCCATTTGTACAGGGGTAAGGCACTGTATTAAATATGTAAGGTCTTATTTACATGGGTTTGATTACAAAAGCTAATAAAGTATTCTCTAAATAATGGGGGGAGGGGGAACAAAGGACCCTGGACACAGGATTGCCTGGAGTACTAGGGAACTAGGACTTTCAGGAAAAACAAATGAAGGAGCAGTGCCAAAATATTTAGGGAACGACAATACAAGAGTATCTGAAGTACACTTATACTTGCTTATACTTGTTTAATGAGAAAGAGTGGTGGCAAGGATTTTATAAAAGTTCGTACAGTGGCCATTTCCATGTGAACAGCACCTAGAGGAAGAAACAGTAGATGAACAGCATCTTCCAAGCCTCCCCAAACCCATCTTTACCTCTGTCCCTCCCAATACTACCCCTTCAGTAGGAGTAACCACTCCTCAACTTCTAACCTCATCCAGTATTTTGCCTGGTTTTGAATTTTACATAAATGCAATCATATGCCCAATTTCATTTTTGTTTTTCTTCTTTTACTCAATATTGTTAGTGAGTTTTATCCATGATTTTGCATAAATCTCTTCATAAGTGTAAAGCTGTAATTGTGAAATGCATATAAAAGATTAATCTTTTTATATTATATGAATATATTAATACTAATAATATTTTTATGTCAGAATTAATTGTAAATATCAAGGAGGCAGAGGGAAGAGCAAAGAATACTGAAACCCAAACAAGATACTTAGGTTACTTTTGACTCTGTAGCTTCATAGGTACGTAATTATGGACAGTTGTATTACTGAGTCCCACTTGTCATTATTTTCAATTTGGTGTTTTTTTTTTTTTTTTTTTGTATCCTAATTAGCTAGCAAGATTAGATTAAGTGTAAAAGCTTATTGAGCTGTAAATATTCTGTGATTCTTTATTCTGTGGTTCTAGGGACTTCAAATCTCAATTAATCTTGTTCAGTTTGCATTTTCATCATTTACCCTGTATGACTTATAAATTAGCAAGCAAAAGCAGATTTGGAAGCTTACCTTATGAAAAATTATAACAAGTGGTTAAACCAAAAGTTTCTACCTATCATTTCAAATGAAAGGACAAATATTCTAGTAAATGCAGATGCCCAGTGATGAGCTCCATAAGGGAAGAGATGCTCTTGGCACATAAGCAGCTTGCTTTGTTTTGTCTTAGTTTTGCTTTGACTTATTTATGTCTCCTTTTTCTTTCTAACTGATGTTCTTTTATTCTTTATTCAAGTAGCATTTAGTGCTCACTTCCCAGATGTCAAGACTCCTACCAATGGGTGAGGATACTAATGAGATGAGACATCATGGCGATCGTGGTGGAGCAAAGGAGAAGGATAAACAAGCAAAGAACTCTTAGGAAATGTGATTAGATTCTAAATTAGTGACTGAGCTATATTTGACCCTGCTTTTAGCCGCTTACTTTTTTTTTTTTTTTTTTTTTTTTTTGAGACGGAGTCTCGCTCTATCGCCCAGGCTGGAGTGCAGTAGCGCGATCTCGGCTCACTGCAAGCTCCACCTCCTGTGTTCACGCCATTCTCCTGCCTTAGCCTCCCGAGTAGCTGGGACTACAGGGGCCCGCCAGTACGCCCAGCTAATTTTGTTTGTATTTTTTAGCAGAGATGGGGTTTCACTGTGTTAGCCACGATGGTCTCCATCTCCTGACCTCGTGATCCGCCCGTCTCGGCCTCCCAACCTGCTTACTTTTCAAAGTTGAAGAAATTGTAAACCGTTTAAATCTTTTGTTAAGTTCAGCCCACTAAAACAGATTAAACACCTACTATGTGCCAGAGACTCCGTCCTAGACACTGGTGATATTTAGATCATGATAGATGATTCGTTGTGAGCAAATATTAATTCCTACTCCTACCTCTCCACCTCCATGGAAGGGACATGTTTGTCTTCTCCATGGATATGTTTGGCTTGGCCTTGTGACTTCCTTTGTTCAGTAAAATGTAGGCAGAAATTACATTGTATCATTTCCAAGACTTAGCAGACATGTGTATGTGTTTCTATTCATGCCTTAGGAAGCTTCTAACCTCTGACATGAGGAGCTTGTCCTCAAGGTAGCAATTGCCTTTCTAGGTCATAGGATGGGATGGATGGGGCAGAGCTGCTCAGCCTGCGGCAGTAGAGCCTGAGAACAAATGCCACTGAGAGTTTGCATTTGGTTGTTCCCAGTGAAAGGTAACACAGAGGTGGGCATTACCCCTGTCCTCAAGGAGCTAACATTCTGATGGATAATTTGCATATAAAGTGGTGAGTCTTGTGGGAGCACTTTGCCCTGGAGATAGAAGCAGGTGACCAAGCTCAGTCTAAAGGTCTAAAAGTAGCGAACCAAAGAAGAGCTCAGAGTGAATCAGATTGAGCAGGAACATTTTAAAATGTCCAAAGAGGGACCAGAATATGGAAAGGAGCATAAAAATTACCTATTTTCATGGCATCTGTGAGAGTTATTTTTATATGTCAACTTGGCTGGGTTAAGGGATGTCCAAGTAGCTGGTAAAACATTGTTTCTGGGTGAGTCTGAGAGTGTGTTTTTGAAAGAGATAGGCATTTGAATGACTGGACCAAGAAGACTGCCCTCACCAGTGTAGGTGGGTCTGGCTAGAACGAAAGTGTATAGCAAGGGTGGATTCACTGTCTCTTGAGCTGGGACATTCATCTTCCTCTGCCCATGGAAATCAGAGCTCCAGGTTCTTGGGTGTTACGATGCTAGGAATTATGACAGCAGCTCTCTGGTTTCTCCAACCTTCAGGTTCAGACCGAATGACACCACTAACTTTCATAGTTTTTCAGCCTGTAGACATCAAATTGTGGGATTTATTTGCATGACAGGATGGGACACCCAAACTAGATGATCTGTCCCTCAGGTAATGGGGTTAGCGGTTGGGGATATAACTACCCCGCCTGGGAGCTCACGTGTTTGTGTGCCAGGCACTCTACTAGGTGTGTAACAGCTCATTTAAACCTCATAGTGACCCTACAGAATAAGTGCTATTGTTATCTTCATTTCACAAATAAGGGAACTAAAGCAGAGGCCCCGACCCTGGTGTTTCTATGGCTGGTTCTAGGGGTGGGAGAAAGAATGTAAGATGGAGGATCAGGGGATGGACTTCTGGTCCTGGTGTCAGCTGCAAATTCGAGAAGACCTTCAATCTCTCAGAGGATCTTCGTAAAACGAAAATAATAACGCCTGCCTACCCACAGGCAAGGCATGAGAGCACTTGGAAAACTCATAAATGACAGCACAAATGAGTGGCACATCCCCTGACTCCTGAACTTAGAGACTTTCTACTACCGCCACAATCAGCCATAGGAACTAGGAGGAATCTATCTATCTATCTATCTATCTATCTATCTATCTATCTATCTATCTAATCTATCGTCTATCTATTATCTATCCTCTATATCTATCTATCTATCTATCTATCTATCTATCTATCTATCTATCATCTAATCTATTATTTATCTATATATCTCTATCTAATCCTATTATCGATCTATCTATCTATTCTCTATCTCTATCCTCTATCTATTCTGTCATCTATCTATCTAATCTATTATTTGTCTATATATCTCTATCTAATCCTATTATCTATAATATATCTGTTATATCTATCTACTATCTATCTTTCTATCTATCTATCTAATCTATCTAATATATGAAATATTGTATCATTTCAACCTTCATGCTAGGTTATGGCTTGAATCATAGAAATCATGAGGCTGTCCAGTGACATTTATAGAAACAGAACTATGAATCCAATTGTGGCAAGGTTTACTTATACTTGAGAAACATTAAAATATGTTTTATAAAAAGTGCATTGTTACATCATTCATTTGACTTGAATAACTTTTAATACAGTCAAATGAATGGTTAGTTTAATTAAATATAGGATTTGACTCCTGATTCCATTTACCTTGATTGATTTATAGTTTAATAAAAATGGTCACATAAAATGCTCCTAAAGTCATATAAATTTGATACTATCCCACTGTCCTCTGCATAGGAGTGCTGCTATTTTAGTCAATAAAATTATATCGCTTACTCTAAAACCAATCACTCAACTCCCCCAAATTCTACGTTCATGTGTGTGAGGGCAGTTTTCTGAACAGAAGTGTCCAAAACTTTTATCAAATAAATCAAAAAAAGCATCTATTTTCTCAACTCTTACTTTTGTTGCTATGTAGCCTCTTAACCTGCACCTATTCATGTATGCCTGTGCAGATATATTTTGAGTCACAAAATACAACAGGAGTTACTTTTAAAATACCATTTGTAGCCAATATATGCCCTTCCTGTTAAGCTATTCTAGATTAAAAACTACACACGTTTAGATAATTTAAATTATTTTAGAAATGTGGCAATGACAATGAATAAAATATACGTATGAGAAGGCTTCCATTAGCAATGACTTTATTGCTTATTGTGGTTATGAATAAAATGGAAAAGCTATTTCACTATTTATGGCTGTGAGATCTTTGTCCCACTATAATAGGTGATATATAATTTTAATTATTAGACTGCTGAAATGATTCTGCGATTTTATGTGATTAGGCATAATATGAAGTTGTTAGGGGTGGTAGTTCCAATTCAGCAAATAGAGGCCTGAAGGTTTTTTTTTTCATAGGAACTTTCAAACCAAATCTAGAGGCTATAGGACTATAAAAGGCAAATGTTTTACATATGCACACACATGTGTATGTGTGGACACATACAGTTTTTAGAAATGTTTTATCTTGAAATAATTTTAAACTTACAGAAAAGTTGCAAAAATTACGTGGAAAGTTTCCTTACATCTCTAATCTCATTACTCCTAATATTACAATTTTATGTAGTCATAGTCTAATTAAGAAAAGGGATTTAACATTGGTACATTTTCATTAACTAAAGTATAGACCTCATTCTAATTTCATCAATACTGTATACTAATGCTCGTTCTGTGTCCAAGGATTCTAGTCAAGATATCAAATTGCATAAAATTGTTATTTCTGCCATATACCTTTCCTGTCTGTAACCATTCCACAATTTTCCCTTGTCTTTCATGACATTGAAACTTTTTAAAAAGTATTATTTTATTTTTGTCTTAGTCTGTTTTGTGTTACTGTTGCAGAAAACCTTGGTCTGAGTAATTTATGAAGAAAAGAGGTTTATTTAGATCACAGTTTAGATCATAGCAGGCTGGGCAGTTCAAGGGCATGGCTCTGGCTTCTGGTGAGGGCTTCGCTACTGCACCATAACATGGCAAAGGTCAAAGGGGAAGCAGATATGTGCAAAGAGAGAAAACCCGAGAGGCGACCAGGCTTTATAATAATCTACTCTTGTGTAAATGAATCCATTCCTGCGAGACCTAATCCGGTGACCCCAGAAGGAGAACTTACTCACTAGTATGAGAATAGCACCAAGTCATTCATGAGGGATCCACCTCCATGACCCAAATACCTTCCACTAGGTTGCACCTCCCAACACTACCACATTAGGAATCTAATTTCAATAGGAGTTTTAGTGGAGACAAACTCAAACTATAGCATTTTTTAATTGATAAATAATAATTGTATACATTTATGGGTTACAATGTGATGTTTTGACACATGTATATGTTGTATAATGATTCAATCAGGTTAATTAGCATATCCATCTAACCTCTACAATTTATCATTTCTCTGTGGTAAGAACATTCAAAATATTTTCTTCTAGATATTTTGAAATATACATTATTGCCGACTATAGTCACCTTACATGAAGTAGATTGCCAGAACTTATTTCTCCTGTTGGGTCATTTGTCCCATAAAATAACTGACCATTGATCTTTACAGTTTCTTTGAAGAAACATAGAAATTGACCCTCCCAGTCTTGAAACTCAAGAGAGTTGCATTTGTGTTATCTGAGTTCCCTTCTCAGGAAACCAACCATTGGGCCTCCCAGATAGTATCAAGGGATTAAAACTCACCAGATCACTGTATCTAGACAATGGGACATCAGACTCATCACTTACGAGTGGCCTAAGTGACCACTTGCTTCGTGTTGACCAATTCCTCTACCTTACCCATACCTTATTCCCTTCTTTCCATACATGGTTACATTTCTTTCCTGCTGTATGAGCCCCAGATTTTAGTTGGTCAGGGAGACAGACTTGAGACTGACCTCCCATTCTCCTTGGCTGCAGCACCCAATTAAACACTCCCTGGTAACACTCATTGTCCGAGTGACTGGCTTTCTGTGTGGTGAGCAGCATGACTTAGACCAAAACTCTGGCATTTTGGTGATGCTATCTAACTCTAATTTTGAACCCATTGACCAATCTCTCCCCATTCCTGCTCCTTCTACCCTTCCCAGCCTCTGGTCAACACTATTCTACTCTCTACTACTACAAAAATAAACTTTTTTTTACATTTTTTACATCGTCCTTCTATGGAAGGACAAACAAGGACACTTCAAGACCGTGGCAGTCTTGAAGATTAGTCATTTCATAGGCACTCTCAGTTTGGGTTTGTCTGATATCTTCTGGTGATAAGAACAGGTTGAGCAATTTTGACGATGCCAAAGAGACTGTGTTGTTTCCTCAGAGTATCATATTAAGGAATTAATGATGTGTATATGTCTTACTACTGGTGATTTACCTAAGTGTGTGTCTACCAGGTTCTCTAACATAAGGTTACTATCTGTTCCTTAATAGTTGTTAAGTATCTTGGGGGAGATACTTTGAAACTGTGAAGATCCTGTTTTTCTGTAAGCTTTCACCCACTAATTGTAGTATCCACTGATGCACTTCATTGGATCATTTATTTCCGTGGCATTTGCCTGATGGCGATTCTATATACGTTACTTTCTATTAATTGGAATTCTACAGTGACAAGGAGCTATCTCTTCTCCCTTGTTAATTTACTTATTTATATATTTTTTATTCATTTACTCAAAGATTTGTTTCTATTAGTATAAAGTCAGTCATATTTATCCCATTTTTCTATGTTAAAATCTAATCGTATAGTATTTGTTGTTTTTCTCAAATTTTTCTATCTTAGGCCATTAGGAACTCCTTCAGGTTGGTTTCCGTGTTCTTTTAACAAGCCCTTCCTCCTTTTAATTTTTTTAGCCGCCTTATTTTCTTGTACCACCATATGATGCTCCAGGTTCATCTTAAGTTTCCTCTGCTCTGGTCCTGGAATTAATCCCCTCTACAAGAAGATTGGTTCT
The DNA here is from genome assembly GCF_024542745.1 of Macaca thibetana thibetana. Taxonomy (NCBI): domain Eukaryota; kingdom Metazoa; phylum Chordata; class Mammalia; order Primates; family Cercopithecidae; genus Macaca; species Macaca thibetana. Next base: position 8,534,346 of record NC_065595.1, read on the forward strand.
TTTTACTGTTAGTAGGGTTTAGAAACTGAGATCTGGGTGGTAGGTGTTAGTGGAGTGTTACTGCTTCTGGTCCTCTCAGTAGACAGAGCTAGGAAATATGTATTTTTCATATACATGAACTCACTCTTGCATATGTCTATATGTGTATATGTCTATGCGTGTCTAGATACACTTAAAAAACAAAACTTTATACATAATTTTAAGTATATATATGTGTGTATATATATATAAGAGTGTGTGTGCCTGCCTGTAAATATATGTATCCTTACAAATATATATATATATTTTGTTTATTTAACCATCAACTAATACAACGGTGTTTTTTCATGAATAAAACCTATTTTCATTAAATATTTTCCCAAGTGTGGCATGTAATATTATCCTCATTCCTTTCTTCATGTCATGACTCATGCCTGGAATAAATTTTCTTTTTCATATCTGCCTACTGAAATTCTACCTATTCTTCAAGATTCAACTGCGATATTTCACTCATGAAAATATGTGTTATTTCTCTCTCATTTGAATCCATTGCATTTTCCTCATAGTTGTCATGTGGTTTATTTTAATTACATTTTTTACCACTTTATATGCCACTTGTTTAAAAGATAAACTTGAGTTTTAACTTAGTGTATGTTTTGTTATTTGTATATGTTTAGGGGATATTGCAGAGGACATCTTAGTTTTGTTCTGCTCCGTATTTTTTTACATACAGACTATCCCCTAACTCTAGTACAAACATACTTCTTGGGGCCTAGCAATCATAATAGCCATATCCACTTTTCTCTGCTATTGCACGGGGGTACATGTGATCTGGTTCTATTTGAACATGGTAATTCATTCCTCTTGCTAAGGCATATTTCAGAGTCAATCAGAAGTCTCCATTGTAACTAATATGAAGACACTAAGAATAAAAGTCCAGCTTGATTTTTAGCTGTGGAAATGTCAGTGTGGATGTGGTCATTTTCCCTATCACTCTACCCTACAGAGATTTGTAAAGAGCTAAGAAAGTACCAATTATATTATTTGAGTAATTGCTGGAGAGGCAAGTTTTTCTGGACTTCCCAGATGTATAAGCCAGTAAATTTAAGCTTTTTGCTAATGTTTATTTGAATTCGATGTCTATTACTTGAAAGACTGATACAGAAATTGGTACCAGGATATAGTATACTGCAAGAAATAAGCAGAAAAATATTGACTTCCCCGAGGTAAAGTAAAGCTCCTTCATTCCCAGCAAGGATGCTGTCAATCCTTGCTATGGGCACTAAAGGAGTAAATTAAGCTATTCCCTACTGTATTATAGAACTCAGATTATGAGTGGACTGGAGGATAGAGCTTTAGCTCTAGAAGTAGAAAAATAGCAAGGTGTTGTAGTGTGTTAACTAAATCCTGAGTCATTCCTTACACTGCAAGGAAGCAAAACAGCTTCCATTTAAGCTTGACTCTTTGAGAGAGCTAAGTGCACAGCACACGATTTTCTTAAAAGAGGATACATCTCCCTATGACCAGCAATTCATGAGCCTTGAGATTCAGATTATGATACATCTTGTGAAATCAAAAGAACTAAATTCTCTATCCCACATTGAAGCTACATTTAGTAATTTAAAGGAAGTACAAAACAAAAGATGAGACATTGTTAAGAAAGAATCCCAAGAAATGAAAAACACGAAGCCTCAGACTTTTCCCAAACCCCTCCTATTTTGTATTCTCTCCTGATATGATAATGAACCATCGGATTTTAAAGCATCATCCGCTGAGATAGCGCCAAGGTTCAGGAAGCAATTCAGTATGCTGTGCTACCCCAGTCAGTTCTTTCATGTAGCTCTCTGTGAAGTGCAGAATAAGGCTGAGAGTTGTGGTTGAAGCACAGAGCCCCACACCTACTGCTATGAGGCACAAATATCAACAGGAGCTGGATGCATGGACCAAACATGTCTGGACAAGTTATCTAGTATCACTTTCTAGAGATAGCATCCATGATAGGTGCTGTGATTCACACTGTCCAATAATTACTTTGTTCAATTCTTCTTTTATTTATACTTTTATCTCTGTGCCACATATATCATTGTTGCTTTATATCCTTTTAACTTGTAAATTCAACATCTCTCTTTTTCTGTTTATTAAAATTACCTTTTATTGCAATATTCCATTTATACATATGCCCCACAACGTTCTATTGATAAAATACGAGATATATTTTATTGTTTCTTCTAGGATTATTGTATGTGTTATTACTTAAGGGCTGAAGCCATTTGTTTTGCTCCTATTCCTTTATTTTTGTTTTCTCGTTTTTATTATTAGAAACATACTTTCCTACGAATCGTTGCTCTAAGTTCAATTCTATCTTCTACAATATGTATTAATGTACAATATTATACACGTTTCTATTAAATGTGTATGTATATATTTCCTTTTCTAAACTACCACATTACAGGAAATTAGGCAACTGGAATTACTAGTTTAGTGTTCGTGTCTATTCTGTAGATTGTCATATTCTACAGTATAATTTGCTAGAAATAGATGGTGTTTTTCAGAGCTGAACAAGTCAAAGAAATATCTAATAGTCCATGTTCTGATAATCACCATGAATATTGAAATGATTATTAAACTGTGCAATAAAGAATACAGATCATTTTCAGAACTTTTCAATTTTCTAAGATGTTCAACAAATTATTCTCTTCTGACAGTCAAAAGATAATCCCTTTGTTTATATTCTCTGTATTTCTAAACTTGGCAAAGCACAAAAAGTGAATTTAAAAAGTTAAAAGCACAAAATGGATAAAAATATTATCATTAAATATTACATTTTAAGGTCAACCCCATACCTCCATAATTATGAGTAAGTAACACAAATAATTTGTGTATTTTTTCATGCCTACATTATTATTTTCTAATAATTTTTTATAACTTAATTTCAGGACCACAACCAACTATCCAAAGGCATGATGATCAAAACCCAGATATACCACCATATAAGATTATTAAAGTGAATGATCGTATAACTGAAAATTATGGTCAGATCAGTACTGAAATGATCTGATATTTAAAATAAAGGTACATTATGAGTCAGATCTCTGCATATGAATTCCCTATTCTATATCTTTGAATATTTGTATCCAATAGATGCAAACAGATGTTTCTATAGATTTTCAAACATTATGCGATTTAGTCTAAGCATAATTGCTAATTGGTGTTTCTAAACATGACTTTTTGTACTACTCATGGTTTTGCAGCTATGAAAACTAGTATTTATAACAGTAAATGTCTATTGAAAATGTTCCTCTGTATGCATAGTATGCAGAATACTATGGCATAGTTTAATAGATTATTTCAATATTAGATAGACAGTATGTGCATCAACATACAAGAAGGTTCTTTAGATTATCAATATCTGCCATTATATATTTTCTATTTAACTATTTCTTTTTTTCTTCTAGTTCAGATAAAAAAATAGATTCATCTAGTTTTTCTAATTGTGTTACTTGGAAAACTAAATTGATAGAATAGCCATAAGTATTACTCACAGAAGAGACTCTGTTATCAAAGAAGTTTAGGAAATTCTGAATTTAAAAATACATTAAAGAGAAGGATAGAACATTCTATTTTTTCTCATTTGTTTTAGCATAGACTCTTTTCTCACAGAGTGATTGAACAACCTGGTGAGAACAATGTATTAGTCAGGGTTCTCTGGATAAACAGAACCCATAGGATATGTGAAGATACACTTCTGTGATTATGGGAGTTGACTTCTGTGATTATGGAAGAGGAGCCAGGAGAACTGATGGTGTAATTCTCCAAGGTTGAAGGGCTGAGAACCAGTGGAGCTAATTTCTGAGAGCAGGAGATGAATGTCCCAGCTCAAGTAGAGAGACAATTTGCTCTTCTTTTTTGCTCCATTTGACTCTCAGTTGATTGGATGGTGCCTGCCCACTTTGGAGAGGGTAAACTTCTCTTTAATCAGTCTACTGAGCCAATGGTAATCTCCTGAACATGCCCTCACAGACACACCCCAAAATTGTGTGTGATCTACTATGTGGGTATCCTTTAACCCAGACAAGTTGAAACATAAAATTAACCACCATAACCAATGTTCTGAACAAGAAACATTTTAAAGATAGCATTGATTTTTATTCTAAAATTGTTCTAAAATGATTTTATTATATTAATAAGTTAATAATTTTATTTAAAATTTTAAAATGTTTATTTTAAAATGTAAACTAAAATATGCTGTAGTTTTCTATATCTATTAAGCAGAAACTAGAAGAGCACTGAGTTACATTTTATAGAAAATTCCAAAACTCTTAGCTGTTCCTTTCAAGAGATTATATTCTAGAGATATACTGCTATACATAATATATATAAACATAGTCTATATACATAGACTATGTTTTAATTTTTTAAAGCTATCTGTATTTATAGGTATAGTTACTGGAAAAAATAATTTGAGGAAAAAATGATTACTTCTGGAGAGAGCACTTTGGAAAACATTGGTACATGGAGTAGGATTTTGCTTGGTTTAAAAAGAGGATATATTTTCATTAAATTGTATTTTTTCTAGAGTAAGACAACAATTCATTTTACCAACAAATCATTTTAAAATAAAATTTAGATCGCCTATTTTTTGCCTACTAGATAAAGCCACTTTTAACATCTCAGTGTAATTTATTGTTAACATAGCTGGGTTCCAAATAAAACTGCATAACATATAATTTCTATTTTTCTCATTTAATTTTACAATTTAATTATAGGATGCCATTATCATAAGTATTTACCAATATTCTTAATGCTATAATGACATTATTTGTAGAAACAATGAATAACTATGGATATGTCATGTTTTATATTTTTTTAACGGAGTTGTTGTAAAGATCGTTTTTCCTCAATTAAGTTGTACAGATATTTAATGAGTTTCTTAATTTCCTAAGGGCAGCTGTGACAAAGTACCATGAACCGGGATTAAACAGCTGAACTGTATTCTGTCTTAGCTCTGGAGGCCAAACGTCCGCTCTCGGGGTGTCATCAGGATTGGCTCCCTCTGAGTGCTGTGGGGGAATGGGTTCTACGCCTCTCCCAACTTCCGGTGGTTTCCTCAGCAACTTTGTGGCGTTCTTTGGCTTGCAGAAGCATCACTCTGATCTTTGCCTTTATCTTCTTGTGCTGCTGACATCCTGTGTGTTCCGTGTCTAAATGTCTCCTTTTTATAAGAACGCCGGTTAGATTGGTTTAGGGCCCACCCTAATGATCTCATTTTAACGTGATTATTTCTGCCAACAGCCTATTTCCAGCGAAATAAGGCCACATTCTGAGGTAGTGAGGGACTCTAACGTATATTTTTGGGGGGTTAACACAACTCAGCCTTTGATAATGAGGGTTTACATAATGCTAAAGAGTAAGCGAGGAAAGGAACTGTCTTCAAAGATAGGAAGAGACGTGTCAAGAGGAGACAGAGGTAGGGGTCACAGTCTAGTTTGGGTGCAGTGAACCGCCCTCCCAGAGGCACTAGGAAGTTGGAAATTTCCTAATACAACACACAAGCATCCAGCACATCATTTGCCTCATGCATTTTCTCAATAAAAATTCATTTGTTTCTTTTTCTTTTTATTTCTTTTCTTCCCTTCTCTTATTTTTCTATGGATCACACATATTCCATTCCTAGAATATAAAATCAAGGTGGAAAATAAGCTAATTTTTCTTATATTTTCTGAGTCTCTTATCTATTAATATTACTGCGGTTCCTCCAATATGTCTTTATAATCCTTTGTTCTGCCTCAATACAAAAATTGAAACTATATCTTACTATTTTGCTTTGAATTATTTCAGAATGCTTTATATTTAATAGATTTTGATTTTAGAATATGATAAAACTTATAAAATGTCTATTATGTTTTGTCATTCATAAAATTCATTCACACCTTTAGTATGAAGAGTATAAAATTATTCCATTGCTTTCTAACTTGAAATACTTTATCACTTGTAGTACAACATACATGTCTTGAAGTCAGAGCATTTCAGTCCTACTAAACCACTCAAACCTGTACTGTACATAGCAATGCAGTTGTCTAAAGCTATAATTAAACTTCATCACATTGCCACTATATAGCACATTTGTTCTAAATCATCTGCAGAAAAATAGGTTTTAGGAAGGCAGTTGGGAAGGAAAGTTATTTTTAGAAAATCAGGAAAGTCTTCTAAATACTGTGATATTTGTGTAAATATTATCCATCTATCTCAACCATTTTTAGAGGACAATGTTGAAATAAAATTTATTAAAATAACTTGCACCTATTTCTAAAAGCTTAATTTCTAAAATCTTAAAAAGCACCAATTTCTAAAAGCACCAATGTCTAAAAGCTTAAACTTGGAGAATTTTAAGTAACTTGTAGTGAAAGATTTTAAAAGTTATAAAATATAGCTACATACTAATTGATTTTGTTAGTTGTATTAGATAAGAAAAAGGTTTCGTCCTCTATCTTTTCTAGCCAGTGTGCTTCTACAAGAATTACGTTGAGCAATCACTGAAAATTCCAGCTTTGCTGTCTTTCAGATATGCCCCTAAGGTAGAATGTTAAAAATTAGTTCTAAAGGTTGAAGAGACGAAGGAATTCAATCAAACAATAACGTTTTGCCATTAGTGGTTATTTGGCTTTCAACAAATCAAAATAGATTATATAATATACAGCAATTTACTCTGCACTTATGATGCTACTGAAGAGATCAAATAGTAGAAGACAAGTGACTTTGGAAACAGGAATATACAACTAAAGGCTGTTTTGATGATAAAACATCACCACTGCCCAAAGAAACTTTGCTCTCTTGAATTCTGTTGAATAATCAAAGAGTTAATAATGTAATGGTAGCTACAGCTGACTGGAAGTACTATTCAGGCTGATTACCTGTTAATGCTCAGGTGGCTTTAGTTTTCATCTATTGCCTCTTTTGGAATAGATGTTGTGGGCAGGGTCTGGGTGGAGGGTGGGTACAAATGAAGTCCTTTTGTTACGAGTCTGATGATAAAAATAAAATTGATTCCTCTTGGGGAATGGTGGGGCTTTGACTGGGTGGAGTTTGCATCCTGTTACCATATCTGTGTGGGTTTTTTCTAGTTTCCTTCCACACTGCAAAGATGTGCATGTTAGGTTTGTAGGTTTGTCTGAATGGCCCCAGTGTGAGTGTGAGTGTGTGTGAGTTGCCTTGCAAAGAGATGACATCCTGTCCAGGGCAAGTTTATACCTTGTGTCCTGAGCTGCCACAATAGGCTCTGGCCACCCAAGACCCTGAACTGGAATAACTGGGTAAATAACTTTCTTACTCGTGCATTTTTATTTCAGTGTTTAATATTAGAATTGTTTTGGTCCTTTATTTGGAAATTTGGTGACACTTTTGTAGCCAGAAATATGCCATAGGATCTTAACTCCTGTTTATATTAATTAGCCAATGGTGAAATTGGTTTGATTATATGTCATTTTGCTAAAAGTTGCAGTTTTTAAGAAGCTATTCATGGCATTAAGTGAGGACTTAACTGTACACTGAGAATGGTACATGCTTGACTCTCTCACCTTCCAAAAATAGAACAGCCTCCCTAAAATGAGGCAACTTAGATATATTGTATGATGATCAGAAATGAGCTATCCCAAATGATAGGCCTCTGATGCAAACATGAGGCTATCTTGTTACAAGGAGATCATTCTTAAATACTCCATGTGGTCCCCCGTTCAGAGAGCAAGAGACCAGAGAAGAAGCTGTAACCTACTGCTTTTTCAGCTACTGAAGATAAACTTGAATTATTGGCACAATCTCTGAGCCATTAAAAGTAATAATAAACAGGGAAGTTCCAATAGCATAAGGAATGACTGCTGAGTAGAATAGTTCAGGTTGTAGGTAAAAATGTGTGGGGAAAAGAAAGAGAGATCAGACTGTTACTGTGTCCGTATAGAAAGAAGTAGACATAAGAGACTCCATTTTGTTCTGTATTTGAGATGCTGTTAATCTGTGACCCTACCCCCAACCTTGTCCTTGCAAGAGACTTGTGCTGTGGTGACTCAAGGTTTAATGGATTTTGGGCTGTGCAGGGTGTGCTTTGTTAAACAAGTGCCTGAAGGCTGTATGCTTATGAAAAGTCATCACCATTCTCTTAATCTCAAGTACCCAGGGACACGTACACTGCCAAAGGTCACAGGGACCTCTGCCTAGGAAAGCTAGGTATTGTCCAAGGTTTCTCCCCATGCGATAGTCTGAAATATGGCCTCCTGGGAAAGGAAAGACCTAATTGTCCCCCAGCCTGACACCCGTGAAGGGTCTGTGCTGAGGAGGACTAGTGTAAGAGGAAAGAAGGCCTCTTGGCAGTTGAGATAGAGAAAAGCATCTGTCTCCTGCCTGTCCCTGGGCAATGGAACATCTCGGTGTAAAACCCGATTGTATGTTCTGTTTACTGAGACAGGAGAAAACAGCCTTAGGGCTGAAGGTGGGACGTGCTAGTGGCAATGCTGCTCTTTATGCACGAAAAAGGTTTATGGAGGTGTTTGCATATGCATATTCAAGGCACAGCACTTTTCCTTAAACTTATTCCTGTCACAGAGATCTTTATTCATATGTCTTACTGCTGACCTTCTCCCTAGGATGATCCTATTATCCTGCCACTTCCCTTTTTCTAAGATGGTAAAGATAATGATCAATAAATACTGAGGGAACTCAGAGCTGGTGCCAGCGCAGGTCCTCTGTATGCTGAGCATGGATCCCCTGGGCCCACTTTTTCTTTCTCGATACTTTGTCTCTGTGTCTCATTTCTTTTCTCAGGTCTCTCGTTCCACCTAACGAGAAACGCCCACAGGTGTGGAGGGGCAGGCCGCCCCTTCAAACATAGGGTCAGAAAATAATGGGGCTGCTACCGACGGCATGGTATGACAATATTGCACTCTAGAAAGAAAGAAGTGTACCCTGGCTCAGGTGATTGCTTCATAAAGGGTTCTCTGTATTCTCTGTATTCGTTTCTACCTTGGATGAATCGAAGTGCAGTGGTGCTGAAGGATGCTAAAAAAAAAGGGATGTTTTCTGCAAGATGCTGAGGGTGGTGAAAATTTGAAAATGCAGAGGTTAGTGCAATGACTGGCACATAGTCATGCTTAACTGACTGTTGTGAACAGTACCAATACAATGATACATGATTGTATTTAGAGGACAAAGTCGTTGCATGGCTGAATTCATCATTAAAGTATAGAAATAGATCAATTCATTGAAAATGCAAGTAAACCAAACCACCCTCTCATTTGTATGTCCTAATTTGCTCTGAAATAGTCAAAGTACTTGTATACAAATTGTTAAATCTCATTATGTAAAATGCTCTCTAGTTTTTACCTGAAATACATGAGTATAGTAATATATATTATTTGTACAGGATGTGTATAGTCTTTATAAATTATGCAAAATCTGTAGCTAGCTAGCTATAGTTAGTATGTCAAATGTAGATTTTCTTCAATTTCAGGTAATATACTTAAAAATAAATTTTATTAAACCTGTTACTCACAGTAAGCTATGAAACATTAATTTTAATTCTCATCTTAGGTTGCAATGTCTATTTTTAATGTTTATAATTAAGGAGATAAAAGATATTAAAATGCAGAGTGATTGTCATTATTGCTATTTTCTGCATTTAAAATGATAATCATTTGTTTAGAATTTCCCTGATTAGTAATTGTTTTAAAAAAAAGATTCTAAAAATGTATGCTTCGTCTCTAACAAGATAGCAAGAGACGGGAATAAAATCTAATTATTATATAACTTTATTTTAATATGCCTCTATTTTATTAAAGTAATAACATATTTTATTTATATGAATCATGCTCCTCTGCAAAGTTTATATATTCAAGGTTTTCCTAGGCATTAAGAGGTAAATGCTTACATTAATGTTATTTATTCATAATAGTTTTCCTTTATGTAAGTACAATTAAAAAGATGAACATTCTACAAACATCTATGAGAAAGAAAAAAGATGTACTCATTATTAAACATATTCTTTACTGTATTCTTCATAATTACAATACTTACAATGAATTCAAAGAAAGGAATTGATCTTGTCTTCCATCACTCATTTCCAATCGCTGGCCAAATTTACTTTCTCTCCTGGCCAGCAAGTCATCCAGTTCTTTCCTAAGTCTGCTCATATATTGTCCTTGAGTTTGCAATATCTAAAATTGCTGTAGTCATTTCAGATGGCTGAACTCTAATAATGTTTACTCTACTCTTTATCTATCTCTGTATTTTGACCATAAGCCTTATTAGTGATTTTAATCTTTTAAACTATCTGAGCCAAAGTCTTTTTCCCTTTTTTTAACCTTCATATGGGAACAATAATTTCCTATTTCATAATTTTATGCTAGTTATATATTATGTATTTATTCTTATCTAATATACTTTGAAGCACTGATTTTGGATGAAAATAAATTTGATCTTTATGTATTGTCATTTGAATAGTGAAAGTTAGTATCATGTGTTGTCCTCTTTCAAGACTTAATGTCTTTAAACTACAAATATTGTTTTTCTCCACTCTAGTTCCATTTAAAATATTCTACATGGAGTATGTTTATGCTCCTCTTTGTAGGTGAATATATTTTGTTTGCTTTTAAATGCAGCCCCCTAAAGGTCCATAAGACTGCCTACAATTCTTTCTAAAAAGGCATCACTAAAAATCCAATATCTTCTAATGCAAAACATTTCCTATACTTTTGTTTTCACAGAACTTGTGTCACCAATTATATCACGGTTTTTTTCAGCCAATACTATTGTTTTGTTTTACATAAGCTGTACACCAGAAATATGAGATACATAAAAATAATAATTTTGAAAGAAATGCCATTGAATTGTGGTTGGACAGTTCATCTAGTTCAGATACAAAGCATCCATTATTTGAACACAATGCTGAAAAATATTTTACTGAGAACTAGGAGACTGTTCCTTATAGAAAGAGGTTATTATTAATATCCTTTTTTCTCTAAAGAATATAATGAATGAATATGAGTAAGTACTAAGAAGTACAAAATGAAAAGACACTGCCTAAGAGAACATCTTGTAATCACCCAATCTATGATATTTTTGTTATCTTTCCTACATTACACAGGGGGGATGTGTGTGTCTGTCTGTGTAAAATGTCATGGATTCATATTAAATTAATCTGGCAGACTAATTTGTTGGGGGAATATTTTCTTGACCAGGTTTTCAATATATTTGTAGGACATAAAATATTCCTATGTATATACACATATTTCTATATATTTGATATTTTTTGCTAAATAGATTTTAGATGAATCCTAAAAGAAGAGAGAAATGTATTTTCCTCCACATTCTGTCCAGTCCTGGCTGGTTGGACAGTTCTCTAGTCTGTTAACATTCAAGCCCTTCCATCCGTTGAGTCTTCATCCTCAGGTTCTTGTGGTCTCTCTGTGTTCAAAGCTGGGTTGATCTGAGACCTGAAACCCTGAAATTCTGTGTTGTAAACACTGAGGCCACATTTGGATGAAGGAAGTCCCATTAGGGGCGGATAAGTCAATGAAAATCTAGCCCCATTCCCCATTAACCTGAATGGGAACAAAATCTTATCTTTTAAATTTATTTTTTCCCAAAGCTTTTATTTTAAAAGTAATATTCTGCTTTTAAAAAGTTTCCAAACAAGTAAAATAGATTGTCATGCAGTCTTCAGAAGAGGAGTGTTTTGATTGGACTGAGAGGAACAAGAGAGGCTTTTATGATTGGAGGTAAAGTCCTGATCTAGGAGGCGCTGCTGTCTGCTAGAGGTGGTCCAGGAGAACAGGGAAAGAAGTTGAATTTGAGGACTTGCACTCCAAAGGCATCAGCAGGATTTTGTTGAAATGCCATATTTCTCCATGCCTTCCCCATTCAGACGGGAGCCTTGAGTAGTGTGGGGAGCCCGGATAACGACTCGTTGCCTCCGTGAACCAGACCCGGCAACAGAGCGGTGCAGAGACCTAGGTATGTTGGAGTTGAACATGAAGGTCCAAAAAACACCTTTTTGATTTATACCGTATGATAGTATCAGATTCTTTCAAAGTTGTGGATCTCGAACATTGACGCCTCAGTATGAAAGCACAAAGTAATTTGGATACTTTCAAATGTTTGAAGGTTTCAAAGAATCTGGGAATTTTCAGATTCTTCCAATTCAGTATTTATAACATATCCTTCTGTTTCCTAGTTTGGAAACAGAATTTCTAATTCTTCCCCACTGAAAATTTAAGGGAGGTAGGAAACGAGGAAGAGACAAAACATACTTGGTTCTCCCAAAAGTCAAAAACATGTATTATTTAAGTAATTTCTAAATTATTAGATATTTTAATCCCATTTTCTCTCTTACATTACTTGTTACTCTCAAGAAAATCAACTATTGTATATAAAAATGTGCAGTTAACATTTCACCAGGCAATACATTTCTCTTCAACAGCTGTTCCTTTAAGTATCCAATGTTAAGGATGGGATTGGGGATGGGCAACATATAGAAACGTTCTCAGGCAAATAGTGATCAAAATTACACCTTGATTATGGATAGAGCTTTTGGAGAACTTGTTTTTGGTGTGCACGATAACAAATTTAGCCACCAGGCAATGATATTGCTGAAACCTCGCTGTCTGGACCCTATAGGTAGAGCAAGTGCCTTATACAGGCAGCTAGCTCCTAGAAAGAAAGAAAAAAAAAAAAAAAAAAAAAAGGGACTGAAATGAGCATGTTCAATTTCTTCACTCAAATTCTTCAATCTCATCAGCCGAACTAGTCACTTTTTGTATCCTATGCAGGAATGAGATGCCAGAGAGTGCCTGGGACTCTTAATTTAGCCAAAGATTCTTCCACATAGAAGGAAACATCAGGAATGTGAAGTATATGTTCTTCTGCTATGGTTTATAGTCTAAAATATTTAATCAACAGAAATTTCATGTGGCTGCCTTTGCTTCATGAGGAAACATTAGTTTCATTGATGAAAGGAAAAGTCTTTTTCAGCTATTGGAGTTCATTTTGTAAAATCTTTCTTTTGGAAAAAAATTCAGGGCTTGTAAAGTTGTCATACCTTATAGTTAGGTGTGGAATTTCTTTTTCTATGGAATAATGAATAATATTTCTCAGTGCAACTGTATTTTAGAAATAGGAAAAAATGTGCTGTTTTGTAAAAGTTTTAGGTTTAAAAATTATGCCATTAATTTTGAGGGAATTTCTTTTTTGCTTTAAATAATTGATCTTTAATGAATTATTTTTTAAATGAACTAATATTTTAATCAAAAAATGGAATATATCTGTTACAAAACATGAAACAATATAAAAAGGTTTTAAAAAACAAAATGAGTAGAAATATAACCATTCAGAGGTAACAGCTAACATTTCGCTGATATTAAAATTTAAAAAAATAACTGAGAAAAGTTCTTATCATCATCTTTTTTTAAAGCATCATCTTTTTTTATTTTTTTTAAAAAAACATGATAAAGAGTTATTGATTACAGTAGCAAAAAACTAATGACACCTGATTTAACCATTTATAGATCCTTGATGGAAAACTTGGAAATAAGTAACAAATTAAAATTATGCACAGTTTTGCCAGGCCTAAAAACCCAAAGAAGTGTTCCTGGTTTAGTGTTACATGATAATAGCTTATAGGATATGTTTGAAGCAAATTACAAAGTACTAGATATATAGTTACTAATTTAATTCTATACATGGCATTGAAATAAATGTGAATACTTTAGAATGCACAAAGGTCAAGACTGTTTATTGAAGAGTGAACCTAAAGAAGCAATATATGAAGTTAACTTGAGGTCCTTGAGTAAATAATTCCATTTTCTGGAAAGGCACTGCTGACTAAAGATGTTCATGTATTCTGAGATTATAATGTTTTAAAAATAAAGTATTTTTTTCTACAATACATCATGCTTATGATTTTAAATAAATGTGGTTATATTTAATTATTTATGATCCTTTATAGTATGTTGAAATGCTGCATATATTATTTCTATATGCATCTATGAAAAGTTTATATATACAATTTTCTAGTAAAAAATAAATACCACCCTATTAAGTTAAGCCCACATTAATCTAAAACATCTGCTATTAGTGGTGCCTTGATTACTGTTTTTAATCAAAAATTCCCAACCAGTATCATCAAGAGACGTAAACAAAGATACTGAATATAATCTCTCCACTCTTTTCTTTATGGCATGCATTAAAAACAAGTGAGACAGCAGCTGATGTAAAATAATTTGAAACATTTCTCTGAATTGTCCTAGAAATATCACAACAGTTATTCTCATTGGTGTCTTCTCTAATTTGCAAATTATTCATAAATTTTATGAGGGGTGGTGTGCAGACTTATTTTGCAAGCTAGCCATTAATGATTCGTTCTCATTCTGCTTACTCTTCCTTTCTCTGTGGTGCTTAATGATTACAGTCTGTTTCATCACATTGTAGCCTGACATTTTCCTTCATTACGTTGCTGCTTTTGAAAACTGTAACTTCTCACATTTATTTTACTTATTTTCAAGATAATTTCAGCAATATGGTTAGAAATCTATTAAATATTTATACAGAATATTAATTATTAATTTATGTTAAGCAAAACCAACTTAACATTTCCTCTCTCCTCTGGCCTGAAATGTTGACTTTCCTCCTGGACAGTTCTATCCACTCCATACTTCCCCAACTGGGCATGCTATCCACAATGATAACTCCACCTAAAGTGGTTACTGTGCCTCCTTAGCTTTTTGTCAAACCTACCTCGAGAACTTCAGAACTATATTTAAAGCTCCCCCTATTTTTCATAAGGACCTCAAACTCAGCATAGCCACAAAGCATTGTCTTCCAGCTTGCACCTTCTAATTCTTTGTCTTGGCTTGTATCTGTAACACCCTCATGCCCTTCTCTGATGGTGTCATTTTAGGTGAATGACCATTTCCTTCTTAGTAAAAGATAAAAACATAGGTGCTAGAAGTAGTTGTGATTGGAGGACATTTCTGGAGATTCTACTTTCTGTGGCTGTTATTGAGGTGCCAGCCTGGGTGCAGGGGTTGCTACTGAACTCAAGAGCTTGTATTCTAATGCCCCATAGGTCTCATTCTCTACCAGTAGCAGATGTCACACTGATGTGTAACCCCTTCACTCTGCCCTCCAAAAGAAGCAGCATTTCCTGCTTGGAGAAAGACTATTTTTAAGGAAAATACAGCTTCTGAAAACTTATCCCTGACATTTTGTGTCATTTTGTTGTGTACCAGCCTTCTGATTCTTGTATTTTAGCATTTACTGGAGAGAGAATGTAATAAGCAGCTGGTTTCAATTAAAGCCCAAATGGCTAGGTAGGCTTTGCCACATGGAAGGATTAGAAAAAAATCTTAGAAGAAGAGTTCATAGGGAAACAAGGTTTGCAGAAAGTATTTGTAAAGTAACACGACCTTACCCGTTTCTCTCTTCACTCTCAGTAAGAAGGGAGGTTGCTATTAATCCTCATTCACTCTAAAGATCATATTGTCTGTGAGAAGCAGAGTCTGGCAATTTGCTGACTGCCGGTACCTATAAATGCACATGGTCACCATGAGTGCAAAGGAAAACAGCACTGGGACGTTGAGAGATTACATGGTGAGTAGGAAAAGACAAATAACGTTCCTTGCGGGTACTCGTAGGCAGGCGAGGTCGTTATTTATAGGCTGGACTCTAGAAAAATAAAGGCAGTATGGGCTGGATGGTCACCTCATGATATATTTAATCTGATCAAGGCACCCACTGATTTGGTCTATGAGAGAAAAACCTGCACACCCCTCAGGGATGACTTTGGAAAGGTACATGCTGAAGACCTGAAGTCTGCATCTAAGGTACGGTATAAGGAAACCACTTCTGTGGACTTGCAGTACAGTGGAATTCAACAACTGCCTAGTGTTAGGGAGGGAAACAGCCTTGGAGAAGGACATCACAGGCTGACCACTGAAGTGTGGTACCTAAAAGGTGGCCATTAGTGAAAGTAAAGAGAAAGAGTAGAACAGAAGAAGGAAAGGAAACACACCAGACTCACCCAAACTCTGCAAATACTTTTGAGGAGAGTGTTTTTTAACATTTCACTCTTTAGCCCTTACTGGAGTTACTACTTACAGTGATTCTCATAATCCCTGGTCTTCAGAATACAAAGACAATGGATATTGGTAAATCAGACATTCGATGTCCTTCAATAATATCTCATAAAAGTTATTTACAGGGGGGATTTCTCCAGACAAAGCATCAGGTCTCACGTTGTAGGTGAAATTTTATTAAGTAAAATTGAGTTTTCCAAAAAGTGTGGCAGGCAAGGGAACAGAAGAAATAGAAATCAGTGATTTTAAATTCCTCTCTACTTAATAACAGATTGTTTACTTCTTTTGGGGGCAGGTTCAGCTCATATGTTGGCACTGCTCTCAGTTTGGCTGCAGCCAGCCTCCTTTTCTAATCATGATAACTAAAAAATTAGCTTTTAGTGGCCACCAATATCTCCCTTGCAGGTTTTTTTTTTTTTTTTAACTCTGAGATATTAACCCAACAATTCAGAAATGCATTGCAGAAAGACATGTAAGTGATAAAGAGGGCCTGCCTGTTTTCTGATTATGCTCCACATGTCATCTGTTTCTGGAGAGGAATAAGATACAATACTGAGAAATGAAAGGTATTAAAATCTAAGTGAATCAAACTCTACACCCTTAGGTAATATTGAAGAGAATAGTGACTTTATTTTCTGAGTTTATTTAGAGAGCTCTTACTAAGGGAGATATCCCTCTTCTTGTAGCAATCAGTCCCACTATTGAAAATTAATTTTCATGCAACTCATTTCTTATTTGGATGTATAATTTCCTCTTGTTCTGCTTGTAGTGGAAGAACGAACCCATTGGTCGCCCTGTTTCCTTTGACGGCCTCTCTTGTCACATGACTTTGCTGGAATCCCTCCACTAACAGCCTTGAGTACTCACTGCCCTACCCGTCGATGTCCTGTTCCCCTCCTCAACACTGCCTTGAAGCTAGTTGCAAGTTCATTATTTTCTTCTATCTTATGGACTCTTGCATTGGTTGCTAAGTAACTTAGACATAAACTGCTGCATATTTAGGTTTGGTGTATAGATTATTATAGTAAGAATTTATAGCTATAGTCCTGCTTCCACATTCTGACTTCGAGTTTGTTTTTCATACAGTCACACTTTTAACTTATACTATCCATCACAGCTTACATACTTTTGCCATTATACCTGAAATTTTTTCTGGTACAATAACAAGAAATCCAAATAAAGTACGCTTTTTACCCAAGAAGCAATGCATTATTTTTCCTGCCTTTGAATTAAACTAATTGTTTAACATGACCACTTCTGTGAATAATGAAAAGGGCTGTTTCATCATTCTCAAAGCAAAGCCCAGGTAGTAAAAGCTAAAGGCACCATCTAAGATATCATCAAATCTCATCTTCAGAGCTTGTCCTTGAGTGTTACCAATATTAACATTATAAGATTTACATTTTAATTTGAATTTTTAATATTGGACCATTTAAAAGCACAGAATGACTACCAGCTTAAACCTGCCACCATACTTCCTGCTTTTAAGTAACCTTGAGAGCTGGAATAACTCCTGGAATTTAGAGAGGTGGACACTCTGAGTTCTAATGGGAGTATTTTTCTTTTAATTTATCCTTTTACAAATCTGCAAGATATGATGGTGTCTTAAAGCCAACAATAAACTGAAATAAAATTAATTTGTTTTAGTTCCTTTGCCAAAAATTAGTTGATTCCTTAAGTCATTTATGTGCATTGATTACGAGATAATAGCAAAACCATTTCTTACTTTGAACACTTTGTTGTCAGTAATTGTTATGTGTCGTATCTGAATAGTCTGAAAATAATTAGTTCTGTCAGAAGGAGCTCCTTCTTACAGTCTTGCTTCCCACACCTGATGTATGAGAGGAGACAGGGGTTAAAGGAGACAACCAGCTTGGGTCTCTCGCACATATTTTTGCTTCAGTTCTTCTTAGAGGCAGTAATCCATGCCTGCCTCTAGGTAACCAACCCCCAAAGAATGTATGTTATGCCTGGGATAACAGCAGGACAAAATAACTCACTTTATTTCTTTTTGTATTAACTTATTTTGGGATTTTCCTTTACCCTCCACACATATGGATAATATATTTCATTGGACATGTGTAATTTACTGAGCTTTGTTATTACTATGAAACCCAATTATAATAGAAAAAGAAAGATTGCTCCCATAAATACTCTCATGCTAACCTTATTTCAGACTAGCACTGCAGGTACTGTGCCAGGTATAATACATGCTTGGGAGGTGCAAGGTAGGAGAAAAATTTTTCTGAGGTGAGATGCTTACACAGCCAAGGAAATAAAGGAAGCAGGTTGTGGCATTTTTGTGTTTGCTATTTCTTTTGATTTGTCTTGTTATTTCTTTTGATTTGTGTTACTAATGACAGAGTAGTGAATAGATAAAGAAAAGTTCAAGTAACAAGAATAGTTGCATATTTATTAAATAGAAGAGTGGGTGTGGTGATTTAAAAATACATGTTACATATTGGGTTTTTGAAATCAGTAGTTTGAAGAGTTGTGCAACTAAGAAGAGCTGAAATGTATAGTTACGTTTATAAACAGAGATTGAAATACATTGTATGTTTAGAAGTATCTTAATCAATATTTTAAAATATGCTTTATAAGTTTTTTATTTGTTTGACTATGTTGTTACATAGTCACACAGCATGTGTGGTTGTATAGATTGTTGTATCTTCCTGGAAATGTTTGAGTACTTTGTTCTTTACTTGTAATTGCAGCAATTTAAGTATGTATATTTTATACATAGCTGCTTTTGATCATATGTATTAATTGCAGCAATTCAAGAATAAAATGTTCTGTAGGATTTAGAATGTACACATACGTTCAAGAGGAACCAAAGGAACATAGAATCCTGCACATATTTCCTCCAGCTTTTTATAAAGCAAAGCTTCATTTTTAGCAGTACTCATTGCCCTCTAGTTGCCCATATGAAATTTCCTATAGTAGATAATAGTGGTTTTCTTTCTTTTTTCTTTTTCCTTTTTGACGGAGTCTTGCTCTGTCGCCCAGGCTGGGGTGCCGTGGCGTGATCTTGGCTTACTACAAACCCGGCTCACTGAAACCTCCACCTCTTGGGTTCAAGCAAGTCTCCTGCCTCAACCTCTCGAGTAGCTGGGATTATAGGCGTGCGCCACCATGCTGGCTAAGTTTTGTAGTTTTGGTAGAGATGGGGTTTCACCCCGTTGGCCAGTCTGGTGTCAAACTCCTGACCTCATGATCCACCCACCTCAGCCTCCCAAAGTTCTGGGATTACAGCCTTCAAAGTTCCGGGATTATAGGCGGTATGAGCCACTACCCCGGCCAGTGATTTTTTATTTATTTATTTATTTATTTATTTATTTATTTATTAAATGGTGTGGTTACAGGAAGAAATTTATTCCACTTTACATTGTTTACTGTATTCTTCTCCATTGTCCCAAAGCACAAAGTTTGAGCTTTACATACATTGTAATTATGGATGCTTATGTGTTTATATTACTTCCAAAATTTTTCTAGGAAAACAGGTAAATAATTCTTCAATGTTAACTCAAGCAAAATTGGGAGCAAGTGATACACACCCATTTAGAAACCAAACTGAGAATGGAGTTTTATCTCTTCCCAAAATATCAAACAGAGGAAATTAGAAAGGAGATTCTTCTGACAGAACTTATCCTGAGAGTAAGAAAACACGTGTCTAGATAGCCAACTACTTACCAATTTATGCAGAATAAGATACTGAGTTTAAACTTGCCTAAATCGTAGAATAATCTTAAATAATGAGAGACATTTTTCTAGACCCCCGTTGCTAAATTATCAACTTTGGCTTTAATACAACATTTCTTGTTACAAAAGCAGTATTAAGAGGATTTTGTCTTGAAAAACAAAATATATATATATATGTTTGTTGGAGGGGATAAAGGGGATAAAGAGGCTAGGTAACTTCCGCACTAAGACAGGTTATGGGCATAAGTGGCCCAAACTGGGACTTTGCTTTAAAAAAAAAAAGAAGAAGAAATAATTTGTTGTGAAGGGGCTGCTAGAAGTGAAGGAGAACAAAGCTCTGCTTCCAATTTGTTTTCCGAGAGCTGGTACCTCCATTATTCTTTGGGACAATGGAAGATGATCCATTATAATGGAAGAGTAGAGTTTCAGTTCTTCAGAACCTTGCTTGAGGAAACCCGAGACAGACTGCATTGAAATGGCCCACACTGGGCTGGATGAGGGGCCTCTTGCACAGAGATCACAATGTGCTGAAGACTAGTTTGTCCACCCATTTCTGAGACACATAGTTCTCTTTCCCCAGATTTGTAGTGGATTTTGTGCTCATACATAACTGAGATTGTGAGATCTTATGATCAGAAATAATACGACATAGACAAGTAAAATAAGGTGGTATTTCTATCTCGGTGTTTGGCAGGGTAAAATAAATACTGTCACTTCTATTAAGGTTCGATTAGAGAGCTATGACTCTATGAATGACATACAATAAGCAATTTATTATAGGAATTCGATGTTATGTGGTTGTGCGCTGGTTAAGAAGTCTATGCAAAGCAATTGACCTTGTATCTGACTGCAAGGCTGTTACGGGTAACAGGTGACAGGTTACAGGTAAGCCAGGTTGGCAGCTGAGACATGCAGTGAGGCCTAAAAAATCACACACACTGAAACCTATTAAGATGAATTAAAATTGATAAGAACAAACCGCAACTTACGTTAGTTTCTCACCATCTCCAACTCAGGTAATGCGGATGAGCTACAGGAGAAGCTGGCAGCCTTCCCCACAGAGTTGGACACACACAGGCTCAGGAATCAGAAGTGAAGAAAGATCCCATGGGGCTGGAAGAGCTGCAGACCTGGGTGAAGTCCCGAGAAACAAGGTGAGTGAGCAGAATGTATGTGAGGTGTTCTGGGGTCCAACCCCCTACACTGAACTTTAGTGTGTAAAACTAACATTGCGTGACAAGCAGAGCCTGAGGCAAAAATGTTGCTAGTGGATTACCAGAAGTAATAGAGAGAAGGCCCACTCTTTGTTTCTACCCCTCGACATCTAGATCCACAAACTACGGCTACAGGGGAAGCATTGCATAGCATTTGCTGACTTAGAGCGTGTTCCACCTCCTGGACAACATTATTCCAAGCTTACAAACTGTTTCTACTAGCTAGCATGGTAACCAAGTCTTTAGAAGTCCATTCCACTAATATATCAGGTCAGCTACATCAAGGTGATTTATTGGAGACGTAAGACCAATGAATTTCATGCACCGGGCCTCATTTTTTCATTTTTTATTTTTTTTACTTCATTTGCTGAAAAACTACTTCCTTGGTCAGAAGCAATATTATGAGTAATATTAAGATAAAGACATTGTGTAATTTCATGGATGACAGTTTTAGCAGAATCATAATGGATAGACAGAGAAGGAACATCACATCCAGAGAAAGTATCTATGTTAGTGAGGGCAAAGATTTGCCCCTTTCATGATGGAAAAGGTCCAATATAATCAGCCTGCTGCCAGAGACTGGCTGAACCCCTCCGCAACCCCTTCCCATGGGAAATGTTGTTTTATGAAACTTAATGGTGTCTTATTGGCAAGTTAGGTTTCAACATTGGCTGCAACTAGATTGGCTGAGTGAGTGGAAGTCCGTGTTTCTGAACCCATATGTAATTTCCCTACCCATCACGCAATGGCCACTTTTATAACAATCCTATTGGCCAAGGATAGGATGGTTCCAGAAACAATGAAAACTGGCATAAAAAAATATGTCATCCGGCCAGGCATGGTGGGTGGCTCACGCCTGTAATCCCAGCACTTTGGGAGGCTGAGGTGGGCAAATCACCTGAGGTCAGGAGTTCAAGACCAGCCTGGCCAACATGGTGAAACCCTATCTCTGCTAAAAATACAAAAATTAGCTGGGCGTGGTGGTAGGCGCCTGTAATCCCAGCTACACGGGAGGCTGAGGCATGAGAATCGCTTGAACCCAGGAGGCAGAGGTTGCAATGAGCCGAGATCATGCCACTGCACTCCAGCCTTGGTGACAGAACAAGACTCTGTTAAAAAAAGAAAGAAAGAAAGAAAAAAAAAAGTCATCTGGTCCTTTTGATTATTATGCCAATCCTCTGTTCAAATTTCTCCTTGGTAAGAATTTGCACAGGGCACAAATATATTCAGATTTCCTTTCACTTCAGAGAGTTCTATTCTCATCCTTCTTTCCATTAACAATTTTCTGATAGTAATTTTCAATTCCCTTTTCACTCGTTACCAGACCATTAGCTACTACATGAGCATCCATGTAGATGGTTCCTCTGCCCATGCCTCCTTGAAGGCAAAGTGAATGACCAGGTGCGCACCAGGTTCTGTCCACCAGGAAATGCACTGTATTGAGCATTGCCTGGAGTGGGGTTGTAGCACCTCAACTTTCTACTTTCAGATACCATAAGCATATCGTGTTGCGTTTTCTGCAAATAGGCTCAATTTTTCTTCACCTGTAAACTGTTTATATAGTTCTTTACTTACAGATTGTAACAGGTTTACAGGTCATGGGCATATGAACAATTTACTCATGCAACTTATTGTATATTTAGGATAAGCTAGAGCTGAATTAGCATATTATACTTTCATTTGATAAGGAGTCTGGGGTCTTTCTCCGTGGAGCTAAAACCTCTTAGTCCAAGATTCAGAGAATATGTGTAGTGAGACAGAGTGGGAGGTGGAGAAGATCTGGCCCATGCCAATAAGGTGAAATAGCAGATCTGTGACAATGACATGAGCTACCACAGTGCATGGCACTCTATGCAGATCTTCACAACATTAACAAATTGCTTTGCATGTTTACTATGTTTTATTTCTTTGGCATATTACGTGTAAGTTGCTGCTGCTTTAGTTTCTTTCTAAATATTTTCTTTATAAAACCATTTCCACTTTCCAAGAAGAGGCCAATATTATATGCATCAGACACTCCAGCTGCCATGCCATTATACTGGTAGATTGCAAGACCCAGTGCTCTATAGAATGTTATTGACAGCAAAATACCATACAGTGTCTCCCAAAAGATGAATGCTACTTTTCCTCTAGCCGAAAGCAAAGTGGAGGGATTTGATTTCCAGAAATAACATCTGAAGTCCTGAACAGAATAAATTTCTCCAAGGCGATACATATTGCAGAAAGTTTCTGCCATACTGAATGCCAAAATAGGTTATCTTCCAGGGACTTAAAGCATAAGAGTCTGCCTGTCAGACTGTTGTCAACAATAAATAGGTCCTCACTGCCCTTTAATACATATTCAGCATGGCAGGATGGGAAACCAAACTCCTGCTTGCCATACCCAAGAATTTCAGCCCTGAAAGGAACAATAGGAGTTTTCAACCTCAAGCCTCTAGTTTCTGATTGGAAAACTGAGACTCATCAAAGTGAAATGGTTTGCTCAACTTTAGCTAGGAAGGAACCACACCTGGAAGTGAAATGCTGTGCCCCCTTGGCTGAATTCAGGGTAACTTCTATATGTCACAGAATGAGTTGTGCCCTATTACACTGATTCTATTGGCACAATTAGAAATAAAAGAAAAACCAGTTTTGGAAAGTGGAGAGGATACAAATGACTAATCCTCTTTCTTGGTTTTGGAGGGCAATAACAGCATTTTCCAGATCTTTGATGGTTGAGCAGGGTCACTGGATTTGTTCTCGCTGATATATTGTGAAAGGAAGGGACCCGCAGCACATTCGGATTGAGCGGTAAAGGGCTTCTCTAGCTTCTTTCTTCTCCTGCCACAGTGACCATGGGAACATCCTGCTGAGATGGAGAAACTGTGACTCACTCTGTCTGCATCCCTGAGCTTTCACCTGGAAAAGGCACTAACCTTATGCGTGAGTAAAAGATAAATGTCTGTTTTGTTATAACACGAAGATTTGAGGGTTTGGTTATTTGTTATAGCACTGTGCACTATTTTACCCTGACTAATATATTTTAAAGTATGCTTATATTAAAAAATGAAGTGATATGTAGAGACTTGGCAGAATGACTAATGAGGAATTGCCAGTTGTTCTAATTTTGTCAATGATCCGCTTACTTTCAGTGCACTAAGTGCTCCAGGCACAGGAAGTATATCTCTGATTATAGTATATGTTGGATATAGCATATTTACTTATTGAATACTTATTTAGAATATACTGGAGATTTTATAGAAAAGTGAACATGAAATAATGATACTTTAGATTTTGTAGATGCTGAAGAGTGTAATTTTAATTCTACTCATTAAAGTTACCTCTCTTGTAAGTGTGGTTAAATTATATACCTTCTGCTTCTGGACATCACTTGGCCCAAATATCCCATTTTTTTTCCAGATTTCAGCATAATATAACTCTGATGATTCTCTTTAGAATTATACATTTGGGGATGGGCCTGCTATGAATGTCACAAGTAAATTCTCTAATAAAATAATATGCACTTACACTGTAGGAATAATCTGCTTGGTTGAGAATCATTAGAGCCTAACAATCTGCAATTATTATTTTCACTTATTTAGAGGACCTTAATGAACGCAAAATGTGTAATTTACAAAGTATAAATGTAAAAGTCTTTTTCTTATAATTCAGGGCGAAGTCTGCAGACTTTCATTTTTGGAGATATATTTCACTCTGAATAGTGAATCAGAGTGAGGTGAAACATCTGGCTTATAAAATGTTTCAAACCTCAAACCACTTTAGATATTTGGAAGTCATCTTCTCCACACATTTATTATAAAACAGGAAGAGACCCAGAAAAAAATATCACTCTAGTTTGAAGACGGAAAGTAAGTGTCATTGATGTAAAATTCTTGGGTTTCTTTTGTGTGGTTATAAACTGTGATTGCCAGTATATGTTCCATAAAGTTGTTGGTCATTTTGTAAATTTAAAATTTGACAGTTAGGCCTAAAATCATCTTCCACACATGATGGCAAGCCTAGAGGTACTCGGCCCATGCTTGCTCCTTTTATCTCTCAGCTCAGCCAGCTTAGTCTGTGCTGTCCACCCCCATGCTGATCACCAAATGGTCACTCTGTGGTGCTCCAGTTCCGCCTCTCAGCTGTGTTCCAGGCAGGAAGAAAGACAAGAGCAAAACTGCAGCCAGCAGAGCAGAGAGGGAGCTCATCCAGAGGCTGATGAGGGCGGCGTCTTGCCTCTTCTTTACATCAGATCACTGGCTCCCAGCAGCAGCACCACCTACAGAGCCTCTTGCTCCCCTCCTTCCTTGTTCTCTCTCTCCATGTATATGTGTGTGCATACATATTTATACACGTATTTATACACACACACAATACTATATTATGTCGTATCGTTTTCTGAGTGTATTGGTAGTAGGAAAAGAGGAAAGTGTGAACATTTATGGGCAGCCAACTTTACCAGTTGGGCCTAGACTTCCTAAAGATTATCAGTACAATTTGTGCTCCAAGCAAGTAGTGTGCATATCTTTGTTACTGTAGCTCAAACATCTAGGAGAATACCCGGCTTATAGTTAGTACTAAGGACACATTTTTGGAGAAAGAAAGAGTCAGGGAACGAATACTTGTTTTAAAGTAGAGTGCTTTCAGCTTCTAACAAAGCCTAATTCTCCTTTCCTTCATTGTTTCTCTATTTCTTTGAAACAAACATACTGTATTGATGGATGATGGATGGTGACTATGAGTTTCTGCTTTCACTGGAGGTGGGATGGGAGGTACACATCCAAACAAACTTAGCCTCCCTGGGTGTGTAGATCTGCAAATGAATGTTTCCCTATCAAAATCTGAACTGACTCCTTTCCCTTTGTAGTTTAAATTATTTCAACCACAGAGAGGAGTTGAATATTAACAAGTTAACTGTGTTCATCTGCCAGAAAAATTAAATATCAGTATAGAAAATAAGCTTAGAGTTCACTTAAGCTGCCTTAATAGTTTTAAAAAGGCCCTTAAATGTAGCAATCATATGTTTTGGTTTACCTGGAAGTTTCTGTTTGTTGCTTTTGAAGTAGCTTCATTATTCCTGTTTGGAGTCCTGGTTGGCATAGTTTTCAGTGCTCATGCTACTTCAAAAGGGCCTGCTGATACTCAGAGTCACAAAAGTCACCCATGACCTTAGACTCTTGGTATAATGATCTTCCCTCTATACTGTACGACATTCTGCGTGCTTTGCTAAATGACTGCATGAAAATCATATTCAAAGTTGTTTTTTTTTTTTTTTTTTTTAATTTTAATTGCTTGGGGGACACTTCTGTAAGAATCTGGCTCAGTGTCTGGCTGGGGCATTTCCAGCAAGAACCCTGAGTGATTCTGGTGCAGGTGATACTGCAATCACAAACTGAAAAACACTAAAATAAATGAAATGAGGCTTAAATTTTATAGCTCATGGAAGAGCTCATGAAAATTCTTAACAAGTAGAAACCTAGAGAAAAATTTACTGCATGACGCTAAAGACAAGTGTTTTCCTGATTAAAAAATCAAAAACACAACATTTAAGTAAGAATTATCCTGCTAATTCTCACTACGATAGTGCACATGCCTAATCTACTTCATTGAAACATACATTTTGTAAACTCTATGCCACTTGCATGGATAATTGATGTAATCGAATTACACTGGAATTGGAATTTTCACTGCAGAATACCAGTTGTGGCTGCTGTCCAGGGGAGAACCCTGTTCCAAATGCTCAACATTGGCTTCTTTAGTTCATGGAACATTTAATTGTCTGCTGAAAAATAAATTGCAATTAGCATTAACCAGCTTTTAAATATTTGCCTTGCATTACAGTTTTTTCTTTTTCTTTTGATGCAAAAGAAAAAAATTAGAATGCTAAAGAATAGAGAAGGCTTGGTTTATTTGAGAGTAATACAGACATGCTGTCCAGAATCATGCTAGTTGCTTTAAATATATTTTCTCTAATTTTCAGATGAACGCCATGGGAGATACCCTCTCCATTATATAAAATAGAAACTTGAAAATAGGCGATAAAATAATAAATCCGAGTCCCCATTGAAAGTAAGAATTGAAAACCAAGACTATCTATGGCAAAATGTGATCTTCTCAACATATATGGTGTCTCTCTCTTTGACTTCTCTTTCTCTGTCTCTCTTTATAGATTTCTAACCTATTTCTCCATGCATCCATCCATGCATCCATCCATGCATCCATCCATCCATCCATCCATCCATCCATCCATCCATCCATCCATCCATCTCATTGCATGTTGTTTTCTATCTACATTCCTAACTCTGCCTATCATACAATTATTTGGCATTATCCTATAATTGACAATAGGGTTGCTAGCAGTTGTCCTGAAATTTTCCTATGCTGAAAGTTCTATTCTGTAAAGAGTAAAATAATTTTAAGTTGAGAAGGTTATTTTGAAGACTGATAAAAATCTTTCCCGTTGTATGTGAGGAAATTTAGGCCCAGGGAAATTAAGTAACTTATTTACACTGGCATATTAAGTTATTGGCAGAGATTAAATATAATTAAGTCTTTTTACTCATAATTTATTTTTCCACCTGGAACTTTAGGTTAAAGACTACTAGTTAAATATTGAATAAGCTCAATTATAACATTTCTAGGTAACCAAAAATGGGAGGAAAAAATCTATTCATAGAGTCAATTTGTTTTATAAGTTAATACAAAGACTGATTTTAAAAATCATGTGTACTTACAAATTCCAGGATAAATACCTTCCTTTCTAGAGACTGATGCTGCTGTGTAGAACACAGGCTGCATTTCTGAATGAAATTGGCCCATTTATAAGGTTTGCCTCCAATAGATTCTGCTAAACCTGTGGTGTCTGCAATAAACATATGTGTGCATGTGTCTTTATGGCAGTGTGATTTATAATTCTTTGGGTATATGCCCAATAATGGGATGGCTGGGTCAAATGGTATTTCTAGTTCTAGATACTTGAGAAATCGCCACACTGTCTTCCACAATGGTTGAACTAGTTTACAGTCCCACCAACAGTGTAAAAGCATTCCTGTTTCCCCACATCCTCTCCAGTACCTGTTGTTTCCTGAGTTTTTAATAATCACCATTCTAACTGGTATGAGATGGTATCTCATTGTGATTTTGATTTGCATATTTCTGATGGTCGGTGATGACGAGCATTTTTTCATGTGTCTGTTGGCTGCATAGATGTCTTCTTTTGAGAAGTGTCTATTCATATCCTTTGCCCACTTTTTCATGGGGTTGTTTGATTTTTTTCTAGTACATTTCTTTAAGTTATTTGTAGATTCTGGATATTAGCCCTTTGTTAGATGGGTAGATTGCAAAAATTTTCTCCCATTCTGTAGATTGCCTGTTCAACTGATGGTAGTTTCTTTTGCTGTGCAGAAGCTCTTTAGTTTAATTAGATCCCGTTTGTCAATTTTGGCTTTTGTTGCCATTGCTTTTGGTGTTTCAGTCCTGAAGTCCTTGCCCATGCCTATGTCCTGAATGGTATTGCCTAGGTTTTCTTCAAGGGTTTTTATGGTTTTAGGCTTAACATCTAAGTCTTTAATCTATGTTGAATTGATTTTTGTATAACGTGTAACGGGATCCAGTTTCAGCTTTCTACATATGGTAGCCAGTTTTCCCAGCACCATTTATTAGATAGGGAATCCTTTCCGCATTTCTTGTTTTTGTCAGGTTTGTTAAAGATCAGATGGTTGTAGATGTGTGGTGTTATTTCTGAGGGCTCTATTCTGTTCCATTGGTCTATACCTCTGTTTTGGTACCAGTACCGTGCTGTTTTGGTTACTGTAGCCTTGTAGTATAGTTTGAAGTCAGGTAGCATGATGCTTCCAGCTTTGTTCTTTTGGCTTAGGATTGTCTTGGCAATGCAGGCTCTTTTTTGGTTCCATATGAACTTTAAAGTAGTTTTCTCCAATTCTGTGAAGAAAGTCATTGGTAGCTTGATGGGGATGGCATTGAATCTCTAAATTACCTTGGGCAGTATGGCCATTTTCACAATATTAATTCTTCCTCTCCACCAGCATGTAATGTTCTTCCATTTGTTTGTGTCCTCTTTTATTTCGCTGAGCAGTGGTTTGTAGTTCTTCTTGAAGAGGTCCTTCACATCCTTTGTAGGTTGGATTCCTAGGTACTTTATTCTCTGTGAAGCAATTGTGAATGGGAGTTCACTCATGATTTGGCTGTCTATTTGTCTGTTATTGGTGTATAGGAAAGCCTGTGATTTTTGCGCATTGATTTTGTATCCTGAGACTTTGCTGAAGTTGCTTATCAACTTAAGGAGATTTTGGGCTGAGATGATGGGGTTTTCTAAATATACAATCATATCATCTCCAAACAGGGACAATTTGACTTCCTCTTTTCCTAACTGAATACCCTTTATTTCTTTCCCTTGCCTGATTGCCCTGACCAGAACTTCCAACACTATGTTGAGTAGGAGTGGTGAGAGAAGGCATCCCTGTCTTGTACCAGTTTTTAAAGGGAATGCTTCCAGTTTTTGCCCATTTAGTATGATATTGGCTGGGGGTTTTTCATAAATAGCTCTTATTATTTTGAGATACGTTCCATCAATGTCGAATTTGTTGAGAGTTTTTAACATGAAGTCTGTTGAATTTTCTCAAAGGCCTTTTCTGCATCTATTGAGATAATCATGTGGTTTTTGTCTTTAGTTCTGTTT
Source organism: Macaca thibetana thibetana (assembly GCF_024542745.1). NCBI lineage: Eukaryota > Metazoa > Chordata > Mammalia > Primates > Cercopithecidae > Macaca > Macaca thibetana. The sequence goes on from NC_065595.1 coordinate 8,564,030, forward strand.
ATACGCTGGATTACGTTCATTGATTTGTGTATGTTGAACCAGCCTTGCATCCCAGGGATGAAGCCAACTTGATTGTGGTGGATAAGCTTTTTGATGTGCTGCTGGATTCGATTTGCCAGTATTTTATTGAGGATTTTTGCATTGATGTTCATCAGGGATATTGGTCTAAATTTTTCTTTTTTTGTTGTGTCTCTGCCAGTCTTTGGTATCAGGATGATGTTGGCCTCATAAAATGAATTAGGGAGGATTCTCTCTTTTTCTATTGATTGAAACAGTTTTAGAAGGAATGGAACCAGCTCCTCTTTGTACCTCTGGTAGAATTCGGCTGTGAATCCATCTGGTCCTGTACCTTTTTTAGTTGGTAGGCTATTAATTATTGCCTCAATTTCTGAATCTGTTATTGGTCTATTCAGGGATTCACCTTCTTCCTGGTTTAGTCTTGGGAGGGTGTATGTGTCCAGGAATTTATCCATTTCTTCTAGATTTTCTAGTTTATTTGTTAGATGTGTTTATAGTATTATCTGATACTAGTTTGTATTTCTGTGGGATCGGTGGTGATATCCCCTTTATCATTTTTTATTGATTCTTCTCTCTTTTCTTCTTTATTAGTCTTGCTAGTGGTCTATCAATTTTGTTGATCTTTTCAAAAAACTGGCTCCTGGATTCATTGATTTTTTGAAGGGTTTTTTGTGTCTCTATCTCCTTCAGTTCTGCTCTGATCTTAGTTATTTCTTGCCTTCTGCTAGCTTTTGAATGTGTTTGCTCTTGCTTCTCTAGTTCTTTTAATTGTGATGTTAGAGTGTCAATTTTAGATCTTTCCTGCTTTCTCTTGTGGGCATTTAGTGCTATAAATTTCCCTCTACACACTGCTTTGAATGTGTACCAGAGATTCTGGTATGTTGTGTCTTTGTTCTCATTGGTTTCAAAGAACATCTTTATTTCTACCTTCATTTTGTTATGTACCCAGTAGTCATTCAGGAGCAGATTGTTCAGTTTCCAAGTAGTTGAGCAGTTTTGAATGAATTTCTTAATCCTGAGTTCTAGTTTGATTGTCCTGTGGTCTGAGAGACAGTTTGTTGTAATTTCTGTTCTTTTACATTTGCTGAGGAGTGCACAACTCTGTGGTCAATTTTGGAATAAGTGTGATGTGGTGCTGAGAAGAATGTATATTCTGTTGTTTTGGGGAGGAGAGTTCTGTAGATGTCTATTAGGTCCACTTGTTGCAGAGCTGAGTTCAATTCCTGGATATCCTTGTTAACTTTCTGTCTCGTTGATCTGTCCAATGTTGACAGTGGGGCGTTAAAATCTCCTATTCTTATTGTTTGGGTGTTTAAGTCTCTTTTTAGTTCTCTCAGGACTTGCTTTATGAATCTGGGTGCTCCTGTATTGGGTACATATATATTTAGGATAGTTAGCTCTTCTTGTTGAATTGATCCCTTTACCATTATGTAATGGCCTTCTTTGTCTCTTTTGATCTTTGTTGGTTTAAAGTCTGTTTTATCAGAGACTAGGATTGCAACCCCTGCTTTTTTTGTTTTCCATTTGCTTGGTGAATCTTCCTCCATCCCTTTATTTTGAACCTATGTGTGTCTCTGCACGTGAGATGGGTCTTCAGAATACAGCACACTGATGGGTCTTGACTCTTTATCCAATTTGCCAGTCTGTTTCTTTTAATTGGAGCATTTATCCCATTTACATTTAAGATTAATATTGTTATGTGTGAATTTGATCCTGTCATTATGATGTTGGCTGGTTATTTTGCTCATTAGTTGAAGCAGTTTCTTCCTAATATTGATGGCCTTTACAATTTGGCATGATTTTGCAGTAGCTGGTATTGGTTGTTCCTTTCCATGTTTAGTGCTTCCTTTCAGAGCTCTTATAAGGCAGGCCTGGTGGTGACAAAATCTCTCAGCATTTGTTTGTCTGTAAAATATTTTATTTCTCCACCACTTATGAAGCTTAGTTTTACTGGATATGAAATTCTGGGTTTAAAATTCTTTTCTTTAAGAATGTTGAATATTGGCCCTCACTCTCTTCTGGCTTGTAGAGTTTTTGCTGAGAGATCTTCTGTTAGTCTGATGGGCTTCCCTTTGTGGGTAACCCGACCTTTCTCTCTGGCTGCACTTAACTTTTTTTCCTTCATTTCAACTTTGGTGATTCTGACAATTTTGTGTGTTGGAATCGCTCTTCTTGAGGAGTATCTTTGGGCGTTCTGTGTATTTCCTGAATTTGAATGTTGGCTTGCCTCATTAGGTTGGGGAAGTTCTCCTGGATGATATCCTGAAGAGTGTATTCCAACTTGGTTCCATTCTCCCCGTCACTTTCAGGTACACCAATCAGACATAGATTTGACCTTTTCACATAATCCCATATTTCTTGGAGGTTTTGTTCATTTCTTTTTACTCTTTTTTCTCTAAACTTCTCTTCTCACTTCATTTCATTCATTTGATCTTCAATCACTTATACCATTTCTTCCATTTGATCAAATTGGCTACTGAAGCTTGTGTGTGCATTACCTAGTTCCCATACCATGGTTTTCAGCTCCATCAGGTCATTTGAAGACTTCTCTATACTATTTATTGTAGTTAGTCATTCGTCTACTCTTTTTTCAAGGTTTTTAGCTTCTTTGCGATGGGTTCAAACATCCTCCTTTAGCTTGGAGAAGTTTGTTATTACCAATCGTCTGAAGCCTTCTTTTCTTGACTCGTCAAAGTCATTCTCCATCTAGCTTTGTTCTGTTGCTGGCGGGAAGCTCCGTTCCTTTGGAGGAGAAGAGGCGCTCTGATTTTTAGAATTTTCTACTTTTATGCTCTGGTTTCTCCCCATCTTTATGGTTTTATCTACCTTTGGCCTTTGATGGTGGTGATGTACAGATGGGGTTTTGGTGTGGATGTCCTTTCTGTTTGTTAGTTTTCCTTCTAATAGTCAGGACCCTCAGCTGCAGGTGTGTTGGAGTTTGCTGGAGGTCCACTCCAGACCCTGTTCACCTGGGTATCACCAGAGGAGGCTACAGAACAGCAAATGTTGCTGCCTAATCCTTCCTCTGGAAGCTTTGTCTCAGAGGGGCACCAGGCCTTATGAGGTGTCATTCACCCCCCTACTGGGAGGTGCCTCCCAGTTAGGCTGCTAGGGGATCAGGGACCCACTTGAGGCAGTCTGTCCGTTCTCAGATCTCAAACTCTGTGCTGGGAGAACCACTACTCTATTCAAAGCTGTCAGACAGGTATGATTAAGTCTGCAGAAGTTTATGCTGCCTTTTGTTCAGCTATTCCCTGCTGCTAGAGGTGGAGTCTACAGAGGCAGGCAGGCTTCCTTGAGCTGCCCTGGGTTCCACCCAGTTCGAGCTTCCCCTGCTTTGTTTACCTACTCAAGCCTCAGCAAGGGCAGACGCCCCTCCCCTAGCCTGGCTACTGCCTAACAGTTCCATCTTAGACTGCTGTGCTAGCAGTGAGCGAGGTTCCGTGGGCATGGGACCCTCCGAGCCAGGCACAGGATATAATCTCCAGTGTGCCATTTGCTAAGGTCATTGGAAAAGTGCAGTATTAGGGTGAGAGTGTCCCAGTTTTCCAGGTACTGTCTGTCATGGCTTCCCTTTGCTAGGAAAGGGAATTCCCCAACCCTTTGCACTTCTTGGGTGAGTCAATGCCCCACCCTGCTCTGTGGACTGCACCCACTTCTCTGGCAAGCCCCCCAGTAAGATGAACCCAGTACCTCAGTTGGAAATGTAGAAATCACCCGTCTTCTGCGTCCTTCATGCTGAGAGCTGCAGACTGGAGCTGTTCCTATTCCACCATCTTGGCGCGCCCCCCCAGGACTTTAATTAAGTTTGAAGAATCAGTGGAATCATCCTACTAACTTTTTTTTTCACTCTTAAAAAGTTCAGAAAACTGACTTTATATCACTATATTTTAAACACCATCTTTCAGTGAAAGAATGTCTCATTCAGTGATCTAAAGCAAAGCAGCATATAGATGAGGTGTGGAGGCAGATCACCTGGGTTCAGATCCCGGTTCTGCCACTATTAGTACCTCCCTTTGAAGTTTGTTGGCATTAATTGAGTTTAATCATGAAAAGCACTTAACTTGTTGCATAAGAAATTGGCTAGCATGTAAATATAAAACAAGCAGTAGTAATTATTAGTCAACAAAAACTTTATAATTGCAAGTTCTGAGGACTTTTTTTTGGTGGAAAGTGGAGATTTTAATAAGTATGGATGGTAAGGAAAATGTCCCTTTTATACTTGTGGTCGTGTGTAATCTTTTCCTAATTAAAATGAGTGTTTATCATCAGACACCCAATTGACAGACAAACCACAGAGTAATAAGAAAAGAGCTGAGTGATTTAGGAAAGTTAACTTGCCCCTCTGCCTGGAAACAGATACAACACTGGACATCGGAGAGGGCCAGAGAGACCATCTTCCCATCTCAGGATAGGAACCGAACCCAAGAAATAGTTTACTATTCTAGACAGCGAATCCATCACCTCCCCCGACAACCTGCTCCAACATTTAATCCCCTGACTGTGGGAGTCAAAAATTCAATTTAGAAACAAAAATTTAATTTAACTGTATGACAGAGAATTTCACATTTTTGCCTGAAACACTTAGCAATTGTGAGATCAATGTTTTATGAATGCAGGGTTCTGATTTATAATTTCATGATTATGATTTATAATTATTATAATTTCAACAAAGTAGGGTTAAAGTAGGGTGGTATTATCAATATTTAATGTAGTTTTTAAAAATTTACCACACTTGTCACTCATTTATTCAAACAATATTTATCTTGTATCTACTATATATCAAGAACTATGGTGTCCTGTTTATACTTTGTCTAATTCTCTGGAGGCTATAAATTTTGTCATTTCTTTATTTTTAACTCTCCTAGCAATTAACTCCATAAATAGTAATATAACAGTGTTTGTTAAATTATGAAATTTAGATGTCGTATAATGTTTACCATCATAAAATATAAAAATTTAACTCAATTTACTGATGAAAAAATACAGTCCTCACTTCTCAGATGACAAGACATTGGGTATTACTTGATATTTACAAATTTTACATTTTAATTGACTTTATAGTTATAAATTGACATTATAATTTGAATATAAAATGTTTTCCAGTTTTTTTTTTTTAAGAATTAAAGTGATTTGGAATATGTGTTCCTGTCCTATGAAAATAAACAATATGCTGTGGAATCAAAAGCCATTTGTAAATATCTGAACAATTTTGTTTCCTGTCTCAATGCATTTATAATTTCACAAGTACATATTTGCATTTGCACTCTCCACATCACTTCTGCCTTTTTTTGTTGTTGGATTTTAGTAAATACTTTCTTCACAAAGCTCTTCAAATTCCTATAAACTTATCTTTTTTTTTTTTTTTTTTTTTTTTTTTGCGGGGTGGGTGGAAGGATGGAAGAAGGATTGCAACTCTATTGTCTGATTTGCTCAACATAAAAATAAACTATCCATCTCACAGTAGAATTATATTATTGGTCTTTTTTGCCTTAGTTTTTTGTTTTAAAGTTATAGATGGATACAATATCTTTTTCCCCATTTTTGAGCAATTTTCTTTAAAAATTCAACAACATTTGTTAGCTCCCTAAGTTTCACAATGTGCTCTGGGTCAGTGGCTGCAAAATGCTGGTCTCTAAATCAGTACTAGCCTGGGTTTGCAGGGTTATGGGGTACCGTAACAAAAATGTGCATTTCCTATCACCACACATAATGTTGATATTCAGTATGTCTACAGTGGGGATATGATGCAGTATTGCTACTATAGATTTAATGAGGGTAATAACTGCAATTTATAAAAGTAAAATTCAGGAAAGGTTTCTGATAGAAGGCAGCCATCTTCCTTCCTCAGTCCTGTGCACACCTTACCTTAATCACTAGGGACTGCAATTATTACGGTTATTTCAGTTTTTTTTTTTAACCTCTCCTAGTAATTACTTTCATGATTATTAATAATATATTTGTATCACTGTTTACTAAAATTGCTAACTTAAAATTTCACCTGTTGAAAATTTGAAATCATGAAATATTTATGAGATATTATTTGATAGGAGAATAACTTTACTTCCTGGTAATCGTGCTCCTTATTTATTATGGAAATCCACCTGTAACCATTTTTTTTTCACATGGTTGGAATTGTATTTCATCCAAACCAAGCTCCAGGAAACTACGACTATTATATACATTTTTGTGGCATGATTCAAGACTCCAGCATGAGAATGGAGTGAACTCTGTGGAAAGCAGAGTAGAAGTATAGAAAGAAAATAGCCTGTTGTGATACAATTTGAGCCAAACAATCATCTCTCAGTAACCTGAAATTCTACTTCAGACTTTGTTTATGAGCCCTTAAGTTGAAACCAGCCCAAGAATCCCATTGACTGTTCTTTTGGATAAACACAGAAATTGATCTTTCTGATCTTAAAGCTTGAAGCCTACATTTGTTTTATCTGAGTTTCTTCCTCAGGAAAGGACCTTCAGCCCTCTCAAAAATGTATCAAATAACTGAAACTCACCAGATTACCACAACCAGACAATGAGATGTGGACCCCTCCTTCATTATGATTGCTTCCATGCCCTTCCCTTGTTCCTGTTTTCTTACCCATTGTTACATGTCTTCACTGCTATATAAACCCCTGGTTTTAGTCAGTCAGAGAGATGGATTTGAGACTGAGTTCCCATCTCCTCAGCTGCAGCACCTGATTAAAGCCTTCTTCATTGGCAATACTTGTTGTCTCAGTAATTGGCTTTCTGTCCAGCAAGCAGCAGGACCTAGACCCTGGTGTTTCAGTAACAATGTTATATTTATTTTTCAGTTTGAATTGGCTTTCTGAATTAGTTTTAAGGTGGTTGAATTGAATGACTTAATATTGAACTTTATTCCTTTTTTTATTTTTTGATGGAGGCTTGCTCTCTCACCAGGCTAGACTGCAGTGATGTGATCTCAGGTCACTGCAACCTCCACTTCCTGGGATCAAGTGATTCCCCTGCCTCAGCCCCCTGAGTAGCCAGAACTACAGGTGCATGCCACCACAACTGGCTAATTTTTTATATTGCAGATCAATGGAAGCCTAGGAATGTGGTTAGGGGGAATAAGATTAGGGGTAGGATAGAAAGATTATAAAGAGTTTAGGAAGAATCTTTTGGGAGTGATTTACATCTTCATTAACTTGATTGTGCTTATGGATTGATGTCTGCATACATGTATCAAAATGCACCTGAAATATGTGCTTTATTGTATGTTAATCATCTATCAATAAAGCAGTTAAATAATTAACACACTAATTTGAAATTCTCCCATTTCTACCTTAACTTGAAAAATAATCTGGAAATATAATACCTCCAAAGTGATAGAGACATGTTTAGTAAGTCACATTTAAGTTATTCGAGAATTTTACATTTTTATTAGAAAATATTGATTAATGACATTTTTATTTAATTCTTACCAACTAATATGATTTTTAAATTTGACATCCCATTTGTCAAAGTATTTGGAATTCTGTACTCATATTACAATGTAATAAAATAAGATTATGTGGACTTTCACACTGTGAATGGGATTTGGTCAAATGGTAATTAATCTAAACTACATGAATTTTACTTCTCTCTTTGGTGTTAATTCAATGCATTGAATCTTGTTGAAACTTTAAAAAGAAAGAGTGAACTTTTATTAAGAGCCTTCACCATCAACCTGGCTTCCATACCGTAAATAATCATTGATATAATCTTTTGCCTGCATGTCATTCTTAAGGCTTTTATAACTCTCATCGAGTTCATGCTGAAAAAAGTAGGCTACACATTGACATTAATGTGAGTCATACACTCAAGACTAAATCCTTAGTTTTTTTTTAATGCCCCTAGTTCTATTGCCTAAAACCAATAGAAAATATAAATCTTGCCCTGTGCTGCTTTTATTAGTCCTTTATTCTCCTTGAAAGGTAACATTTATTCCTTTATTTCCTGATGTATTTGTTCCTTGTAATTCATGTTAATTTTTCTGATCCACATCAAGATGTCTTATATTCATAAACCTGAATTTTAATCCTTACTTCTTCAAACACTAAGAACAAGTTGTCATCATAAAAATATTATTTTGCCTTTTTCCTGCATTATTTTTGTTTACTACTTTAAATTTATGCATCTTTATTTTTCTAAGCCCCTGTTTTTATTGCTGGTTCATCCCATTCAATACCACCACCTTACGATGTTTCTTTATTTTCACAGTGTGATATGCAAAACATAAACTCATGACAGATGTTGTGAATTTGCCTAATTTGATTTGGGGAAAGAAATTGGGTCATTTATCTTAGTAAATTCAAAACATGGTTTCAGTTAAATATGTTTTTTTTTTTTTTGTAAACATTAAAAACTGAGACAAGCCCTGATGCCCTAGCTTTTTAAAATTTTCCCTGCGACTCCACTACTGCATGATTAGAGAGGTTCTCTGTGTTCAACAGCACTGTTCACATTATTAGTATAGATTTTTATAAATTATAAAGCTTCATGATATCTAACAATCACAGGGACTGTTGGCAGTAACTTATGATGTGCACTCATTTTCTTTTACAAGATTGGCATTGTTTCCATTTATTACTAAATAATGAATTGCTTAAAATCCATCATAGTTTATAATTATTCATTCATTCATTTATTTTTCTTAATTCAATATTTATTGATTTGAGTGAGGAGGATGTTGAAGATGTGGCATTAAATAAGCAGCTATGTTCAAATCGTCTAAAATACCATCTGTACCTAGAGAATACCTATTTGGAACTGAATCCCTCACCAAAAGCCTATTAAAGCCTTCATACATGTTTACAAATTTCACAAATAGTAGCCAAGATAAAAAATGTATAAACGATTGGAAGATACAGGTCTGAGTGTGAAGTCTTTATAATTTGTCATCATTTTGGATGCATAATGACCTCAAGGAGATACGATAGCTTTGGGTGAGACTGCTTCCCAATCAATCCCCAGAAAAGGTGAGATGTGAAAGAGGTTAGATCCAATGCTCCAGGCTAATGGGTGCCAACAAATAGGAGGCAACTCTGTAAAAGATTTAAAGAGATTTATTCTGAGCCAAATGTGAGGACCATAACCCATGACGCGGCTCCAGGAAGTCTTGAGAACATGTATTCAAAGTGGTTGGGTTACATTTAGGAGGGCAGAAGTTATAGGTAGAGACATAAATCAATAAATATATGGTGTACATTGATTCAGCCTGGAAAGGCAGGGCTTTTTAAAGTGAAAGGTGGCAGGTGAGGGGAGAGGGTTGGGGAGACATCCAGGTTACAGGTGGATTCAAAGATTTCCTAACTGATAATTGGTTGAAGGGGTTAAGCTCTTCCTGAAAAGCTGAAGTCCGCAGAAAGAAATGTTTGTAGTTAAGATAAGTGGGAGAGGGGAGGTGGTTGAGAGGCCAAGGTTCTTATTATGTAGATGAAGCCTCCAGATAGCAGGCTTCAGAAGAATAGATGGTAGATGGTAAAGGTCTTTTATCAGACTCTAAAGGGTGCCGGACTTTTAGTTAAATCTCTCCTGGAACAGGAAGAGACCTGAAAGGGGAAGGGGACTTTCTACAGAAGAAAGATTTCCTCACAAGAGACAACTTTGCAGAGCCATTTCAAATTTTGTTCAAAGAAATATATTTCAGGGTAAAATACTTTGATTAATTTCAGGGGGCTTCTATCTGCCATGTGATGGTATACCAGAGTCAGGTTGGAATGTGATGTCTTATTGTTGTAAAAAGCCTGTTCTCTCAATGTTAAGATTTCTATTTTAATGCTAATGCTGATCAGTTGTGTCTGAATTCCAAAGGGAGGAGAGTATAATGAGGCATGTCTGACCACTCCCGTTTCCATCATAGCCTGACTAGTTTTTCAAGTTTTCTTTGGAATGATCTTGGCCAAGAGAAGGGGTCCATTCAGTCCATTGGCAGGGTGCTTAGAACTTTATTTTTGTTGTACATGGAGAAATAAGGTTCTAACTTCTGATTGGGGGAATCTGGGTAGAGTATGAATGATAGATGTCAACCAGTGTGGCCTCTCTTAGCCTTGGTGCTTACCTGGAATATTTTGGCTTTGTTGCACATATATAATTTGGAGGATTTATAACTGGGTCCTGTGTAATTCTTCAACTGTTCACTAGTTGAGGGTTAGCAAAAGCAATCTTATGCTTTGTGTATTAATTCCATTAGAATATTTAGTAGACAATTATCTCATAATAAATGTGCAAGGCGAGAAACTAATCAAAAGCTATTAGCTCAAGTCTTTATTAAAATATTGCAACATGAAACACAGTTCAAGATGACTATATTGTGGGGACCAGGTAGATAAATATTTCGTAAGACAGAATTGGAAAGGCCAGATGTAACTGCCCAGTGGGTTAATCTTGCCCACTGCCTAAACAGAGCTAATTTATCTAGACAGGGGAATGGCAATAAAGAGTTTAATTCATGCAAAGCTGACTGTACAGGGGACCAGAGTTTTATTATTACTCAAATCAGTCTCCTCCAAAACTTGGAGATTGAGGTTTTCAAGAATAATTTGGTGTATGGGGGGTCAGAAAGTTGGCAGTACTGACTGATCAGGTCAGAGATAAAATAATAGGGAGTCAAAGTTGTCCTCTTGTGCTGAATCAGTTCCTAGGCAGAGGCCACAAATCCAACTGAGCCAGTTTATCAAGACCTGGGTAGTGCCAGTTGATCTATCAAGTGCAGAGTCTGCAAAATATCTGAAACACTGATCTTAGATTTTACATTAGTGATGTTATCCCCAGGAGCGATTTGGAGAGGTTCAGATTCTTGCACCCTCCAGCTGCATGACTCCTCAGCCATAATTTCTAACTTTGTGGATATTTTGTTAGTCCTGCAAAGGCAGTCTAGGCTCTAGGCAGGAAGGGGGTTTGTTTAGGGAAAGGGCTATTGTTATCTTGGTTTCAAAGTTAAATCATAAACTAAGTTTCTTCCAAAATTAGTTTAGACTACACCAGCAATGAATAAGACAGCTTGGAGGTTAAAAGCAAGATTTGAAGGCAGTTAGGACACATCTCTTTTACTGTCTTATTTTCTCAGTTATGATTTTTGCAAAGGCAGTTTCACAGTCATAGTTCAGTTTTATTCCAAGAATTATTCACTGGCAAGTTCTGGGAAATTATGAGGAAACTGAAATCATGTTGCTCATGGGATAAGATGCCGGAAGAGCAAGGTGTGGCCCTAGTTAAGCAGCTATTGGTTGATCAATTTGAATTTAGCAAACGGAGTGGAAAGAAACAGTGGAAACTAAGTTCTTGTAAGGATCAGTACAACATTTTAAGTCCTTCTCTTTGGCCAGCATTGGCGTAAAAGATAACATGCTAAGGACAATTGTCGGAGTCCAGATTTCCATTCGTGCCTTTGATATCTTTGGAGATTGTGGAGTCTTGAGCGTGTTCAGCAGCTCCTTATGTGACTTATATTTCTGTGGTCACTGTAATAACCTGTCCAGGGGGTAGCAGTTAACAAGTATTTAGGGCTGTGTGTAGGACATAGTGTAGAACTCTGAAGCCTCGAAAAACAAGAACTAGAATCATTAACAGTCTTTGAAATGTTGTCCATCCAGCCCATCGTTTTACCTGGTTTTAATCATAAAACCAAGTTCCACCCTCCATCTGGATTCCTTGATCCAGGTGACCCAGAATGTGGCAGAAGAGCCAGGTTGTCAAGGTTTCTTTCTTTTGTGTCTCATTTTGTATCTGATTAGTGAAGTATTTTCAAAATAACAGAGTCATTTGTAGAAATCAAAGTGTTAGTATTAAAGGAGGGCATTTTTTGAAGTTTTTAAATCCTCACTCATTAAAAATCTGGAATTTAAATTCATAAGACAGGAATAAGACAGCTAGAAGAAGAAGAAGTGTTTGGTGGTCACAGTGATGCAGCAGTCAAACTGTTAGCAGCAGTGAATTCAATGGGTCTTCAGCAGCTCAATTCTTGCCTCCTTGGAGGAGAGAATTCAACCAAGGGACATAAGGCAGAGGGAGAGACTAAGGCAAGTTTTAGGGGAGGAGTGAACAGGAATGAAAGGAAGTGCACTTGGAAGAGGTCAAGTGGGCAGCTTGGGAGATCCAAGTGCCCCAGTCAACCCTTGACTTCAGATTTTTACACACTGGATGATTCTGAGGTTTGTGTTTCTTCTCCCTTGATTTTTCCTTGGGGCAGGCTCTCTGCATGTGCAGTGGACTGCCAGCACTTGAGAGGGGCCACATGCGGAGTGTGTTTACAAGTTGTGTGCATGCTCCTTTGAGGCATTTTTCCCTTATCAAGTTGAACATTCCCAGAGAAGGGTCATATGCCAGTTACACTCCACCATTTTGCCTCTTAGTGCGCATGCTGGAGCCCACTTGCCCAACTCCAGAGATCTTATCAGAAAGCTGCTAATCACCAGCTTCAGGTGTTTTATATTTAATAGGAGACTGCCTTTCCCTGGCACTGGCTGCAACCAATTATTATTTTAGAGAGACAGTTTAACAACCACCTGAGCATCACCTGATGGTTGCCTGACATTCCTGTGGGGCAGGGCCTCTCCTGGATATGTCTGCCAAGCTACCTACTCTAACAAAACAAGAAATCTTGGGTAGAAGTTTTCCACCTGTTGCTTCATCCAGGTTCTTTGGAAAACAGTCCCCTTTGTGATGTGCCTGCTTCTGAAGAATCCTGAGAGATTCTGTGTGATAGCTGCCATTGGTATGGAGATGCTGGAGATGCATAATGACTTTTAACTGAGAGACGTGACCCCAAAGTTCCATTCGGTGAAGTTTTACTATAGTATTTATGATTGATAGTGCCTGATAGTCTTTTTCTGTGGCCCAAGAGCATTCCGAGATTGATGTCATTTTTAGCAAACCAGTGATCTTGGCAGATCATGCAGGATTCTCTTATTTGTCTTTGGAAAAAACTGAGTGCAACTGGATTTGTTGATTAAAGATTTGGATATACAGCATAAAATCTCTACAGCAATTCTAAATATTGGAAACTCTAATTTTGGGTTAATATGTATTCTTTCAATTTCCATTGATGACTTAAGATGATAAGAAGAGTTGAGTTCTGGAAGATGAACCATATTTTGCAAACTCCTTGGCTATAGTCCCTATAAAGTTGGTGCCTCTGTAACTGGATAAGTAAGTTGATGTGTCCCAAGGTAAGAATATATAGTCTAGAAAAAAAAATTAAGCTAGTGCTAAGGTTGTTGTTTCTTGAGAGGGAAAAACTGCCATCCAGAAAACAGACAATAGTTAGAAGATATTTATATCCATTTGAATGTGACCATGTATAAAATGTATCTTCAAATGTTCAAAGCCTTCATTTAAGCCGTTATTCCTGTTAATGCTTCACCTTTACAGCTTTGCTAGTGTCATTCATTTGGCATGAAAAACACATGCCAGAAACATCCTCAATAATTTAGAGTAAAATTGCCAGTGTTTTAAGCTTATAGCCAATTTTTCCCTTAACCATCTCTTCAAAAATATATGTTATCCAGCATTATCAAGGTGAACGAGTGAAATCCTCTCTTACAAGACAGCCTGGAGAATTAGGTTACAGTTGATGATTATTCTGTAAATAGCAACACAGTGTTCATGATTATCTGGGAATAACACTTTGTAAAGCACCAATCCCTAACCTTTTTGGCACCAGGCACCAGTTTCGTGGAAGATCATTTTTCCATGGACAGGGTCGGGGTGGGGAGGATGGTTTCAAGATGATTCAAGTGCATTATTACATTTATTATGCACTTTATTTCTACTATTATTACATACTCATCATAACGTAGAATCAGTGGGAGCCTGAGCTTGTTTTCCTGCAACTAGACGGTCCCATCTGGCGGTGATGGGAGACACTGACAGATCATCAGGCATTAGATTCTCATAAGGAGTGTGCAACCTAGATCCCTTGCATGTGCAGTTCACAATAGGGTTTGCACTCCTATGAGAATCTAATGCTGCCACTGATCACTCGCCTGCCACTCATCTCCTGCTGTGCAACCCAGTCCCTAACAGGCCACGGACTAGTACTGGTCCGTGGCTTGGGGATTGGATGCCCCTCTTGTAAAGAGTAAGAACAGACATGGGGACAAAGCTCCCTGGATTTTCCATTTACATCACGAAGCCACTGTATTTGCCACTGATTGTCCCTGACTGAGATGTGCATTAACATCACAAAACAAATGTTAATAGGGAGAATCATTCACCAGTTTTGATGCTTGAACATGAATATGTTTCTTTAACTTGAGAGATAAGAAATATTGAAGTGATTTATACAAATACATTTTATGTGCATATAGTGAAACTATGAAAACTGAGCTTCTCTTAACTGAGATTCTTTTTCCCATTGCATGTTAAATTATATAAACAATAAGTTCCCATTATAGTTACATTTATTAAAAATTGAAGAATGGAGAATGCCAAAGCATTTTATTATCCTTCTATTTTGAAGGTAAGAGAGCAAATTATTTTGTTATTCGTTGGAATTTCAAAGATATTCAAAGATATCTGGGAGAAGTAGGCATGATCCACATGAGTCCACTGTGAGGACAACTGGAAATGCATATCTGGTGACTCCTGGACCCACTCTATTGGCCTCTTGGTTGAATTTAATCTGATTCTTTTGCAGCAAAGAAAAAAAAATAATGCTGAATATAATGCATTTTCTGAATTCTGAGAGTTCTTCTAGTGAATTATTTGAATCTGAGGGTGGTCTTAGGAATTCAAACTTGCAGCTGGTATCAAAAGTGAGAGCTGTCTTGGGGACTGCCAAGCTTCATAATATGTAAAACCTAACATATCTGTGACTTTCTTGAGTTTCACAACCAATGTAGAGTCTTTAGAAAATTTAAAGCATGAAAATCTTGACCTTGGTATTGAATAAATTAGACTTAGCATTGACATTAATTTTATATAATAAAATGTGGAAGGAGATAGACAATATTCTAGAGAATACCCTTATTATATACTAATTCTAATTTGTCAAAGGATTCATGTATTTGTTCAGGACTATTATGAACCTACATAATTCTCAAATACAATTTACAAACCTCTGAATTCATTAAAAATGTTAAAGATGGCTGGAAGTAGTGGCTCATGCCTGTAATCCCTGCACTTTGGGAGGCTGAGGTGGGCAGATCATGAGGTCAGGAGTTCAAGACCGGCCTGGCCAACATATGCCTCTACTAAAAATACAAAAAATTAGCCAGGCGTGGTGGTGGGTGCCTGTAATCCCAGCTACTTGGGAGGCTGAGGCAGGAGAACCTCTTGAACCCAGGAGGCGGAGGTTGCAGTGAGCCAAGATCATGCCACTGCACTCCAGACCAGGCAACGGTGTGAGACTCCATCTCAAAAAAACAAAAACAAAACAAAACAAAACAAAAGTCAAAGACTTTAAAAATCATAAGTTCCATCCTTTTTATTCCAACTACAGATCTTATAAATAGCAAGAAAGTCTATAACTAGATTATATTTTGTTGTTGTTCTTATTGTTGCCTTTTTTTACATGGCCCATATGTTTTTAAGCAAAACAAATGCAGTTTAATAGTTTTTAGCTCTTTTTTCAAACTTTGTCTGAGCTAGATATTCTTAGGATACACACATAAAGACAAAACACAAAACTTTGATCATTAAGTCTCTAAAATTCCCAAAGAGAGAAGAGAGTGGGAGAAGACAAAAGGAAAAATGTAACAGGAGAAGTAAGTGGGAGCTAGCTTCAGACAAATACTAAATTTTCATCAGTAAAATGTAATTATCTTTCCTCTTCAAGGGCGAAAGATTAGTTGCAGGAAACCCATTTCAACACAGACATACACACTCACACACACACACACACACACACACATGCACACAAACATGAGATTTATATAATTGGTTGAAATAAGATGACCTCACTTATATAATCTCTTTCTTTTAGACAAGAAAGAAAATCTCATGAAGGTTTCTCCCTTTTATGCCTCTGAATGAACAATTTTCTTTATGTCAAAAATTCTTCAAACTGATCATTGTAATTTTAAATTGTCCTTGGTGAGATTCATGTCATATTCTGTGTTTGGTCTTTCACATCAACATAAATATTAATAAGCAGTCAGAGGGCCACTGGCTTCGTTGTCTACAATTCTAGTGGTGAGAAGCAAACACGTGCTACCTCCCCTCCGTCACAAACAATACATCTTTATCTCACACATAAAAGCCCCTATCAATGACAATAGTAACAACATAAAATGTGAGTGGCACTCAACACAAAATGAAAGATTTCCAAGCAGAATCAGAGCTCATCTGGTGTCTAGCCACACCGGCCCCAGTAGGGAGAGAGAGCAATGTTGCTTCAGTGCTGTTCTCCTTTTTCACTAAAGTATCCAGTCCAGGTAATGGGGATCTGGTCCTGATCCAGTTCTTCTCAAAGGAGAATCAATAGCAAATGCCATTACCTCAAATTAAATAAACCCATTGCAGCATGACAACATCTCAAGGTGAATGGCTTTCAGAGCTGACAGCATAGATTGGGAAAGGACAGTTTTTCTCTGAGAGCTGTTCTCTGAATCCTTGGAAGGTATAAAAAACTGGATTTGTTAATTAGACTGTAGTATTCAGGGGTAGCAAGTTTTGGGGCATCATTTAACAGCTATTGTTGGTCAATTTGGATTTAGCAAGTGATGGGAAGTACAGCAGAGAAGATCTTGCAAGACATATCTTAAAATGAATCCTTGATTTTCCACTTCAAAATATGGTCCTCAGATTTCCTCACCTCTGTTAATGGTAATGGTATTATCCCATTTTAATACAGCTATGAAGAAATACCTGAAACTAGATTATAAAGAAAAAGAGACTTAATGAACTCACAGTTCCACATGCCTGGGGAGGCCTCACAATCATGGAGGAAGGTGAAGGAGGAGCAGAGGCATGTCTTACATGGCAGCAGGCAAGAGAGAATGTGCAGGGAAACTGCCCTTTATAAAACTATCAGATCTCATGAGAGTCACTCACTATTATGAGAACAGCAGCATAACCACCCCTTATGATTCAATTACCTCCAACTGGGTCCCTTCCATCACACATGGGGATTATGGGAACTACAATTCACGATGAGATTTGGATGGGGAGACACCAAACTCTATCAATAATCCAATGTTTTAATAGTATATGACAGTAATCTTAGTGTGATCTTTGCTTCTGCTGTTCGTCTTGCTTCTTTAATCCAACATATGAACAAATTTTGTCAGCTCTACTTTCAAAAGTATGCATACAATCTGGTCTGACCAGCATTCAGCATATTCACTTACCATTTAATCCAACACTCTATCATTTCTTATTTGGACAATTTTAGTAGTTCCCTAAATGGCCAGCCTCAAGATTTTATTTCCATAAAGTAGCCAGAAAAGTTCTATTAAAATGTGGGTTAGATCATATCATTCCTGCATTCAAAATTGCCCTGTTGTTTCCCATCTCATGAAGAATTAATTCAAAATCCTCATCTTTTGCTCTAACATATTATTTGGCTCTTAGCTACTTTTCTAATTTCAACAACTACGAATCTTATCCTTTTCTCGTGTGATCTAGCATATTGTCATTCTTTGAACAGTCCAAAGACATCTGTGCTTTCTGCTTTTCTTTTTTTGAATATTTGAATATCTAGCATTAAACAATAGATTAACTCCTAAAATCTAATGTTATCAGCAAATAATTACTTAGTATAATAATAATGATGGGCACATAATATACTTCTAGTACTTCAATATAGACAGTAATTAAAATGTATAAACATACAAAAAGGTATTATTAATCAACATTTTACAAGGGAGAAAAGTGATGTTTGGAGAATCTAAGTAATGTGCACAGTATTATCTGACTTATAATTGGGTGCTCAAGATTCCATAATATCGGATTGTTTCCCGAACCATGTTGCACAATAACTAAATATTGTGCTATGCCACAACTGAGCAAATTGCAAAGGCTATTTGCAACTATCAGAAATGTAAGACAATTTAGAAAAGTGCATAATCACTTTTATGACATATGTGTTCTCAATACTTGCTTTGTCACATTTTCTATGCATTAAATCAGTGTCCTGATGAAATTTCATTGAAACTAGAAAGTTATCTTTAATCATATGTATATATCCATACCATTAAGTTATGCAAATGAGCATATTATCACATTTTCCAACTTACATCCATTAGTACTTCATGTATATATAGATACTACACTATTTGAGCTCAATTCCCACTCATACTTGTTGTTGAAATTAGTCTTATCTTGTTAAACTCTTAGCACATTTTTTGTAAGACTTTTCTAAAATCAGAGGGGATGGATGCTGTGGCAAGGGACAGGAAGAAGAAATGCCCTGGCACATAATCTCCTCCAACTGCCTGAGGTGACCTGCCGCCATCTTGACCTTTCTTTCCTTGGGTCTGGCCATTTTGAAGAATCCAGGCATCTCCTAGGCACATGAAACATTCTTGGTTTTTTCCCTCATTCCCTGTTCCGTCGGCTTACTTTTTGGTGCAAGCATATTTTGCAGCTCCCAGAAGATAGTGTTCCTCCCTGCTAAACATTCTGGAAGACACAGAAAAGTTGAGAAATTCAATCATCCAGCGGCAACTACACTCATAAACTAATTTCTTTATTCACTACAAATGTTTTGCAGCTGCTCCCACCCTGGTTCTGGCACTGAACTCGACAATGGATCTTCATGAATCGGGGTATCCTAGATCTCTTTATATCTTTAGTTTTACATTTCCAGGATATTGTCACAATTTCATTTCTCCAACTCTTAAATTTAATTATTCATTTAGCAACTATATTTTCAGTTCTTCTTAATTTATTATGGCAATTTTATTTTTAATATCCAGGAGCTCCTTTCCACAGCCTATTGTCTCATGACAATGTATATACTGTTCCTTCCCCTACAATGTTACAAAGTTATTAAGTGAAAGGTTGGAAATGATCTGGGAAGTCTGCCCTCAGTGTGTTGTGCTCTATGACATGCTGCACTGAAGCTGTGGTTCATAGACCTTTACAGGTATGCTAAGACTTTGAACCCTATTCTCCATGCAGAGGGGCCTCACTAAAGTATTATTTACTGTGTCCCCACCAAATCTCACCTTGAATTTTAATATTCCCCACATGGTCCTTGGGAGATACTATTATACTTAGAGGTTTTGTTTCATTTTTAGGAAACTTATTTTTATAAAATCATTAGTGTTTCCTGTGAGTTTTAATCTCCTTTCTGCAGAGAGGTAGGTTCTTCTTTCATGTCACAGTGTTTCCTCAAATGGCCAGAGAATCTTCTTTGCTCATTCATATTTAGGAACAAGGCAATGCAAAGGCAATTGCTAAGTACAGAAGTCAAACTTAGTGACTCATGAGCTTTAAAGGGTGAAGATCTGGAGAAATGTCTAAACACTAGCCTTCATTTATTTAGAACAGAGTTTCTTATTTCTTCCTGAGTATTATTTCTTGAAAGAATAATTCTCCAATTCTTGTCCAGGGTGGTATGTCCCCAGGCACTCAGTTTTTGTGAAGGTATGGAATGTGCTATCTCTTGGGTGAGTTTTTGATTATTTCTGCCTGAATACATCAATGTGGAGCCATGTATTTTCTGGCTCCTCAGTCTCTTAGAGTTGCAGTCCTGTGAGTTCTCTGGGATATACTTCCTCCAACCTGTTTCATCTATTGTCTTCCTCCGTTTGTTTTTTGAATTATAGATGTGTGTAAAACAATCTTATAGCCTGATTTTCTTCAATTTCTCTGTATCATTATGAGTTTATAATAAACATACCTCATAATTTCACATAATTTCATGGTATCTTGGAGGCAAGAAGAGATGCTCATATGTGGTTGGTCTGGCATCCTAAACTGGAAGTTTTATTTATTAAATATGTCACTTGAAGATTAATTAAATTTGTATTTATTTACTGTTCTTAATGATTAGAAATGTTATTACCAAGTAATGATTTTGCCTTAGAAATGTGTTTATCAAATTCATCCAGGAAATATATCAGCTTTTGGTTTAATACTAAAATAACCATTTGTACAGATTTCAGATTAAATGCCCTTGAAAAAGTTTATATATCTTTATGTTGCAAATTTCAGCCTCCGATTCTCAACATACAGACTGGTGCATAGAAAAGACAGAAAGACAAGTGAGTTCACAGAAAGACAGTAATAGTTCTTCTGGGTCTTTCAATGGCAACAGCACCAATAATAGCATCAAACAATTGACTCTACCCAGGCTCTCTTCCTTCTGATTGGAGCATCTGTCTCTCTTTTATTATTGCTCTGCTTCTTTGACTGAGCTCAAGTAGTTTTCACAGTATGTACAGCAGTTCATACAATGATAACTTTTACTTTTCTTCTTCTCCTGATGTGCCCGTATTTAACGAGACTCTGTTCACGTCAGTAAAAGATTTCCTTGGGTTTCTGTGGATGTTTCACTACTGCTGAGTTGTTTTTATTATCTCTGTCTGTCATGCTCATCCTCATCTGGGTTCTCGCTGGCCATTGACTTCTCATGGACGTCACTGTAATTGCCTTTGTCTGCCTGCTGGGTCTCAAAGTCCCCTGTCTGCTTCTCTCAGGACTTTTAATCTATGATGTCTTTTAGGTATTTTTCTCAGCCTACATCTTTAATAGCAATGTCATGGTGAACGTGGCCATGGCAGCTGGCTGAAAATCCCCTTTATGTTCTGTCCTGGAAGCTCAACCTGGGGTCTGGTGTTGAGCGTGATGTTCCTCGACTGTCTTTGCCTAGAAAACTGGTCTTCCCACATTCCACTGGGAGCCACTTCCTCATGTTGGGCATTGGAGACATTGTTATGCCTGGTCATCTGCTATGCTTTGACCTTCGCTATGATAATTACAAAAAACAAGCCCGTGTGGACTCCTGTGGTGGCCCTGGACCTGCCAACATCTCTGGGCACATGCAGAAGGTCTTTTACTTTCACTGCACCCTCATGGGATACTTTGTAGATCTGCTCACTGCTACTGTGGCCTCTCACATTCACCAGGCCGCCCAGCCTGCCCTTCTCTGTTTGGTGCCATTTACCTTATTGCCACTCCTCACGATGTGTTTAAAGGGTGACCTCCGGTGGATGTGGTCTGAGCTATTCCACTCCAAGACCAGTAAGCTCCCAATTCCTGGAAGTATGATGGATCACGTAGAAAGTGACCAGATGCCCATGATAGTCCTTTTCTCTCAACTTGTGGTTTTTGTTTCCTCTCAGAACTGGCCTGGTATTCAGAGATATACCTGTTAAAGGAACTGCTGGGTGACTGGGTTTTACATTTAAAAGGAGCTTATTTGCAGGACAGAAGTGCTGGAGCCCTGTTTGGTTCCTTCTCTTTCTGCATATGTGGAAGTGGACGCCCTTCTAGAGAGACAGGCCTCCCCCGGCACTGCTTCCTCCCTGTTTTTTATGGATCTGCACTACATGGTTACTTTGTGGTAGAGAGAGAGGTGACTGTTTCAAAACTGAAAACAAGGAGTTGTTCAGACCTTTTGACCACTAAAAGGATGAAAAAAATTAGCAAACCAAAATTCCCTCAATGAACCCTCGAAACTTTGGGACCGGTTTCCCATGGAGATTCTTCTTTCCTATATTTTGATTTATTAAATATTTTCTGTGGTATGAATGCTTTCTTTCTTTTCTTTTCTTTTCTTTTGTTTTTGAAATGCTTTTTTTTATTAGACCAGAAAACTGATCAAATCTAAATTTGGACAAACTAGAAATAGAAAGTTTGGGTGATAGCAATACACTCTATAGACACATTCTAGCATCACTTCCACTTACCACGTATCGGAGGATCGTGGTGCCTGCAAATGCGTGCTCCTACAATCCAACACACAATTACCAAGACTCGGTAATTTATAAAGGAAAGAGGTTGAATTGACTCACAGTTCCACAAGGCAGGGGAGGCCTCACAATCATGGTGGAAGGTGAATGAAGAGCAAAGTTACATCTCATATGATGGCAGGCAAGAGAGCTTGGTGCAGGGGAACTTCTATTCATAAAACCATCAGATCTTGAAAGACTTAACTACCATGAGAACAGTATGGGGGAACTGCCCTCATGATTCAATTATCTCCGCTTGGCCCCACTCTTGACATGTGGGGAATATTAAAATTCAAGGTGAGATTTGGTGGAGACACAGTAAATAATGCTTTAGTGAGGCCCCTCTGCATGGAGAATAGGGTTCAAAGTCTTAGCATACCTGTAAAGGTCTATGAACCACACCTTCAGTGCAGCATGTCATAGAGCACAACACACTGAGGGCAGACTTACCAGATCATTTCCAACCTTTCACTTAATAACTTTGTTACTTGTGGGCAGGTTTTTACACCCATCTCATAGGGTTGTCATAGGATTTAATAAGGTAATTTTTATCACATGGCTTTAAGTTGTTTTTTCAAAGTAATGTCAAATAGGACATCATTTGATTATTCAGGGAACTCAATTATTGATACAACTTAGCTTTTTCTCTGACACAGAAATGGACACTCAATGACACAACAATAAAATTAAAATCAAAAACTATATAAAAATAAAAATTCACCAAGAATTATTATTTACATTTAAAATTAGCTCAATCCCATGACATACGATGGAAGGTAAATATAAATCAAATCATGATCTCTTAAGTAAATAGAGAAGTAAAAACACTTATTATTTGCCTATAAAAGTTGAAGCTAGATGAGGGAACCATTTACCTGATGCTCCAGAAAAGTTCTTGCTAGGTGCTTAAAATAGGACTGTAAGAAATATGTGAGAGAGACAGAGAGAAAGATTGTAGAACAGAATCTCAAATAGATACATGCTATTCCTTTCAAAATTTTGTGCTGCAGTGTTATTTTTAGAGAGAATTACCATATACAATTTTGTAATTCCTGTTTATAGTGTTTCTCAAATGATTATATAAATAAGTTTAAAGTAGAGTTATTTTAGAAAATTGGGGTAAATCACTCTCAGAACAATTAGGTCTTCAGTATTTATGTAACAACTAACTAGAGTATTCCAGTATTCCCCCCAAAAATCCATTAAAGTAGGGAGCCATTTGAAAATATTATATAATAATGGGAAAACCTAAGGATATATTTTGGGGGATTAGTGGCAACTAACAAAATAATTGACAAAAGATGTAGTAATAAACCATAATGCCAATAATATAACCTTATTTACCAGAGTCTGATATGATGGTAAATGCAATTATTCTCAAAATTTTAGACAGGAATAACTAAAAACATTACCATCTCTCTTTAAAAACCAAGAAAAACAATTTAGAAAGGGAAAGCAAAAAATGTCCAAATGTAGATTATAGTGTGAATAAAAAATTGTAAATGCTATGTAGCTCTACTGGATTTTGAAAATAGAATAATAACTCATCAATTTCTCATTGTCCTATCTTAGTATGTGTAAAATATTATCATTCTCCAATTCATTTTCAGACAGATTTTGAATAATGGCCTAAATATCCCTAATTGTGCTGGCTTATATTTTATGTCATTGTAGGGGAAGGAACAGTATATACATTTCCTACTGCTGCAGAACAAATCACGAGAAATGTAGCAGCTTAACACAAATTTAGCATCCCACAGTTTCCATAGGTCAGGAGCCTCGCTTGTTTTGGATAGGCCTTCTGCTCAGTGTCTCATAAGGCAGAAGTGGGTCCCAGCTGGATATATCCTCATCTGGAGGCTCTATTAAGGAAGAATCCACTTCTGAGATCTCTCAAACTGTTGGCAGAATGCATTGGCTACTATATGACTTAAGTCCCTGTTTTCTTGGTAGCTGTTGGCTGGGAATGCTCTTAGCTCCCGTTGGCCTGTGCTTTCTCCATAAGCCCCGCCCACAATATGGCAGCCTCCTTCAGTGCCAGCAGCAGAATCTCTCCCATGCTCTAAATTTCCTCCTTCAGATAAGGCCAGGCCCACTCAGGATAATTTGTGATGAACAGAAAGCAAACATATCTGGTGTCTTAATTTCACAAATATTCTATTATTTGAATATTTCTTTTTTTTTCTTTTTTTTTTTTTTGAGACAGAGTCTCGCTCTGTCGCCCAGGCTGGAGTGCAGTGGCGTGATCTCGGCTCACGGCAAGCTCCACCTCCTGGGTTCCCGCCATTCTCCTGCCTCAGCCTCCCGAGTAGCTGGGACTACAGGCGCCGCCACCACGCCGGGCTAATTTTTTGTATTTTTAGTAGAGACGGGGTTTCACCGTGTTAGCCAGGACAGTCTTGATCTCCTGATCTCATGATCCACCCAGCTCGGCCTCCCAAAGTGCTGGGATTACAAGCATGAGCCACCACGCCCAGCCTATTATTTGACTATTTCAGTATTTGTGTATTTGAATTATTCAAAAAAGTATATTGGGGTCTATCTCAAACTTTTGCTGCCACAGCCTGAGTAGGGTAATTTTAACCTTAAAAAGATTTTGATATATACCCAAAGCAAATAAAAATAGTTTTGTGAAATTCAAGAGTGACACATTCATCAAAATAATTGACAAAAAAATTAAAGTATAATTTAAAACCCCAAATTTGTATGTTTAAAGAATATAGTAAAGCTTAGAAGTACAGCTTTCAATTTAGTATTTAAAATATGTTTTTTAAAAAATAATGGGAATTGATAAATTCATATCTCAATGAGGTAAAATCATTACAGAAGTAAATTCCCTAGAGGGAAAATTTTTATAATTCATATTTTGATAAATTGTTTATCGTCTTGCATCACTCTTGTAACCGGTGTTCAAAATGGTAATAGGAAAACTAAAGACTGTAGAATCTAGTCCTCCAGCATATTTATCTATTTAAGAAACCAAAATGTTATATTTTATTCTAAAATACTACATGATTATAATGACTCTTTAACTTAGGTAATTGAATATTTGATCCGTTGATATTCTTAAAATGTTTCTTTCCAAACAGACTACTTTTTTTTCAGTTTGATCTCTTTCAAATGTAACCATACTGTTATTTTTTTGTTTCTGCATTTTTATATTAATTGCAGTTTATTAATCAATATTGATAAGCATTTCAATGGGTATCAAGACCATTTGATTTGAGAAGCATTAAATCACCCCTTTATTAAGAAATGTTTCTCTTATAACATACAATGTATGTTACTTTAAATAATTTGTTGGAGTTTTTAACATGCTACATGTAAAGAATAGCACAAAAACATGAACTTGATTAACACATGACAGCTTATTCTCATTTTCTGTATTCCATGGAGAAATGCTGCCTTCCATCCATATTCTGTGTCTATTTCATGTTCAATAAAATCAAATGTGGCATTGCTTGGTGTCACTGAGCCATGTCCCTGCCTGGGTGGATGCCTGATCAAAAAGCTACTAAGAATCTGCAAGAAGGAAGTAGGCTGGGAAGATTGGGAGAAAGTGCTAGAATGTTTGTAATAAAAAAGAACGTAAAGTTAAACATATAAGGCTTAGTGAATGTATCCAGATATCTCCAAAATTGTAACTTTGTTTTGGAAGAAAGTACACTTAGTCAACTTAAAATTTCAAAAAGTTTCATTCATTTCATCCAATCATTGATGACCATGGTTCTACTGCTTATTGTCCTACTTTTCAGATGGATATGACTTTTCTTGCCACTGTTCTGTTTCACCCCATTCACATGTTTATTATTATTATTATTATTACAGTGGTCCATCTGACTCATTTTGTAACTTTCTGTGATCATTATTTTGCACAGAAACAGATTAAATGAGAAAAAAATGAACGTACTGTAATGGTGAAAGAATAACGATAAGAATAATTTCTTTAAAGAAATTAAATATGTTTTACACACAAGCATTTATTGTTCTTTCTGCAGTATCCAAATTTTAAGGGAAAGGAATAATGCATATGCACATGATTAAACCTTTATTTCTTTGTCAGGATAAGTAGAATAGCAACAACAACAACAGCATTTATATTTCGGTTAGTTTAATTCCTCCCACTTGAGGTAAGGTAATGTATTAAAAGGGAATGGGAATGGACTCAGAAGTTTTTTAACTTTTAATCCAAAGTTTCTGGGTTTTGACGTTGAAAATGTTATTTATTTAATTTCAATATTTCTATTATTTTCAATGGGAAAGTAGAAATGCGTATGTATCTTGGGAAATTGATATGATTAAATTAGGTAATAAATTTGGAATAGCTGTCCTGATGCCTGCTTTGCAGGAAGGCACTCCATGAGTGATTGCTATCCCTTAAATTGCTCTACAGGCAATTTTATGGTGTCCTCATTGCTATAATAGTTGACTAATACAACTCTAGCATCCACTAGTTAATGTATACTCTAAGTACAGATCTTTATTCTTAATTTCCAAAAGAGTTTAGGAAAGAGTTATATTCTTTCCTTTTTATTAACTGACTTCTATAAAGTATTAACAACTAACCTTGTGAAAGTGTTAAAGTACTTATGAAAATGTCTAATTTATTCCCAAGAAGCAATCTGTTTGCTTAAAGAATCTGCTTAAACAAATGACTTTATTAAATAACCAAATGTTTCTAAAAAGAATGGTACTAAAGAGGCAATACAAAGAATATTAATTAGAAAATTTTCATTTTAGCCCACATGGGAAAAAATAAAATGGAACAAGAAAATGGACATAGAAAATGCTCAATCTGTTTGGATTTTTACCTTCCAGACATTGCAGAAAAACTTAACACATAAGAACTAATAGCATTTAAATTATAATATCCCCCATTCAGAAGATCCAAGTGAGAACAGTAGGCCATTGAAAGTTACGTGCTTTTATGTGACCTTGTTTATGATAAAATTAAGGTAAATGTCTACGCATGCATTAGATAAACAGCAAAGTCTAGGATCTTAATAATATTACATTATTCGGTTCAGGTACTTTTCTCTGAAATAAACTTTAGATTTGTTCAGAAAAGGTAAACATAGAGGATAAATGCTTTTTATTCTTCTGTACCATACTCTTCTGTAGCTTAATACATTGCCTGTAGTCATGATATGCCATAGTATAAAATACTGGCAGCATATGTTTCCTTCTAGCAGCATATGTGTAGAACAGTCTCACGCCTGTAATCCAGCAGTTTGGGAAGCTGAGGTAGGTGGATCACAAGGTCAGGAGTTCAAGACCAGCCTGACCAACATGGTGAAACCCTGTCTCTATTGAAAACACAAAAATAAGCCGGGCATGGTGGCGGGTGCCTGTAATCCCAGCTACTCAGGAGGCTGAGGCGGGAGAATTGCTTGAACCCAGGAGTGAGCTGAGATCGCACCACTGCACTCCAGCCCGGGTGACAGAGTGAGAGCCCTATCTCAAAAGAACAACAACAAAAAAAGAACAGTCTATCCATTTTGTCTTTTTTTATTTTAGTTTCTATTTTTAAATTTAATTTAATTTTTTATAAAGACAGGATCATGCTATGTTGTCTAGACTGGTCTTGAACTCCAAGGCAAGCAATCCTCATGCCTTGGTCTCCCAAAGTGCTGGGATTACAGGTATGAGCCACAATACCTGGCCCTCTATCCATTTTAGAATCATGTATTTTAAAGCTTTTTTGGAATTCAAAGTATTTTTAAATGGAATATAATAAATGGTGGATTTATATGTGGATGCATTAAAAATAATAGAATATATACAAATGTGAATATCTAACTCGATGTGTGTGCATGTATAACATTTTTTCTCCCTTTGCCATTCTTTTAAGTATGTTTCGCTATGGTGAATATCAACTACATGTATTAGAAAATAAGATCATTATCATCACCATCAAGAACATTGGTGGGAAAGCTATGTTGTAAAGGCAGGAGGAGTTTTTAAAGTCTCGCACACATGGCAGTTACTGAATGACACATGGCACAGCATCCTTGCCTTCTACATACTCACTAGTATTTGGCTTAAAGTATGTTCAGCTTCTTTCATTCATTGCCATTTTTTCTTCAAAATGTCACTTTACTGATATTTTTAATTATAATTCAGTGTGCTGCTTAAACTACCAAACAAGAAAAATTGCAAGATAGGGCAATATTTTTGTTTTGCCATATACATTTACTTGCTTACAAAAATACTTTAGTATACCGTGATGTAAGGCACAGGTAGAAAAAGATGTGAATATAGTAATTTGAATCTGAAGTTTATATACTCATTAATAAACATGTTTTCACGCAATTAAAAAAATACATATGCTTCTTATCTGGACATCTAGACATTAGGCATATACATTTTATGGTAAAACGTCAGTTATTTGTATTTATAAAATTATCTCCATTTAATGCAATATTCAATATATTTTAAAGCATCATATGTATTACAGATGTATATTTGTACATGTATATGTCTCTGTGTGTGTGTGTGTGTGTGTGTGTGTGTGTGTGTGTGTATAGTTTGTTTTTGTTTTTTTCCTAGATGTAAATGTAGTCTTAGTTTAAATCTGGAATATCTTGCTAGGCTGGTTTTTTCTTTCCTACATATGAGAACATGATATAATCAGATAGATCATCTTGTTAACATACCTTTTACTTTATTCAGAAATAAAAAATATGATTATTTACATTGCTTTAAAGACATATATGAGTATTTCTATGTGATGTTATTTTAAACAGAGAAACTTTCTCAT
This sequence comes from Macaca thibetana thibetana, assembly GCF_024542745.1. Classification (NCBI taxonomy): domain Eukaryota; kingdom Metazoa; phylum Chordata; class Mammalia; order Primates; family Cercopithecidae; genus Macaca; species Macaca thibetana. The sequence goes on from NC_065595.1 coordinate 8,592,650, forward strand.
TGGTTGTGATGAAAGCTATTGTCGATAACCTTTCATGGACTTTATTTAATGTTATTGGCAATCGCAGAAATGTCAAGGAACACTGTGGTTCTGGAGACCTAACAAGGTGGTGACGGTATTTAATAACTGTGTGGTGTACACTAGAAGTTTACCAAAAGAGAAGTATTTACTGAATTTACTAATTACTAAAAGAGAAGTATTTTCATCACCAAAAAATTAAGTGAGGTGATATGTTAATTAGCTTGATTGCAGTAATCATTTAACAACATATAGGCATATCAAAACATGTTGTACAGCTTAAATATCTATAATTTTTATTTGTCAATTATATGTCAGTAAAGCAAGAAATAAAAAAGCCACTTTGGTCACTTCCTTCACGTTTTATGCCAGATTGAGACAGTTTCTTCTATTTGGGTAATGAGTGCAAGGGAGGTCCTCAATAATTTCGTGAAGTAGAATTAGTTTGTAATGTTGGAAGATGAATTTCCCGCAGCTTCTTCAGTCACTTTTCTTCAAATCAGGAGTAATTTTATTGAAGAAAGTCCAGGGTACCCAGAGCCAATAGATTACTGAAGAGTTCAAGAGGTGAACTCTTTTCCAGTCTGTCTTTTCCTAACAGCTTATTTGAAATCGAAATATATATATATGTGTGTGTGTGTGTGTGTGTGTGTGTGTGTGTGTATGTAGATGTTTTTTTCCAGTTATAAGCTCAATATGTTTCTATTACATAATATGCAGTTGTCTCTCAGTATCCATGAAGGACTGGTTCTAGGATTCCCTGCAGAGACCAAAATCCAGCGTTGTTACAGTCCTTTCTATAAAATAGTGTAGTATTTGCATATAACCAATGCACCTTCTCCTTTTAAATCATCTCTGGATAACTTATAATACCAAATATAAAGTGTTACTTAGTTTTTATAGAGAATTTTTAAATTTGTATTTATTATTGTTCTATTGTTATTTTTCTATTTTTTAAAATATTTTCTATCCACAGCTGGTTGAATCCATGGAAGCAGAAGCTGTGGATACAGGGGACTGACTTTAATACATATAAGCCAAAAAAGAAACATGAAAGAAAAAAAGGAAGATAAAAGCAGGAAAAATAATAAAACATACAGAGAAAAGGAGAGAAATCAAAAAGTCGAAACAAAAAAAGAGAGAAAGGAATAAGGAAACAGAGAAAAATGGAGAGAGAAGGTGAGGAATAGAAGGAAGATGGAAGTTAGGAAAGATGGAAAATGGAAAGAAGTGAGGGAGAAAAATTAAGAGGAAGAGGGAAGGAAGGAAGAAAGGGAGGAAGGGAAGGAGGGAAAAAGGAAGAAAGGAAAGGAGGGAGAGAGGGAGGGAGAGAAGGAAGGAAGGAGATAAGGAAGAGAAGGAGGGAAGGAAGGAAGTAAGGAAGGAAGGAAGGAAGGAAGGAAGGAAAGGAAGGAAGGAAGGAAAGAAGGAAGAGAGGGAGGGAAGGAAGGAAGGAAGGAAGGAAGGAAGTCTTTATACATGTTATGCATTGAATAATACCATAACCTGTGCATCTTGTTCCAAGTTCAATTTGTTTCCAGTCCAGTATGTGTTTCCTTACTCATGGATATTGAGCACAGAGTGGGTTTTCAAATTTGCAAATTTCTGCTATTTAACCCAAATCATTTCCCCTAGTTTTTATTTGTGCTTGTTTCTGTTTACATTTTTTCTTAAAACAAACTAGGATTTGCCTTCCTATAGAAAAATGGAGATTGTCAGTGGAGAGAAACAGAATAAGAGGCATAAATTAGAGGCTGAGGAATTGCTATTACCTGTCTCGATGCATCACTCAATGGATTTAAAGGGACACATGACTGATACAGACCCCAGGTATTAGTTACTTTGAGGTGAAGACTCACTGGATAAGTTCCATTGTAGCTGTCAGGTAGAGATGTCATTTTCAACAGTTTTGGAACTTGACTTGTGAGCATACTTTGCAATCATTCTGACTTGCACTTCTGGCTATAGAAATTTCTAGGTTTAACATAAATATTCAGTACCCATTTCCGCCTCCTTCAGCTGTCAGCTTCAATTCATCTTTAAAAGTTTAATAACTTAGATTTGTATAGCACTTGTTTTCAAGTCAATTTCAGAAATAAAATTTCATTTTGTTCTCAAACAACCTTCAGATGTCAAAATTAATATCCTAATTATAGAGACAAAGGAACTCAAGTACACAGAGATGAACTGTTCTTTCCTGGGTTACCTGGACAGCTCCAGAAAGAAATAAGGTTACAACTCACCGTTTCTGATGCCTACGTTCGTGAAATGAAGATAATTCTGTTTTGCTTTGCTTTTCATGTTATAAGACAAGCATCTGTAGGAAGAAATGGATGATCTGTCTAACCTCTCCTTTTGCTGGTCAATGCACTGGGTCTTCCTGTGTTTATCAGTCCCACTCTAATTATGCCTTTAAGTGCCTTGAGTGGGAAGATTTTTTTTTCTGTATCCTTCCTCACAGAAGTGCTCAACTTCTAGTAGCAACTTAGGTGTCAAGTGACTCTGGCCATAAAAGGAACCTGGTAACAATCCCTTTCACATGTGTGAAATCCCTTTCACATGAGTGTTATAGTTTGGCTGCGTCTCCACCCAAATCTCATCTCAAATTGTAATCCCCATGTGTCAAGGGAGAGGACTTGGTGGGGGGTGATTGGATTATGGAGGGCGGTTTCTCCCATACTGTTCTCGTGATAGTGAGTGAGTTCTCACGAGATCTGATGGTTTTATAAGGGACGCTTCCCCTTTTGCAATCTCTGTCTTTCCTGTCTCCTTGGGAGGAAAGTACTTGCATCACCTTTGCCTCCCCAGCCACGCTGAACTGTGAGTCAATTAAACTTCTTGCTTTATAAATAACCCAGTCTCAGGTGTTCTTCATAGTAGTGTGAGAACAGACTAATACACTAAAATATCTAAGTGGTCAGAGAGATTTAGAAAGTCCCATCGCACTGAAATCAGTACCCATTTCATTTGACACTTTTCCATTTTTCATTCACTCATGCATTCATTTCCTCATTCAAATTTGTTTACTGAACTGCTATTTCTTGCTATGTATAAACCACTGTTCCCAATCCAGCTAAGCATAGTGAAGTAGCACCCCAGATTTCAGGAAGATTTGCCACCAAAGGACAAGATTTTTTTTTTTTTTTTTCCGAGATAAAACTAAGACTGAAGAAAATAATGTTTAAAGATTCAAAGATAAGGGGGAAAATATATTGTGTAACCCTTAACAATACTTGGAGGATGGGAGACTCAACTTGCAAGAAATGGTTGAATTCTCATTCCAATTTGTAAGACATCCCTGTGGTTAAGGCTTTTGGGTGATGAACGAATCAGACTTTTATATGCCTGGGTAGTTAGGCTGTTTTGGTTAAATGATTCATTAAGCTCTGTAAATTCAGAAAGAAGAGCAAGTTAGAAGCAGTGCAGTATTTCATGCATGCTTGTTAAGCTCTTTCTTTACATAATGAGCAGAGTTTCAAAACTTTTGACTACACTGCCACTAGCAATGAAATACTTTCCTGAGATAAGTGTGGTGCAGCTTCCTATTTCGAGAAGATATTTACTGTGGATGGAGAAAATGGGCGAGAGCCAAGTTACCACATGTGTTCCATTGTCTCCAATGAATTTGTGTTGAGCATCAAAAATTGTTTCTTACCTATTTTGACAACTTTACTGTTTCCTTTAACACATCAAGTTGTAATTCATTATGACAAAAAGTTCAGCTCTTTAAAATATGTTTGCAAGAAACCTTAATTAAGTATGATTTCTACTTATTAAAAGGAGAAAATGCAAACACAGTTCTTAAATGTGCATGTATATTTGTGTGTGCTTCTGCTTTACATTAATCCTTGTGAAATATAGGATTAAGTTTACCATAGAAGTTACATCTTGAAAATAATGTTTTTGTGTCATACTTTAACATACATTTAGATAATACTGACAGTAAAATGCAGGAACTAACAAATCATAGCATTACAAAATATAATTGAGTTTGACTGACTGTTGGTAAATTGGAATTTCATAGATGACGTTACCACTAATTTAATCTGTTATCCTAACAATATTAAGTAAAACATGTCTGAATTTTTCTATTGACAAGAAAGGAAAATTATCCACTAACATATTATAGGGATATTTCCATGGGTAATTTATTTCTTTTAATCAATTCACTGCAATCTTCATTAAATCTTTCTTAAAATTACATCTTCAAATATGCTTTTCATATTTATTACAATGGCCCCCCTTTATTCTTTAAAGAGATGCACATTATCTGCTATCATGGCCTATGAAATTAAAGCACATCAGGGAATAGAAACTATGTTCTTACGTTGGAAGACTTTATGTTAGTTGCTGTAGTGAATCCCTACGACTTTTCTATTGCCTTGTCCTTTATTTTGAATATAGTTCTAACCTTTTCAGACCAGAAGCAGGTCTCAGTTACCTGTGACACAGTTTCCAGTTCTCCGCCACGCCTAAATGGCTCAAGCTGGTGGCCAGAGTTAAGAACTTAGGGCATCTCTCCCGCCTAGCAGGTGGGGGCTCCTACTTTCCCACTGCCTCCTTTAAAGGGACCGTTCAGGCATTTCCCCATGAACTTAAAGTGAGCCACACCGTACTGCCTTACATATACACTGCTGGTTGCCACGTGTATCCGTTCTCTCTTCCTGACTCTTCATTCTTGCATGAATGACTCATGACTGCTCTCCTAACTCATTACACTCTCCTTTCCCAGAATCTGAAAGTAATAAATCCTTGAGCTTATTTTCTGTTGTGGTGGTGGGTTGATTTTGCACCTTCCATCTGAAGAAAAAGGGACTTCCCTAGCTGGCAGAACACAAGGTCGGGCTCCTGGCACCAGAGAGAGAGCCAGGCAGGCATAAACCGCACATGGGTCAGACAAAAGCGATAAGGGCATCTGCTGGTATAATCAAGTTTCCCTTGTGAGTCACCTTCTGGTCGTGGGTGAGACAACCAGACATTAGGCCATCTACCAGGTAATTGAAAGAGCTGTGAAAGGCCCACTGTAAACACGTGGATCTACCTCCCCTTCGTTTCCTAGTAGGGCAGGGCTGCTGGTGGATGTGGAAATGAAATCCCAGTTTAGCTTAGGGCTCTCAAAATAGTTGCATTACTGGGAACTCCTCCTCCTTACAATACGAACACTTAAGCTTTCTGTATTAGGTCTTAAATAGAAGTGAAAATATTTGATTTATATATAATTCTTTAATTTCCATGATTCACCCTCTGAGTTGAGATATTCTGCACTGATGCAGGAACTTGTGGCTAATGTTAGAAAACTTGCTAATATTGTAATGATGTAGGAATAAAAAAACTATAGTTGATTCTAAATGTAAAATATTAAATTTAAAGAAGGCTTTATGCCTTCTTTTTGCTTCCCATTTATAGAAATAAAATTTTGAAGTATCTGAATAAATGAGAGATGTATCTTTAGTCAATTTTCAGTATATTATTCTATGTAAGCAACCTAGAAATATTTCTGATTTCTTTTATCGTAATAATATTTGAAGTTTCTTCAGTTGCCAAGTATTTTCCAGTTGAGATCTCTCTCTCTCCCCTCAACTCTCAAAACCTCCCACATTTTCTATGGGGAATTTCTATGTTTTACCTTTACAATGTCTGGGGAAGAAGTTGGGATTCTCTTCACCTTTTTGTTAATGGTTAAAGATGTCAACATAATTTTTACTTGTCATTTTTAAAGCCTTTTTAAATACATGTTGGCACTACGGGTGGTTGTCTAATTGCCAGCAGGCAGCTGGTCTGATGTCCAAAGCATTAGATGAGGGGTCAAGACACCTGATTCTCATTATGTGTAATACTATACACCTGTGTCCAGGACCAAATTGCTACTGTTCTCTGGGGATTATTTACCTCATCTGTGAAAAGAAGAGTTTGGAAATAATTTATTATATCCTTTCTACGCCAAGATTGCATAATTTCTTCTAAGGAATACTAGTATGACTATTGCTTCCTATAAAGGAGCTCATTTTTAAGATTGTAAAGGGGCCCTGATCCCTAAAATCTTGAGAGCTACTGAAATTTGAGAAGAGATCAGACCAAGTGTTTTGCAATAATTCTTTGCTGTTTTTGTTTTATTTGTCTTTAGCCCTTCGTTGTGTTATTACTTCAGTATGTTGAAGGAACTTAAAAGTTGAGTGGCAGAAAGGACAAGAGATAATAAGAGTAAATCTTTTTCAGTACTTTTTGATATTTAACAAAGAACATCTTTGGCTGTAATGGCAATAAGAGTGAAGTGATAATTGAGCTTAGCAATGAATTTTTCTTCCAGAGAAAGGAAAAGGTAAATAATTTATTTACATATAAATAAGGTACGTTAGAAAATTTCCCTCTATAAATGTTAGATGTAAATAAACAAAATGACGACTTATAAAACACATATAACTTTCAAGATCATAGCACAGGTTGTTTTTCAAGGTTCCAGAAAACTGACTGTAGTAAAATGAAGCATATTTTTTGCAGGTAGGCATTAATGATATCATTGGTCAACTAAATACAGAATACAGGACACCCTACATACATACTGACTGAAGCTAATGCTAGGTAAGAAAGACCTTTAATGAGATTTAAATGAAAATTAATTTTGATGAAAGAATTACATAGGTAAACATAGGTAAATATTAATAAAACTTTGTGATTAGCCAGTGTCTTACAAATTTGAACAATATGGCTATTTGCAATTTTCCCTATTCCTGCATGTCTGAAGTCTTAGAGTTTTTATTTTATGTATATAAAACTTACCCTAAAATGCTCCTGGTAGTATGCTTGACACTTCACATTTTGTGTTTGAACATACACTGCCTCAACTTGTTAATACTTATTTGTCATTTATTTTACCAGAAACATTTCACTTTCTTGAACTCTCTTCGCTCCACAATATCACTGAATACTAAATTGATTATATTTTTAGCAATAATTTAATATGTAATTGTTGTAAACAAGAAGCATGGCTTTTATCATTTCCTGATTATATTTATGTGGATGAGTATTTCATTTTGCAAATCACGGTGACTATTAAGTGGATACCAGAAGTAAAAAATCACTATGGTTTGCAAGAGGTGGACAGTGGGGTTTATATCACCTGAATCACATTGAAAACATATACATATTTTATAGCTCAAAGATTTAGTATGAATGATAAACTTTTCTGAAATTCTAGTTTTGCTATGTTGAATCTTACCTTAAACTAGTTTAGAAATAAATAGCATCATCCAACTATTAATTAGAAAAAATATTTCCCAAACGAACATAAGTATAGTTATCTCCAAAATAATTTAGAAAATGTATGCAGCATTTTAAATAGTAAACTCCTTTTACTTTGACATCTGGGAATAATGCAAAAGAGCAGATTGTCAAATCAGGCTTGAAAGAATAAGATATCGTACTTAGAATTGAGCTCTACTAATAATTTCCAGCATTCAGGTAATGACAAGGGGCACAGGTAAAGTTGAAAGAGGCCCAAATCTATCAGCACAGTTCTTCAACTACTCCTTATTTCAAATCTTTGCCCTACATATCTCATATAAGTTTTTCATGTCTGAAGTCTTCAAATAATGCATGCAGTCACATTACTTACACAGAAAGCAAATATTACATTATGAATCAGCACCATGTATAGTTACATAGTCTAGTTGATATTTTTTGGATGACTCATTTAATCTCATGAATAGCAGCTATCCCTCATAAATCCATAATTTTCAGGTTCCTTTACTATGAGCAGCTTAGACAGACCAGGTACATCCTGTGAATGGTGTTCCATTGATAAGGTCTCTCCCACAGCAAATGCCATTGACTCACTGCCCAATAATCTGTATTAGTATATCTACAAGAGATTAAACTGTGATAACTTTCTTTTTTTCTTTTCTAGAGTTATTATTTTGGTAAAATGAGAGTATTATTATTATTATTATTATTATTGAGACAGTATCTTGCTCTGTCACAGACACTGGAGTGCAGTGGCATGATCATAGCCCACTGCAGCCTTGACCTCCTGGGCTCAAGCAATCCTCTCACCTCAGCCTCTTGTGTAGCTAGGACCACAGACACATGCCATTATAGCTGGTTAATTTTTAAATTATTTGTATAGACAGTCTCCCTATGTTTCCCAGACTGAGAGAGTATATTTTAAATTGTTACTAACCATGCTTTTCCTACTTCTACTAATTCTTAAATTGCTTAAGTGTTGATCAAATAATATTTAAATAGTCATAATAGTGTGAATGTGATTATTAGAAAGTCATGCCCCAGATGTTTCCAAAATTCTCAAATGCGATACACATTTTTTATCTGAGTAATAAATATTTGAGGCCAGACACGGTGGCTCATGCGGGTATTCCCAGCACTTTGGGAGGCCAAAGCGGGTGGATCACCTGAGGTCAGGAGTTCAAGACCATCCTGGCCAACATGGTGAAACCCTGTCTCTACTAAAAATACAAAAATTAGTGGGCATGGTGACATACACCTGTAATCCCAGCTACTGAGGAGGCTGAGGCAGGAGAATCACTTGAACCCGGGAGGCAGAAGTTGCAGTGAACTGAGCTCGTACCATTGCACTGCAGCCTGGGCGACAGAGCCAGACTCCGTCTAAAGAATAAATAAATAAATAAATAAATGACTCAGAAAATGTTCTTATTTACTTGATTGTGACAAGATTTTGGAATTTTAGATGTAAAAGGTAAGAAATTAAAGCCTAGAGCCTAGAGACCTTAAGCAATTTTCCAAGGTTTCACATACATTTAGTACAAATGCTTCTTTCACATATAAATCACAAGTCAGTATTTTGTTCTGTCTACTATTACATATCTTTACTTTGGTAAATCTTATTTGTAAAGTTAATTTTGACCTTATTTTCCATTATTTATTTCCTTCCATTGAGTTGTGATATTACTAATTTTTTTTTTTTTCCGTAGAGATGTACATGTCATTTTGTAAGAAAAGTAAATTCATTGGCACAGGAAATTAAAGAGAAAGCTGAACTCAAATGAGCATAGAAGATCATCACAAAAAATGATGCTATAAAACAACATTTTCATAATTGCACTTTGCCTAAATTTAGATTCAGATAGCTATAAAATCTACTCTGAAATAATTCTGATATCTTTAATGTAATTTCTCATAAAGTACTGAGTGTTACTTTATAGAAAAATATTATTATTCTTTATAGATGAATAAAAATTGTATGAGAGGATATAAATGTTGAATTACCTTTATTGACATGACTGATGACAAAATTTATCACTAAAGTCCTTAGAAATATTTGCCAATCCCCTTCTCTTATAATTGAGAATATTTATAAATAGATTAGGACATTGACAAGTTAAATGAACACCCATTGGTAAGAATAAACAAACAAGATAAAAGAGATGAAAGTTTATGTTTATAATTGAAATGTTTATGTTTATGTCTGTCATGCCATTCCTAGCAAAGTGGTTGCCCGTTATACCAGAGACAGAATAACTTTTATGTCTGAAATACTGCTTATAAAGATTTTGAGCAAAGCATTTTGTGAAGATATCAAAAGCAATTATCAAAACAGATACTGAAGTTATTGTGACTGTAATGTGCCACTCATGGATGCTGACCATTTATTGCTTTTTATAGAGGAATGCAGTTTTTTAGAGTGAAAATAGAGATGGAATATTTTATTCATTCAGTGTGAAGCATTTTAAAATTAACATCATAAAATTTATGGTATGTTATTTAACCAGATCAAGATGAAAACACATTCAAACATCTTTTTTTTTTTTCATTCTCAAAAAAATTCTTTCTTAACACTTAAAATATCTTAAAAATTTAAAGGGGATTGGACATGATCTCTGAGAGCTCTCTGAGATGTTTCTGAGAAAGGCCTTTGCTCTTTTTAAACTGTCATGATAATATTTTAAAGAAAAGTTCTAGGCCAGCCATCTCTGCCCGGCTTTCCATTTTAGCTTTCCAAAACAGAGAAAAAAATAGAGAAATCCAGGTAGAGACATAGGGCTATATGTGTAAATTCTTAGGCTTCGTCCATTGTGATAACATTGCTTCATGGTTCCATGATGCCTGTACCCATTTGTTTCCAAAATCATACATGCAAATACTGCATGTGTTTCCATTGGAGAAGCTCTCAGTTTTCTGTTAGTCCTTTTACTATATACACTAAGCAATGGTTTGGCTGGCTGCCCATCTATATTGCCCATGGGAATATCACAGTCTATTGGCCATCACCATATATTCCCGTAAGGACCTGATCATTCCAGACTGACTGCCATTCCAAATGTGTCACCCTATATGGTCATTACACCCATCTTGCCATCTTGTTTCTGCTCGTCTGGAATCTATTCATCCTACTGGCAATACAGAAACCATCATTTTTACCATCAGCTTCAACCATTAGAAAAAGACAATCTATTGAGTTAGTAACAATGCCAGTTGCCTCTCAAAAGCATATTTCTTAGACAAGTTCACAAGGGCCAGAGGAATCGAGACATTTAGGATTTTTTTTTTTAATTTATTTTTTTTTATTATTATACTTTAAGTTCTAGGGTACATGTGCATAACGTGCAGGTTTGTTACATATGTATACTTGTGCCATGTTGGCGTGCTGCACCCATCAACTCGTCAGCACCCATCAACTCGTCATTTACATCAGGTATAACTCCCAATGCAATCCCTCCCATGTTCCCCTTCCCGAATCCAAGTGATCTCATTGTTCAGTTCCCACCTATGAGTGAGAACATGCGGTGTTTGGTTTTCTGTTCTTGCGATAGTTTGCTGAGAATGATGGTTTCCAGCTGCATCCATGTCCCTACAAAGGACACAAACTCGTCCTTTTTTATGGCTGTATAGTATTCCATGGTATATATGTGCCACATTTTCTTAATCCAGTCTGTCACTGATGGACATTTGGGTTGATTCCAAGTCTTTGCTATCGTGAATAGTGCCGCAGTAAACATACGTGTGCATGTGTCTTTATAGCAGCATGATTTATAATCCTTTGGGTATATCCCCAGTAATGGGATGGCTGGGTCATATGGTACTTCTAGTTCTAGATCCTTGAGGAATAGCCATACTGTTTTCCATAATGGTTGAACTAGTTTACAGTCCCACCAACATCTCTATTTCTAGCTTTGGTGTAGACATGGGACATTTGCTGAGCCTGAAAACGTTGCCTTCTCTGAAATTTGATCACTCATATCATTGAGTTCTGTGCCTATTTTCTGTTATATCCGTTCTCCAGCTGCAGGTGACAAGGGTCTCTTAAATGCAGTCATGGAGCCCTTTAAGCTTCTTTCAAGGTAATAATAAACTGGCTTGAATCTACTCTTTATAATGCATCCACGGCATTCAGCAATAACCACCACCCACTTGCATAGTCTTTAAAGTTACTAGTTACTCATACCTCTCAACTGTCAAAGACACTGCACATGTGAGTGCATCACCTTCAACACATATTATGCCCCAATTCACCCAGTGTAGACCTTCTGCAGGATGAAGCCAGGTAGGATGTGATATGCCAATATTCAACTAAGTTGCCAAATCCATATAGAATAGCTGCACCACACCCCGAACCGAGGGAGATGAAAGTTGTCCCTCAGCTGTTAAGCTGCTGAAATCCCTCTTCCTCAACACAGAGTTGCCCAGGGTGGGTGCAGTATCTAACTCAAAGGCCTCCAATTGTTCTCGTTTAGCTCTGCCGAAATTGTTGAACAGATGCCTCTCTGTTTGCCATAAGCTCTTTGGTCAATCTCCAGGAAGAATTGACCTGGAGGATTCTCTTTGCTAAGTTTGACCAATTAAATCGATTTCTCTCGTAGAACAGTTTCCTTGAGCTCCTCATACCACCATTCTGCAAGTCCTGCCTGCCCAGGTCAGCGTTGATCCTTTTTTATGAACTTTGTGTGTCCATCATCCCTGCCAAGCTCCTGTGTGCTTTACTGCTACTTGTACCTGAAACCTTCTTCAGGGGATAATTTCTGGCCACCAGAGCCCCCTTACTCATATGGAGAAGTTACAAGTGCCTAGGACTTGTTATTTCTCTGCTCCTGAGGAAGCCTGTAGCCAATAATTACTTATTTGGAGTGCAGACACACTGCTCATTTGTCTTAACACAGAGCAAACTCAGGGGCATAATTTACATTCCAGATCTCTCCACAGCATCAGGCAGATTTGGCTTCTCCTGCTTCCCTATCCTGTATCTTATTCCCTTGACACTATTTCCTGGGAGCATTTCCTTAATAAATCACTTGCACTTGAATTCTTGGCTCCAAATCTGCCCCTGTGGGAACCTGAATTAAGACAAATATTTTTATAACATCCCCATGACTTTGCAAGAGCAGCACCTCACAAAAAGCAGTGAGTCCATAAAAGAAATGGGCTGAGACAGAAAAAGGACAGGACTCAGTATTAGATTCTTAATAATTTCTCTTCAGGAGATAATAAACAGCAAGGTAACAGAAATTTATTAAATGAGTCAACTAACTGTGTCAAGTTTTGGGCTAAAGGAAGTTCATTGTTGTGGAGCCATGAAATGGCAGCTTGCATTGTACATGATTTCAAAAGAGAATGGAGATGGGGCAGGGCTACACATACTGTGTTCAGTCCATTCTGGTTTATGTTTCTGGTCAACAAGTGACAACAATGGAATTCAGATGAGCTCTATTTCAGCAACTTTCCCTAGAACTTTAGGAGAGTTATCTCAGTTATAAAGACTTGTCAGTTCCAGAAACATGGTAGCACAGGAAGTCTCTGGATATTTAACTAATAATAAAAATGGGAGAATTTTTTCCCTTCACTTCTATAAATGCTTATTTGTTTTCATTGTTAGTGTACCAATTTAGTAGACTTTATCAATTAAAATTCGATCCTTCTGTATGTATGTGTGTGTATCATTCTAATGGAGGATCTGCAAAAATACATACGACATATTTATAACAAAAAAATTTGTTACGAAAAAGGGCTTGAAAGGAATACTAACATATTTTCAGGATGTAAGTGGGGAAGGGGCTTGTGCAGGACAATAGCCCATGGACTGAATACAAATAAATGGCCTAATGGATATTTTTATCCATGGGGAGAAGGTGGGAGAGGAAAGTGAAGATAGGGCAACATAAGAAAGATTACAGGCCGGGCACAGTAGCTGACGCCTGTAATCCCAGCACTTTGGGAGGCTGAGGTGGGTGGATCACGAGGTCAGGAATTCAAGACCAGCCTGGCCAACATGGTGAAATGCCGTCTCTACTAAAAATACAAAAAAAAACCCAAAAAAAATTAGCCAGATGTGATGGTGCATGCCTGTAATCCCAGCTACCCGGGAGGCTGAGGCAGGAGAATCACTTGAACCTGGGAGGCGGAGATTGTAGTGAGCAGTGACCCAAGATTGTGCCATTGCACTCCAGCCTGGCAACAGAGCGAGACTTTGTCTAAAAAAAACCAACAACAAAAACAAACAAACAAAAAACAAAAAAAATCAGAGCTTTTATGTTTTGTTGATTTTTTAAAAAGTAATAAGCTTAGCAGAAGTTATCCTTTCGTCCACAAAAGCCTGGGAAGTACATATAGCACTCACCATTGTAACACAGAATAGAAATAATAAGCCAGTCCGGAATATTCATGACCAGTTTCAACAAGAACATTTTCCAGTTGGACAGTAGAAAAGAGATGTAGTACTGTCTTATTTTAACAATGTTCATACGTTGGATGTTAACTGTGAGTCTATCCTTGATGGCAAACTAATTTAAGAGCATAAATGATGGGTAATTTTATATGAAGCAATATGTAAGTCTCTAATGCTAAAACACCCTCTCAGATTCCGATAACAATGTTTCATTCTTGCCTGACTTTCTCCAGGTTATTGAGTTTCCCCAGGTATTGAGAAGATAACTTATAAGACACCCCAGAATTAAATTAATAAATTTAATTAACATAATGCATCATTAACTCCCTTGTTAGTATGAGAAACTGGCATATTTCTCTCCTGTTATTACCAAGTTCCTGAATTTGTGTGGGTTTGACCTAGTTTACAGTTGCTTAGTATTTGAGAATCATGGCATTTTTGCTTCCACATTGCCCTGCTAACTTTTGCGGCACTCGTGCTACAATCCCCTGGGGATTTCTCGCTTATCCCTGGGCCACAATACCAGGCAGTGGCAGTCTCAGCAATTAGTTGGCTTGCCTTTCTCACTCGGAAACCTGTGGTTCACCCACCAATCAATCACTGGAGGAAGTAAACACATTTCTTATCACCTGCAGCCATATCCTTTTCTATCCTCTTTTCTTGAAGTCTTTCCTTTTTCCCTGATGTCTCATACCCTATTTTTTTTTCAATCCAAGCAGAGTATTCTTCCCACCTTCTGTGGAAACATTTCCTCTTCATCTAACCTGTAGGATTGCGTCTGTTTGTATCTTCCAGAATACATCATTAGCTCTTCATTCAGGAAAGTGACAACATGGCTTTAATTAACATGTTGCACCAGTTAGCTGGAGCAACATTAGAAGAGCAGTAAATGATACGGGTATGGCTTGACTCTGTGTCCCCATCTAAATCTCACGTTGAATTATAATTCCTAGTGTTGGAGGCGGCGCCTGGTGGGAGGTGATTGAGTCATGGGGGCGGACTTCCTCCTGGCTCATAATAGAGTTCTCACGAGATCTGGCTGCTTGAAAAGTGTGTGGCGCTTCCCCCTTCTTTCTCTCTCTCTCCTGCTCCCACTATGTAAGACATGCTGGCTTCCCCTTTGCCTTCTGCCATGATTGTAAATTTCCTGAGGCCTCCTCAGCCACGCTTCCTGCACAGCCTGCAGAACTGTGAGTCACTTTCGTCTCTTGTCTTTATTACTTACGCAGTCTCAGGTAGTTCTTTATAGCAGTGTGAGAATGGACTAATACAGATACCACGTTTGATGATGGCAAAAGGGAAGGCTCTATGCAAGCCAGAAAAAGCCCTGCCCATGAGCTCACTCTGACTTACTGTTATGGACATTTCTGAATAAACATTGTTTGTCATTAATCCACCACATCACTGTAACTGTAAACAGTAGTTACAGTGGTATCTTATGTTTAGAATATATATATATGCTTGTGTATGTATATTTATGATTCAGGTAACTGACTTGGAATCTCTATATGTTTTAATCAGAAATATATTATCAGTAGTTTTCCATTATCTTTATTTCGTTGTAAGGTACTGAGTAAGTATTCTCATCACATCTTGATAAAAGTAGGTATATAACTGAATGGGCCCAAAAAGCAATTGTAATAAAGTTGCCATCTGGTTTCTTCACACGAAATGTAGTGGCCAGATTTTGGCAATGGTTTCTCTGTTGACACATATAAAACTTTTTCAGCAAATCTCATTATCCTTAAGCAGATGATACCATTGACCTTTTTAAAAAAATATTCCAAAAAATGTGAATTTTGTAAAGTCATTCCACCCTGGTTCTTCCCTGTCACTGGCCATTTTTTACTCCTTTCTCCCTCTCTCTCCTATTATTCTGATTCGGTGTTAAATTTTTATGTTCTTCAGGCTTCTCTATTCTTGGCTTTTTTTCCAAATATTCTTTCAGTTGAAATGCCTTTACAACTGGTTGTGCAAAAAAAGAAATTACTGGCTGAAGTAACTGAAGAGTCCCGGGGTGGCTTAGCTTCACTGAGGTGCCAAAAGGTGTTACCAAGATCCGCTTTGGCTCTGCAGGACTGACTGCTCTCCTGCTCTGTGTGGAGGCTTCATTTGTACACCAAATATGCCAGCAAGGGGGCAAGAGCAGAAGCAAACTGCAAGTTTCTGGATGCAAACCTAGGGGAAAACCCAAGGTTCCCTCTCTGTGAAGCCCCAGTGGTATTTGACTGATAAGAGTCATTCTTAGTCTAGAGGATCCTAAGAATCAGTGGAGTGTGCTAACTAGCTTAGGTTGGCATTTGGCACTGACATTTTGGATAGGACAATTTACTGTGCAATAATGTCTGGGCATTTGGTGGTACTTAACATCCCTCAATCTAGGGAAATAAATACCTGTAACATCCCCTTCAGAATGGAGAACTACCAGGTCAGACCCATCAGGGCCCTTAAATTAATAGTTCTGAATTGGGTAGAATCCATCTGAATCAATGCTGTGGGCTCAGAATGCAGAAGGATAGATTTCTGATAGGAAATGTATTTACTATTTAAGGAAAAAGGTGTGAATTGTGGCCGCAGTGAATGGATGTCTGTTATAGTGTTTCTCAATTTCTATACCCTTTTCTCAGGTATTATCATCCTTAAGACTGTAACTCTCAATGGTCAGCTAACAGCAGGATTCATCTACTGAGATCTAAGCCAATGTGTGCAAATAACCTCGACGGGTACTGCAGCCCCATGGGGTCTAGTCTTGAGCCTATCATTTCCCCTTCATCCTAAGTTTGTTATTCCACGTTATCTCACTTTCCATTGTCTATTCCGTGGTTCAGCACATACTGTGTCTTCTGCCAAGTCACATTGATTATGTCTGCTAAATATTGTTATAAACCATCCTTTCCAATCAAATATTTTTGTAATGCCTTGAGTTATCAAAAGAGAGTAATTGTATTGTTGCAGAAATGATTTATCTAACTCATTTTAGCATTTCCCTACTTATCCAATACATAACTGCCAGAATATTCTTTCAGATATTAAATATGATTATTTCAGTACGTTGATACTATTTAGTGATTTCTGATCCTTTGTAAGAGAGATTGAACTATGACTGACTGTTCAATTATAGTTGGACACTTATATGGCCTGTGGATTAAATCTGCCCTATTCTCTGTTTTTTGTAAATAAAGTTTTACTGGAAGACACTCAGGCACATTCATTTACACGTTGTCTATGACAGCTTTCATGCTACAAGAGCTAAGTAGTTACCTTTTATAGATTAAAATGTTTTGACAATTACCCCATAGAATAAAATCCTAGTCTATTAGAATGCCATGCCCTCTAACATTTTGCTTCTATTATCACATCCTCAGCCATCTATATCTTGAAAACCATCTTACCATACTTTTAAATACCAGATTTGATTGGTTCATGGAACACAGCATGCTATTTCAGTAGTTCTTTCCTTAACCCCTGCTGTCTTCTTCATTTGATCTAATTTCAAATCTTATCCAAATACAATTACACTTTATTTCAAAACATTCATCTCAGACGTAGCTTCTTCAGAAAGTCGTCTGTGATTCCAGGTAGATAAAATATTAATAATTTCATTTTTGTTTTACTTCTCTACATTAAACTTTATTCGATTATTACAATTATATTTTTTGTTCATAAATTCATTTTTGCAATACCCTGTGAAACTTAAAAATAGATATTATGCATCATTAATATTGTTATCCCAAATCTCCAAAACATTCTTCTTAATATGGTAGAATCATAATAAATATTTGGCGAGTGCATAACTGAATCATTTTTAATTCTAAATTGGGGATACCAGGCAAACATTATCCACACAATGGGCTTAACATAGCCTAATTTTGTTTGCGTACATCTCATTGTACGCTAGGTTACCTGTGGAGTTTCCATGATGCATGATGTTAATAAAAACTAAGGTAGCTCTAATATTAGTGAGGCTAGCTACCACTTAGTATGAAGAATTAACTTTGATTTAGATAGGTAAGGTGATGATGTTGAGGAGTTACTCTCATAGATGGATACTCATTCTCTTAGAAAGCCAGTACTATTAGAGATAGGTTTGGTGGAAATGCCGTTAGAATTTCTGTAGAAGTTTCCTTAGCAATGCAAATACCGTCTATTGTAATTTACTAAAATAACAGCTAATGCTCATGGTTCATTATTACAATGGTGTTAACACCACTCTCTAACATTGTGACATCTTTTTGAAAGCAATATGATTTCTATGTTTGCTTTAATTATAAAATACAAATTCTATAGTGTTTGGGTAACTCTGTGGCAGTCCCTGCCTCTGACTCCCCAACTTCTTACCGCTACACCCAGGGATGTACAAGGTTCAGGGTCACTCACTTTACTGAGCTTTTATTGATAAAGGCAGGAATGGTTTTGCCTTTACCTATGATCTATAAAATCAACAAAGATATTGATGTATGGTACCTTACTTCCACCATCTTGGTTAGATTATAATCAGTTTACTCATGCAGATAGCAGGAAGTTTTGTACTCTTGGAGATTGCACCTGGGAAGAATGACATCCTGGGTGCTTACGTTGCCTTTAACTCAGCTCTCCTCTTCTCTGCCCACTCCCTTGGTCCAATCAATACAGATGCCTTTCTGACATCTTCCCTATCCCATGTTTGTTACTCTTGTGTAGTTTGCCTTGAAGACTAGAGACCTGGCCCAATTCCCATCCTGTGTCCTTGGGGCCCTGTTTTATGTGTCACGCTTCTTAGAACACGAGCACTTCTGTTTTCCAGTCCTCGTTTGGCAGACTGACTCCTGTGCAGATATCTGTAGAATGTGTCCCACAGCTTCTGGAATTCAACATTAAGATTCCACAAAAGTGGGCCGGGCGCGGTGGCTCACGCCTGTAATCCCAGCACTTTGGGAGGCCGAGGCGGGCGGATCACAAGGTCAGGAGATCGAGACCACGGTGAAACCCCGTCTCTACTAAAAATACAAAAAATTAGCCGGGCGCGGTTGTGGGCGCCTGTAGTCCCAGCTACTCGGGAGGTTGAGGCAGGAGAATGGCGTGAACCCGGGAGGCAGAGCTTGCAGTGAGCCGAGATCGCGCCACTGCACTCCAGCCTGGGCTGGGCGACAGAGCGAGACTCCGTCTCAAAAAAAAAAAAAAGATTCCACAAAAGTATACCTTGTCCTATCATTTAACCTTTGTTTTTAAAATATTGCTTAAACCATCATGAAACTTGTTAGGCCAGTTGATACCATACATATCTGAATAGCTTACCCTTCTTATTCTATTGGTATAGGCTGATCCATTTCCCAAATTGAGTTTGTAACATTTCAAGTTGGATCACAGTGTCTTCTGACTGAACTCTTCTGGAGTATAATACGCTTAAACCTAAGCTTGAGTGTTGTCAAATAATATGTGAGTACTGCATGGAAATGGGGGGAAATGAAAAAGATGAGTAATATCCAGTTTTTCTCAGAAAATATTTCCATCTTAATAGAAAAGTCAGTTTGGCCAGGCGCAGTGGCTCATGTCTGTAATCCCAGCACTTTGGGAGGCCAAGGTGGGCTGGTCACCTGAGGTCAGGAGTTTGAGACCAGCCTGGCCAACATGGTGAAACCCCATCTCTACTAATAATCCAAAAAAAAAAAAAAAAATAGCCAGTCGTGGTGGTACCTGCCTGTATTCCCAGCTACTGGGGAGGCTGAGGCAGGAGAATTTCTTGAACCAGGAGGCAGAGGTTGCAGTGAGTCAAGATGGCGCCATTTGCACTCCAGCCTGGGCGACAAGAGTGAAACTCCATCTCAAAAACAAAACAAAACAAAACAAAGCAGAAAAGGCAGTTAAAGGAAACAATTATATGCATTCTATAGTGAACAAAAATGAGTGCTGAATAGAATTATATGTGAAATACAGCATGAGTTTATACAAAAAAGTAATTACTTCTTACTAATGGGATCTAGGGAAATTTATCCTAGGCATGTGACTTGAAATTCAGAGTGAAAATAATTATATATACATATAATTACATATTGATAATTAATGGAGATACTTTCTGTTCTGAATAAATATCTTGTAAAAAGGTACAGATATGAACATGTCAAAATTGTGTTACACATTTGTCATATAAGATGTACATGTTGAAATTAACCAATTAAGGATGGATTTAATACAGAAAAATAGGTCTAAAGAAATGGTGATTCATGCTAAGGCAGTATATGGTAATAGAGGTTTTAAGCTGAAGAAGAATATGTTTCCTAGAGTGAATTTTTATTTCACAGCAGAAAAGTAGGTCAATAACATTTTTAATTTTAATGGCTGATGAATGTGGCAAAAAGTTCAGATTTTGGGCATTAGAGCATTCCTCTTTGGTGATCTTAGTAAAAGTAGTCTTAAAAAAGATGTCTGAAAAAAAAAGTAGCCTAAGGAGGTAATTGAACAAAAATTATTTTTTAAATTAACAAACATGATATAGATGTATCTATTTCTCCTTCTGAAATTAGGCTTAGATTCTGCTGAGCACTGAAACTGGCTTTCATCTCTAGACAAGCATGGCAAGTTTTCTTTTGTTACTTTCTCAACTTTCCCCAATTCCACCAAATGTACTATGTCAGTCCTTTCAAGAAACACACTAACATGGTTTTGAAGAGATACTTATTGATTGGGCATATTTCAATTAGAAACCATTACTAGCATATTTGTATTCAAGTATGATGCTTCCTTAGGGATTTGTAAGTGCTCAAGCATTCCTCTTTGAAGCCAATGATTTTCATATTTTTTATATTTCTTCAGTTTCATAGAAAGCAAAAACATTATAAAAGAAAGCATCTCTCATGTGCATTATGACGTGGTGGAGTAAGTGTTCAAAACGTGTTAGTTTTACTCCCATGGAAGACAGTGAATTCTACCATTGCTGACTCTGGTTACACGGGCTTGACTCCAAAATCCTATTCTTTCTAAGCACCACTTTGCAATCCGAAGACGTAAAAGATGTCCTACCTGAACAGAAGAGCTGGTCCTATCCTCACTCTCTCCCTTCACTTATGCTTTACTCTCCGAGTAAAGAGATATTTCCCTCAGGTTTAATGCATGTAGCTACGCAGGTTGAGTTTTATTAACATAAAAACCAGTTAGTCAAACCCCTCAAAAGAGCAGACTTTAATTTTCCCTTGGCATTTTTTTAGGAAGCGTGTTTTCATTTGAAATGAAATCTATCATGGATTCTAACATTGTATGGAGAGCGTTGCAGCTCCTAAGAACCAAGTAGCTTTTAATCTGTTTTGTGGACCCTTGGGATATCATGTATTTTCTAGAAAATAACTTTACCATGGCACAGGTACTCACTACTTCCACAAGTGTTTTAGATTTTAAATAATTGTGTGGTTTTTTAAAATATATATTAGTGGATTTGTATGTGCTGGAATACATCAAGGCTTTATTTCCCACTGCTTGTGCCAATCCTTACTGAAGCCAATTCAAATGTTTGGCAATTGACTTTTTCACTTAAATACTGATGAAACAGATTATACTGAGAAGGATATTGTTCACTATTCTTGGACCATTTATAAGAATTTCTTTATGACAGTTGTTCACCCATGATCTATAAAATCGACAAGGATTGTTAATATTGATGTATTGTAGAAGACTACTAAGTGTTCAGAGGGAGTATGAGAGTCTTAGACCAAACATTTTGAGAAAAGAATGAATATTAGTCTCTCTGGAAACATTTTCATCACTAATTGTTTAGTGTCATCTTTCATTTTTAATTATTCTAAAATTTATTAAGCATCTACTATGTACCAGACAGTGTTCTGAACTTCAGGTTAAATAGTGAAAAAGTATACAAAATTTTTTATCCCATGCATCTTATGAAACTCAAGCACTCAGTGTCTGCTTGCAACTTTAGAAAGAAATGCATATTTTCCTTGTAGTTACGACTCACAATGTCCCAACATTTAAAATTTAGTATCAAAATAACATAATGTGTATCTGACTAGGTAATGCTACTAAAACAGAGACCAAAATCCTAATTATAATGAGGAAACATATCATTAGTGATGGTGGCAACTAGTAATATAAAATTGAATAAATTTATTTTATCAAAATGCAACTTCAAAATTAAAAGCGCAGTTTGGGAAATTATTTCAATTATAAACGTATTTTGGAAGTATTCAACTACAAATAGCAATTTGTTATTGAAAATTTTCTTATTCAGTATTAATAGGGATATATGATATGAATAACCAAGCAAATTCAAGAGAGCATGATTAAAGTCCAAAATTAATTTAATATAGTGAAAATTAAAGGGCACATTTAAATAGTTGATGCTGTTTGAAAAGAATAAAAGTTTTGCGTCCATGTAAGTTATAATATTGATGCAAGGGAGGCAGTTTAATTCATGTAATGACTAATAAGCATATTGTGTTACAAAAATATATTTGTGCCTGCCTTGGAAGCTGAAGAAAGCAGCACTGTGAATGTTTTTCCCAATTGGAATAAGCAGTTTCTATTCTGGATCTCTCATTAAGTGGCTATCCTCTGGAAAAAAAAAAATTAAAGATTTGTGGGAATTGTTTATCATGTAAAAAACTCTACATAAAGCATTAAAGTTTGAAAGAAAAATAGGACAGATAATTTAGTTCTAATTTTTGCCTTACTTTTGCCTGTGTTCCTAAGCAAATCCCTTAATCTCTTTGCATCCCAGTAGGTTAGCAGGTTGGAGAAAAGAAAAGAAAAACAGGGTAAGGGGATTTTCAGGGGTGGGTTTGAAGTACAGTTAGGTACATTACAGAATATGTTAGAGAAACCTCAACAAGAAGTTGGGAATGGAGCAAAGAACCAAAGAAGGCGATGATTTTAAGCAATACTAAACAGTATTTTAAGCAATACTAAACCAGAAGTAAGGGATTCGGGCCAAAATTTAGTCAAGATAGGTAAGGATTTGAAAAGGAAATAAGTGAGAAAATTAGAGAAAAAGTATAGACAGTTTAATAATTGACTATCAGATGGTGTGGAGTAATCTCTAAAACCCAAATATTGTTGCAGGGTTGATGATACCAGTGCGCTGTATTGAAGGAATGCCCATTATAATCTTCAATAGAAAATATTTTGTCTCAAAATACCACAGAATTTGAAATTCCACCATTTAACCTTTATTATTTTGATTTCTGAAAGGTTTAGTTCTTCAAATTTCCCTAAATAAAACATAAGTAAACTAAGGACAAGCTCTTGCGGGAGTGAGATCCAAAAGGAAACACAGAGAAGTATCATACACTTAAAAAATAAATCCCTTATGTGATTCTCCAGCTAGTTAGCAGTCTCCTCATCGGTGCCACCTTGGGTGACTTCACTGAAGCTGCACTTGGTTCATGTTTCTTCATTTAGCCTGCATTCTTTAACCCTTTGTGTCTTTTGGACTCGTGTTATAGGTTCACTGAAAGTAACAATACTCATCACACATCTACAAAAGTAAAAGGCCACCAAATCCCCAGTCGCCTTGTTTTTTGTTTTTTGGTTTTTTTTTTTTTTTTTTTTTTTTTTTTTTTTTTTTTTTTTTTTTTGAGACGGAGTCTCGCTCTGCCACCCAGGTTGGAGTGCAGTGGCCGGATCTCAGCTCACTGCAAGCTCCGCCTCCCGGGTTCCCGCCATTCTCCTGCCTCAGTCTCCCGAGTAGCTGGGACTACAGGCGCCCGCCACCTCGCCCGGCTAGTTTTTTGTATTTTTAGTAGAGACGAGGTTTCACCGTGTTAACCAGGATGGTCTCGATCTCCTGACCTCGTGATTCGCCCGTCTCGGCCTCCCAAAGTGCTGGGATTACAGGCTTGAGCCACCGCGCCCGGCCCAGTCGCCTTGTTTTTGTAACCTCCTTTTTCCAGCCATTGCTAAGCTGGGACAGTGGTTTATCATTCCGAGTCACTAAAAAATTAAGAGGCTAGTATTCCACTGGTGAGGCACCATAGAGAACAAGGCACTCCGATTGAGATGGTTTGGCTCTGTGTCTCCACCCAAATCTCATCTTGAATTGTAATCCCCATGTGTTGAGGGACGGACCTAGTGGGAGGATTATGGGGCAGTTTTCCTCATGCTGTTCTCCTGATAGTGAGGGAATTTTCATGAGATCTGGTGGTTTAAAAGTGTCAGTTTACCCTGAGCTTGCTTTCTCTCCTGCTGCCTTGAGAAGAAGGTGCCTGCTTCCCCTTTGCCTTCTGCCATGATTGTAAGTGTTCAGAGACCTCCCCAGCCTTGTGGAACTGTGAGTCAATTAAACCTCTTTCCTTCATAAATTACCCAGTCCCAGGCAGTTCTTTTATATCGGTGTGAGAACAGACTAAGACACTGATGATGATTATGCCAACACAGAATGGTTGATTTCATTTTACCATTTCTGTTGAACTGTTTTAGATTTCTGGAGAGCTAAAAGTCTGCCATTCAAAATGTACAATAGTTAATTGGCCATCCCTAGAATTTGTTCAAAGGTACATGCAGGTTTTGTGAGGCCTATAACTTATACAATCTGGGCAATAATCCTTTAACAATGCGTATAGCATTAGTGAAACTAAATTAGGTGGAAGTCCCTGGAAGGGGCCCATGACATTGAAAGGCCCTGAAGCTTAATCTTCATTAGCTTCACGATAAGTCAGCCTCTACACATGATATAATTGGTCCTCACTTTTTAGGGAGCGAGGAAGGAATGGTAAAATCAGCAACTGGCTGGACTTGAAGCAGCAAAAGAAGTCTAAGTTTGGCTCTGCCATCGGGCTCACTGATTGCTTTCACAGACTCTGAGGCTGAGGATGTTACCACTAAATTATCAAAGAACAGATGAGGTCTAGAGAGCAGCAAATCCCAACTCTTTACTTTTTAATTTGACACTACCCAATGTCTTTGCATTGTAGTGTCTTTCATTTTTAAAGGTTTACTCTTACTGGCATACAAAACAGGCTAGATCTGCTTTCCAGTGGTTCCAAAATGGAAAACTTTTTGTGTCTGCATCTATTCTTACACTAAATATTTTAAACAGGCCCTTGTCTCCTACTGTGTCATTTGTCCAACTATTAATTATTTAAGTGTCTGTTTGGGGGTGAATTGTGAATCCCAAATAGATATGTTGAAATCTAACCCCTAGAACCTCAGAATGTAACCATTTGGAAATAGATTATTGAAGATATAATTAGTTTAGTTAAGATGAAGTCATACTTGACTAAGATGGGTCCTTAATCCACTATGACTGGTGACCTTATGAGAAAAGGAGGAAAAAACAGACACGGGCACACAAGCGAGAATGCTGTGTGACAACAGACATTTAGACAGCTGCAGCTACAAACCAAGGAATACCCAGAAGTGCCAAGGAACCACCAGGAGATAGAAAGAGGCAAGGAAGGATTTTCTGCTGCAGGTTTCAGAAGGAGCATGGCCCTGCCAACATTTTGATGACAGACTTCAAACCTCTAGAACTATGACAGAATACATTTCTGTTGTTTTAATCTACTCAGATTGTAGAACTTTTTATGGTAGCCTCTGGAACCTAATATGGCATCTAATCCCAATTATGGAGCCTCAGTGCTGGGCATATAGCAAAGAATGTGATGTTATACACCCTGTGCTTATGTAATCTATTGAGAAATATTGACTCTAAACATTATGTCTGTCTTTCTATCTATCTATCTATCTATCTATCTATCTATCTATCTATCATCTGTCTGTCTATCATCTATCTATCTATCTGTCTGTCTATTATCTATCTATCTATCTATCTATGTATCTATCATCTATCATCTATCTATCATCTCTCTCTCTATCCGCCTGCTTAACAAATGCAATAAGAGAGGGAATAATTCTTCAGATCCTACTTTACTTATCTCTAACATGTGGAAAAATATCAAACATGTAGCTCTTGTTCTGATTATTTAAAAAAGATAATTTATATAGAAACCCTCTTGGAAGCTTGAAAGAATACCAAATAATGGTTGGAAGGCAGTGCAATGGCATTGAACGACTGGGGTAAGCCCAATGCTTTTGATCACAAATGACAGCAATCCAGCCAATATTTCTTTAAAGTAAAAAGAAGACAAAACAAACCCAGGAAATTCAATCAGAGGCTTGAGTAGCTCCATGAAGAGGAGCTGGCTCAGAAAAGTCATTTGTGGACAGTAGGGAAAAAAATCATATACAAACAAGAAACACACCAGTAGAATTATATGACTAAGAAATAGAAGTATATTTTGCCTGATGGACAAAGAATGTTGCTCAGAAAAACAATATTCACACAAGGCTTGCCACTCTGGGCTCTCCACTTGAGCTTGAATCAAGCCTCTCCCACTTATTACTAGATCTTTGGCAAGTTAGTACTGTGAACCTCAGCCTTTATTTTCCAAGTTGAGATAGATATCGCTATCCTGAAGAGTTTTTGTAAAGATTGGTTTGGAAAATATCTATAAAACATATTTCTTCATTGGAATAGGTAACCAAATTGATATTGTTTATGATGGCAAGCAGAAAATTCCCAAATTCCATCCCTTACCTCTGTTCACTTCCTAATCCCATTATGTTAGGCTACATGGGAAAGGGGAATTAGAGCATCAGATGAGATTAAGGTTGCTAACCAGCTGACCCAAAAATAAAAAATAGGGAGATGACTCTGGGTTATTCAGCTGGCCCCAAATAATTATGGGGATGCTTAAATGAGAAAGGGGGAAGTGGAAGAATCAGTGTCAGAGTGATTTGATGTAAGAAAGACATGACTAAGCTTTGAAGACTGTGAAAGGACAGACCAAGAAATGAAAGAAGCAGGAAACAGCAAGAAAACAGGTTCTCACCTGGAGCTTCCCGCAGGAAACGCATTCCAGCTAAGATGTGCAGTGAGCTGAGTGAAACCAGTTTTGAACTTCTGACTTTTAGCACTGTAAGACAATCTGTGCTCTTTTCAGCCACTATGTTTGTGGCAATTTGTTGTAGCAGCAATTGGAAACTAATATAGTTATTTTAATCTTACTGAGAAATATAGGACACTTATTAGGATGAGCAAAGTAAGAGACTATAGTAATGAAGAGGAAATATATGAAAATAAATTCATGAAACTTGCATAAAATCTAAGGAAAATGTGGGCATATCATAGGTGATTACAATACGCTGTGATTAAGTGATTGACAAAGATAAAATGTTTTCCTAATTGGGACATTAAACTTATGAAAGCGTTCCTGGAAGGGTATAGGTGCTGGGGAGTTTCATGCATCTGAGATTGTGTGATTTTTCTTTCCTTGAGAAAAATTAGGGGGGAAATAGAGAAACTGAAAGGAGTTCAGGTTGAATAGAGTTAAAATTCAAAGAGTGAAAAAATGACAAGAGAGTTAAGTCAGATAGGGAAGCACTACACTACAAGTACACTGTACTGCACACAGAATTTGACCCGAGTTCCTCCTTTCTTGGCCTATCTTATCCATTTTATATGCTATACTACATGATACTACTATACCATACCATATCACATCATGCTAGCAGCTGTAGAATCATGTAGAAAAGCATTAGAATACTTTCGTGAGTCTTGAAACAAATAACACTCTTGAGTCTAATAACACGTAACTATTGAGTCTTATACATAAATTTAATTTTAATGATGAGTTAATCATTTGTGTTACCATGGGTAAGTTGGGTAACTTCTAGAAACTGTTTTTCTTTAACTGATAGAAGAGATAAAAAACAAAATTCCTTCCTCATGGTTTGTTTTGAAGACTAAATGAAATAATACAGTTCCTAGCACATAGTAATGAATAAATGTCACTATCATAATATAAATAATAATTATTATGTTACTGCAATTACTATTATTATGACTATTGTTAGTATCAACCCTGAAAAGATTTTGAAAACCATTTTTAGAAGCTTGAGCTTTATCTTCAATGCAAAAAGGAACCAAAGAGGATTTTCCATGGAAAGAAAATGATCTGATTTGCATTCTACAATAATCACTTTGGAAATAACACAGAGGGAACATGAACACTGACCTATTCTCCCTCCCACTATACACTCAAACCACAGTGAATGAATACAAGGTATAAGCCCCACAGATGGAAAACAAGGAGAAAACACCCTAAGAAAAAGGTAATTTTGGAAAACAGCAAGACCAAGACCAGTGCATGAGTAGGAACTGATTTTTCAAGGCAAAGTTGAAACCTAGATGTCTATAACAAGGAAAACAAGTCAGCCCGCATGTAATAGAACCTCTGAAATGCTCAGACTCTGAGGAAATGTGCTTCTCTACAACCGGGTGTTCAGGGAGGAAATGAAATGAAGAGAAGTTTCTACTCTTTCAGCCACCGCTGCTCTTCCCAAGTCCACCGCAGCAAAATGATGAGTGCCCTAAAGATTCTGGAAAAGTGGAAACAAGACGCAGCTGGGCTGGGAGTGCAGCACTGTACTGTAGAAGAAAGTTTGACTTATGAGTGCACATAGAAAGGAAAGCCTCTTTGCCCACTGGACATCTAGAATTTGGGCAGCCAAGCAAGCTCATTCTTTTCTGGTATGTGATTGGAGTGTTTCTCTCTGGGGAATATCTGGTTTTATTTCTTTTCTTCTTCTTCTTTTTTTTTTTTCTTTTTCTTTTGAGACAGAGTCTCGCTTTGTTGCCAGGCTGGAGTGTAGTGGCGGGATCTCGGCCCCTGCAACCTCTGACTCCCTGGTTCAAGCGATTCTCCTGCCCCAGTCTCCTGAGTAGCTGGGACTACAGACACGTGCCACCACGCCTAGCTCATTTTGGGATTTTTAGTAGACACACATCCTGGCCAACACACACACACCATGTTGGCCAGGATGATCTCAATCTGACCTCGTGACCCACCCACCTCAGCTGTCTGAAGTGCTGGGATTACAGGCATGAGCCACGGAACCTGGCCAGGGAGTATTTCTAAATAGGAAAACAACAACAACAACAACAACAACAGCTATCATTAATTGTATTTTGTGCCCTTGGAAGAACCTGTCAATTCTGCCATTGTTACTTTATTGTGGGGCAACACATTAATGCCTTATAACTAATTACTTTGTGTTGCCTTTTTTTTTTCTCATTAGAATTTCCCACTCTTTACAACACTGTTTATGTACATACAGGCCCCCTGAATTATTTTGTTTCGTAATGTTTCCCTAGTTCCTAGAATATTGCCTGACCCTATGTATTAGTGAGGGTTCTCTAGAAAGAGCTAATAGGGATATATATGTAGAGATATATAGATAGATAGATAGATAGATAGATAGATAGATAGATAGATAGATATACACACACACACGCATACATACATATATATATATATGGTTTTATTCGGATAAACTCACACAATCACAAGGTGAGGTCCCACAATAGGCTGTCTGCAAGCTGAGAAGCAAAGAAGCCAGTTTGAGTCGCAAAACCTCAAAAGTAGGGAAGCCAGTGGTGCAGCCTTCAGTCTACGGCTGAAGGCCTGAGACGCCCTGGCAAATCACTAGTGTAAGTTCAAGAGTCCAAAAGCTGAAGAACTTGGAGTCTGATGTTTGAGGGCAGGAAGATGAAGGCAGGAAGACTCAGCAAGTCTGCTCTTGCCACGTTCCTCTGCCTGCTTTATTTTAGCCATGCTGGTGGCTGGTTAGATGATGCCCACCCAGATTGAGGGTAGGTCCGCCTCAACTAGTCCACTGACTCAAATTTTAATCTCCATTGGCCACACCCTCACAGACACACCCACGAACAATACTTTGCATCCTTCAATCCAATCAAGTTGACACTCAATATTAACCATCAGACCCTGTGTGTATATATGTAGGTATACACACATGCATATATGTATGTATATGTATATTGTTTAAGTAAATATTGAAAAATAAACTTTTACTTTCCCATGTTGTATGTTCTTTACAGACAAGTAGGGAGATCAAACCAAACGGACAGATAAATGGATCTCATATGATCAGAGGCAATGCAGTGAACAGACAAGAACTTAAAAGGAAAACCAAATAATGAGAGAAAAGATACTGCATGTTACAAGAACAGATGCTATGAAAAAATCAGCAAGTACTCCAAGAAAGAACTCTTGGAAATTATAAAATACATAATTTTTAAAAAAAAAAAATGAAAAGTACTGAATGACAGTCTTGAAAATATAGCTTAGATATTAGAAATGATGATCAAATGATGGCAAATAGTAAACAAAATAACTGAATTAGCTTTGGAAGCCCAGTGTCTGACTAAGAGAAATTTCAGAATAAAACTCCCAAACATAATAAAAATGAAGGAGAAATTAATGAAAGGAAGTGAAGGAAGCCAGTGAAGTGAGGGAAGGAAGGAAGGGAAGAAAGGAGGATTCAGAACCAAATGATTTATCCAGATTGCATAGTGCCCATGGATAGCTCAACAAAAGGAATGAAAATACTGTACTTTCAGTAGACAACTTGATGATTATTCATTTCCTTTGCTAAGACAAGGTAGATAAATAGCATCCTAAATGGGTGTGATTTGTTTTTAAATAATGTCTTTCCTTGTTCATTTTTCTGAGTGTCTGCTTATTTTCTGGTATGCTGTTTTGTTTTAATAATAGAAGAAACATGAGCATATTCTAATGTCAAATCAATTAATCAAGATAGAAAGAACGTGAATATACCGAGAGAGAGTATCCATCACAAATTATTACATCACCATTAGCAAAATGTCTGATTTTTATTTTATCCATATTTATTGTTACAATTCTGAAGGGAGTTTCATGACTCTAACATGCAAAGAGAATAAAATTTTTGAAGGTCCTAAATTGAAATGTTTGCTTACAGTCTTTTAATTTATCTTGTTTACATATATAAAACAATCAACAAATTTTAAGTAATTTGCCCATTTTTAATTGCAAATCAAATGCAATTAAAAATAAATAATTTGAAATCGGATAGCTTGATTGTAGTTGTAGAAGTTATACACACAACATAAATATTCTGTCATTAAATATTGTCTCGTAATTAATATTCAGTAGAGACTATTACAAACTTAATAAAACCAATACTAAATGTTATAATGAACTAAGTTATTAATATATCTATCTGATAGAACATTTTAAAAAATTAATCTATTGAACCCGAACATGAAAATGCAGATTAATTTTTTCTGATAGTGACTTACACTTGATATTTTATTTTGTTTAGTAATTGAATAGAGCTGAAAATGGAGAGTTCTCCTTCTTTACCGTAAATCAATGAACATCCTTCTTAAGTCATGTGGATTGATTAACACTCTAGACTGGAGATCTCAATTAGATATATAATTAAAAAATGATTCATTTTGAAAGATGCACAAGTAATTTTAATACATTTACTTTCAGTTTAAACAAATTGTAATGTTTAATTGCAAATATAACACCTGCATTACCATGTATATATTTTACCTTATCTCTTTACTAGTTACTCAAGAAAATGACACCTAATTTAAGAAAGGAATAATGGGCTCTTATTTAAGATTGATGTGAAAGTTAGTCAATCACACACTTGTCTTATTTAACTTTTTTATTTAATTCACAACCCTGGGTCTTACCAGAAACTGATGAGCTAATTTGTTTGCTTCTGAGCTCATCAATGGGATTCCATTAAGTTAAATGGCTTTGCAAAGGAAAATCTATAAAGGAACAGCAAATCTACTAGACATGATAATGAAAGGGACTCTGAAAATAATGTTTTACATGAAAGCTACTCTAAAACAGTTCAATACTGGATCAATTAAGCTGGAGAAAATAATTCAGTTGGGATAATTGTGTTTTACTGAATGTTTAAATGTTTGTTAAATAAAATAATTTATTCTGATTTGTGAAACATCAGATGATAAAGTTAATTATCATTAATCCACTTTGTAAATCTGAGAATATTTACCCTAGAAGACTGTGATAGCCAGGTTGATAAGCTAAATATTGATAATGCGTGATTTAACATTTCTCTGTTACTTCATACATACTCTTTATTTTGCCATCCTTTCCTAATTAGGTTCGGGTTTGCTCCAATTAATTCTCATCACAGCCTTTTTCCCACTCAAATTAAAATTGAGTTTTGAGGACTTCTTTTCAAGCCATGCTGGTGTAACAAAGTCTGTGTTGACCTTCTTATCTTAAACAATTAGAAAGATTGACAAATTTTGTGAATTAACACAACTTAAACGTGAGACACCAGGCAATGTATGTCTGTAATGCTCAAGAAAAGATAAAACAAGTAAGATAAAATTTTTCATCATTCAAGATTATTTCAAAAACACTCATTCTGAATCATGGATCAGGGAGCAAAATCGAAACCAAAGACAGTTTTCTTGCTGAGCTGAGGTGACAGAGTATAGAACTTAGAGAATCTGAAGAGGCTAGAAGTTTCAGAACAGAGTTTTTAAGAAGAGGTAACTACCCAGAACAATGGCCTTAGAATCTGCCTAGGGAAACTCTTTGAGTCTTTGCTAAATAATGAGAGCTATACACATAAACTGAAAAATCTAAGTGGTTGAAGAAAGTATGCCCTCAAAACCCTAAACTGAGCAACTCTCAGAGTTCACATAGATATGGGAACTGTTCAAATTTCTAACAAGACTTTCAAAGATCCCTCAGAGCATTCAAGAAGGCCACATGAAAAACAGTCTTTAGTAGTAGAGACAAACTCTGTCTTACTAAAGGAGAAAACTAGGCTTTCACTAATAAAGTTTAAAAACAAGGTATAAAAGTTTTTAGCTGAACCACAAATAACAAGGACCACAAAAAATCCATATACTCAACATTGGAAAATACACAATTTTCAAGATGTAATAAAAATTCCTAGGTGTATAACATGTCAAGAAAAAAAATCACATTTATAACAGTATCTAAACATTAAATGTTTAGGAATAAATTTAACCATGGAAGACTATAAAACATTGATAAAAAGTCTTAAAGAATACACTAATAAATGAAAATATTTCCCATATTCAAGGATTGGGAGAATCGATATTGTTAAAATGTCCACACTACCCAAAGCAATATGCAGATTCAATGCAATTCCTATCAAAATTCCAATGGCATTCTTTTTTTTTTTCCCCGAGACAGAGTTTCGCTCTGTCACCCAGGTTATGGTGCAGGCGCGCTCTCAGCTCACTGCAAGCTCCGCATCCTGGGTTCAGGCCTTTCTCCTGCCTCAGCCTTCCGACTAGGTGGGACTACAGGCGCCCGCCACCACGCCCGGCTAATTTTTTTGTATTTTTGGTAGAGACAGAGTTTCACCGTGTTAGCCGGGATGGTCTTGATTTCCTGACCTTGTGATCTACCCACCTTGGGCTCCCAACCAATGGCATTCTTCACAGAAAAAGAAAATAAATCCTAAAATTTGTGTAAAACAAGAAAAGACTTAATAAAGCAATCTTGAGCAATAAGAACAAAACTGGAGGCATCACAATATTTGATTTCAAAATATACTACAAAGTTGTAGTAATAAAAGTTATAGTAATAAAAGCTACAGTAATAAAGTAATAAAAGCAGCAGGATAACACACACATAGACAGATTGAACAGAATAAAGAGCCCAGATATAAATCTATGTATCTACAGTAAATTGATTTTTGACAAAGTTTCCAAGAGCACACTTTGGGAAAGAATAGTCTCTTTAATAAATAGTATTGGGACAAACGGATATCTAAATACAAAAAAAAAATGAAATTAGATTCTTATCTCACTCCATATACAAAAGTCAACTCGAAATAAATTAAACACTTAAATATAAGACATACAAATGTAAAACTACTAGAAGAAAACATAAGAAAGCTCCATTACATTTGTGTGGGCAGTGATTTTTTTTTTTTTTTTTTAATATATAAGCCTAAAAGCACAGGCAGCAAAAGCAAAGATAGACAAATTTAATTACATTAAACTTAAAAACTTCTGCATAGCAAAGGAAACAGTCAACAGAATAAAGGGACAACCTATGGAATTGGAGAAAATATTTGCAAACAATACATCTAGGGCTTAATATCCAAAATACATAAGAAACGCAAACAACTTGATGGAAAGAAACCAAATAACCTTATTAAAATATGGGCAAAGTATATGAATAAGCAATACTATAAAGATGACATACAACTGGCCAACGGGTATAGGAAAAAATGCTCAACATTACTAGTCATCAGGAAATGCAAATAAAAACCATGGGATACCTGTTAGAATGGCTAATATCAAAAAGAAGAAAGATAACAAGTGTTGGTGAGGACGTAGAGCAAAGTTTACCCTTGTGTACTGTTGGTGGGATTGTGAATTAGTATAGCCATTTTGGAAAACAGTATGAAGGTTCCCCAAAAATCAAAAATAAAACTACCATATAATTGGCAACCTCACTACTATGTATATATACAAAGGAAATAAAATCAATTATATAGATGAGATACCTGCACTCTTGTATTTATTGTAGCATTATTTACAATAGTGAAGATGTGGAATTGATCTATATGTCCATCAATGGATGAATGAAGAAAATGTAGTTACCCTCCCCCCCATCAAACACACACACGCACATACTGAAATATTATTCAGACTTCAAGGAAATGTTGTCATCTGTGACAAGGAACCTAGATGACATATGACATTTGTTAATAAAATAAGTTCCACTCAGCAAGACCAATACTGTGTGATCTCACATGTGGAATCTAAACTAGTTGAACTCATCGAAGTAGAGAGTAGAGTGGTTGGTTACAGGAGCGAAGGGCAGGGGAGGAAATTGAGATGTTGGTCAAAGGATATGAAATTTCAGTTAGAACAAGTTGAAGAGATATTTTGTACAATAAGGAGATTATAGTTAATAATAATGTATTACATTATTGAAAATTGCCAGGAGAGTAGGTTTCAAGCATTTCACCACATAAAAAAGAAAAATATGTGAAGTAATGCATATGTTAATTAGCTTGACTTAGCTATTTCACAGTGTAAGCCCATTTCAAAACAACATGTACATGATAAGAATATACAATTATTGCTTGTCAGTTAACAGAAGAATATGCCAAGATAAAGAATGATATTGAAATGTAAAGACTATTTATTTTGTAATACTGAATAGATTTTATGCTAGATTAGAAATAAATTAATAAAGCTTTTACAAATTAGAATATAGAACTAAAAAATTACCTAAAATATAGGTAGATATTAAGATTAATATTAAAAATATTTAAATATAAAATATAAATTTGAAGTCATTAAAATATAGGTTTGAGTTTGAAGTTATTAAAGAAAAATATAAAAGACAAGAAACAATGAACATTTTGTCAACACTTCTGATATATTGGATATGAATTGTAGTTCAAATAAATGCATTATTCTTGGTAACTCTCATCTGTCTTCTACAATGTCCAATTCTTTACCTGTAGTAGGCCTTCAGAATGCATTCATAATTATACCGTCTATAAACAGAAAAACCTGTTAACCAAATTGACTCCAGTGTAAATAATATTTATTTGTTTCTCGTTTCTTTATTTCTTTTTTTGTTTTATCTGTTTAGTTTCAGTCTTATAAGAAAGGAGAGAGGACATAGGCGTAAAACATGTTCTTGAAGATAATGGTTGTGTTTCAAAAATGATAGAAATTATGAATCTTCCTATAAATAAGCACCACAACAATCCACCAGAATTGTTAAAAAAAAAAACCTATCTAGCAGAACATAATGAAAATATAGTGTTCCAAAGTAAAAGAGAATCACAGTAAAATCAGTAAGAGAGAAAAGAAAGATTACTTACTGTTATGCCTTGGCTCTGTGTCCCCACTCAAATCTCATCTTGAATTGTAATCCCCGTAATCCACATGTGTTGAGAGAGGGATCTGGTTGGAAGTGATTGGATCACGGAGGTAACGTTTCCCCCATGCTGTTCTCTCACTAGTAAGTGAGTTCTCATGAGATCTCATGGTTTCATAAGTATTTGACAATTCCTCCTTCACACGCTGTTTTTCCCTTGCCACCATGTTAGACAACTTGCTTCCCCTTCTGCCATGATTGTTAGTTTCCTGAGGCTTCCCCAGCCACGCAAAACTTTGAGTCAGTTATACTTCTTTTCTTTATAAATTACCTAGTCTCAGGAAGTTCTTTATAGCAGTGTGAAAACGGACTATTACACTTACAAGGAACAGTTGTTAGATATGCAGCTGATTGCTAATCAACCATAATGAAAGTCATAAGACAATCAAAGTATTTTTTAAATTTTTAAAAATATATAGCTTGGCTTAGGATTCTGTCAACAATGTATAAACTATATAAACTCTTAATTTTACTATATTTATATATTACTAATATTTACCATATTACATATGTTCAGTGTACAAAAGTTTAAAGTCCAGTATTTATTTTTCCATTTACAGTAGCTTGAATTATAAAAACAGGTATGCTTTCCGCTTTCTAAAATCTTGTGACATCTTCTCCTCTATTATTTACTTGCGTTTGGTCCTACTTAAACTTCATTCAAATGTCTGTGTTGGTGATAACAAATTAACAAGAACTTAATCCTGTATTACAAATGAAGATAGACAAGAGAAATTCAAGAGTAAATCACCTGCATATCGTTATTTTAGTAGTATTTCATTTATATAATAAAAATGGAAAATTTATTTACTGTAGCTTTCTTATTTTGATAAGGAAACAAGTTTATGCCTACTTTTAAAAATAAGACTTCCGCAGCAATTCTTTCTCTGTGCCACTGTCACATGATAAATTTTTCTGCTCTTTGCAACATAACATTTGGTTGAGAGATCAGCTATCAAGACTGATAAGGGTGTCAAATTGATTGACAATGATCAAAGCAGAGTAGAATCGCACTTGCTCTTTGTGGCTCCATGGCCACTTCTTTGCTAGTATCAGGCAAGTTTAGTATTGTCAGAAAAATCAGCGAATAGAATTTGAGGCAAAAGCAATGAAAGGAAAGATGGATAAAGAATGTGACATTATTTGCCCTGGCACTTTTGGGACAATAACTTCCTGGCAAGTTTATCCGTGCTCAATCACCATGACACAGAGGGAGGAGTGAGATCTCTGCACCAAGTGCTCACTCAAATTCAGATTCTGGAAGACCTGACACGGAAGAGCAGTGAAACTTGTGAAATCTGCCACTTAGCAGGTAATATTCAGACAGCCAGATATAATGTATAATAGGTGAGAATAGGTCGTCCATCGCTAGAACCTTGAGGGAAGTTACAAAGAAAAAGAAAGACAAGAATATTCACTATCAGTTTACTTTAGCCCAGGTTCCATGTGAACTCTCCTTGCCAAAAAGGTTTTCATAAAAATTATTCCATTTCACATGAACTGACTCAGGTCTGAAGGTAAACATTTATTTATCTGTTTAGCATGCAGGAAATTATTTTTAATTTTAGGATACATAATAATCAATCTTAAGAAATAAGGTGGAAATCACATTTATTGTGTATAATAATATAAAAAATTTTCTGATATAGGAGTTTTACCGTGTTATTTTATTTATTTTCTTTAGTTATTTTAGTAATTTTCCTGAAATTAAAAAAAATGGGTAAAACTAGAATATTTTAAAAAACAATTTCAAATGAGTAACTCTAAACATTTTTCACAACAATAATATTGAAACCATTATTTAAAAATTTAGCTACTCATCGTATGGCTTCTTTAGAAACTAACTTTATTTATAATTGACAGTTACCTATTTGTAAATACAGTTTATTTATTGTACCAAATAAGTAGATAATTATAAATTACAAGATTTACTTTAAGTGTGACATAGTGTTTTCTGAACAAAAATTTAATCTAGTCAATATAACTGATGAAGAAGAAAGAGATAGAGAAGGAGAAGGAGGAAAGAAGAAGAATGAGAAGAGAAAGAGATTATAAATAATAATAATATAATAAAGAGAGAAAGAATATAATATACCTGACTTCAACAAAATACTTAAACCAGAACTATATACCAATTACAATCTGTAATTTAATTTTTATATACCACTTTTAACTATATACCAAATTCAATATGTAATTTAATTTTTGTTTGTTTGTTTGTTTTGTTTTGTTTTTGAGACGGAGTTTCACTCTTGTTGCCCAGGCTGGAGTGTAATGGCGCAATCTCGGCTCACTGCAACCTCAACCTCTGCCTCCCGGGTTCAAGCGATTCTCTTGCCTCAGCCTCCTGAGTAGTTGGGATTACAGGCATGCGCCACCATGCCTGGCTAATTTTTTTGTTTTTTTGTATTTTTGTTAGAGATGGGGTTCACCATGTTGGCCAGGCTGGTCTCAAACTCCTGACCTCAGATGATCCACCTGCCTCAGCCTCCCAAAGTGCAGGGATTACAGGCGTGAGCCACCATGCCGGCCTATGTGTATCAGTTTTAATGAAGATCAAGTGTTATTATTGGAGCTTGATTAGGAAAATGAAAGACGTCCAGTATATTTTGAACGTCGGAGGGCCTTTTCATTTTCAAAAGATAGAGGTTAAAGGAATTAGTCATGTGTAATGGAAATGTCCAAGGTAGGGCCCAGGTGCTGCTTAAATGATACAGTCAGGAATCTGCTATGCTTTGTTTTGCTTCTTTTTTTTCAGTTTTTAAGGGGGAATTGTGGGGGAGAAAGAGGTCTCATTTTGTTGCTCCAGGCTGGCCTCAAACTCCTGGTCTCAAGCACTTCAGCCTCCTGAGCAGCTGGAACTACAGGCAGGCACCACCAAGTCAGGGGCATTTTGTTTCTTAAGGATGACATTTCTAGTGACGACAAAGACCACCTACAGCCCCGGCATGATATTCATCCCATCTCTCACCAATTTTGTAGTAATTATATTTATCCCAACTCACGCACTTCCAGATCAAGTGGAAGAGTCCCTTCTGATACTTCTCCCTGACCACACACAGTGGTACAACATATATGTCAAATATGGGATGAATCCAACCAGACTTAAGTACATTTGTATATGTGACATGGATCACATACCAATTACCGAAGCAATCACTGTAGACTGAAGAAAGAGGGGTGGATCCTTAAGGAGGAACAACAATGTGCTATCTCCTATAACTTCATTTTTCATAAAATTGTAGTTTTCACTATACTGTAAATACGAAAGTAGAATATAAGCTTCACACGCAACGCACATGAACGCACGCGCACACACACACATAAGCGTGCATACACGCACACACATATTCTCCCAAATATGTTTTGTTTAAAAATAACAGGAGAATGAGTGAATGTTTTACCGCCATTTTACAAATAGTAAAAATATCAGGGGAAAAATATTTACTGATGTGTAAAATAATAGATATCTGCAATACAGACAAATCTAATAAAATTATGTGTATATTTTTATATGAAATAATCAGAGACTAAGTTACAATTTGACCTGCAAACATACATTTCACTTCTAAGGAACACACCATATTAATGTCCAAAACTCACATGATAAAATCCAGCTTTAGACCAATTCATTCATTTTTTAGTAGGTATAGCTATTGTATTATTTAGAAAATCAGTATTAAATAAATTATCTCTTATTATTAGTTCAGTATTCACATATTCCTTTTATCATTTGGAGCTACAATATTTAAGACCTACATTTAACTTTGCTTTCACTGTATGCCTTATTATCTATTCTCTCTAAATAAAATCTCCATTCCATGAAAATAGAACACAATAAAAATAATAAGATTTGGGGTTATCTTGTTACCAAAGTTCCAAAATGCATATGCCAGCAAATGCTTTCAGAAATTAAAAAAGGAAAAGTTTATGGTTCATTTTAGGCAGATTACTAGAATAATATGCAAAATCTTGATATTGGCTAAGAATGTTTCAAAATCAAAAAGGACATTAATCCTCATTATGACAATACACTCAACATAATGTAAGCAACAAATAAAAATATATCCATACCTATTCCAATTTATTGAGAATAATGAACAAAAAACCCTTTAACATTACCAAAGATAATATAGAGACAACTGACAAGTGATAAATTGGCATTAAACTTATCATCATAAAACAGATGTCACAAGAAAATATAATTTCATACACACCTGTTAAAATTTTTAGTGAAAAATATAGAAATGTTTAGAGAAATAAGGACTGATAGAATTTAGTATTTTTGGACCCTCATTGAGAAAACTGCATAAACATTTGTTCTCTTGGAAAAAAGAAGTAGAATAACAGAAACAGAAATATTTTGATAATAGGTAAAATATATTGGTAATTTAAATACATACTTTAAAAATAAAAATAAACATTGCTTGGTTTAAATAATAAATTTAAAAATAGAATTTCTATAAAACCATCACAACTAAGATAGAGTAGTGGTATAATCATTGCTTAAAAGATTTTCAGGTATGTTTTCATTGAAATAATAGACATATGAAATAAATTTAGACATAGAAAAACATTTTAATAGTTACATCAGAAAAGAAAGGAGATGAAAACTGATTCTCCATATTATTTAATCTATGCATGCATACATGTATATGAAGAAGATAATATAATCATTCCAGTGTGGGTAGTGGGCACATGTTTTCATTTAAACAGTCTCTGTACTCTTTCTGTATATTGCTAAAATACAGTTTTGAGATATTTTCAGGTAAAAAAAAGTATCAAAAACAGTGAATAATGTATTACCAGAGTGCCATTTTTATAATACTTCTCTTTTTAGATTTCAAGTTTGTATATTTTTTGTTTCTATATTTCTCAAGGTTTTATATTTCTTGTTTGTTCACAAGGAGTCTTTGTGGTGCCTCTGCAATATGTATATTTGCCTGAAACAATTAAAATAATTAAAACAATTAAAAAATTATAAGGCAATATGGTTACGTAAACTATTATACTACATGTTATAAAATTCCACACAGTTCATGACTACCTTTCTATAATACTTCTCTTTATATTTCAACTTTGTATTTTTCTCTGATAAAAAAATAACCTAGCAAGTAGTAATTAAGGGATGGAGCAGAATCAGTGTAGTCAGGTAAGAGAGCACATTTGCAGTCCTAGCAGGATGGTCCTCAGTCTATGGGATCCTGATCACAGCGGGCTTTTCATTAGCAACGGGATTTTCCAAAAGTCTGTGTTAGCAAGTTAGTGGCTTCTTCTCCTTGCTGTTCAATTAATCCGAATTTCACCACTGGAAGTATAAACCTGTAGAGACATTTTATGATTAAGACTTACAAAATCATCTTCAAAGCATCAGAAGCCAAGACATCTCTACTTACCCTAGAATTTAATTGAATTGTTTTCAGTGAGCTGAAAAACAGTGTTTTTAATTTTCACTTTAATGTGTAATTATGTCCCAACATATACAGAAAGTTACCTGACATTAGTTACTAATATGTAATTATTGCAGCCTTCTATACATAAAACACCTAACAGTTTTTTGAAATGCATATTGTGTAAGAATAAGACATCTATTTATACAAGGGTATGAAGAGTATTAAAACAGTATCAGGGAAATAGATATGAGACCATACACATAATTATTTGATTTTGTATTCATTTGCTTTTCCAAAGTTTTTGTGTATCACCTTTAAAAAATATATGTATTCAGTCATTTTGAAAAGGTCATTTTCTCCTTTGGTTATGGACAGGTGTCTTCATTATTGCAAAATCTGCGAGTTGAGCAATAATTAAGGCAACAGCTGCACTCGGGACATGACAGGCAAAAGACATAACAGCATGTTTTCCGAATACTTTGTTTTAGGAGAATGTCTATTGGTAACAATCCATGAGATAAATGACACACTTTAGACCACCACACTTACATCCAATCCTCATAAACACTTTCCTAAAAATTATCTACCTGCTGTCTTGCTGAGGTGTGTTCAATTATATTTTAAATCTAAATAGATGTTCTGGATTGGCATTTAGAACAGAAGTTCCACTCCCATCAGCATTTTATTTTATGAATTTGTAAACCAAAACAAAAATTCTAAGCCCTTCAGTTGACTGAATAGACCCCGCTCTCCATCAAGGGGATTCCAAAGAATCCTGAAAAATTAGTTCAGGCCATTGATACAGAAGCTAAAAAGAAATTATTTAGGCAGTTAGTGAGGGTAAGAGAGTCCTCCGTAAGGCTTCCCTTTTAACAAAAAGCAGCTCCCAAATCATTTCTTTTCTAATAAAGAGCAGCCTGTAAAATTGAGCCGCAAACATATATAAGCAAGCTTGAAGCTTGCATAGGTAAATGCAAGCAGCTGTGCCAATAGGAAAAGACTACCTGGGGGCCAGGCATGTTCATCATGAAGGTTCCGTCTTCCCTTTTCTTTGTTGTCATGTGTGCAGTAAAAAGGCAGGCAACATGGTGCCGGCCAGGTAGAGACCCCATCTGCATAATAAAAGATTAGAGTGGGATGGCCAGCTTCTTGAGATCCCATCTGCATGATAAAAGATAGAGTGGGATGGCCAGCTTCTTCAAGCACTATGCACACATCGCACATGGTCCGACGAATCTCTCAGGCCCTATGTAAATCAGAACTATCTCCTCAAGCTCCTCTATAACCTCGTGCATTTCACGACGAAACCTGAAGACCCTATATCTCTGCAGGAGAGAGAGCTTTTCTCTTTTCTCTCACCTGTTAAACCTCTGCTCTTAAACTCAGTCTTGTGTATCCGCGTTCTGGATTTCCTTGGCTTGAGACGACAGACCTCGGGTATTTACCCCAGACAACAACGCCGCTTGACTATGACAGGAGATGGAGGTCAGATGTGCCTCATTTTCTCTTTTGGAGCTTACACACAACTAACCAGCATTACCATTCAAATAGAGATCGTAAGCCTGATGAAACAGTTTTGTAACAGTAAGATAGCAAATTCCAACATGACTAGTGTAACATCACATGACAGATAAAGACATCAAAATATTTTACCCCAAAATGTGTTTCTTTGCCATATTTTGAAATGGCCCTGCAAAGCTGTTTTTTGTTTGTTTGTTTGTTTTAATTTATGGGGGAAAGTTGCAAGTGTAAAGAATCTCTATTAACATAACTAGATCTTGCCCTTTCAGCCCCTCCCAATCCTGAAGAGATTAACTGAGAGTCTAGCAACTTTTAAAGATCTGAATAGGAACTATTTGCCATCTGTATCATCTGAGGGTGGCCATCTATAAGACTTTATCTATATAATAACAACCTTGGTCTCCAGGATCCTTTTTTATGTTTTGAAACAGTCTCACTCATTCACCCAGGCTGGAGTGGAGTGGCGTGATCTCCACTCTCCAAAATCTCTGCCTCCCTGGTTCAAGAGATTCTCATGCCTCAGCCTCCTGAGTAGCTGAAATTACAGGCGTGTGCCACCACACCCAGCTATTTTTTGTATTTTTACTAGAGACGGGGTTTCATCTCATTGGCCAAGCTGATCTCAAACTCCTGACCTCAGGTGATCCACGAACCTCGGCCTTCCCGAGTGCTGGAATGACAGGCGTGAGCCACCGTGCCAGGCCCAGGAGCCTTTATCTTAACCCAAATACTGGTTTCTATTGATTCCAGTTCTTTAGATAATAGCTTAACCCTTTCGACTTTTTCCATCCACAAATTCTTAATAATAATCTTACCATTTAATGATGTCACCAAAATGAAGTTCAAAGAAAAAAACATGGCGCCTTCAATTTTGCTCTTTCTTTCTGGTTTGGAAAGTTTGAGTATTTTAACGATGTTGTGTGCTGTATTATCTCTACTGCAATGGTCTCATTATCTGGGGTGTATTTGAGATTGGTTGTTTCACGGTCGTGGAAAATTAGGACGTGGACACATAAATAGTGATGTTCAGAGTGGAAGTTTAATAGGTGAAAGAAAGAGTATAGTTCTCTCTGTTGTAGAGA
This sequence comes from Macaca thibetana thibetana, assembly GCF_024542745.1. NCBI lineage: Eukaryota > Metazoa > Chordata > Mammalia > Primates > Cercopithecidae > Macaca > Macaca thibetana. The sequence goes on from NC_065595.1 coordinate 8,636,061, forward strand.
GAGGGGTCCTGAACAAATTGTCTGTTTTTTTGTGGTGAAATGTAGGGGGTTTTATAGATGAGCTTGAGGAGGTGGTGTCTGATTTACATAGGGCATAAAAGATGGGTTGGACCAAGCGCGTCATTTGTATAGGGTGTGAAAAATTGGTTAGGGCTAGGTATGTCATTTGCATAGGGTGTGAAAAGTTGGCCATCCCCACCCTAATCTTTTGTTATGTAGATGGGTTTTGGGTTTGGCTGGTGCCATGTTGTTTGTTTGTTTATTGTATATGTGGTAAGAAAGAAGGAAGGTGGAGCCTCCGTGTTGGATATGTCTGGCTCCTCTCAAGTAGCCCTTTTTATTGGTGCAGTTGTCAGCATTCACCTGTGCAAGTTTCCAGGTTTCTTATCTGTTTGTTGTTTGATTTTTCAGTCTGTTCTTTGTTAGAACAAAAAATAATAATAATTTCTCAGGCAGCTTTTTGTTAAAAGGGAAGCCTTGGCAAGGACTCTTTTGCCCTCACTATTTGTCTAAATATTTCTTTCTAACTCCTGTATCAGTACTTAAAAATACCAGAAATGAACCTGGAAGGTTTAAAAATCACAGATATTTTCTTGGTATTCCTCCTTGTTGAAAGGTAGTGTTTGTGGTGCCTTGGCTATATGTATATTTGTCAGAGCAGTGTGAACCAGAGCAACTCCATCTTGAATAGGAGCTGGGTAAGATGAGACCGAGACCACCTGGGCTGCATTCCCAATAAGTTACAGCATTCTAACTTCCAGGATGACATAGGAGGTCAGCACAAAATACAAGTCATAGTGGCTTTGCGGATAAAACAGGTTTCAGTAAAGAACCTAGCCAAAACCCATGAAAACCAAGATGGTCATGAAAGTGACCTCTGTCCTCACGGCTACACTCCCATCAGCGCCATAACAGTTTACAAATGCCACGGCAATGACAGGAAGTTACTCTAGATGCTATAAAAAGGGGAGGCATGAATAATCCACCCCTCGTTTAGCATATCAAAAAGAAATAACCTAAAAATGGGCAACCAGCAGCCCTCAGGCCATTCTTTTATTCTTTTACTTTCTCAATAAACTTGCTTTCACTTACTTGATGGACTCACCCTGAATTCTTTCTTGTGTGAGATCCAAGAACCCTTTCTTGGAGTCTAGATCTGGACCCCTTTCCTGTAACATACTTGCGTCAAGCAATTAAATCATCAATATTATTTTGTAAACTAATGTATTATGTGTTATAAAATTCCACACAGTTCTTTACTACCCTTCTAGAAATATGGTTTTTCTCTTGCATGTCCTTTATAGGAAAAACATTTCAATCTAGGAAATCTAGAGTGAATTGAGATCCAGGGTCCTTCTGGCAGAAAAGATACAAAATATAAATTCTCATGTGGGTCCAAAGTTTATTAATGTATAACCCTGGGAGAAAAGAGTAAATGAAGTAAAATCGAAGAAAAATACAGTACATCTTTTGGGCATGAAGCTATCAGTTGAGATCAACTGTGTGCAGACACTATCAAGATGAACTTGGGAAGAATACTCAGGTCTGTTTCTCCAAGTATAAGTCATGCAAGTTGAATGTTTTATGCCTTTTTAGTAAAACAGTGTTGGATTTCTCATGAGAATGTGAATGCCGACAGAGAAGCAGCTTTTAATTAAGAATATAAATAATAACATCCCTCAGGAGGGCTGTGGAAATAAGCCTCAGTGTCAGAATATTAACGTTTTACTATTTTTTCCTATTCAAAGTGTCACTTACATCTTCATTCCTACCTTGTAAGCCAAATTACTAAGGAAGCTGTTACAGGAGAGGGGCCCTGGTCCACACCCCAAGAGAGTGATCTTGGATCTAGTGCAAGAAAAGAATTCAGGGCAAGTCCACAGAGTAAAGTGAAAGCAAGTTTATTAGGAAAGTAAAGGGGTAGAAGACTGCCTGCTCCACAGACAGGGCAGCTCTGAGGGCTGCTGGTTGCCCATTTTTATGGTTATTTCTTGATGATATGCTAACAACACGTGGATTATTCACGCCTCCCCTTTTTAGACTATATAGGGTAACTTCCTGACATTGCTATGGCATTTGTAAACTGTCATGGTGCTGATGGGAGTGTAGCAGTGAGGACGACGTGACATTACTCTTGTGGCCATCTTGGTTTTGGTGGGTTTTGTCCAGCTTCTTTACTGCAACCTGTGTAATCAGTAAGGTCTTTACGACCTGTATCTCGTGCCGACCCCCTGTCTCACCCTGTGACTTAGAATACCTTCACCACTTGGGACTGCAGCCCAGTAGATTTCGGCCTTATTTTACCCGGCTCCTATTTAAGATGGAGTTGCTGTGGTTCAAACGTCTGTGACAAAACTTCCCGTGCTTTTTGGATCTGACATGTGAAAATAAAACAAATGTTTACTTCCTCGAATCATCATCTCCTTTGACACCATTACTGTCTGGAGAACATTTTAACTTCTAAAAATTCCCAGTTTGAATTTGTGGGGGCCGAGGAGGTTCACTGCAAAATCACTGACATGAAGGCAGATTGATTAATAGGAAAAGCAGCACACAAATTTTTTTAACGTGTTTACATGGGAGCCTTCAGAATGAACACTCAACACCCCCTCACTTCAATAAAGTACAAAAGCCTATATGCCATCTATAGGTTACAGAAAGAACGTGGGCTCAGAGCATGGCCTGAAACAGGTTTTACTGGCAAGATGGTTATAAGAGGGAGAAAGGAAGAGGCTTGGCTAGCAAAAGTGGTCTCATTATGCAGATATAAACACCACAGGTAACAGTCCACAGAAAGAATAGATGGTAAATGTTTCTTGTCAGACTTGAAAAGTGCCAGCCTCCCAATTATTCTCACCTATATCTTGGAACAGATATAAATTTCCTCCGCAAAACATAGCATTCCAGGACTGCTCCAGTCTACTGGCCCTGCAGCAACCATTTCAAAATATGTCAGACAAACATATTTTGGGGTGAATTGTTTTATTTCCTAATTCATAATGGAAGACACTCCCGATTTCTTCTTTCTAAATACTGAATCAGACTGGCATTCCTAAGAAGAGGCTTTAGCGGCTGCTATTGTGGTAATGAATGTAGATTGTATCATCTTTCTTCTCCAGTCTGCATCCTGATGTGAATAGACTCAAAATGAAAACCTGGCTGAGACCAGTTCAGCAGCCACAGGGGTACAGCGGGGCTGCCATTCTCGTATCTGATTTGCTGATTGAGACTCTGCCACCACTCGAAAGCTTTGTCGCTCAAGTTATAGTAAGATACAGAGTAGACATTAAACAGTCTGCCTATGTGTATTCGTTTGTTAGGGCTACCACAATAAAGTACCACAGACAAAGGCTTACATGACGCAAATTCATTTTCTTACAACGCTGGGTGCCAGAAGGCCAAGGTTTTGGCAGAGCTGGTTTCTTCTGAGTCCTCTCTCCTTGGCTGGTAGATGGTTGTCTTCTCCCTGTGTCTTCACAAGATCTGTGCCTCCTAATTCCTCTTCTTGGAAGGACACCAGTTCTATTGGATTTGTGCCCACTTGAAGGATCTCATCGTTTTAACTTAATTTTCTCTTTATCTCCAAATGCAGTCATATTCTGAGATACTGATACAGGAGCTAAAAAAATTATTTAGGCAGATAGGGAGGGTAAAAGAGTCCTCAGTGAGGTTTTTCTTTTAACAAAAAGCAGCCCCCAAATCATTTCTTTTTCTAACAAAATGCAGCCTGAAAAATCAAGCTGCCAGCAGAGATAAGCAAGCTAAAACCTTAGCAAGCATCGATAAATGCCAGCAGCTGTGCCAATAGAAAAAGGATACCTGGAAGCCAGGTATATTCAACATGGAGATTCCCTCTTCCCATTTCCTTGTCGTCATGTGTGCAGTAAAAAAGCAGGCAATGTGGTGCCGGCTAGTTAGAGACCCCATCTGCTTCATAAAAGGGTGGGGCAGCCAGCTTTCTTGTGGGCTATGTAAATTGCACACTTGGTCCAACCAATCTTTAGTCCCTATGTAAATGAGACACCACCTCCTCAAGCTCATCTCTAAAACCCTGTGCATTTCACCAGAAGACCAGAAGACCCATCTGGACACCCCTCTCTTGCTGCAGGAGAGACAGAGAGCTACTCTGTTTTCTCTTTCTTTTGCCTGTTTAAACCTCCATTCCATTTTTCTTTGTTTGTTTTTGTTTTTTAGACAGAGTTTCCCTCTTGTCACCCAGGCAGGAGTGCAGTGGCACAATCTTGGCTCACTACAACTTCCACCTCCTGGATTCAAGCGATTCTCCTGCTTCAGCCTCCTGAGTAGCTGGGATTACAGGTGCCCACCACCACGCCCTGCTAATTTTGTATTTTTAGTAGAGGCAAGGTTTCACCATGTTGGCTACATTGGTCTCGAACTCCTGATCTCATGTGATCCATCCGCCTCAGCTTCCCAAAGTGCTGGGATTACAGGCATGAGCCACTGCACTGGCCTAAACCTCCACTCAAATTCACTTCTTGTGTGTCCACATCCTCGATTCCCTAGGCATGAGACAATGAACCTTGGGTATTTAGCACAGACAACAATGCCGCTTCACTATGGGCAGATAGGAATTCAGCATATAAATTTCCCCGGATATAATTCAGCCCATAACACTATGAACAAAGAATTTCACTCTAATTAGCCTCATTGTTCGGGACATGTTTGGAATGTCCTGGCCTCTGATTTTATTATGTCCTATAATTCTTCATCATAGCTGACCAGGGCGAGAAATTCTCTTTCTAGCTTTGATGCGGCAAACCTCCGTGTTGAGTGGCTTATGGAAGGGCCACGTGGGAAATAACTGCAGGAGACTCTTTGGAACTGAGAGTGGTCCCTAGCCGGAGTCAGCAAATAAACGGCACCTTTCATCCCACAGCCTCAAGGAAAGGAATTCTGACAGCAATTTCAGTAAGTTTTAGAGCAGATCTTTCCCCAGTTGCATCTCAATGTGAGAATTCAGCCTGGACGACACACTGATCACAGCCTTGTGGTATCCGCAGCCCACAGTCGAGTGACGCAGCACTGGGAGGGACTCTCTTCCCATGGAAACTGTGAGACAGTCAATGTGTATTTTTAGAAGCTGCTAATATTTAAAACAATTTGTTACACAGAAATAGAAAATTAATATAGGAATTTTTTTAAAGTCATACAGTAAATATCTCAAACCAGAAATAACCCAAAATAATTGTATATTTACTTTTGAAATAGAGGCCTGTTTTTGTTTCTTCGAAAATGGTTATGTCTTCCAGGAACCTTAGAATTAATAAGGTCTTACAAACTGTCCTAAAACCCCAGTTACCAACTTAAATCTTTAGTGTCCCCCTGTGCTTAGCTTACTTATTTCACTAGGTTTGTGTTGATTTTATTATTTTCAGTCTCCTCCTTCCTCCAGCTCTCTCTTCTTGACTTTTCTCCCTTTCTCTACCTCCCAATCTTTTCTGATTCCTTATCTCTCTCTCTCTCTCTCTCTCTCTCTCTCTCTCTCACTCAGTGTCTAGCTCTCAAACTAGGTAAACCTTACATGGAAGTAGTAGAAACAAATGCTTATTTGTTGCTAAAGCAGGTTCTAAATAATGACCTGACAGCCCTACAAAATTGTGAAATATATACAGTATAATGCGCAATTTATACCAACCAAGGGAGTAACAACACAATTCATTTATTAGCAAATTTTCAAAGTATTTTTCCTCGTTAAACTACAGTGAAAATAATAACTCTACTGATAGAAATAATTAGAAATGTAATTTATAAATTGGTGAGTTAATTGATGAAAATATCCCTAGGGCAGATATTGAGCCAATCTTTTGCCCAAAACTATGATATATGAATGTTCTTTTGCAAGTGAAATGAATAACACAACCTTAGGAGTATGTGTGTGTGTATGTGTGTATATATAATATGTATGTATATATACACACAGGTATATATGTATATATATATGTGTGAATGTGTGCATTTCTGTATTATATACCATTATTTGCTTTTGTTTTTATGTTTGCTTGAGTAGAGATTTGACAACATATTTAGGTTATAAAAATGTTGAGTGTGTCAAGGTCATTACCTGGCCTGCTTCTAGTCAGGACTGAATTAACGCTATCTCAATATAAAGTGAGAATGATAGGCTGCCTGTCAGGGGTTGTGAGCAAGGTGATAAGAAAGACTGAGATGGTTGATCTGGATAAGATAAACCACATTTATACTCTTGGAATTAATGATTTATGGTGGAATAGTATAGCTGTAAGAGAATGCAGTGATAGTTTGCTTAAAACAGAAAGGAAGAAATCCAAAACACTCTTGAAGGAAGAAAATAGGTAATAATACTACCAAATATAAATATAGTAATGTTTATGAGGAGGCTAAGTCACAATATTTTGAAATAATAAAAATTGGGACACAATCACTATTATCTTTAATTGGTAATGTGTATTTTCTTAAAGTATTTAGTCATCTTACTTCCAAAAATATGTAGAAAGTCTATAATCTCTATGAAGAAATGTCACAGTATCTTCTTTCTGGAACATTTTTGGGGACATGAGAAAAACATTTTTTAATAAAAAAATGATTATTTAAACTTATTGACCAATAATATCCAACCAGAGTTCATGAGCGGAATCTATTTTGCCATTAAAAGTGACGGCAAAAACTGCAATTACTTCTGCACCAACCTAATACATGCAAAAGACTTCCATATGTAATTTGTCATATCTATTAAAATCAAATGACTTTTTTAAAAAATAATATTTTAAAATGACTTAGATTTGCAGATGAGTGTTAAAAAATAGTACAGAGAATCCCTATATTATCATCTCAGCTCCTGTTAATGTTATTTTGGTAACCATAGTACACATATCCAAATGAAGAAGTCAATACTGTTACATTATTAACTCAATCACAGACTTTATTTGAATTCCACTAGGTTTTTCATTAGTGTTCTTTCAATCCAAGATCCAACATAGGATACAAAGTTGCATTTTTCCTTCCTGTCTCCTTAATAAAGCTAGGATACATCTTTAATTTTCTATGTGTTGGTTTTGATCTTTCCTTGTGTTTCCTGAACTAGACACTTTTGGAGAATATTGACCTGGTATTTTATAGAATGTCCTTCAACAAGAATTGTCTGATGATCTCTTACAGATAGAATAGGGTTTTGGATTTTTTGGAAAATAAGACAGATATGAGAACTTTTTATACAACATTTTATCAGGAAGTACAAAATATCAATTTTGTCCCTAATATGTTAAACATGATCACCCTGTTAAGGTGGTGTCTACTAGGTTTCTCCACTGTAAAGTTACTGTTATTCCTTTCCCATACACTGTTTAAAGCCACATGCTAAATCTAGGCCACTCTCAAAGGGAAGGGAATTAAGAACTACCTTCTGGAGAGAGGAAAATCCAGGAATTTGTGGGCCTTAGTAATTAATAATTTTTTTTTTTTGGTGGGGAGAACTTAAGCTCTACAAATATGCTCTTTTTCCTTTAAGTTTCGCCTACTAGGGAAAACTGTATCTATTAAATTTCCTGAGGCATATTTTACTGCAATATGTTAGTGATGATTTTCTGTTTCCCTTGTTCGTTTTACATTTATTATTTAGAAATCTTTTGTAGGAAAGATTTGTCCCTTATTTCCCATGTAATTACTAATATGTCATTTATTTATATCAGTATGGACTCATGGGTATTTATTTTGTACTTTAAGTTGTAAGACTAAAATATTATTATTTTGTTGATTTAAATTATTTCAGCTTTAGTCATTGTGAAATTTTTGTTTCATTTCTGGAAAAAAAACTAGTGTTTTATTTAAAAATTATGATAGGAAATGAAGTTGATATAGAGGGTGTAATAGACACACAGCCAGTGAATACAATAAGGTTCAGCTTCTTAACCACGAATAATGATTGCACCAATTAAATCACCGCACGGGCTCAAACTGGGGTGCTGGTTTTAACTTTTCACAACATAAACATACTCTTTTAATTAAGTTAAGCCTTTTTTTTAATATTAAAGATGTATACTGGTTTATCTTAGCTTTATTAATGAAATGTCTCAAGGTGGAACAAAATATCTGCCTAGTAGAAAAGCAAAATCCTGTATCCAAAATTCCTTGAATAACCTTGGTTTCCTACACAATCTTTTTGGTGATAATTGCGGCAAAAACAAGAACATGACGTTGATAATTAAATAAAATTAATAAGAACTAAGTAAAAATTAGTAAACATTAATAAGCAACAACATAAGGTGACAAGTAAAATTAGTAAAAAAAAGATTGCACCATGTTTTAGAAAATGATACCAAATCATGCAATCCAGTGATGAATTTACTTCTAATATTTTACTTAGGATCCTTGAGCAGTGAACTCTGTAAGCCACAGGCTTACATAAATCAAAATAGCTGAGTAGATCAGTTGTTTAATATATCGAACATATTTGATCTTCTTTTAAAAACTGAAGAACCTAGAAGGCAATTTTTTCAAGTTTCCTTTCAGGTGAATTTGCAAGATTAACTGCCAGTAATTCAGAGGCTGCTTCTCTTATCATATATTGCCTAGTTCTTTCCATTTTGGAGTATTTCTAAGCTTTTTGCTTTTAACTTAGCATTTAAAATCTTTTGGCACAAAATATATGGTTTTATTATTTGGGTATATTGTGAATTAAAGAATACCGTTCGTAATCCCAGAAATTATAATTCTCTTAAGTATAGTAGATTTAATGTTGACAAAATTACAATACCGAGTATCGACTTTTTTATTAAATAAATATAGTTTCAGAAGGATAAAATATACATTTAAAAACATAAATGGAGATAAGAAGAATTACATTAACTTGTATTAATAAATGAATGGCATATCAGAATTCATGGGTTTATTTAATACTTTCAACAAATCTGTAGTATGTCTCATTTTCTCTTTGTTTTTGTTCTAGGATCAGTGTTTATAATGCTTTGAATTTTATTTGAGATATATTTGAAATTTTAAGTATACATTAGGAATAATTGATGGCAGGATATGTGGAAAAGTAACTTGGAATTTGTTTTTTCTTTTTTTTTATTTTTAGAAGTTTTTATAAAATATGATACTAGTGACAGCGAGCAAGCCTAACATTTATTTTTGAGTCGGATATTGAGATATCAACCATGCCTCATTGGTTCTTATTTTTCCGGTACTTGCTCAGTATCTAATATGATGTGACTGTTTCTTGAATGAACAGATGAATGACTAAATGAATGGGATACAATGCTAGAACAGCAATGATTATTGTATGAACTTTTAAAATAAGTTTCGACTACTTTATTTTCATGTTGAAATAATATGGGCATTCCCTGAACTACGTGAGTAGAGGCTAAAGTATAAAATGGAGTAAATTTTATTGTTAAAGATATTTTATGACATTAAATTTCTCCTTAATATCTCTGAATATTTATGACCACTTTCTAGAAGTGGCTTCTTTGACATACATTGTCTGTCAGTTTGATATGGTCACACTCCCCTTATTACCTGTGGTAGGAAATGAGAACATTTAAGATAACTTTTAAGGAAGATTTAGGATGAGATTTATTGAGCATTTAGTTGAAATGCTGAAGGAAAAGACAAGACTGGAGAACTCACTGTCAAATAAATACTTTGGCCTGAAGGTGACTCACCTCACTTCTGGATTATGAAAAATTTTTGCCAAAATTTATTTTTCATAAATGCCTAACATGAATTAAAATATGTCAGTTGAACAAATTAAAATGGCTAGGTTTCCCATTTTTTTCTCTCTTATATGAATGGTAAAAATATTATGTATTTATACGTAGTATTTGGTAAAAATATTATGTATTTATTGATGTCATTGTGCCTTTGTTGTTATGAGATTTTTTTTAATTGGCTAAAAACGATCATCAAATTAATATTTTTAAGTTAAGATTTTTCAAATGTGAGTATTTTAAACTTAGAAGAATCATAAACCCATTTGAGATTAAAATATATATTTGAAGAAAACAGTAAATGTTTTCAATGCATTCTCAATGCAAGATCTCAACTAATGATTACACAATAATAGTAGTAATAGGAAGACAGACTCTTTCAAAACGGATATATCAGAAAGAAATACTATGTGGTATGACCAGAGAGAAATACTATACGCTATGACTGAAGGGTCTCCATGATAGTGTGCAAGGAAAACAAAAAAACACATCTTAAAATTATTGAGTTCAGAATATTTGTGTTCTTTTTTTTCTGACAAATGTGGATAATTTTTACCCTACTTGGCATGCAGGATACTTCTTTAAAAAATACTTTAAGTTCTGGGTTACACATGCAGAACGTGCAGTTTTGTTACATAGGTATACACGTGCCATGGTGGTTTGCTGCACCTGTCAACCCATCAGCTACATTAGGTATTTCTCCTAATGCTATCCCTCCCCTACCACCCCACCCCACAACAGGCCCCCGTGTGTGATGTTTGTTCTCCTCCCTGTGTCCATGTGTTCTCTTTGTTCAACTCCCACTTATGAGTGAGAATACACGGTGTTGAGTTTTCTGTTCCTGTGTTAGTTTGCTGAGAATTATGGTTTCCAGCTTCATCTATGTCACTGCAAAGAACATGAACTCATCCTTTTTTATGGCTCCATAGTATTCCATGGTGTATATGTGCCACATTTTCTTAATCCAGGCTATCATTGATGGACATTTGGGTTGGTTCCAAGTCTTTGCTATTGTGAATAGTGCCACAATAAACATACATGCATGTGTCTTTATAGCAGCATGATTTATAATCCTTTGGGTATATGCCCAATAGTGGGATGGCTGGGTCAAATGGTATTTCTAGTTTTAGACCCTTGAGGAATCGCCACACTATCTTCCACAATGGTTGAACTAATTTGCACTCCCACCAACAGTGTGAAAACATTCCTATTTTTTCACAACCTCTCCAGCGTCTGTTGTTTCCGGACTTTTTAATGATCGCCATTCTAATTGGCGTGAGTTCTGGCTGGGGCAATCAGGCAAGAGAAGCAATAAAGCGTATTGAAATAGAAAGAGAGGAAGTCAAATTGTCTCTGTTTGCAGATGACATGATTGTATATTTAGAAAACCCAATCGTGTCAGCCCAAAATCCCCTTAAGCTGATAAGCAACTTCAGCAAAGTCTCAGGATACAAAATCAATGCGCAAAAATCACAAGCATTCTATACACCAATAACAGAGAGCCAAATCATGAGTGAACTCCCATTCACAACTGCTACAAAGAGAATAAAATACGTAGGAATACAACTTACAAGGAATGTGAAGGATCTCTTCAAGGAGAACTACAAACCACTGCTCAAGGAAATGAGAGAGGACACAAACAAATGGAAAAACATTTCATACTCATGGATAGGAAGAATCAATATCGTGAAAATGGCCATACTGCCCGAAGTAATTTGTAGATTCTATGCTATCCCCATCAAGCTACCACTGACTTTCTTCACAGAATTGGAAAAAACTACATTTTTAAAACACTTATTTTTTTCACATTCACTGAAGTATAATTTCTATGTAATAAACTGATCTTATTTGAAGTGGACTATTTCATGAGTTTTACTGAGTGTATATCCTTGTATCAACTAACTCAGTGAAGACACAGGACATTTCCTTCTTTCTTTTTAAAAATTTTGACTTTTATTTTACATACAAGTGAATACAAGCAGATTTGTTACTTGCGTGTATCATACCCAGGTAGTGATCATAGTGCCAAACAGGTAGTTTTAAGATATTTCATAGCCAGCCAGGCACAGTGGCTCATGCCTGTAATCGTAGCACTTTGGGAGGCCAAGGTGGGCAAATCACTTGAGGAGTTCGAGACCATCCTGGCCATCACGGCAAAACCCCAGTTTCTACTAAAAACACAAAAATTAGCCAGGCATGGTGGCACATGCCTATAATTATAATCCCAGCTACTTGGGAGGCTGAGGTACAAGAATTGCTTATACCCAGGAGGGAGAGGTTGCAGTGAGCCAAGATTGCACTCCAGCCTGGGTGACAGAGTGAGGTTCTATCTCAAAAAAAAAAAAAAAAAAAAACTTCCTTAGCCACTTTTTGTTTTTGTTTTTGTGTTTGGTCCATGATCTATTTTGGCTAATTGCTTTTATAAAATGTGCACTAGTAGTAGGGAAATTATGGGAAAAAACAGAGTATATTAAACAGAAACAAAACACAACATATTTACATGAACATGAAAAATAAAAAGTAAATTCCTTCTCAGACAAGAATATGTTTATATATAAAATCAAGGCAAAAATAATAATAGTAAATTTAAGCAGTTAAAAAGTAACTGGGCTAATAAGTTTAGGATAGCTGATGTTATGAGAACAAACAACTCCAAAATATCAGGAACTTAAAGCAATTTTTAAAAATGCATTCACACAACATGTCTGATGTGGACGACCATGGGGACTGGTCTCATTGCTGTTACTCCAATATCCAGGCTAGCAAAGCTCTGCTGCCTGAGGATGCTAGCATCTGAAAAGCAGATGTAACAGTGTACCACTGTAGCAAATGAGACTTGCAAGTTAATACATTGACTCTTTATCCTTTGCCACTTCCAGGTGGCAAAGGATAATTTTAATCAAATTTCAGTAGCTAAGGCAAGCCATGTGGTCATACCTGTCTTCAAGGTTGAAGGGAAATATAACTGTCTAAGTGACACAAAGAAAGGAGAACTAGAAAGTTCTCTAAGCATAAATAATATTGACCACAGACACCCCAAAAGAGTTCTCAATATTTCATCTAATGGAGATCTTTATGGATGTAAACAATTGTCAAAAATTTACAATCACCAGTGCCTTTCTATACCATATAAAAGATACATTGTAAAAACACTGAAATAATTAAAGCCAATACAAAAAAGAGATTTAAAATTCTCTATTTATGAAATCCAAGAAACTTGAGGTTATATTTCTGGGAAATCTTTATTTTGTTAGTTTTTATTTGAATTGTTCATTCTAATTATTAATACAAGAAAGAAAATAAACCATGAAAATAATATATGCAGATCAGGTATTTCGCAAGAGACTAGCACTAGTGATGTTTGATACTTATTTCGTTTTGTATATTGGTCATTTAGAATAATTATTTATGTTTTCTTTGTTTTTTAAAATCTTTTCAAGTGAAACAAACAAAACATTGCATGTTTGATAGTACAATTACAATCCAAACATGAATAAATAAGAAAACCATTGTTCAGTTAAACAATGTAAAATTTAATAATTAGTATCTCCATAATCTACTGAAACCCTCAGGACATATGGTAGTGCTTGCCAATAAAGCTGACTGCATTTGATTTTTCTTTTAGTCAAATAAATTATAGCTACATTAGTAACCTTGGAAATCTCTGCTCCTATTTAAATGCTGAAAGAATAGGATATTTGGACAGAATAAGTAATGCATTTTGAGAGAAAGAATTTGTACATTTTACTTTCTTGTAAGGTAGAGTAAGATTTTTTTGTTGGTTGGTTTTTCTTTCTTATATTAAAAAATATTCATATAAAAAAATCTCTTAACCATTCACTTTTATGCAATTTAAATAATCAGTTCTAGGAAAACAACTAAATTCTAGTCCAGAATCCTTTTGACAGCAAACATACAAAGCTCAAAGCAACACATTATTTACATGAAATCAAATATTGTTAAGTTAGGGACCAACTGTTTTCTAAGTACCCTATTATAATGTCGGCTAAGCCCTGGAGTTGCAAAGATAAATAAGTCACACTGTTCCTGCCATCAAGGAACCTGCGTATATGCATATAAAGCGGTAGGAAAGAGAGATAAACTAACACATAATTCTAACTTACTATCATAAGCCAGAAGAGTTATCCAGAATGGAGAATGGTCTTGGGACATTTTACTCTGAGGTATCACTTTCTCATTTATAAGAGGTGACACACAATCATTACAATCATGTCTTCCTCTATTTACTAACTTTGAGAAAACTGATTATTTATTTATCTATTTATTGAGACAGGGTGTTGCTCTGTCACTCAGGCTGGAGTGCAGTGGCGCAATCACGGCTCACTGCAGCCTCACGTGATGCTCCCAGCTCAGCCTTCCTTGTAGCCGGGACCACAGGCACATACTACATCACCCAGCTAATTTTTCTATTTTTTTTTATGGAGACAAGGTCTCCCTGTGTTGCACAGGCTGGTCTGGAACTCCTGAGCTCAAGGATCCCTCCTGTCTTGGCCTCCCAAAGTACTGGGACTACAGGTCTGAGCCACCACATTCAGCCAAGAAAACTGATCTTAATTGGGGAAAATTTGTATTTTACAAATCATGAAGGCATTCACCTATTACTTATATTTGTTTACATTCTTTCAGATTTGACCAACAAGGATACTCATATATTATTCTTATTTAATAATACATATTTATATTTACATTTAGATGAATCTGTGGATAATAGTATAAAGCCCTTTTTGGTAAGATAGAATAATGCCTCTTGTAACAGCAAATGTTAATCATGTAGAGAAAGCAACCACTGGTGAAGATGGATCTAGTCTGACCAATTTGTTTTGTGAAAACATATCTTTACAAATACTTAGTTATTTAATGTAAAAAACTAATAATAGATTAAAACTATAATCTACTTGCTCTAGTCGTTAAGTCACTTGAGAAAACAGAAGTATGGAATGAGTGAATTACAAATACAAAAAGTGCAGACAGCTTGAATTTTAAATCTTGCTGATAGTGACCTCAAAATATTAAAGACAGCTGGACATAATGTTTATATAGAGTTGTTTTAAAAAGTGACTTTAATTAATTCATTCCCTGAGTTCATTCTGAGTCCAGGGTTAATCTAGTTGCAGAGCTTTGAGTAAAATGTTTACCCTCTCCCATCCTAAACTATATCTTTAGAATATGGTAATAATAATAATAATAATAATAATAACTACTAGGTAGGGCAATTCTAAGAATGGAACAAAATCAAATATCTAAAGTGTTTGAACTATTGACCAACTCATAGAAATATCTCAGTACATCTGAACCGTTAATAGTAATAACAATGATTACAAGGAGAGACTAATCACATCTCATGAAGATGAAAGTGGGCTTACACAACTCAGTCAACCAATAAGATCAATAAAGCCAGAAATCACTTTATGATTTTGATATGATTACCTCACTTTTTGACCCTATGACTCGTTAGTGTTTCAGAAGGATCTTTCAAAACAGGATTTGCTAATATTTATTTATGAAGGACCAAATTCTAAGATTAAACATTGCCTCACCTCAGATGATCAATAAAAGAGAGATGACACAGGAATATGTAAACAAACTTCCTGAATTAGTCTAAAATAATCTCAGAGAATGGAGGTCCTTGAGAGCATTTTATTGTTTACAATGGCAACAAAACTGATGGGTACCTCCCTCCCTCCCTCCCTCCCCTCCTTCCTGCCTCTCTCTTTCCCTCCCTCCCTCTCCCCTTCTTTCTTCCTTTTCCTCTCTCTCTCGTTCTTTTTCTTTCTTTTTATAATTAAGTCTAGAGCTGGCCCATCTCAATCATCAATGCAACACACAAACTTTCTGTTTAGGAGTGTCTGTGTGTATATATGTGTGTGGGGTTCCCTCTGGAATAATGCTTCACAATTTCTAATGATAGATTTTCTGAAATCTTTCTCTAAAAATATCTTACTTTTAAATATTTGAATATCTTTAATGACAGTGATCCCTCTTAAGCCTTTAAAATGGTTCTTAAGTATGCCTTATACCCTTACATTACAATAATTGTGAGTTAAGGGCAAACTTCACAGGTTAAAGTTTAGCCCTGCATCTTATGAATTAACATAAATTATCAAAATCAATGAACCTTTGCTGCAAATTTTATTAGTTCCTTTTGAAACTGACAGAATCAATTTTTGATATTTTTATATATTAATCATTTAATTAATATACACAAATAATTAGAATGAAGCTTAAAACTCTACATAAATCCCATAGGAAGAAATTAATCAAAGAAATCAGGGCAAGAAAGACTATTGATAATTAAGTAATAAATCAAAGATAACATTAACAGAACAATACAAACAATATGAACCCATGTGATAATAGAAGGAGACAATGTTTGCCTCTAATATTTCTGAGTGGCCGGATCAAAGAAAGGAACATAATGCTTTCCAATGGTTATTGTATCCATAAAATAAAAAGACAACAGATAATCCATTCTTAAGATTTAAGGATGGACATGATGCAGGAGGATATGATCTTGTTTAAGAAACAAGTTTTCTCTTTTTATTATTATTTTAAATTTGATCATTTGCTACAATTTGTAAAAAGTGAATAAAGTGATTTAAAATCTATAATAGTTCTAGGAAACATTCATACAATTATAAAGGCTGTGGTCCTTTTAAAATACATTTTTAGGTAAAAGTTGCTAAGTATAAACTAACAAAGTTAATTGAAATTGATACAAATAAAAACTTTTAAGTTTTTTTTTTAATAATGTAGGTGGAAGATGTAAAACAGACTTTAATGCCTTACTAACATAAATGGCAAATCATACTAACAAAAGTATACATTATAATTCTTCATGGTGTATATAAGACGCTGTGTATCTAATGTTTACTAGTTCTAAATAATTTGCCCCCAAATTACTGCTTCTTTATTTAAAATAAGAAAATAAATATTTTTGGAAGGTTATTTAAATATTGTATCATTGGCTGTGTATGTGCTTAACTCCTAGTTTACATTGTCTGATACTGTTTTCTCAGTTATTAATTAGTAATGTTCCAGGTATATGTAGTTCTTATAATTTATAAGATGCTTTCTTTTATATTGCTTGATTGTTTATAACATGATTATGTATATGTTAACATGTTAATTCCTCTAATTGCAGTGTAAACATCCTATGGTCAAGAATCACATCTTATAGAGTATTTGATGGGTGAGTACATTTGTAGGCACCCACCCATTCTCATGACATTATATTTTGTGGTCTAGTTCATGGAACAATAATCAGTGAAAATTACTGGAATGTTTAACATTTTCTGAGATAATTTATGACCATCTTCTGTACGCACTTACAGATCATATTATCAATACAGTCTGCTGACTTTTGCTAGCATTAGGAAAATGAGAGTTGTTTTCTCTACAAAGAAAGATACTTTTCTGCCTCACAACTCTTCAGACTTCTCAACTGTGATGGCACAGAAAACTTCCAATGAAAGACTAAGCTGGACTTGAAAACAACTGTGGCGTGCTGGCTGAGGCTGCGACTCAAGTCATTTTAAACTTCATATTGTATTACCATGAAGATAATCTGGAGCCGAAGAAACACTCTCCCCTGTCTGAGTATTTGAATAGCTGCAGACTTAGGTACCAGCCAACAACTTAATTATGGATTTAAAAAATTGGCATTAATCTTTTCTTTCCTGTATATATTCACTTGTAATGCCACAAGTCACAGTAAATTGCTCATTAAACTTCAAGCAATGCTGTGTAATGCTTGCTACCATTTACAGGCAACGCTCTCCAAAGAACAATTAGAGGGAGTATTATGACACAGAACAATGGAGACAATTATTTCTGAAGTTTATTAATGCTAATTAGCATATGGCATCTAAGACAGCTGCTGATACTTCATTGCTAAATACTGAGGGACTAATTAGTGCTTGATGTTAATTAGCTTCTTCTCATGTGCATTGTCCTTAGACGCATATGCACTGTCACCATCGGGCTATTAAAAATCTGGCCCTGCACTCTGCAAGAACATGAGGTGGCATTTAGGAGTTCTTTCGGAGTGTATGCCATTCTTTCCTAATACATATACCCTTAATAGATTCCACAGGAGCTTTAATAATCCACTCTTTATTTAAAACTTTCTAGTAAATTATGATTTTTTTCAATGCTGAAGAGAACTGTTTACTTTATCTTGTAATTTTTCATGTCCTGTCACTCACAAGTTAATTCAAATGCTAAAGATCACTGGCATAAAAATATTTTGGTTGTAATTTATTTAATAATCAAACTGATTTTGGCTTTGCCTCTCACTTTATATTTCATCTTTTATTTATGATTAAAATACATTATTAAACCGATAGGTCAAATATGCACACTTTCCCCATTAACCGATTTAATAACATTTTTAGTTTCTGGAGTTTTTTCTTCAATGACAGCCAAATACAGTTTTTTTCTTTTAAAATCTGAACCAAGAATTTACCCATTAAAAACTCATCTTTTGAAGACAATGTGTAGGTTAAGCCAGTGATCTAGGAAGTGTTTTCATGTCAGTCTTAAAAACTTTTCAGTGACACTTTTTGTTTACTTGCTTTTCTTCTGGTTTGGTGGGTGGGTGACTCACCTGATCAATTTGTTCACCAAATTTCTCTAACAGTCAGTATAACTTGTACACATGTTGGACATTTTCTTTCAGGCATAAACTTCTCTGTGATTAGTAAATGAACTTAAAAGTTCAGTTTACAACATGAAGCTCTGTAAAGGGTGACCACAAATGTATAGCACTCTGATATTCTAAAGATAATCTCTGGTTTAATTACACACAGTGCTTTTATGGTGCTATATGTATACATTTTGAATGATTATTAACAATACTTAGAGTTAATAATAATTGTCCAAACATTTTTGCCCATAATTTTATAGCCTTGAAATATTTTGGCACTGATGCAATTTGTATGAGAGCATGCCATTCAAAATAAAGGAATGAAACAAAGCTATCTGCAATGGAAATTGTAGAATCACCTGCCAAAGTAACAAACTGCAAAAAATAAGTATTTGATAGGCCAGAAAACATGCAAAAAGGGGGACAATAAAATAACAAGTAATGAGGAAAAATAAATTTTAAATACACTTCATTCACATTTTAAAATGCCCATTACAGCTTTCTAGATTGTAAAAACAAACAAAATGAAGTAGAAACCAAAATTTTATTTAAATGAGTTCCAAAATTGGGATGACTAAATCTCATTTAATTCCAGCGTGCAGGGATTTCCCCAAGAGACAGGTTTGGCGTGTAGAAGAAATGAATGCCATTTGATTTCTCATTAGGATCTTTGGACTTAGGAAAACAAGGAATATGCACATAAAAGAAGCTGTCTTTTTATTCTTTTTCTTCCTCCTCCACTTCCAGCTTTTCTTCATTATCATCTCATTTTTTTACTTTCCTTCCAGCAGGTGAAGAAAAGTTTTCAAACAAGTGAGACTTCGGGAGCTATAATATGATTTAGATTTATGTCTCCACCTAAATCTCATGCTGAATTGTAATCCCCAGTGTTGGAGGAGGGGCTTGGTGGGAGGTGAGGTGATTGGATCACGGACCTGGATTTCCCCCCTTGCTGTTCTGGTAACAGTGGGTGAGATCGCACAAGTTCTGATTGCTTACAAGTGTGGAGCACCTCCCGCTGAAGATCTGATTGCTTACAAGTGTGGAGCACCTCCCGCTGAAGATCTGATTGCTTACAAGTGTGGAGCACCTCCCACTGAAGATCTGATTGCTTACAAGTGTGGAGCACGTCCCACTGAAGATCTGATTGCTTACAAGTGTGGAGCACGTCCCACTGAAGATCTGATTGCTTACAAGTGTGGAGCACGTCCCACAGAAGATCTGATTGCTTACAAGTGTGGAGCACGTCCTACTGAAGATCTGATTGCTTACAAGTGTGGAGCACCTCCCACAGAAGATCTGATTGCTTACAAGTGTGGAGCACGTCCTACTGAAGATCTGATTGCTTACAAGTGTGGAGCATGTCCTACTGAAGATCTGATTGCTTACAAGTGTGGAGCACCTCCCACAGAAGATCTGATTGCTTACAAGTGTGGAGCACCTCCCACAGAAGATCTGATTGCTTACAAGTGTGGAGCGCCTCCCACAGAAGATCTGATTGCTTACAAGTGGGGAGTATCTCCCACTGCTCCCTCTTCCTCCTGCTCCAGCCATACGAGACATGTCTGCTACTCCTTCACTTTCTGACATGATTGTAAGTTTCCTGAGGCGTCCCCAGCAATGCTTCCTGTACAGCCTACAAAACTGTAAGTCAACTAAAACTCTTTTCATTATAAGTTACCTGGTCCTAGGCGTTTCTTTATAGCAATGTGAGAACTGTTTGATATGAGGTTAAATGTGAAAAATATGTTATTTAAAAATTCAACTACTTTTTAAGAACTCTGAATGTTGCAATATCAAATGCATCATGTAACCAACATAGTATAATGAAGCCCAAACTTGACTCCTAGTCTATTTGTGGTACTGGGCCTCAAAGTCTCAGATTCCTTATCTGGAAAATGAGAGTTTTTCTGCTCACACAACCAGTAATTAAGAGTGTGTTCTCTGGTTGCCTTGCATTAGGGGGCTCTTGTTTCGAGGGGCTCTGTGGCCTTAGGAGATTCTTTAATAGCTCCGTGTCTCCACCTTTCCATCTGTAAAACTGGAGTGACAATTTTGCTGGCCTGTCTTGTACCAGAGACTCTAGAAAACAAAGGCTAGGGAAGTATTAAGCGACAAATACTTCAGTTGAGACATGCATAGTAATCATTTACCTATAACTCTGGGAACATCTTTCACTATATTGAGGGCTTTCTTCTCAAAATTCTTGTCAGTGACCCCAAAGCTGAATTTTAGAAAAGACATTGTACTGACTTTTTAAGATAGTCTCAGGACTATTAAATTAGCTTCCTTAGCCTTAAATTTGCTTTATTACACTGTGTATCTTTTCGGGTGGAGAATAGCAAATGTTATCTTAAGATATTCTGCCCGTGAGAGGCCTATAAAAAAACAACCTCCACTGTAGTTCATATTCAAATATAAACAGAGAAAACAACTATACCTGACCCAATTGGGTGATTTTTCAATGATTCACAGCTAAATCATTTTGCTTTAGAATACCTTCCATTGTAAATTATCTGTCCCTTTGAGATGGAAATCATCTCCCAGCCTCCTGTGAGTTTTACAGCCCAGGAATGTCTTTCTCAAGTTCCTGGGGACCATCCCTTTGAAATTCAATCAGCAAGAAAGATAATGTTCCTTTCTCCCAGGTTCTGTGGGAGGGTAGGAGCCTAACTCACCAATTATCACCAATTACCAAACACAGGTGGTCTAATTAGACTTACCTACCTTCTCCATCCACTCCCTTATTTTTTCAGTAGCTCATTCTTGTCCTTGAAAGTTTTCCTGTCTTTTGATTCATGAAATTAAGTTCGATCCGTCTACCTTACATCATCAGCCTTCTTGGGTAAAGTCTTCCTTGCCTGTTTAACTCTGTCCGTTGTAATTTTTCTTTGACACCTTTAACACCTTATATTAATAATCTTGAAATGTTAATGAAAGCATTGTTGGAAACATCTATATTTTGTCTTTCAAAATTTTAATATTTCAAAAATGTATAAATATGTCTATACATTAACTATTTTCAATTTTGTCAAGAATACAACTAAAAATACTCAATTTGAGTGTAAGAAGTGTAAACCAAAAACTGATACAGGTCTCAATCAATTTAGAAGTTTATTTTGCCAGAGTTAAGGATCATGACCCATGACATAGCCTGAGAACATGTGTCCAAGGTGGTTGAGTTACAGCTTGGTTTCTTGTGTTTAAGGGAGACATAAGACATAAGTGAGTACATGGGAGATATACTTTGGTTCTAGAAAGGTGTGACAATGCGAAGTAGGGGGGCTTTACAGGTCATAGGTGGATTCCAAGATTTTCTGATTGGCAACTAGTTTAAAGAGTTACTATCTAAAGACCTGGAATCAATAAAAAGGAGTGTCTGGGTTAAGATAGGAGAACAAAGTTATTATGCAGACAAGGTCTCCTAGGTAAAGGTTGCCCTTAAAGGCAACATGGCTAATGTTTCCCATCCATATCTTTGAAAAGTGTTAGACTCTCAGCTAATCTCTTTAGGATCAGAAAAAGACCTGGAAATGGAAGGAGATTCTCTACAGAATGTAAGTTTCCCCATAAGGGACAGCTTTGCAGGGCCATTTCAAAATGTATCAACAACATATTTTGGGGTAAAATACTGTATTTCAGGGCCCTACCATATGTCATGTGATGGTATACTAGAGTCAGGTTGGAATTTGGTATCTTACTGCTTCAAAGAGTCAGTTCTGTCAGTGAAAATCTGTTTTAATGTTCATTCTGATCAGTTGTGGCAGAACTCCCAAGGGAGGAGAGTATAATGGGGCATATCTGAGTCCCCACTTTCTGTCATGACCTATACTAGGGTTTCAGTTTTTGCTGGGTTCCTTTGGCCAAGAAGAGGGGCTGTTCGTTCAGTTAGGGACTTAGAATTTTATTTTTGATTTATAGAAGCTACCGTGCTGTGCCCAATATGACTTAGATAATAATGGTTTCATAAGATTGCTGTCACTTGTGATATGTATGGGTTTTGATTCCTAGTTATTAATGAACTATGCCTTTAAGAGTGATTGCAAATACAAATTAAAAATTTTGTTTTGCTTTGCCTTTGCTTTGTTGGGGAAAATGGTAGGTGTTATTTTGCTTTAGGTTTATATTTCTTGTGCCACATAGTCACATTCGATTAAATAGCTCCTCCCTAAAATCTGTCCTAACCTCTGTACAGAGCTATTATCCTTCTGACAATTCCCAAAGGTTATAGCAATTGGAATGTAATATGTCTTTGCAACTAAAATTCAAAAGGTCTATTTTAATTATTATACTTTACCATAGATCAATAGCCCCCATTAAAGTGATACTTTTTTTCTTTATACTGACTCTGCTTTGACTACCCTTGTAGTGAGTTGCAAATCAGATATAGCTAGAAACTTGTCTAATTATTTTCTTCTACTGAAACATCTAATTTAGCTAGGGGAAAAATAAAGAAGCTCACTTTTTTTTTAAGAGAAGAATATGACCTCTGCCTGATAAAAGTAGATTAATGATTTTAATGAAGCAGCATTCCTAGGATTGGTGCAAGTAGAAGCAATGGCCACTAAGGGCTTCCAGGATGTTATGACTACAACCATAGGTGCAGTACCAGAGGCGGTGACTTGTGCTTTTAAATGGCCAGAAGAGGTTTTACCCTCTGCTATGCTATTGCTATTTAGGCTTTTACTTTGTGTTCTTTCTCCACACAGAAATATATCTTTATAGCTGGATAGTAAAAGGAGATAAAATCTGCTCATGAATTTGGAGAAGGAAGTCATTGATACCTTTGTGAGGACTTCTAAGGCTATAAACTACTGAGAGGCAGTTTCATCTTGCATGGGCGGTTACTGGGTATTAACTCTAAACTAGTTTCATTTTATAACCATTAAATAACATATAACTGTTCCCATTGAAACTCCTTAAGATGAATCATTTCTAGAAAAACTACAAATAAAACAAAAAGTGGCAGGTGGTGAATATAAAGAGATCCAGTGACACATATTTTGTAAAAATTATCTGATACTCGTATTTCTATACACTATATGAAATAATATTCCAAGATGAATCAGGCTTAAAATAAATCACTGATCAGACAATCTTGTGCTTATTCTGAAGCACCAGAATGATTAACCTAAGGCACAAAATAATTATGTTGCTGATTTATATAACCTTCGGTAATTTTTTAAGTCCTTGAATTATGAAAGCTTTTAATCGTGATATTGTGAGCAGCAGCAGCAAAGATGCCATGTGTGTCTCTATTTCACATTGTCCTCAGCATCTGGATGTGTCCCACACACAGACTGTCCACAATAAATGTTCGGTGTATGAATGAATCAAGCAACCATTCAAGGGATTTTAATTATTTTAATGAAAAGGAATTCTAATCCTCAATAGATGAATATATTCAAATAGATATGGGCATTGTGTACACCAGCACCTATAAAATACATATGTTCATGCATATTTATGATACAAACATACATATGATACAGACGTACATAGTAGGAAATCCAGTAAAGCCCTATTGCAACTGATTGGTGTTTTTAAAGTAACTAAATTATCATTTATAGAAAATATATTTTGTCAATTAATGATAGTTTAGAACTAGCTTAATGATGGGGTTTGGCTCTGTTCACGCCCACATTTCACCTTGAGTTGTAATAATCTCCATAGATGAAGGCTGGGGCCAGGTGGAGATAGTTGAATCATGTGGGCAGTTTCTCCCATACTCTTCTCGTGATGGCGAGTGAGTGACTTCTCATGTGATCCAATGGTTTTATACGGGCTTCCCCATTTGTTCGGCACTCATTCTCTCTCCTGCCACCGTGTGAAAAGGCACCTTCTGCTATGATTGTAGGTTTCCTGAGGCTTCCCCAGCCATGCAGAACTGTGAGTCAATTAAACCTCTTTTCTTTATAAATTACCAAATCTCGGGTATTTCTTTGTAGAGGCGTGAGAACGGACTGATACACTTAAGTTTATAATACAAAATATTTTGAAGTTTATATAACCCGAATTATTGTTTATATGTAATTTATTGCTCAATATTACTCTACCATTTTTATAATAAAAACAAAAACCTAAGGAATATGTATAGTTTTTTTCCTGTGCAGTTGTAATAGACTTACAGTGTTGTGAAAGTGGCTATATTCAATAACTGAATGGGCCCTGTGATTCTTTCTCTTCTTACCCATCAGCTCATTACTAAACTACAGTAAATAAGACATTACAGTAAATTAGGGCATTTAGAAAGAGTAATATGAAGATTCATTTGAATATTCCATACCTGTACATGATTGTGATGGTCTAGGTTAAATCAACTATTGTGATGATGACATTAAAATGCAGTTCAATCAGATAAACTGTAATATATAAATAATATATATTTCTTGTGTGTGGTTAAAATATATAATTATTTTGAAGAGTAGTTGATATTTTATTCATAAGTTTGGAAGAGTAAGAATATTTTATTCAGTAAGTTTGCAGTAAATATGTAGCTAGAGCATGCAATTTTTTTTTAAATAAAGAATTTTTGAGCACATCATATTATCTCTAAGATTAATTTGTTGGGACTGAAACAGCAGTATCCCAATATGAAGTAGCCTCAGAAACAAAAGTTTCCCTCTGATTTCCTGAGGGATCTCCTGTCTCTGGCCCCTCAGTCTTGCCTGAGCATAAACTTGGAAATTAAAATCCCTCTTCCCCAAGACAGGTCATAGAAACCAGAGCCTCTTTGGCTCTGGTTTATAAAAATATTCCTCTGAGTTCCCCCACATTTCGGTCTAAACACTGGCCATAAAGGAATTATCTGAACTACTTTGTTTGATTGTACATCATAAGATCCTCATCCCAGAGAGAGTCCCACCAGATACCCAGAAGAAACGCTGCACAGGGAGGCCAGGAGAATCTAAACAGAAAGACCTTGCTGGGTTTCTCCACTAGTCCATTAGCATTAGATCATACCATTTTGTCCAAGCATAATCCTGCATAGCTGTCCATACTTCATTGAACCTGAACATAAAAATGTATAGTTTTACCTGTATCTTTGGGTTTTCATTCTGAAGGCTCCGTTGTCATATAGAGATATGATTAAATACATTTTTATGCTTTTTTTCTCCTATTAATCTGCCTTTTTTTCAGTGAAACTTTTACATAATATTTCATTATGTAATTTTTGGGAAACATTCATTATAGTGAAAATCTTAGTCTTTGAAATCTGACTGCATGGCTTTGGAATTCAGAATCTTTCTACTTCAGTATCCTATTTAATGTGTTTAAATTTTCTGTACTTTACTACATTCAATGGTCTATCTATCACCTACCTTTCTATTCATATCTACCTATCAATCTCTTTATTATTTACTTCTCTATTGTACGTGTATCTTAATTATCTACCTATCTACCTACCTATCATCATTATCATATGTCTCTAGCAGTGTGGTCTCTTGATTTATATCCTATTTGCATTGTAGTAGACATTGAGGATGAAAGAGTCCCATTTAGGTATACTAGAAAATATATAAGCATTCTAAACTCTGTTTTCACAATAGAATTCCCTGGCAGGGTTTTATTTATTTAACTATTTTCTGTGTGGATGTCAGTTCTTATATTAGCACAGCTAAGAAAGATTATTTGAGAATGGCATTTGTAGAATTGATAAGTTAAAGATCTCCAGAGAGCCACTTTCAAGTAGGTTATAATAGCTTTTAAGAGACTACTGATCTCCCTAAGCACCATTTAAAAATTGAGATACAATTAAAATTTTATCTATTTAAGGCACCAGAGAGTTGAAGAAGCAATAAGGAGTAGAATGGCTAAAATTCTGAAGAGAAGAGGACTTCAGAGAATTTTGCTGATGATCTATAGTTACTCTGATCGCTGGGAATATTTACTGGTTCTGAATTCAGGTTGAGAATCCACAGTTGGGGAATGGGGAAATCAGAAGAAATCTGGGTAGTTTCCAAAGACTGTAAAAAATACAAAACAGAATACAAAATGGATGGTGTAAGGGTACTAAAAACACAGTATTTCCCTCAAGACATCAATGGAGTTAAGAAGCTGTGCCTGGTAGGGGGCTAAAATCTTAAGCCAGAATTTTCTAAGAAGTAGAGTTTTTTGCTATCTTACAGTGCTGAGAAAGCAGAAATTAGAATTTGAGATTATGGAAAAGGGCCATGTTGAATAAATCTGGCTATTTATAAAAGTCCAACAAATGCAGCCTGGGAATAGGAGGGTTTCAGCCTTCCCAAAAGTACAGCTCTGTCAAAGGCAGCTCAGTCCTTGTTTTGATAAAGATGTTCAATCCCATTCTGACTAGCAGAAGAATGGGTGATCCTTTAAAGATGGTTAATGTCATCTATATTTTCTAAATTTTTATATACTGTAGCTGACATTCAGTTGAAATTAAGAGAAATGCCAAGAAACAGGATTGTATGATAAAAAAAAAAGCAAAAAAATAGGAATTAGTACTCAGCTGTTTGAACTTATATTAATGGAATAAGTAGAAAATGACTTTAAAATATGTGTGATTAAGTTGTATGAAAGTGACTAAGAGGCTTTGCAAATTCATGGGAAAACTGTATGCTATTTAAGAGGAAGATATATATCATTTAAGACTAAAAATACAATGCCTGAAATGAGGTTTAACTATAGAATGAAACAGATTAGAAGTCAGGGTCATGAAACTTAAAGACAAGGGAGTAGAAAAACATTCTAAGAGGCAAATGTGACAATGTGAAAAGACTTAATATGTATGGAGATAAAATGTAAGGATAAAAAAAAAAAGATAGCATCAATATTTGAAGAAAATAGAGGCCGAGAAGCTATAAAAACAATGAAACAATTGAAACCTGTATATCCAATAACTACTTCAAACGCCAATAAATACAAATAATGAGATAACTGCACCTAGAAACATATTCTTACAATCGCTAGAAACATAGGCAATAATAAAATGTTTAGAGCAGACAGGTAATATGATATAATTTGGTCATTGAAAGCATCAACAATAGGAGTAGGGGCTGAGTATACAATATTCATAATGGAAGTCAGAATACAATTGAATTATGGCTTTCAATTGCTGGATGAAAGTAAGCAACCTAGAATTCAACAACAATAAAAATATCATTTAAAACAAAGGCCTAATTTAGATGTTTCATATCCAGCTCTAAACAAGATAGAGCAGACATATTTTTCTTTATTCCTACTACTAATTACCGTTAAAAGTCCTGGATATTATGCATCAAACAGACATGATAATCTGAAAAATAAAAATACTGAAGGCTGGCTGAGGACAGTAAGTTCCTTCAGTTTTCTTTTTTCTTTTTCTTTTTTTTTTTTTTTTTTTGAGATGGAGTATCGCTCTGTCGTCCAGGCTGGAGTGCAGTGGCCAGATCTCAGTTCACTGCAAGCTCCGCCTCCCGGGTTTGCGCCATTCTCCAGCCTCAGCCTCCTGAGTAGCTGGGACTACAGGTGCCCGCCACCTCGCCCGGCTAGTTTTTTGTATTTTTTGGTAGAGACGGGGTTTCACTGTGTTAGCCAGGATGGTCTCGATCTCCTGACCTCGTGATCCGCCCGTCTCGGCCTCCCAAAGTGCTGGGATTACAGGCTTGAGCCACCGTGCCTGGCCTCCTTCAGTTTTCTTTTGCTTTGTCTCCTAAACTAGATGCTGGAGGAGCTGGTAACCTGGACATGCCAACAGATAGACAAAAAATACACCAAGGAAAGCCCACAGTCTAGCTAAAGGGCCAGTAAAAAATAGCCCAGAAACACAGAACACATTTGGACAATAGCCTCACTACTCTAATCAAACACTGTCGGGGAGAAATGGCCTACTCCTACCCCATCAGCAAAGGCTAAGTGGGAAGTCAGACTTTTACTCTCTTAGACTTTAATGAAGTACCCCTACCTGTTCCACTAGGCTGTTGTCACAGAAGACTGAGTGGGAGATGAAAGTTGGAATTATTTGACAAGAATTTTAAAGCAGCCATCATAAAAATAACTCAGCAAACTAAATACAAAATTTAAAAATACTCTCGGCAAAAATACAAGGAAATAGAATAAAGAACCAAATGGAAATTTTAGAAATGAAAAGTAAAATAAAAATTTACAAAGGAAATAAAAATGGGACAAACAGCAGAATGCAGACACAGAAAAGAATCAATAAACTTAAAAATTAAAACACCAAAACCCCCATCAGAACAACAAAGAGAAACAGACCAAAAAACAAAAACTAAAACAAAACTGAAAACAATAAACAAATAACAGAAGTCAGACCCTCAGCTCTGTAGGCCTATGGAGCTGTGATAAAGATGTTTTAGATATGCAAAAGGTGAGAGAATTTTTAATTTTACTTCAAAAACCAAATTAGAGAAAAAACTTAAAAAGGAGGAAGAAAGGCAAAATTTAAAAAGACAAATAGTGTGTTTAAACTTAGCAATGGTAATTAATACATTAAATAAAAATAGACTAAACACCCAGACTAAAATACAAAGATTTTCAGATTGCTTAGAAACCCAGTACTCTGTCATATGCAGTTGAAAAGAAACAAAAATTGAAATATATATACAAACATATATAAAGAGGAGAATAGCAGAAAATTATAAGCCATGCAATCACTAATTTAAGATGCTGACATTGATATATTATGAGAAAAGTAGAATTTAAGACAAAGAGTTCTGTCAGGGATGAAGAGTCATTTTATAATGACACAGTATACAAGGAAGACATAACAATCATAAACATATTTGTACATAATAAACCTATAAAATACAGTATGTAGGGTGGGAGTAGGGGCAAAGGACTGACAGAGCTACAGGGTGAAAACAGAAAAATTATGATAGATTGTGGGTATTTAAACATTCTTCTCTCATTGAGTGGTAGATCACTAAAAAAAAAATCAATGAAGATGCAGAAGAATAGATCAACTCTATCCACAAGTTTAACTTACTTGATAGTTGAATATTGTACCCAACAAGTGCAGAGTAAACATTTTTTTCCCCAAAGTGGACACAGAAAATTTGCAGATAGGCCATATTATGCAGCATGAAAAAGCAAATCTTAATAAATGTCAAATCCTTAAAAGCAGATAGAGTAAGACATCAAAAATCATCTGATATCTAGAAAAGCCTAATATATTTAGAAATTGAGCAATAAACTTATAAACAGCTTGGGGAAAGAAATGAAAATATTTATATATATTTGAAAATATATTTGCTAATAAAAATATTGGGGGATGCAGCAAAAGTATTGGGAGGAAAATTTATATATTGTTAGGAGGCAAAAATATATATTGGCATTAAAAACTTAAATGCCAATATTAGAAAAAGAAGTTATTTAAAAGTCAGTCTTATGAATAGGTAAAAAGCTGGTGAATTAAACCTCAAAAAGTGTAAGACGAGAAATAATAATTTTACAAAAAGTTAATGACCTAAAAAACAAGCATTATAGAACATCTTCAAAGCCAAAATCTGATTCTGTAAAATAATAAAATTGGTAAGCCTTGGCAAGATTTAAAAAAAAAAAAAAAAAAAAAAATTCCAACATGAAGAATGCAAAAAGTTACAGGTCCTTAAAAGTCTAAAAATATACTGTATATAATATATAATCATGTACTATAGTATTAGTTGGCATTATATAATTATGTATATGATGAAATGTATTATGAACAGCTTTGTGTTAAGTTCAGTAATAAATGAAATTATTTCCATATAAAATTCAATTCAGAAATTGAATCCAAGAATAAATAGAAAATCTAAATAGAACTATATTTATTAAGGGAATTAGCCTAACATCTATTAAAAAAATTGAAATTCATAGTCAAATACATTCCAAACATAAAAGGCCAAGCCTGAATAGCTTCACAAAAATATTTTGTCAAATTCGTAAAGAATAAATATTAGCAATATTACAGAAAACTTTTTAAAAATACAGAATGAATAAATGGTTACCAACTTGTTTTGTAATTCTAGCAACATCTATATACCAAAAACTGAAAAGGCTATTACAATTAAACATTTCTAGAGTAGTATTCCATTTTAATGTAATTACAAAAATCTTTGGTGAAATGTTTGCAAATTTAGTCCATTAATATGTAAAAAGATAAAAATAATGACTGAGTAAAAATTATCATGGATATGCACTTTAAAAAAATTAATATGAGGGCTGGGTGTGGTGGCTCACGTTTGTAATTGTAGCACTTTGGGAAGCTGAGGCAGGCAGATTTCAAGGTCAGGAGTTCGAGACCAGCCTGGCCAATATGGTGTAACCCCGTCTCTACTAAAAATACAAAAAAAATTAGCTTGGTATGGTGCATGGTGGTGCACGCCTGTAATCCCAGCTACTCAGGAGGCTGAGGCAGGAGAATTGCTTGAACTTGGGAGGCAGAGGTTGCAGTGAGCTGAGATAGCACCCCTGCACTCCAGCCTGGGTGACAGGGTGAGACTCCATCTCAAAAAAAAAAAAAAAAAAAAGAAAAAATTAATATGAGAAAGCAGAGTAATTAACAATTAAAAGAAAAAGGGGGATTTCATATGATTAACTCAATAGATGCAGAATAAGCATATAACAAAATTCTATATTGGTGATATAATTTCATGTCTAAAAATTAGGAACAGAATAAAGTATCCTCACTCTTTTTGGGGTATTTAAAAACCCCTTTCATTGTTATTATACTTTATAATAGAATATTGAATGCTGTTCCCTATACATCCCCTAACATTAGGGGCTCTCTAACTTTTATTCTACATTGAACTGGAATTCTTAGACATTAACATTATGCACATACTATAAAAAGCAGAAAGATTGTAAAGGATAAAGTAAAACGCTCCTATTTGTAGATGACATTGATATATATTGTTTGGTTTACAAATTTGGTAAATTACCAAAGTCAACAAAGTAAACACCATTGCATTTATATATGGCATAAAACTTATGAGTACCATTTACATAAAGATAAATAATTGAGTAACTAGGAAAAACCTAAAAAAATGCTAAACCTATAAACTATGTACAAAAGCCCTGTTGAAAAAAATTCACAAATGCCTAAGTATATTTATTTCACAACATAACAAAAATTGGTAGAGCAATATATCACATTCATGGGCTGAAAGAATTAATATTGATATGGAGCCTTTCTCCCAAGATTATTCTACAGAAGAAATGTTATTTTAACCTCAGTCACTGAAGACTTTTTGAACAAATTGCAATGGAATTCTATAATGTACATGTAAAAGGCTCTGAAATAACCACAACATTCATGGGGGAAAACAGCAAAATTAAAGGACACATATTACCTGATTACAAGACCAAATCAAACTTTCTGTAATTAAGATATTGTGTATTAGTGAGAGGTGAAGCCAGCTGGGCTTCTGGGTCCAGTGGGGACTTGGAGAACTTTTGTGTCTAGCTAAAGGATTGTAAATGCACCAATCAGCGCTGTGTGTCTAGCTAAAGGATTGTAAATGCACCAATCAGCACTCTGTAGAATGGGCCAATCAGCACTCTGTAAAATGGACCCATTGGCAGGATGTGAGTGAGGCCAAATAAGGGAATAAAAGCTGGGCACCCTAACCAGCAGTGGCAACCTGCCCAGGTCCCGTTCCACACTGTGGGAGCTTTGTTCTTTCGCTCTTCACAATAAATCTTGCTGCTGTTCACTTTTTGGGTCTGGTCCGCACTACCTTTATGAGTTGTAACACCCACCGTGAGGGTCTGTGGCTTCATTCCTGAAGTCAGTGAGACCACGAACCCAGCGGGAGGAACAAACAAATGAACTTCCTTAATTTGATAAAGAGTAACTACAAAAAGCTTTGACAAATGTTGTATTGGTGATTTACTGAAATCATCCACTGTCCCTCTCTACTATTTCAAGAATGAGATTTTTCAGTATTATCAGGAATGTCCTAGCTAATGAAGTGGGAGCTAAGTTATGAGGATGCAAAGGCAGAAGAATGATACAGTGGACTCTGGGGACTCGGGGGAAAGGGTGGGAGGACGTGAGGGATAAAAGACTACAAATTGGGTTCGGTGTATACTACTCAGGTGATGAGTGCACCAAAGTCTCACAGATCACCACTAAAGAACTTACTCATTTAATCAAATACCAACTGTTCCCCAAAAGCCTATGGAAATAAAAAAGTTTAAAAAGAAGAAATTTAAAGAAAAGGCATAAAAAGTAAATTGAAAAAATAAAGCTTCCTCATTTACAACAATATTATTCTGTACAAAGAAAATATTTTTTCTTACATTAAAAAAAAATCAAGGCTGGTGCGGTGGCTTATGCTGTAATCCTAACATTTTGGAAAGCAGGCAGATTGCTTGAGTTCAGGAGTTTGAGATCAGTCTGGGCAACATGGCAGAAACCATTGTCTAACAAAAATACAAAAAGTAGCCAGGCGTGGTGGTGCATGTCTGTGGTCCCAGCTACATGGGAGGCTGAGGTCAGAGACGATCACTTGAGCCTGGGAGGTAGAAGATGCAGCAGTGAGCCTCTGGGTGACAGAGATGCTGTCTTAAGAAAAATAAAAAATAAGAAAAGAAAAAAAACAAATTCTTCAAATGAGCACATTTAGCAATACATTAAATACATAAAAACATTGAAAAATAAATTATACTTGTATAATATCATTTAATGGACAAAACATCAAACTGGAATTTAGGAAATATGTACAAGAAATCAAGGTTTAAAACTATAAATATTATTGAGAAAATTGTAATAAAACCTAGAAACCCAGAATTTGAAGAGATATAACTTGCTGTTAGGTTGGAAAAGTCAATATGTAAAAAGTATATATTCTTCAAAATAAGATATTTAAATACAACCCAAGAAAAATTCTAGAAGGTACTTTTAGTGGAAAGTTACAAGTTAGTCTCAAAATAGCAATGCAAAGAGCAAGATAAATTTAAAAAGAACAAAGATGACTTTACTGTGTCTTATCATAACCTATTTTAAAGCTGTAGTGATTAAGAGTGTGGTATTGGCTCAATGTAAAAATTTCAGAAGTAGGAACACATTTGCATGGTCACCTAATCTATAAAAGTATCTATCACAATATAGAAACAGCTCTAATTTCAGTAAATGATTCTGGGCTTTTTGAATAGCTATCTGAACAACTGTGTAAAAATAAATTCTAAATTGATTTTAGAAATAACTGAAAAAGTAAAACAAGAAAGTTTTGGTAGAAAATACAAAAGGATATGTATTTATGGGCTTGGCATAGGTAATGATTTATTAAGTAGGACACAAAATACTACTACAATGGTAGATGTGCTATATTATGCCTT
Source organism: Macaca thibetana thibetana (assembly GCF_024542745.1). Lineage (NCBI taxonomy): Eukaryota > Metazoa > Chordata > Mammalia > Primates > Cercopithecidae > Macaca > Macaca thibetana. The sequence goes on from NC_065595.1 coordinate 8,669,712, forward strand.
ACAAAAATGTACAAATTTCTGTTAATAGATACCATGAATAGAGTGTAAATGAAGCCACAGATTGGGAGAAGATAGTTGCAATACATCTTCTGGACTTGAATCTAGAATATATAAAGGATTCTTAAGTAAGAAAGCTGGAAATCACTTGTACTAGCACAACTTTAAAAATGATATCTAAGCATTTGATGATTATAAAAATAGTTGCTCAACATCTTTAATCATCAATGATATATGCAAATCATTAAACTACCTATTATTTGACATCCACCAGAAGCCTAAATGAAATAAAAACTACCAAATGGTGCTGAAGGTTTTGAGTAATTGGACATCCAGCCCAACACTGGTGGGCATGTGTGCAGGTATAAGCATGGTGGAAATCCATCGGACAGTGTCTGTTATACTTGATAATGTGCAAGCTCTATTATCTAGCCCAATGGAAAGGCACGGCTATCTTGTTAGTCACTGGAATAGGGCCTACAAGGAAGCACCTGGGTACTGATGATACCTTGATTCTGGACCTGAGTGCTGGTCACATGGACATGGTCCCTTTGTGACAAATGCATTGAGTCTATAAATTTGTGTTTTTTTCTGTACCTATGTGGACTTAAAATGAAAAATTGTGTTCTTAAAAAAATCTGAAAAGAAAAATTACAAATAAAATTCAAATATAAACAATAAGCCAGTCCTAGTGAGTAGAAAGAAAACTTGACTGGCAGGTAAAACATAACTCAGCATTTTAACTGCTGTGGAACACATCAGCTAGGGTAAAAATCCATATTGATAAGTACAATTTCTTTTCAAGATGGGACACGGCAGCATCACTACCTGCTTGGCAACAAAAATAAATAGGTTCCGTAAGGGGTCGCAACTCCTGGAAAAATAACAGGGAACTGACGGGTTTAGTTAATACATCTGAATGGTGTAGAAAAGCTTGGAAAAATTCTGAAGAATTATACATGAAATTATTTCATTCTTAGCTATAAAAATGTCCTCCCAGTTCCATTTCCTTTTTATTCGCCATCCATGGACTCTATTTGTCATGTTGTGATATATGACACTAGTACATTTGCTAATTGGTATGAAACAAATTTACATAGACCTTCACATCCTTTTACCAGAGTGATTTTGAAAGTAAATGCAAGTAAATATATGCCAAAGCAAGAGGATTGCTTGAGACCAGGAGTTTGAGACCAGCCTAGGCACCATAGCAAGACCCTATCACATAGCAAGACCCTATCGCTACAAAAATAAAAAATTAGCTGCACATGGTGAGTCACATACATGCATGGATCATTCTTTTCTTTTTCTTGTAGCTCATAATTCAAAATTTTATTCAGGATATTTTATGTTAAAGAAGATTATAGATTAATGTAAATATTGTTCACCCCAGGGGTAAAGAAAAAAAAATTGCCCTTCCTCTTTGAAGACATTAGTGGTGTGTATGGAGCAATCTAGTATGTAGTTGAGTTGATTCTTGGCTTTATTGCAGATTCATCACCACCTTCAAATATATATGATTAGGACACTGTTTTTATCAGGGCTTGGAATCTGAGCACCACTGAAATCCCAGATTTTACTCTACCCAGTCTATTAGAGTTCTCCATAGAAACAGAACCAAAAGGATGTATATGTAATACCCTGGATTTATTATGAGAATTGGCTTACATGACTGTACACACAAAGAACTCTCACGACATACCACGTGCAAGCTGGAGACCCGGGAAGACCAGTGGTGTCATTCATTCCAAGTCCAAAGGTCTGAGAATCAGGAGCCTTGAGGTTAAGCACAGGAGAAGACTGAATGTCCCAGTTCAAGCAAAGAGAAAGAAAATACACCCTTGTCTCTCCTTTTGTTTCATTTAGTCCTTCAATAGATTGGATGCTGCCCACCCACGTTGATGATGGTGAATCATCTTTGCTCAGTTTAGTGATTCAAATGCCAGTCTTCAGGAAACAGCCTCACAAACACACCCAGAAATAATGTTTACCAGCTATCTGGGCACCCCTTGTCCCAGTCAAGTTGATGAATCAAATTGACCATCAAATGCAGCCTGACAGTTCTTTTGCTCTTCATCCTCCCCTCAGTTTCCGAAATTCAGGAGATCTTTCTTGCTGTTTGCCCATGCACAAGGCAAAGGCTCTTGCACCTGGGATATGGGGCAGAGGACACTGCTCAGCCTGTCAGCCCTGCCCCGTGCTCTGGAGGTTGCACCCTTTGTTAATGCTCTATTGAAAAACCTGGCTGGTTGTACAGACAGTCTTTGACTGTGGCTCCTCAGAATTCTAATCTCTCACATCAGGCTATAACTGGCTATTACAAGTTTATTAAAAGTTAGGCTAGTTTACCCTTACCCCCATCTGTTGAAATTATTTTTTCCTACTCCCATCATTTCAACAAAAAATAAAACAGTTGTGGAGCTCTTCGATCCTAGCAAAGCTTTGACACTTTCTGAAATTCAGTTAAGATTCAGTTTATCTTCAACTGTATGAGTAGGAAAAAAGTGTGATTTTTATAACTCATCCATCTTATTCTTGTTTTAGGGTGGGTGTGATGGCCTCTTCTGATTTTATATCTTCACTGAAAGCAACGGACTGTGTTTGTTTTCTTGTTAAAATCAAAATGTGAAAGTTGCAGAATTATTAGCATCTAGCATTTTTTTTATTATATATGTAATTTTAAACAGATACACACTGCTGAGTTGTCTTCCAATTTATAACTCTATTGCCATTCTTAAATATCTCTGCACTGAACAAATAATATGTGTAGTCACTCTTATTTCATATATGATTCTATTACTTGTGGTTGAGAGGCTGGTTACCACTGCTTCTATTTTATACTATGGTTCATCACCTATGCCTGACAGCATGTTTCTGAAATTGTGAAATAATGGGCTATGCAATGTGAAAACTTTAAGATAGCTGCAGGTGTTTGCTCTAGTTTCATGAGTCTTCATTTGAAACTAAAATAGTCAGCATTCTCTTTTTCAATTTCTTGTTTGTGTATCCATAAACTACTGAAATTAGAGTCAAAAAATAAAGTATGAGTATTGAAATAGTTCAACTCTAACTTGATCCCTAGATAAACACTCATTTCCTTTCAATGAACAGCCAGTGCACTGAAAATAATTAGAGTCGATGTATTCTGCTTCCTTAGAAGAAAAGCTTTTCTTTTTCTGTTTTGTTTTTATGAAAATCTTAAATGGAACTTCGTTGACAGCTTATCCACTGATATGCTTCTACACGATTGTTTAAAGAATGGTTATGGCAATTAGTGTCTTTTTTGTACACTTTGCAATTTGTGGGTAAATCTGTTTGCCTCACAGAATCTGGTATTTTGAATTTTTAGCCAAACAAATGTCAACACATTTATATTTTAAGCTTTTTATTTTGCCTTTGGAAAAGCCAACATTTTCAAATAATACCTTCATTAAAAGTATACTTTTAGCAGTTATCCTTTCATTATTTTGTCTTGGTCGCCTTACAATTGTAAGTTTTCTTTCCCCATCCTTATAACTATTGCAATTAATTGTGGAGTTTCACAATTTTAAGCATACAGGAATGTAACTATAGGGTATTTTCCAAAGAAGACTCTCAGTTATGGACAACAAAATGGAATGAGTTATTTTTGCCTGTGCAAAATCTACCTTGTGTTAGGTTTGCATAATAAACTGCTTAAATGCTATATTAGCCAAGGTACTTAATGCTCATTTCTGTAACAATCAAAATTTCATTAACAAGGTGAAACAAAAGCTTATTTATTCCTCACATTGCAGTCAATGTAAGGACACAAGTCTCTGCCCAAAACAGTATCGCAAGGAAAGAAATTACTTCTGTCTTCTGGATTCTTTAGCTAATAGCACCAGGGTTATCCTGAGATGAACACAATGGCCTTTGGAACTATTGAATGCTTCCTCATAGAAGAGTCAAAGCTTTTCTTTCATATTCGTTTGAAAACATCTAGTTATATAATGATCCTACTTCCAAAGAAGCCTGGGAATTGAAGAGGACACTGATTTTGATGAGCTTTTATAATTCCTCACACAAATAGGTAGCCAAGTCAGAAGTGAAGGCTGAGAAGTCCCAGGGTATGGGGACGATTCTGTGACTTCCTGAACACCGTTCTCAGAATCCATGTGGGCATAGCTAACATTTGTTAAACAGCTGCTATTTGTGAAAAAACCTAATTTCATTTTCTGATTTGATCATTACAAGAGATCTCAATTTGGCATTGTTTTTCTTTTAAATTTGAAAGATTAGAAAATTGGATGTCAGATATAAAAAGTGGCTTCCAAACTATATAAGCAATGAATCCTAGACTGTGTAGAAGAACACACACATGTGTGTGTTTTTTTGAATTTGTATGCTTTTGTGAAGATTTCATGTTGCCTCTATATATTGATCATGGAAGATGCTTTTCAGATAATTCCATAAAAATGTTTTCGTTATAGTTGTTAGTTTTAGCAAGAGGTCTACACAGGAAACCTAGTACCCAAATTTAAAATAAAACATATAACTTGACTTTTATCATACTCATATGTGACAGAGATCTACTGCCATAATACATTTTGTTTTAACATTATCTATGGCTGAGAAAAAAGTTGTACAATGCTAGAAATACTCTAAAAATTGACATAAATTTTCATTAAATTTAGAAATTTTCCTGTGTTTTCTGGAATACTGGACAGGGCACAACAGCTATAAATCAACGTATTAACAATATAAATTTGCTGCTAATATAAGGATAAAAATGATTTTTCCTTGTTGACATATGTGTGCATAAATTTATTAGCAATATTGTGTTTTTAATTTTTGTTTTAAAATTGATAGTAACAATTCAGTTACTATAAGTGAATGACTAAAAACTTCATATGTAATCACTGTATTTAAATAATATCGATGAAGTAACATAAGAGAAAATGTAGCACCTTCTCCTTTGTGCCACAAATAAAGGAAATTGTTTATTTCTCTGCATGTCAGTTTGTATCAATAGACATGTCATTGAGAGAGTTATAGGGTATTTGTCTTTTCTACATTAAGCATTCATTAGTGTCTGATATAGATTATTTTCTAACTTACTGAAGTGTTTGAATATAACTGGGCATTTTCCCTGTTTTCAATCACCACAGGGAACTCAGAACTGCCAGTCATTTTTTTTTTTTTTTTTTTTTTTTTTTGAGACGGAGTCTCACTGTGTTGCCCAGGCTGGAGTGCAGTGGCGCCATCTCGGCTCACTGCAAGCTCCGCCTCCCGGGTTCCCGCCATTCTCCTGCCTCAGCCTCTGGAGTAGCTGGGACTACAGGCGCCCGCTGCCACGCCTGGCTAATTTTTTACATTTTTAGTAGAGACGGGGACTGCCAGTCATTTCTTAAGCTCCAGCAATTGAGGTCGTTGGTGACCTGAAGGAGACTGATTTCAGTGGAATCATGAGGAAGAAACGTGCTCAAATGGAGCTCAAGAGACAATAGGAGGGAAGGAAATGTAGGCAGTGAGCCCAGATAACCTTTGAGCAGTAATTCTGTATTTAAAACTGCAGCAGAAAAACGTAGCTTAAAAGAAAGATCCAAAAGGCCTTTTTTTTTTTTTTTTTTTTTTTATAAGATAAGTACAGTATATCATTAATGCTGGCGGGGACAGTGGATCAATTCATCGAGCAACACCCTTGCTAAGGTAAGACGAGATGGAATGGAGCATACAGCAGGAGGGTCCTCATTCTGTAGAGGCAGGGCTATGTTTCCAAATTAAGAGAAGGGAAGGCAGAGGTGAAGTTGGATGAAAAGGAGTCGTGGTGGAAGTGTGGTTTATTCTCATTGTTTCTATTTTCTGTATGAAATAGAAAGCTGAGAATGTCAAGAGTATAGAGATCTTGAAGTCTTGAGTAGAGAGAAAATATGAAATGCACTTATATGAAAGGAGATTGAATGGGATAGAGAAATTGAGTAGAATTAATGTGTAACACCAAGAGTCTAATGCGATAGGTTAGAGGTCATGGATTTAAAGTAAATTTGTGTCTTGCTGTATATTTTTCTCTAGGCACTTTCGGCTGTGAGGGTTCAGCGAGAGTTAGAGAAAAGTTGGTCTTAAAGGGAGTTACGGTTTTGCTATGAACGAGGATGGCAAAACTGGCAAGGGAGTGAAAAATATGCAAGGCAGGGATCCAGCAGCTGGACCATGCCCCCTTCACTGAATTAAAAGGAAAGTGAGGTCATAGGACTGGGAAAGAACAGTGAGAAGATGGCAGGATGAATGGATTGTAGGTCTTGCTCAGATTAAAAAGTTGAAGTGAAGGTAGAAAGTATTCACCTGAACAAAACTGGAAGTCATAGAGTAGAATGCATTAAATTGTGATTATGAAGGGGACGTGGCTTTTAGAAATGACCGAGGCCTAGTGGGGGTCGTGGTGGAGTGGAATGGGTGACAAATCAACCCCATCTAAGAGACTGTAGAATGGGAGGATTGCCTGTCCAGTGTTGAAATATTAAAAGTTAAAAAGAAGTAGGAATAGGGAGAAAGAACCAGAACCAGAACATGGAATCTTTAAGGAAAGTGATGAAGCGTTGGACTGATCTATTCAACAAGGAATGGTAGGTGATAGAATCTTACAGCTAAAATAAAAGCTAAAAGGTTTGAAGGTAGAGGGAAAGAACATGGAAGGAGGAATATGGAGTGAACATACATGGGAGCTGAAGAAGTAGATCTCAGAAAAATAAACAGTAGATTGGTGATTGCCAGAGGCTCAGAAGGGTAAGGAGGAGGGTGATGAAAAGAGGTTGATTAATACTGGGTTATAAAAATTAGATTTGACAAAGGAGATAAGACCTGGTGTTCAATAGGTCAGTAGGGTGACTGTAGTTAACACAAATCTATTGTACATTTCAAAATAGTTGAAAGGATAATTTGAATGTTCTTAGCATAAAGAAAATATAAAGAATGAAGGGGATGGATATCCTAATTACCTTGATTTAATGGGATGAATGTATCAAAATATCACATGTGCATCCCTTATGTGTAAATAATTGACCAAAAAAAAAAAAAACACACAACAAAGTAGAATGAAGACCATATATACTATGCCTCCAAGACAATGACTCCTGGGTCAGCGTAAATTCTGAAGAGAAGTTCAGGGAGGTACAGAGTCCTTATAAGAGATCTCAAGGGTCAGGGTAAGAAGAAAACTGAATGGAAGTTTGCAGGCATGGGGGATTTTTTTTGATGAGTTGTGAGCTCCAGAGGACACTGTGTGGGGACGCTTCAGAAATTAGTGTAGATGGAAAAAGATCACATGCAGTGAGACACTGGAGCTTGAGAAAAGACTGGTGGCTCTGGGCTTCTTGTGGTGAAGGAAAAGACGAAAATCCCCAATTCCAGTGGCCTAAATGCCTATGATGGTGAATCTGGAGTGCCTCTTGTGGCTGGGGTTTCAGGAAAGACAAACGTGGCTCTAGAATTCTTAAAAAGTGAAACGATCAATCTTTCTTTCATACCCAGTAGACTCTGATTACCAAAGAGGCAAATACAGAATCATTGGTAATCTGCCTTATTTCCCATCTCCTTTCCTCTTCACATAGGAATCTGCAAGTTGTCAGTCACAGAACTTTAGGGTTCATTGGAGGAGGTGTATTACAATAATTAAATAACAGTTTAAATTGCCTGGTGTTTTATAACATTTAAAGATTCTTTTGATGGCAGGACGCAACACCCTGACAGATAAAAGATGGAACTCTTTTTCATTACATTCAACTCCAAAGGACAGAAGCCTGCAGTGGCACCACACGGAGGTTGCCCCAGGAGCAGGTGACAGCAGGCTGGCGCTGTGGGGGGCAGCTTAGGTGTGGCGAGTCTGTGGGGTGAGCTAGGTTTCCCAACCTTCCTGTGGAATGGCTGATTTAAATCATTTTGGTGTCTTCAGCTGTCTGGTGCCTGAGCCTGGGGTGATTAGGGCTGAATGCCTAGTGGACCTGGAGGACTAGAGCCCAATAAAGAATGTGGTTGGGGGGTGTGAACTTTGCTGCTGAAGAATGGAATGGAGCCTTAAGCCAGGGCCTCAAAACTGGGTCAAAACAGCATTTGAGAAAACGTATTATGCCCAGCTAAAGAAATTGCCAATCAAGGAATTTAAGATGCTTTCATCTTTAAGTTGAATAACAGACATAGCTAAAACTGAGTTTTGATACGAATTAGACAGCATTATATATCTATGTGTACTATACAATCACATAGTTCCATTTAGGCTAGAAAATGTGGAGCGACTGTGCTTTTGCTAGTTTTTCTCAAGCTACATTGGCCACTTTATAAGTGACATGGCATGCTATTGGTCATGGATCGATATGCCCTGCTCTCTCCCCAGGTTTCAGGTTAAGCACTAATGCATTCTAATAGTCAATTGTTATTTTTTTAAAGTTGACTTCTCACCAAATTCTCATATGTCAAATTTCTGAAGCAGAAATCCAACATGAGGGATTCCTTAGGGCAAATTTCAGTGCCAATCAAATGTTATCGGGAACCATCACGAGTCATTCTTGCTACTAAGTGAGTGTCAAAAACTGACGTCTTTGGCTTACTGTGAAACGTTCCTGTATGTAATAGTTGTGAATTATATATATTCATCAAAACTCATGCTTACAAATTAAAATGTTCAAATAATATTTCATTTCAAATACAGTGTCTAACAGGTGTTCAAAGTGACACTTGAGTACTGCTTTTTACGAGGCTCCGTAGATTGTGGCATCTGGCAATATATTATTCGTAATTTCAATTTCTCAGTGGCATACTTGGAAAGTATCTGAGTGACTGTCTTCAGATGAGCATGGCCCTTGTGTCAAAATAAAAGTTCAGGCTCTAGAAAATTACAAAATTATGAAGCTCTTTATGTAAAACTGGGATCTGCCTGATTTTTTTGCAATGCAAATAAAGGAAGCAATCTTAGTGTAATTCATCTGTGTTTGAAATCCCCTTGCACTGCAGTAAAGGGTTCTTTAATTGACTGGTAAATCATTCTATGATCAGGTTAGCAAATTGTTTTTCTCCTTTTTTCTGGGCTGACTCTGGGGAGCACTGGGCTGTTTTATGGTGACTATTGTTTGAGTCTTCTTTTCAAATGAACTGCTGTAACCCCTATATCAGATAAACAGGTCCAAAAGGAGAAGCATTAAGTCCAGGTGTGATATTTCAAATACTCCTAAAATTAAGTAAATATAACATTCTTACCACATTATTATTGAATTTGAGACTTATTAGCAACTGAAAGATTCAAGCTTTGTGAAAGCCTGCTTCCCCCAGGAGAAATTTGAACACAGCATGTTTGCTAATGACTAGGTCTGGATTTACAGTCTTTCCTCAGACCAGGCCTGGGCCAACACTGTACCAGCAAATCTGGTCAATTGTATAAAAACAAGCTGCAATACAATGATACAACAATTCACAAAGATAGATTTTAAGCTCTTCAAAATTTTTTTTTGTTTGGAAGTGATAGCTGATATCTGTATCACTTGGAAATTATAGTTGATACATTTCTAAAGATCAAAGTCAGGGTAAAATCATGAAGTTTAATTTTGTCTAACTTCTCTTTCCATTTTCATCCTGTTCTTTCTTTGTTGATACTTTTAACCATCACTCATTTACGTTTTTCCTGTATGTGTCTTTCTAGAATGACTTTGTTCTCAACCCATTATGAATTATTTCTTCCAATTGTGGCATTAATTAGAAGCAGTCTTTTTAAAGATTGTGAAAATTCTCAAGCCTTCCAGGCCCAAAGAATTTTATCTTTGAGTACACCTTTCAGGGATTTAAATTTGGGCTCAGAAGCCCTCAAATCATATTATTTAAGCAACTTCTACCTGGCCTACCTGAAAGGGAAATTCAAATCTTCAGTTTATGCTGTTCATCTTTTTCTTTCCTCAAATTTAGTTCTGTTACCATGCACATAGCTGTTTCCAAATCATTGAAAATTCATTTTTTCAAGCTACATCTAATATACTAATACTATAATTTTACCAAAGGAATTAGATCTGGTATACCTTATTGCTTAATATTTCAAGCCCTTCACACCTTTTATATGCTGCTGCTGTAAAGTCATTCTCTTTGTTAATTTTATACTGACCATTTGAATAACTGCTGGTGCTATGGGAGCTATTGGTATGAATGAAGCATTATAAAATTGTATTGTATTTTTTATTGCATAACTGTTATACCAATAAACATATTGAAAGGAAACTATCAGTGTTTAACATGTAACAAATTCTCAGCATAATGTTATCTGAAACCTTCATTTAATGCATGACTAAACCTTATTTCATAGACGCACTTGAGTTGAATGAGAACCAGCTCAATATTACTTACGGTAACAAAAATGCCCTTACAGAAGAGAGATGTTCAATGTACGATTTGTTCTCATATCTGTCATTGAAATGGAAATAATAGGTTCATGCATAAAAACAGAAGAAGGGAAAGCATAGCAGGGCTGTAGAAATGTAATCACATTAAAATACGTGTTGTTTTGATATTTTAAATAGATCATGTTAAGTTTATCTTTCCTCTGCCTGACACTATTCACTAAAATAAAAAAGCATTTGCACGGTTCAGAGGCCAGGATTAATTAGGCAATATCCTGAATGGGTCTGGGATAACTGCTCTCAGATCATTTTGATTGTTGATCTTTTGCAGTGGTAGTAAGTACAGTGCAATTAAATGATTCATATCCCACATTTAAGAATCTTTACATTTCATAGGATTGCATATTGAGAAAGGCATGGAGATTTAATCACACTGATCTCAATAAGACTAATGACAAATGGGAAAATCACAGCCAGAGTGATACAGCCAATGATTCTTCACCAAAGTAGATGTGATACATATCCATTTAGCTTTTATAAAATATTTCCTTGGCTCAGTTTGAATACTCCATACTAATATGTTTTAAAATTTGGAAGCACTGATTTCAAGAACTTTTTGGAGCATTTTGAGGTGTTTGTATAACTCTGACTATATACATACATACATAACTCTGACTACATACATACACATACATACATAACTCTGACTATATACATACATACATAACTCTGACTACATACATACACATACATACACACATATATAAACAGAGAAGAAAAGTGGAATCTGGAATATTTGATCCAGATTTTTTTTTTTTTGCTTGTTTTCCTTTCCAACTTAATCAGGCACTTTTCTGGAATGTGGAGCTTTGTCTGGAGGTATGACTAATGATCAAATATTCCAGATTTTCACTTCCTGAGGAATACATAGAATCTCCAAAATGTTATCTGTATTCTTTGTGAGTAATGTGGTACAGTCTGCTTTGCTGTGGTTTGAGGAATGGAAACTTTGCAAAGAAAAAAATATTCTGGATATCAAAGCCTGACTCACAAGTCATAGGAGCAGTTCAAAAAAAAAGGGACTTCTTTGTATTTATGGCTAATTCAGTTTTTGGAAACATCTAGCTATTAATAAACATGGATGTTTAAAAGGATAGTGAGTAACATCACTTTCCTTCTCTTCCCATCTGAGCCCAGAGCCTATTAGGTTGAAGATTTAAGAGTCAGGTAAGAGTCAAGCTCAAAATATCATCTATGGTAAAGCTAAGGGTAGAGGATGTAGTTTGAATTTGTTGCGGTCACACAGATAATCTGATAATTCTTCCACTAATGTAAACTCATGCACCTAGTCACAGGAGAGTTACTACAGGGCCTTACTTGGCCTAACGTCTTCTGTATGAAGTAGCTGAGACTTCATTCGAAGGGTTTTGATCTAAAGCTTAAAATCAAATTTAATTTTTAAAATGTACAACTTGTTTTTGTTAGGGAACAAAATGATGAGCTGTAAAACTGATAATGAAAATCATTAGTATTTTGTAGAAAATCTAGAGGAAATGGATAAATCTCTGAAAACATACAGCCTTCCAAGACTGAATCAGGAAGAAATCAAAAACCTTGAACAGGACAATATTGAGGTCTTAAATGGAATCAGTAATAAAAATTCCATCAACAAAAAGAGACCTGGACCAGACATATTCACAGCTGAAGTTTACCAGATATACAATGAAGAGCTAATACTAACCCCACTAAAACTATTCCCAAAATTTGGGAAGGGACTCCTCCATAACTCATTCTATGAAGCCAGCATCATTCTGATATCAAGGTCTGGCAAAGACACAACAAGAAAGAAAAGCACAGGCCAATATTCCTGATGAACATAGATGTAATAACTCTCAACAGAAAACTAGTAAATCAAATCCAGCAGCAAATCTAAAAGTTAATTTACCCTGATCATGTAGCCTGTATTCTTGGGATGAAGAATTGTTTCAACATGTGCAAATCAATAAATGTGATTCACCACGTAACAAAATTAAAACCAAAAATCATGTGATCATCTCAATAGACACAAAGTTTCTAATAACATCCAACATCGCTTCATGATAAAAAAAAAAAAAAAAACCCTCAACAAATTAGGCATAAAAGGAGCATACCTCAAAATAATAAAAGCTATCTATTACAAATCCGCAACCACCATCATACAGAACAGACAGATCTGGAAGCATTCCCCTTTACAACTGGAACAAGACAAAAATGCCCACTCTCACTACTTGTATTCAATGTAGTACTGCAAATCCCAGCTAGAGAAATCAGGCAATAAAAAGAAATAAGACATTCAAATAAGTAAAGAAATTAAATTATCTCTCTTCATTGATATGATTCTATACCTAGAAAACAGACTCTGACTTTGCAAAAGGCTCTGAAACTGAAAACAACTTCAGTAGTTTCAGGATACAAAATCAATATGCAAAACTCAGTAGCAATTCTATACACCAGTAATGGTCAAGCTGAGATTTAAATCAAGAATGCAATACTATTTACAATAGCCACAATGAAAAATAAAATACCTAGGAATACAACTAACCATGGAGGTAAAAGTTCTCCAGAAGGAGAAATTAACACTCCTGAAAGAAATCAGAGATGACACATGCAGTGGAAAAACATTCCATGCTCATGGATTCAAAGAATCAATACTGTTAAAATGTCCATGCTGCCCAAAGCAATGTAGAGATTCAAAATTATTCCTATCAAACTACCAAAGTCATTTCTCATATAAATGGAAAAGACTTCTAAAATTCTTATGGAACCAAAAAAGAGCCTGAATGACCAAAGCAATCCTAAGCAAAAAGAACAAAGCTGAACATATCACACTACTTGACTTCAAACTATATTACAAGGCTATAGTAACCAAAACATGGTGTTGGTACAGAAACACACACATAGGCCGATGGAGCAGGATAGACAACTCAGAAATAAAGCTTCACACCTACAACTATCTTATCTTCAACAAAGTCGACAAAAACAAGCAATGAGGAAAAGACTTGCTGTTCAATAAAAGGTGCTGGGATAACTGGCTAGCCATATGCAGAAGAATAAAACTGGACCCCTGTCTTTCACCACATACAAAAATTAACTCAAAATGGATTAAAGACTTAATTATAAGACTGAAAGCTATAAAAATCCCAGAAGAAAATCTAGGAAATAATACCACTCTCAACATTGGCCTTGGAAAATATTTATGACTAATCCTAAAAAGCAAATGCAACAACAGAAAAATAGAAAGTGAGACATAATTAAACTAAAGAACTTCTACACAGCAAAAGTAACTATCAACAGTTTAAAACAGATAACCTACAGAATGGACAAAATATTTGCAAACTATGCATCTATCAAAGGTCTAATATCTAGAACCTATAAGGAAGTTAAATAATTGAACAAGTAAAAAACCTCATTTAAATATAGGCAAAAGACATGAACAGACACTTCTCAAAATAAGACTTACAAATAGCCAAAAAACATGGAAAAATGATCAACAGCATGAATAATTAGAGAAATGCATATCACAACTACAATGAGATACCATGTAATACCAGTCAGACTGTCTATCATTAAAGAGTAGACAAATAACAGATGTTGACAAGGCTGTGGAGAAAAGAGAATGCTTATATAGTGTTGGAAGGAATGTTAGTTCAGCCATTGTGAAAAGCAGTTTGGAGATTTCTTGGCAAACTTCAAACAGAACTACCATTTTATCCAGCAATCCCATTATTGGGTAAATACCCAAAGAAATATAAATTGTTTTACCAAAAAGACACCTTCCGTCATATGTTCATTGCAGCACTATTCACAATAGCAAAGACATGAAATCAACCTAGATGCCCATCAGTGGTAGATTGGACAAAGGAAATGTGGTGAATATATATCATGGAATACTATGAAGCTATAAAAGAGGACAAAACCATGTCCTTTGCAGCAACATGGATGCAGCTAGAGGCCAGTATCCTAAGCAAATAAACACAGAAATAGACAACACATGTTCTCACTTATAAGTGGGAGCTAAACATTAGGTATACATGGATATAAAGATAAGAACAATAGATACTGAATGCTACTAGAGTGGGAAGAAAGGGAGGGGGACGAGGGCTGAAAAACAACCTGATAGGCACTATGCTCGCAAGCTGGGTGACATGATGATATCATTTGTACTCCAAACATCAGTGTTGTGAAATATGCCCATGTTGCAAGCCTATACATGTACTGCCTGAACCTAAAATGCTGAAATTTAAAAATAAACCATTAGTACTTTTTATTCAAAATGTATTTTACAAAATAACAGATTGTATCAATGTATTGTAATTTTAAGGGAATTTTTTTCCAATCTTACTTTAAAATACATTTGATTTAGGATGCAGAAGAAAATATTTTGTATTTATATATTTTCACTTTACAGCACCCACTAATTCTAAAAGTTTGCATTTCTTGAATTTTCTAGGTGTATTATTTGCGCACACTGATGTTTGTTTCTACTTGCCTATATCTCAACTTGTTGGCATACTCATGTTTATAATTTATTGGTCAACTTTCTTCTTTGAGCACATATCTTTTAATATGTGTATGTATCTTAAGTGTGAAGGGAATAAAAATTATATTTTAAAAGGCACCATATATTTTATTTGATATATGTTGATTAAAGTTAATGTATTTTTCAGGAAATCAAAAAGGTTAGTCTCCTCATAGTCTACATACTTTTCTTTCTTTTACGTGTTAAGATATTTTTATTCAGCTACATTTAAATATTAGACGTTTGTATCTATTTTTATATTATATTTTATTAATGATATATAAGACCTTATTTCATGGTAAAAGTTCTAAAATCCTCTACCTCAAGCCAAAACTGTGTTAAAAATTATAAATACTAATATTTATCTTTAAGTTACAAATATAATCAATTATTGTACTGTCAAATTTCCATGAAAGTAAAAAAAAAATCATATATTGACTCTTTGAAGTCAATTGAAATTGAGAGTATTTTTACATATCTTCATATAAGATCTTTTAACATGCACTAATGTTAAGAATAAAACATTAATATTTGGAAAAGAATATGCTTATAAATTAGAAAAATTATAATATTCAGATAAATGTTTTGGAAACTGCATCTTTATCTCATTTATACATTTGAGACCATGTTCCTACTTATAGAGCTACTGTGAACCGTAAGCCTTGAAAAATGTCACTTTTCCCAACTGCACTGTCACACATAAAACACTCTAATTGAAAAGTTGCTCTCAGAAATCTTCACATAACATAAGCCTGTTCTTATTTCAGATTTCTCATAACTTTTGTCTTTTCAGAAAAGCTGTTCTAACACCCATGATAGGATTTTTTTCTCCTTTTTTTTTTCCTCCTTACTCTTCTTAATTTCTTTCTATTAGGAATATATTAAAGAAGAATAGTATTAGATTTCTTAAAGTCTTTATTACCTAGGATTTTTGAAAAGTAGTTATAATGGTGACTAATATTTATGGAGCATGGGTTTATGCAAGATCCATAGGTCATTTAGTCTCGCCCTCCTGGGAAAGAATTACTACCTACACAGAAGGAGTAGCTGCAGGGGCAGGACTTGAGAGGAAAATTCAATGCTAGCTACAACTGGCTTTGGGGCGTAGGCTCTTACACACAGCATTCTCTGCTAACTGCAAAAGGAACACAGAACAAAGCAACACACATCTGTGAATTTTTTCCTTAAACTTTTGCATTTGGTTTTTGTTTTCCAAATTCACATATATGTATATATTTTTAGTTGTCTATCTTACATATAAATATATTTATATGTATTGACATTCTAACTTACATACTTATAAATTTATAAATATAAATACATATTTATATATATTTATAAATATGTTTAGAACATCAATAAACATAAATATAAATATATTTTAAATATATAAGGTAGAAAGTGTTGTTTTGATCTATCTACACATTGTAGAAGGATTAAATCATGCTAATGAACACACCCAGCACCTCACTTAGCAGTTTTTTGTGGTCAGAAAGTTTAAAATCTACTTTTAACAATTTTGAAATCCACAGTATGTTACTATTGTGTGTGGTTACCACACTGTGCAATAGATCACTGCAACTTAGTCCTTCTGAGTCTTCGTACCCTTGGACCGTCATCTTTATTTTCCCAATCCACTCCCCTATCCCAGCCTCTGGTAACCATCATTCTATATTCCTGTAAGTTTGACTTTTTGATTTTTGTGCTTTAATTTAAAAGAGTGATGGTTCTCATGAAATGATTTGGCAATATCTCTACTCATTTAATATTTTGTAAGTGAGCAGAGTAATGAAGTCATTTTAAATGTCCTTTTTAAATGTCCTTATTACAAGGAAAATGTTGTATTGTCATTGACATTCCCGCTTTTATTTATACATTTAATATGACCAACTAACAAACTTTGCAAATGTTTTTGTAAATAACTACATTTGACTTTTGAATGTGAAAGAAAAATATGCATTATTTTCTCCTGTTGAATGAACTTGTTAAATCTTAAACTTAACTCTGTAATAAAATATTTAGAATATTATGCTTGTTGCCCACATAGTATTAATATTATTTATTTATTGATCCACTGCTTCATTTTTGCTACTCTATTGACAGATGAAGACAATATTGATATATACATAATACTTCACATATAGTTATTTGGATAGTACTTATCTTTCTTGGGACACAGTACCCACTGCTGGTTAACTATCCTGAAAATCTCTAATAAGGACACTGAGTTTATTTTTAAAAATTGCTCTAATCCAGAGATCTTTCTTTAAAAATACCTTATTTACAATATTTACATTTCAAAGTTTTGTCACAATATTTAAATGGTAAAATGTTTTAAAATTTTGTAATATATTGCCTTGGAGAACAGATAGTAGATTGGTAGAGAGATGGGTAAGTAGAGATATATAGGTATACTCAATGAATGAGTGAATTATAACACTTTGCCACTAAACAGACATGACCATAACTTCACATCCTGGGTCCTAAATTTACCACCTGTGTGACTGACTACACCAAATAAGTAACTTTCTTTCAGGAATAGTGTATATTACAAAAATCAAGTAAATGTGCAAAGCTTGTAGGCTATGATTTTTTTTTCCAGAGTAAGCATTATATACTTATTCTATAATATTATACTATCATCACTAATTCAATTTCAGAGAATTAATATGAGGATAAAGTAATATACTTTATACAACAAGACTGAAGCCATGGCTGGCCCATAACACATCCAACTTCGTTCCTCAAAACCCCTATCATTACCCTCCTCTGAGGGTGCTTTACGTAGTAATTACATAGTAATTTACTTAGTAATTACAACACGTGGAATGAAAACCGTAAAATGTGCTTTGGAGATTCTCGGTAACAAAGATGTTACAATAATGTTTACTATAGACATTAAAATGACTTTTTGGTGAAAAGGTAGACTTAGCAATGTGATAGGTCAAATTATACATGTAAAAACAATGCTGAATACAAGCATCGTATTTCCCAGGGAAATCACTCCTTCCTCTTTGGCTGAAAGCCAAGTTCAGAAAGTAGATTCTTAAGGGGAGGGAGTGCTGTCTTCCACCATATGTCCCAGGACATCACTCCTTCCTTGAGATACTTCCTGAACCTGGCCTTTAGCCTACTATGTCCTTCTTATCTTCTTCCCTGGCTATTCCCTTGTTAATTTCCTTCGATGGTAATTTAGAGGCACCCACATATACGATGTTGGAGTGTTCCTAGGCTCACTGGTCTGACCCATGTCAACCATTCCCTGGGTGAAATAACGTAGTCTAATGGCTTCAAAATCTCCATGCCGAACATCCAAAGTTTATGCCTTCAGATTGCATCAACTTTCTGTTAAAAGTCCACTTCTATGCCCTATTCAGTTGCTATTTCTTTTTATAATTCAAGTGGTTATATTTAAATTTGAACACTTGATCTTCCTGAACCTCCCAAATCTGGACCTTTCCTACTTCAATCTAAATCTTTCCTAGTTCGTTAAATGGTAACTCATTTCCAGACCTGAACTCTTCCAGACCTAACTGTTTCTGAGACCTGAACTCCTATCATTTGTAACTCATCTCTTCCTTTTATAAGCCATATGCAACCTATCATCCAACTTGCTTTCAAAAAATATCCAGAACTGGCTAGTTTCATTCACTCCTCAATGTCAGCTCTGAGTCAAATCACCTTCATTTATCATTTGGATGAATGCAGTGTCCAGCTGCCTAGTCTTTCTACTTCTGCTCTTAACTCCCCATATATTCCCTAAAGAGCAGCCCAACTGGTTCTTTTAAAACAGGAGTCAGGCAGTGCCATGTTTCTGCCCCAAAGTGTTCATAGCGTTTCTATTTCATTCATAACAAAGATGAAGAATCTATGTCTACGCTGTACAACGCAGCAGCCACATATGGCTACTGAGCACTTGAAATGTTTAGTGCAAATTAGGATGTGTTAAAAACTTAGTAAAAGAAAAGAATATGAAGTATCTTACTGATTTTTGGAGTTGATTACATGCTGAAATGATTTTTGCTATCCTGTGTTTAATAAAATGTACTGTTAAAATTAATTTCATCTGTTTTGCTTTTTAATGTGGCTGTCTGGCAATTTATTTGCTTGTTTATTGAGACACAGTTTCACTCTTGTTGCCCAGGCTGGAGTGCAATGGCACGATCCTGGCTCACTGCAACCTCCAACTCCTGGGTTCAAGTGATTATCCTGCCTCAGCCTCCCAAGTAGCTGGGATTACAGGTACCTGCCACCACAGCTGGCTACTTTTTTGTATTTTTAGTAGAGATGTGGTTTCCCCACGTTGGCCAGGCTGATCTCGAACTCCTGACCTCAGGTGATCCACCAGCTTCAGCCTCCCAAAGTGTTGGGATTATGGGCGTGAGCCATCGCACCTGGCCCTGTCTGGCATTTAAAATGATTCATGTAGCTCAGCTGACATTTCTAGGCGACATCACTGCACTGACAGTCACTCAGACTCTTCTGTTTCCAGTCTCCCACTTCGTACTCTGGTCACACTGATCTCCTTCCTGCTCCTCAAACATTGTAGACCTTCAAGGTCTCTGGACTCGCCAGGGTCTAGCTGCTCTCTCAGACTAGGATTCATTTGCTGTCCATATTTTTTATGGTGCATTGCATCTTCATCTTCTTCAGATTTTTGTTCAATATCACTTTCACAGTGAGGTCCTCCAAGGCCACCACATTTAAAACTGCATGTTTCATTTTTAATAGTTGTCTTTACTATAGGAAAATAAATTACAGATGTCATTTATCTGAACCAGTGTTTAAAAAAAAAATATCAGAACATTAGCTTGCATAAAAAGAGTCTATAATTAAGAATATCTTCATCTGAATTATTTAAGAATTAAGAATTATTCTAAAGAATTAAAAATTACTAAGACTGTATGTATGTGTGTGTTTGTGTTTATACAAGTTTGCAGGTTTGTATTAGTTTCTGAAATTCAGGACTGTTGGTATTGTGGGTTAGAGAATCCTTTGTTGTGGAAGGCTGTATTGCGAGAGGTTCAGTTGTGTTCCTGGTCACCAGTACCCACCCCACTGAAACAGCCAATAACGTCTCCAGCAATTGCTAGATGCTCCTTAGGGAGCAAAATTCTCTTGATAGAAACAGGTTGACATTTGAAACTGAGCTGCAGGCAGTATAGTCCTTTATTTCTAAATACTTCAGGATATAACTCTTAAGATCAAGGACAATCTCCTACATGAGAATACCGTGATCAAATTTCAAATTCAGGACATTCAACCTTGGTATAATCCTATAGTAGAACACAGAATCATTTTCAAATTTTATTCACTGTCCCACTCATTTCCTCTTTATTTTTTCCTGATCCTGGATCCAACCAAAATAATGCTTTGTCTTTATTCTTTGTTGCCATTCTCTTAAATCACTTTTAATTTGAAAACTTTCTTCATTCTGTTTCAGGTTATGAATTTAATGATAATACTCAAAATATATGAAAATTAGATATTGTGATATATGACAAGTAAATATTGTGTTTAATTTCTCAATTTTTATGTGCAAATATGTGCTTTTTATGACGTGCTTAGAAAAAATATTGAATTTTTCTGTTAATAAAGTATAAAATATGTACTTATATCTCAATTGTGATATAGAGCATTTTATTATAAAAGTAATGCACATGGGTTGTGGAAAGTTTAGTAAGTACACTAGCAGTTTTAATGAACAGCATAAAACTTCTCATAATTTCACAACCCAGCAATAATTAATCATTGTTAATATTCTAGTCATTCAGGAGAGTACATAATGAAAATATTTCATACTTACATAATTTTAATACATTGCATACATAGATGTATGAAAATTTGTACTATTTTTTCTTTTATCCCCACTAAAGTTAAATAAAAATCCTATTCTTACATAAAGACGTACAACTTCCATCTAAGGATTTTATTTTATTTCTCTTTATAGTGACAAAGGAAGTCATGGAAAACTTCTGGTAAAATTTAGGAATAAAACTTGCTTTTTGCCTTTCTGTCTTTCATATCTGCAAGAAAAGTTTGGCACCTTTGCAATAAAACAACTAGAAAAAAGCAACTACTTTTGAGAAAGTACAAAATGATTTGCTTGATAGTTTGTGAATTATAGTACAGACATATGAAGAAAAATATATACTTCCTTAAAAATCCTGAAACTAAACAAGAAAAATGGCCATCTCAGGTTAAAATATGTATAAGAAAAATGGGCTGTGAAGATAGTTTAGCTCTCAAAAATAAGAGACATTCTTGACTGTTGCTTATTTGATTAAGGTGGTGATGATATAAATTATTGTAAGAAAATAATGATAAGATGATGGTGATAAAGAAGTTCCTAATATACTGATTGTAAATGTTAGGGGAGACTACATGTATTTAGATATGTATTTTTGAAAAGTAAATCTAGGTTTTATCATTTTATCCTGGTCACTAATGTTAATTCTGAATCAGTGCACAATCAGCTTGCCAGGTGTATAAAGGAAGCTGCTGATGAGGGCTATAAGGAAATCTAAATATAAAATAACCATGTTATCATATTGCTAATGGGTACCACTGAATAATTCAACACCAATAATAAGGAATAAAAATCTGTCTCATATTTCTACATTATGATTCAAGGTGGTAATTTACTTCTAATAACCAAAGTCGGTGCCTTTTATTTTTCTCTGAAAGATTTTTAAGCAAATGTTTTGCTTTTGCTTTATTCAACGTCTTGGAGAAAAATAAAGACAGGAAGAGTGGGGGGTGGCAAGGGGAATTCAACTAGAGGATCAAGATTTATCAAATGGTTAATGCTCTGTGTCACTCAGTTTCAGGAAAGGGCTGTGGGCTTCAGAAGGAGACAGTTTAATGTCAATTTCCTGTTAGTTATAGAAGCTGGGAAGTGAAAGAAAGTAACTCAAACAAAAGATGACAGAGTTCTTTGATGTCATCACTGTTTCTCTCTCTCTCTTTTTTTTTTTTTTTTTTTTGCTGCTGTTTTTCTGTGGAATCCTTTTATTTTTGCTTATAGCCAAGTTAAGAGTTGAGGAGGAAGAGGAAGCAGCATAGTGGTAAAACCTTGCAAACCTGTCATTTTAAAAGGATCTTTCTGAAAGCAAAATTATATTTTCAAGGTAGTATTTAGAGCTCTTTGAATGATTTGTCAGGTGAGCTTTACTGTTGAAAATATAATTTTCATTATATAAGTCTCATCAATATATGTGTATATATTTTTAAACTGTAAGCAAAAGTGATAGGAAACGTTGCGAAAGATATTCCAATAAAGAGATAGCATAGTAATCACAAAGTGGCACATGGTATATAGTGGCTTGATAATGTTGATATGTATCCACAGAATTTCATCAATTTTTTTTATAGGGAGCATATATAGTCCTAGGGTATATACAAGACATTTTGGATGAAAATATGTTGCACAGAATTTGGATTTAAATCAAAATATTGAACCTTATTTTTGAAAAATAAAAACATGGATTTTTTTTTTCTCAGAGTTTAGATGTTACATTCGTTTGCAAGGGCTGCTATAAAAGTTAAAACTAAACTGTGTGGTGTAAGCAACAGAAATTTATTGTCTCACCCTTTTGGAGGCTAAAATAGAAGATCAGGGTGATGGCGGGGTTGGTTCCTTCTGAAGGCTGAGAGGGAGAATGTGTTCACACCCCTCCTCTACCTTTTGATGGTTGCTGGGAATCTTTGTCATTCCTTGACTCAGATGTGTCACCCCCATCTCCACCTTCATGTTTAAAGGGTATTTCCCCTCTGGGTGTGTCTGCAGGCCCAAATTTCCTCTTTTTTTAAGGGCACAATCATATTGGATTAGAGCCCCTGATAATAACTTCAGCTTAACTTAGTCATCTGCAAAAACGTTGCTTCCAAATAAAATCATATTCACAGATAATGAGGATTAGGACTTCTACATATTTGGGGGACACATTATTCGACTCATAGCAGATGTTAAGGTATCAATGGTTCTCAGTAAAACTGGTCAAGTTGTTATGAGTTTACACTTTGAGAATTCCTCTCTGCCATAATCATTAAGTAAAAATAAGTTCTTTTGTTTTGTTTTGTTTTGTTTTTAAATAAAATAAGAGTAAAATGACATAGGCTAGCCAGAAACAGGAAGTTATCTCTCTGAAGCACAAGAGAAACCATGCAGGTGAAACGGTGAGATGAGGGACTAGGAGCTGACCCACTGCCATCGCAGTAGGAGAAAACCAGAAATCTCAAGGCATGATTTCAACAGCAGGTGAAATAGAGCTGAAGGGATCATGTTTTGGACTGTGGTGTTCATGGTATTACTGTAAATAAAGCATTTAGTGTAATAGCAGATAAAGGGATTAAATTTATTTAAATTAATGTTTAATATAGTTTTATGAGATAACAAAAATCATAGATTAAATTACAGTAGAGAATTCAAATTATATATATGAGATCAGAAGGAGGAAGTCTAATATGCATATTTTGGTAATTTAGAGGAAACTAAGATGGGGCCAGTACTATCTTAATAGCAGATAAAAATCATCTTAAAGAAAGGCATAGTCATTCAGATTGAAATTGTACAATGACTAGAAGGAAGCATTTTAAAAAATTCAAAGTTAATATTCCCCTGAAATCATGCCCTTCTTCTTGTTTCTCTTACACACATACAGGAGTCGGTCCTTATTAACAATAGTTATGTTCTATAAAGTCTGACCTCTGCTTTAGAATGCACTTGCTCTTTGCACAGAGCTTCAAGGTAAGCCAGAAGTGAGTTATAAGGGTCTTCTCAATATTTTTGGGGCATTCACACAGCCCTGCATATACACATGGTCTCCTCGATTCCCAAGAATAAAAGCCTGCTATCATGCTTGCTTTGGCAGTGCACAGATCAAAATCCTACTAGGGACATCTCATGCCCCAAATGTTCATTTTAGATTTCCGCACTCCCTCGGTGCTCCCTCCATGTGGTTCAGGTCACGCTCTTTAGATTTGGGGGAGAAGTGGGCTCAGAAATGTTGGGTATATGTGACAGCACCTAAAATGTTATGGAAGCAGGATGAGTCCCTGAGCATGAAGCAAAGGAGACATGAAAAGGAAGGAATATCCAGTTAGTATCTAGTTAGTATCTGAAGGTGGAACAAAAATCATTTAGTTAGTTCTAGCTACACAATCTGGTTATACCCCGATTGAATAGCTATGACTCAGGAAACAGAACCCAAAGGAATTAATAGGCAAGTAAAATGGCATCCCGGAATCTGTGACAACTCATATTGATTGAATTTTAAGAATTAAAAATCTTAGACATGTCCAAATCAACTATTCCAAGTCCCTCTGTGGTGTTTAATGACATCCTGATTAAAAAACAAACAAAACTTTCAGTAAAACCACCTCAAAATTGTCCTTTTTTATTTTTGCATAATTTTAATTCATAGAATCTTTTTCTTTTATGAAAATATTTCTAACTAAAAACTTTCTGCACTTAAACGTTGAAGTAAATTTGTTATCTATCAAAACACATCTATATCTAAATATAACCTAAATATTTATATCTATAATTTTTTAAAAGTCAACTTGAAACAAAGCAAGCAAAACAAAACAGTTTCTCTTAAAGCTAAACATGAGGTTCAGCCAGTTTATGATGTCGTTTGATTGGAAAATTTAACCTATTTACATTTAAAGTAAATATTAATAAGTGAAAACTTACTGCCATTTTGTTGTTTTCTGCATGTTTTGTTGTTGTTTTATTCGTTTCTTCCTTTTTTGCTGCCTTCTGTAATTCGATGATTTTTTTCTGTAGTATTTTACTTTCTTTCTCTTTATCTTTTGTGTATCCATTATAAGTTTTTTGTGTGTGATTACCTTGAGCTTACATGAATCATGTTATAGTTGTAAAAGTCCATTTTAAGCTGAAAACAACTTGACTGGCATACAAAATCTCTACACTTTTATTTGTTCTCACATGTTATCGATGTAACAATTTACATATTTTTATATTGTACAGCCATTACTTATTATATAGTTATTCCTAATATTTTTGTCTTTTATCTTGAGGTAAAAGTGATTTGTACACTACTATTGTAGTATTAGACTATTCTTTGTGTATATATTTACCTTAACCAGTGAGTTTTATACTTTCCTGTGCTTTCATATTGTTAGTTAGCATCCTTTGGATCCGACTTTAAGAATTCCCTTTAACATTTCTTGTAAGGCAGATCTGCTGATAAATGTCCTCAGCATTTGTTTATCTGGGAAAGTTTTTGTGTCTCCTTCATTTCCGTAGGATGGCTTATCATGATATAGCATTCTTGGCTGGCAGTGTTCTGGATGTTTAATTTTGTTTTTTTCTTTCAGAAGGAGATTCCTTCCTTTTTGGTACAACAGCAATCAGTGCATATAGCTCTATTGCAGTAGAGTACTTAGAAACACTCGATTGTACATTTCTCTATTCAGTTGTGAGCTCTAGATTTCCAGAAAATGTAACGACTTATCTTAGAATGCCCATGTATATAGCAAATCAACAAATACATATTCAATGATCCATCAAATAAGCACTCACAATGTTGCTAAATCAATGATTTGATCCTTAAAAGACTTAGAAAAAAATGTAGTTAAAAATTTTAAATGTTGGCCAGGTCATAGTGGCTCATGCCTGTCATCCCATTGCTTTGAGAAGGCAAGGTGGGAGGATTGCTCAAGGCTAGGTGTTCGAGACCAGCTTAGGCAATATAATGAAATCCTATCTCTAAAATAAATAGATTAAATTAAATTTAAAAAATTAGCCGAGCATTATGCTGTACGCCTGTAGTCCTGGCTACTCCAGAACCTGAGGCTGGAGGACTGCTTGAACCCAGAAGTTCAAGGTTACAGTGAGCTATGGTATCACCCTTGTATACTCCAGTCTGGGCAATACTATAGGACTCTGTCTGTAAATCTTTTTACGTTAAATTTTATTGTATTTTCTGTGATAATTTAAATTTGTACCATAGGACTAAAAGTATGTCTAAAGCGAAAAATCAGAGCAACTGTAATTACTGCATTTCAAGTTTCGGATAAATTATATCACATTCTAAGCAAAAAATTTGAAGCGCTAGAAAAACCAAAAATTTTAAGAAGTTATGTATCCTGCCATATAATTATTTAAGCTAATTTTGCTTCCTATATTTAAAAATATCTAGTTTTCTTGGAATACAGACTATATAATTATATCCTTTTGTTTTTTTCTGAATTAAAGACTTTGTATTATGTATAAAGATTCCAGCTATCACTAGTACACTGTCATTACTAGTCAAAGTAGAAAATAATAAGTACTGGTAATAGAAGCACTCACTAGATTGCCAAAGTCCTTTTGTGTTCAGGTAGAAAATATAGGTTTGAATTTTGAGATGAAGCATTGCTAGGTATCTGACAATTTTTTTAAAATTTAATGACTGGAAAGAATCTGAAGTTACGTGAAAACTTACATATAAACTTTCTCTACATGGTTATGAGAGTCTAAAAAAATTAAAATAAGGATTATAAGTACATATGCACACACACACAGATACTTAAAGGAATTGTCTGTTTATAAGGTTTATATCTCTAAGATAAATAATTGCTGTCTCAACTTCTGAATTTTTATTATAACACACTTAAACTTATTTTAAACTTGAATAATGCAAGAAAATAATGAGATCCATATTCGCAGAGTATTATCATTGGCTAATATGAGAAGAAAAGGTAATGGAGATAGAAGTGGGCAATGACAAAGGTTTTATTAGCATCTCCACACCCAACAAGAAATACAAACATTTATTAAGTGCTATCTTCTTGATTTGTACTCTTAGATATCAGGAATAAGTATATGAAAAAGCAAAATGTGCTTTCCTCATAATCTCTGACCTTGGGAATTTTGATTTTATCAACTTGATTTCTAAACTGATTTTTTTATTATTACATGAAGACAAAGACACAAACAGCTCCTGCCCCCATCTTCACTCCAATTATACATACTCCATATAAAACAATCACCCCAAATATTAATTGAAAGCTGAGAAATATATAAAGAAGTGAAACATTTCACTTCTTATAAAAACATTATATTTATACCTTGTCAAATTATTCTAAAGCTACGTTTGGAAGAATAGATACATAGGAATACAAATTTAAAAAGAAAAACAACTCTGATGGCCACAGATAATTCCTTTTTTTTTTTTTTTTTGAGACAGAGTTTCGCTCTTGTTACCCGGACTGGAGTGCAATGGCCCAGTCTCGGCTCACTGCAACCTCCGCCTCTTGTGTTCAAGTGATTCTCCTGCTTCAGCCTCCCAAGTATCTGGGATTTCAGGCATGTGCCACCACTCCCAGCTAATTTTGTATTTTTAGTAGACATGGGGTTTTTTCATGTTGGTCAGGCAGGTATTGAACTCCCGACCTCAGGTGACCCACCCGCCTTGGCCTCCTAAAGCGCTGGGATTACAGCCATGAGCCACTGCACCCAGCCAATTCCACATTTTAATTTGTTTAATAACAGGACTTATTTTGTTGGGTTAGGGGATTTTCTAGAGTTTCTGATATGCTTATAATAAGTTAATTATTTTTGGAAGAAAAACATACTGTTGAAAATATGCTTATCTTAATTTTTTTTGTTTGTTTTATTAGTATGATCTAATTTGAAGACAGTCTTTCTTTTACTAGTGACTTAGTACCACTATTTTGGTTCCCATATCTTGCTCTGTCTTATTTTTTAAATCTTCAAACAACCTTTCCAGAGATGGTGCATGAGAATTAAAGTTTCTGCAATCTTGGACATATTGTTATATTTTCACTAGATAAAGGATTTGCAGTCTATGATAATTGTTCTCAGTACTTTGAAGATATGTTTATATTTATAGTATCTGTGCTGCTTCTGAGATGTTTAATACCAATATCAAATTTTTTTCTTTGTAGATACTCTGTTTATACTTCCCTGAAAATGACCACTTTATAATCAATAATGTTCTAAAATTTCACAAGGAGGTATCTTATTCAAATTCACTTGACACTCCATAAAACCTTGAATTCTGAAGATGAACGCTCTACATTAACTCTGGGATATTTTTCTATTTTAATTTTCTTCATTGTATTATTTCTTTTGCATTTCTCAGCAATTCATTTTAGATAATGTCAGACATCCAAAATTGATCATCAATATTTACCCTTTCTTGTAATTTTCATCTCCTTGATTTTTATCTCTATATTCTGAGAGATTTCCTTGATTTTATATCTTCTTTTATTGTTTTAGTTTAATTAAGCATACCCTTAATTTTCAATAAATCTCTACTGTTTTCAGATTACATTTGTTTCTTTACAGTCTGTTCTTATGGTTATCTTGAAGAATTTCCTAATTTGTTTTCTTTTTCCTCCGTTCTCTTGTTTAAGAGAGATTAAGCTATTAATCTGATTCAATTGTTTTTTTTTTTCATTTCCCATTCACATTTTTGAGTGCATAGTAGATTGATTGAATATAGGCAGTTTTCATTTGTTTCCTTGCCTAATGGTGGATGTATTTTCAAAACAATCTGTCCTTTGACCAGGAAGACTGGAAAAAAAAGTGAGGTATGTTGACAAAGCAAAGGGCTGCAAAAAGCAGATAGGTTTTGCTACACTAGGTGTTCAGGAAATACACAAGAATGAGAGGGATGTGTAGTCACTCGCATCGTGGTTCCTTAGAGAATACTATAATGAACTCCACATCCATTCTAAAGATTCCTCTAAATTCATTCTTTGACCTTGTGCCTACTGGAGTCTCACTGAAGACCTGCAAGGCTGAATGGATTCTACTTCCATTAAAGCCTTTTCCTGTACCAGACAGGTTCCTCTATCCGTCTTAGGTGCTCATGGTTATGCTTATATTACCGATAAGACATAAAGACACATGAAATTGCATGAAATATCATAGATAACATAACTTTTTAAATACTTGCACAGCTGTTATGAACACAATGGGCTTATCTTGTGATTTGGATCTGAGTTTGCATAAATAGTGAAGCCCAAACCTTCTTGATCAGATTCCAAGTACTATACCCTTCCAATGTAACAAACTGAAAGATAAATTCCTTTAGCTAAGACAGAAATGGTAATGAGGAACATATAAATGGGCACATTTAATATGAATCAACCATGGTGCTAATTGAAAAATTAAGTGTACTTGATGTAACAACAGCTCAGGATTCTTCTGATGATCTAATTACAAGAGCTTGAGTCAGTTCATATTAAAAACAACAATGGAAATCTTTTCCTCAAAATACACACACTGACACACACAAACACACACACAGGAGTGGGAGTGGTAGAATCAGCCTCAGGAATAGATACCAACAGCTTGATCTTCATCAAGGCTTTCTACCCTGCATTCCTGTTTCTCTCTGAATTCCTCTACAGACAGCAGGAAGCATGTTCACAGAGAGCTTCCAGGCATGCATCCACGCAACTTCTCAAAATGAGAAAAAGGAGTTTTTCTACTATGGTTCAATTCGCATTGAGGAAGGAACATCCTGCCCCTTCTTGGAAAAAGTTTCTCACAGTCAGATCAATTACTGCCTTGAATAGAATAACACCAAGCAGATGGAGGTTCTGCTTTGAATCTCTCAGGTAGAGCAAAATAGATAGTAGAATCACCAAAGTCATTGGCAGTATAAACAGGCCTGGAATTTAAACCTAGATTTTTTTCTTGGATGGTAGATTCCAGTTCCTTAAAATCACTCATGTAGGTGTAGTCAATGTGATGTACTCAATATCTGTGCCTTCCTCTCCCAATTCATATGTTGAAGGCTTAACATCCAACGTGATGGTATTTGATGATGGGTTCTTTGAGAAGTAATTAGGGTTAGATGAATGAGTTCATGAAGTTGGGTACTGATCCAATAGGATTAGAGTCCTAATAAAAAGAGACATCAGAGAGATTGCTCTCTTCTTCTCTCCACTTTGAGAGAACACAGCATGACAGTGGCCATTTCTAAGCCAGGAAAAGAGGCCTCTCCAGATCTGACCATGCTGGCACCCTGATCTCAGACTTCCAGGCTCCAGAAATGTAAGAAAGTAAGCCTCTGTTGTTTAAGCCACACTGTCTGTGGTATTTTATTATGGGGGCCAAAGCAGAGCAAGATAGTCACAAAACATTGAGAGTTAACGAGAACTTTACTTGACATTTAAACAAATTTTCCCATTTAACAAATGAGACTATAGCAAGGAACAATTATATAAATTTTCCCAAGTTGCTGAAATAGATGGTTAACAGAACTGAAATTGTGTATCTAGCCCTCTGACACATTTTCTATGTCATTGTTCAACTAGAAATATTTATGTTTAATAAGTCTATACTTTCTAGAAACTGATATTTTATCTTGCATTAAATGATACTACCAATAATAACAGCTGATGTTTCATGTTGGCTATAAATTTGTACCAGACAATAATACAATTATCTAAATTATCTCATTTAATTCTAATAATCTGGTGAGACACAAGTTTTCCCATTTCACAGATGCCTTAAGATAATACATGAAAGATATAATATTAGTATTAAATAAAAGAGATCTTGGAGTTAAATAATCTTTTTACATGAGAAGAATATCCATTCAGGAATTGATGAGTTTTGTGACTCTCATAGTTTTTATTTTCGAAGCACCTAACATAGCCTGATGTATAGTTGGTTTCTTAAAACTTCTGTATGAAGGAATGAATAAATGAATAAATCAGTGAAGTAAATTATGAAAGCACAATACCAGACAATTGTAGGTTTTGCTTTTGGACATAGTATATGTTTTATTTTAGGCCACATCATCTATAAACAGAATCAAACACCACTTATGAGTAGAAAATAAATCATTCTACATTTTAATGTCAAAGTCAGCCTTACTGGAGACGCTAGCTTCCAGTGTGACGATACACACTTTATTTGATTAAATTTAACTTTTCCAAAATATTTCTAAATGTGCGTGCTTGAGCTCAGCTCTAATACCTCTTTGAACTGATAATAGCACTTTCTAATATATATATATTCTAATACATACATTATTCTAATATATATCATATTTTTATATAGTCTATATATATATTCTATTTATACTAATATATATATTATATTTATATTTCTAATATATATATATATATTTTCCCCACAATCTACATGAGAAAGAAAGTCAGATGAATCTCTTACTATCTGTTTCACAAGGGTGATATGAGGAGTAGAAAAATATAAGTTCCCAAAACTCCCGACCCTGTTTTAATAAAAAAGATACATTTTTTCACTTTTATAAAAAAGGGATAAATTGTACATAAAACAAAGTTTACCATTTTAACTTTTTTTTAGTGTCAGTTCAGTGTCATTACATTCACACTATTGTGCAAACATCACCACAACCCATCTCTCCAGGACTTTCTCATCTTCCCAGATGAACTTCCTACCCACTAAATAACTCCATTCCCCACGAAGGTACTTTTTAAAAGAAACCTAATTTGTGAGCTCTGTAAAACTAAGGAAAATGAAATTACACGATAATGAAGAGAATGTCAGTTCTAAGTTCAACCCATCTATATACGTCATATGAGGAACCAACTGAAAATAAGTATTTTCCTTTTCATACTATAATTCCTATATTGGATTTACTTTATTTCCATGCTTACAAATTTTGTGTCTGATTTTATCTGTTACAGGTAATCTGAGTAAAGAGCATTAGTACAAAAATCAAGAGCAGTTTTCAGGATACATAAGAGGAACATAGCTTATTATATAATTAAATATCTATTACATGCCATGGTCTGGATATTTATGTCTACCCAAAACTCACATGTTGAAATTCTAACCCCCAACATAATGGTATTAATGATCACCTTTGGGAGGTGATCACAGAAAGGTAATCCTATTCTCATAGAATTAGTCCCCTATAAAAGAGGCCCGCGGGGTCTTGCTTGTCACCATGTGAGGACACAACCAGAAGGTGCCTTCTGTGAAACAGGAAACAGGTCCTTACCAGACACCAAATCTGCCTGCATTTTCAGCTTAACCTTCCCACCCTCCAGAACTGTATAATGTTGTTCACAAGCCACCCAGTCTATCCCATTTTGATACAGCAGCCCAAATTGACATAATAGAAAATTAAATACATAAAAATGTCGTATTCACACAGTGAAGGACACAGTGGTGTAGGAGAACTACTCTCGATAATGGGAATGGACCTGATTAGAATAGAACTTCTTGGTAATAAAAGAGAGTTCAATAAATATGGTATAGTCTTGATTCTAGTAGGGAACATAAAATTATGGAGTAAAAGATGACCTGGAAATAAATTGTTTGACTCTATTAAAGAATTTTCTATCATGTGCTGTAAAATATATATATATATATATATTCAAGTACTATTAACATATATAAAAGTTTTTGACTATTAAATAATTTTCTATCATGTATTATAAAGCATATATATATATTTTTTTCAAGTACTATTAAAATATATGAAAGTTTTGGCCGGACATGGTGGCTCACGCCTGTAATCCCAGCACTTTGGGAGGTCAAGGTAGGGGATCACGAGGGCAGGAATTTGAGACCAGACTGGCCAATATGGTGAAATCTCGTCTCTACTAAAAACACAAAATTAGCCAGGCGTGGTGGTGCGTGCCTGTAGTCCCAGCTACTCAGGATGCTGAGGCAAAATTATCGCTTGAACCCAGGAGGCAGAGGTTGCAGTGAGCTGAGACTGAGCCACTGCACTCTAGCAGGGTGACAGAGGGAGACTCTGTCTCAAAAAAAAAAAAAAAAATACAATGTCTAGCCAAAACTTTTACATATTTTAATAGTACTTGAATATCCCTTACAACTTTTTAAATACTCCTGTTTTTAGAAATGTGGTCAGTTAACTCCATTAGCCAGTCAAGAAAATTCCCTGAACAAACCTGAAATTCAAAATTTAGATTTTGTATTTCAAAGAATAAGGCATTTTGCATTGACTTTGCAATTACTACATACATGGAGCTGAAGTTTCTTTTTATTAATGCCTATTTCCACTTCACTAAAATGAAAAAGAAATGTTGATTTTGATTTATGCAGTGTCATGACCTATTTGGATAAATATTATTGAAATTATTGCCTTGTATTACTGAAAATCTCTTATAGCCTAGGCACTTTTTTTCCCTCTTTCTTTTTTTTCTCCAGGGTTCCCCATCAAGCTCTTTTGCATTTCATTTAGGTAGTAAAAGCAGTTGAGCTGCATCGTTTAGTAACTCTTATTTCACCCTCCATAAACTGCACTTTCTGCCTTCAAGGGTACAATAGCATAGCATTAGTAGTGGGCTTTCTTTTTTTTAATTTTTTTTTAGAATATCTAAAATGTCTTAGGTTTGAAAACT
Source organism: Macaca thibetana thibetana (assembly GCF_024542745.1). Classification (NCBI taxonomy): domain Eukaryota; kingdom Metazoa; phylum Chordata; class Mammalia; order Primates; family Cercopithecidae; genus Macaca; species Macaca thibetana. The sequence continues at coordinate 8,702,952 of NC_065595.1, forward strand.
AAGCAAGTTGCCTGCAAATGTATTTTCTAGTCCATTTATTACGTCTGCAGTAATAAATGTCCACGTTTGGAAATTCTCAGTAATAAAAGGTTTGTATAAGCGTGTAAGACATTCAGACCAGTGAAAGGGCTTTTTCACATTGTATGACTGACATCACTGTAAGTGGTCCAGTATTAATATGCCCCAGGATTTAATCAGCTCCCTAAAAAAACTCGCAAAAGAAATAAATGTGTTTTGATTTATGAAGGTTCATCTGGCCATTTTTATTAGCTTTCCAGCCTTGTGGTCAGATGTATTTTATGACAGGAACAAGCATTCACAATAACCTGCCATCTGTAACAGCAGGTTTAGCTTTTCTTTCTTTAGATACATAAACATTACAGTTAATACCCAGCCCTGGCAATGTAGTTGTATCAAATATGCCTTTAGCCCTGGCCCCTAAAGATAACCCATTATAACATTTGCAAGGAATATGTTCAATAAAACTGGGCTAGATTTTAGTGCTTCTCTGAATTTATATTACAAAAGAAAACAATCTTTGACCTCTGCTTTTTTTAAAAAAATGTTTTCTGGGCTTCGGAATAGACTCGGTTTGATTTTGTAGTATCATGAGAAGTATATTGATTTTGTCACTTAATTACTCTTTATATGAACAATAATATTCTCCTTTGTGCTTTCTTCAGCATACCACTGCTTGATTATTTCTCGTTGTCCTGGGAAACTGGCAATCTTAAATATTTATTCAGCTAAAGTATTTCAAAGTGAAGTGAATACCTAAATCTATGTACAAACACACACACATATATATAGTGTGTATATATGTATATATAGTGTATATATGTGTGTATATATAGTATATATATAATTAATCTGAAAATAACTAGTCAATTTGAATTATTTGGGGGAAGAAATTCTAGATATTTAAACATTTATTTTGAATACATGGAATACAATAAATCATACTGCTTGTTTTGATATTTCTTGGAACAAAAGAATTAATGCATGGACGTATTAATTTTTAACTCAGACTTTTTAATTGTTTACCTAAGCATAAAAAGAAATTTTTTTTTTTTTGTATAAAGAAACAAGCTTCTCTTCCCATGTTTGTTGAGGAAAATTTAAGAAAAAGATTCATATTAAAGTTTTTACTACCTTTTAGCTCTAGAAAAATCTCTATTCAGGAGTCTATGAAGCTACATGGTATATAAACTATAAAGGTATTTAGGGGATTATTTAGGAATAAATCATTTGAATAGAGTAAAAATTGTAATAATTTTTAATAGACAAAATAACTAAAAATATGAATTAAAAATGATGGTTTTAGGCTATTTTCTTTAACTTAGATGACAATGACAGTGATTGCTAATATATCACATATGAAACATACTAATATATCACATATGAAACATACATTTTCTAATTTAATCTAGTGTCTGAGTCCCTGGTATAAAATTACTGAATTGGAATCAACTTCACTCTCCTCTACCATTCTTTCACCCATTGGAGTCCACTTAGGAAAAGAGAAACTCCCCTAGATATTTTTAATCTAGGGAATTTTCATATATGAGTTAGTTATGAATGTGTTGGAAGGGCCAAAGGAGCAAAGGGTTAAAGGAGTTATTACCAAACATGAAGCTTCCAATGTTTGGATGGAAACCCGATGCCCACACAGACCACTAATCTGCCAGAGAGTCTAGTATAGTTGCTAGTGGAAGAGCATCTGCAATGAGCAGAAAACGGGGGGCCACTCTCCTGCTGAGACTCCACAGCCCATCACTCATCACTTTCAATTGCAGACACTGGCATCACAAGTAGCAGAAAAATATTTCCCTTCTTTCTCCTTCCATTTACCTATTAGCCTCCCTTTGGCAAACCCCCTTAAAAAGGAAGCTCAAAGGAATGTGTGGAGAGAGTTTTGTTATTGGTGTTGTGCTATTTTGTTTGCTTGTTTGTTTGGTTTTGATTTTTGGTGGGTTTACAACCCCGATGAAACAGGAAACAAAAGTAGAGGGAGAATGTAAAGCCCACAGATGAGAGCCACAACTCAGAACAAGTGGTGCTGTGCCTGTCACAATATCGGAAACATGGTCAGAGCATAAAAAATCATGTTTAAATAAATAAATAAACTAAGGCTAATTGAAGGAGTGACTGGCTACATAAATAAATACTGAGGGCTGGGCATGGTGGTGGCTCGTGCTTGTAATCCCAGCTTTGTGAGCCGAGGTTGGGGGGATCCCTTGAGCCCAGGAAATTGAGGCTGCAGTCAGCCATGATTGCACCACTGCACTCCAGCCTGGGTGACAGACGGAGACCCTGTCTGTAACTAAATTAATAAATAAAAACAAACAAACAAAGTGCCAAGGAAGAAATTTCTACCCCCAGTCCCAAAGATACTAAAAATTAAACCATAGAAAACAATGGATCCTATACTTATCCTGGTATAGGTGAAAAAGATAAAAATTCTGAATTAACTTTTCCAGTCAGTTAACAAAATGAAAAACAGATCCATGTATAGCAGAGTGATCTTTGACGCACAGCAGTGCTGCCTACTAGTAAATTTAGCTTTGCATCCTAGTGTACCATATAAAGAAAAGAGCACCCCTGCCTTGGGTGCAGGGCAGTCGAGAACGCCCGTGACCATCACTTATGTCCTCTGGCTCTCACTTAGGTACTCCTCCTGCTTAACCTCACTTAATTCCATGACTGCTGCTACCATCACTATACACTGATTCTTACCATGGATCTCAATTAACTGCCTGCTCAGTATACCTTACAGAATCTCACAGAGATACCTTCCTTAAAAACCAGATCCCAATCTTTCATGTACTGCTTAAACACGATTTAAGGAGGGTAGGCCAATATTCCATATCATGTGCTAAGAAAGTTGTTAACAATGACAACATGACTGAGAACTCTGTCCTTAAGTTCTGCCATACCTCCGTTCCTTTGCATCAGTGTTATGTTGTAAATCAGGCTGCATTGTGACGTTTTGGCATACATTTTTCTCTAGCTGCAGACCACGAGCCTTTGTGGGCCTGATAGTCCTTTGTAGGTTGGGCACTGTGGCTGGCTTCAGTGGAGTCTTAGAGTTTACTGAATCAAGTCGCCATTGCTTTTGAGGATCTGTGAGAAAAAAAGAATGGAGAATGGATATTGATGTTTCTCCTGGCAGAATCTGCAAGTGTGAACGCCAGATTTCGTGGCAGGAGCTTTCAGAATGACCCAAGAAAAGATTTCCAAAATGGGTTTCATGCTTGAGCATTAAAGCTACTGCTTATTAGATTACAATGACTGTTTACAGATATATACTCCATTTGATACTGCTTTTGGAAAAATATTAACTAATCTATTCAAGTACTCTGCATGATGATTTGACAATCAAAATATTAAGATTCGTAAAGATCCCATGATAAAAGATTCATAATCAAGTGTTCAAAAATAATTTCATGAAGACAGTGTCCTTTTATACTTCCAAGTAATGGAAATATTTACCTTTGTATTCAGCTGTATGTTTTATTCATAAATGATGTATGTATAAATCAAAGATATTTAGTTTCATAGCTCAATGTAAACTGGAAAACTGAAACCATATTCATAAAGAAAAACTAGTATATGTACAAAAAGTTCTTATCTCCAACTATAATTCTGTAACCACCATTCTTACATTAGCACTTGGCATTTAAATAGCATTGAAATGGGGAAGTAATATAGAGAATGATGGAATTCAGAAATCAGTTTTTGCTTTGGGACAGGAAAAATTGCTATTAAAGACCAGTAATAATATTAGCTTAATAGTATGCCTCTGTTTTCATTTAAGTAAATATTATATTGACATATGGTACTCACAGAAAAACTATCAATTATACCCACGAGACTCCATGATTTTTTCACCAGATTGATACATCCATGCAGCCGGCACCTGAATTAAGAAATGGAACTTCTTCTGCATCCCCTGAGGATCACTCATGGCTTTGACTGTTTTCCATTTACTATCTATGCCATAAAGTAAACACCATCCTAATCTGTAACATAATAGGTGCATTTTTTTTTTTCTTCAGATGGAGTCTCACTCTGTCACCCAGATTGAGTGCAATGGCTAGGTCTCATTTCACTGTAACCTCTGCCTCCTGGGTTTAAGTGATTCTCCTGCCTCAGCCTCCTGAGTAGCTGGGACTACAGATGTGCACCACCATGCCCAGCTAAGTTTTGTATTTTTAGTAGAGATGGGGTTTCATCATGTTGGTCAGACTGGTCTTGAACTCCTGACCTCGTGATTTGCCCGCCTTGCCCACGCGGAATGCTGGGATTACAGGCGTGAGCCACCGTGCCCGGCCAATAGATGTGTTTTTACAATTTTTAGTTTATATAAATGGAATCACACAGTGTCTAGCTTTCTTTGTTCAAAGTTTGTGAAAATCATCGATTCTGTTACATGTAAGTGTAGCTAGTTTATTATTGCTGAATAGTATTCCATTTAAGAATATCCTGCTATATAATCATTTCACCAGTGATGAATATCAGGTTTATTTTCCTTTTTTTTTCTGTTAAAATGTTCAAAAATTACATGTAATGTTTGCACAACTTTGTGAACATACTAAAAAATGCTTAATCGTACACTCTCAATGGGTAAACTATGGTAGCTGAATATATTTAACTGTTAAAAAACAGTAGTAAAGATTTTCATCCACATCCCTTGTTTCATTTAAGTGAAAGCGTATACTCAAGAATAGAATTGAAGAATGTCAGATATGTATAGGTCCAAATTGTTGTTGAAAATGGATATGCCAACTTACCTCTGCCCCAGCTGTGTAAGAGCTCCACTTGTTCATATCTTCATTAATAAACCATATTTACCGACTTTTCCATTTTAGACATTCTGGTGTGTGTGTTGATGGAATTTCATTTTGGTTTTAATTTGCATTTTCAAACAAAATTAAGATGGGTTCATATTTATTGTCATATGATTATATTCTTTAAAGTATCAAGTAGAAATGATTTCAATAATTCTATATTATGTGTGATTACTGAATTAGTATTTTTTTCTTTTTTAGATACCTTTTGTTACATTAAGAAAGCTCCCTGTAATGACTGCTTTGTTAATAGCAGTATTTCTGTTAAGAAAATACAATATTTTCATTCTTCTTATGAATGTGATGAATTACATTAATTGCTATTCAAATGTTTAAACACCTGTCCATTATGGCAATATGCTCCAATTCCTTATGGTAAATTACTGATTTTCTTTATCACTAGACTTATTAATATTTCATTCAAAATTTTAACATCTATATCCATGAGTAGGTTGGATGTACAGTTGGTTGTCATAATTGTATGTTCTTTGTCAGCATTTGACACTCAGTTTAAAATTGTGACATAAAATTAGTTAGGAAATAGTTCCCTCTTTTTCTATTGTCTGCATGAATTTGTGCAAATTGGTGATACTGTTTTTTAAAATATTCAGTGGACTTCATTGACACAGTTGTTTGGACTTCAAGTTTTCATGGTAAGAGAGTTTTTAATAAGATTTAATTTCATTCGCAGATAAAAATTTACTTATAATTCTATTTGTTTCTTTGTTAATTTATGTTATGTTTTTCAAGACATTTGTCCATTTCGGCTGCACTTTCAAAATATTCGTTCAAAGTTGATATTTTCTTAGTATCTGTAGTGATGCTCTGTTTTTCTGGTAATCTTTCTATTTTGGATTTGAACAATATTGGTAAGGTTTACCAATTTAATGTGTTTTTAAAAGTGTACTGGACTTTTTGTTCTGCATTGTATGCTTTTTATTTTTCTGGGTTTTTTTATTTTGTTTTTACTGTTTGAAAGTTCTCATTTTTAAATTTATTTTATTTTATTTATTATACTATAAGTTCTAGGGTACATGTGCACAACGTGCAGGTTCGTTACATCAGAAAGTTCTCTTTTTTACTTTATAGCATCTTGAAATTAAATCTTAGATTATAGCTTTGAAGACTTTCTGTCTTTGTGTACGAATTTCTCTCAAGAGATCTTTAAAGTTTTATTCCACTCCCCAACTCCAAAGCAATTCTTTAGCTACATTTAATGGGTTTCAATATATCATATTTTCATTGTCAGGTCAAAATATCTTGTAATTTTATTTGTGACTCTTTTAAAATTTTGTCCTATTATTTAGAAATAAGTTGCTTCATTTCCAAGCTGTTGGTGATTTTCTTTCTTTTTAAAAATTAATCTTTTTCTCACTGAGGTCAAATAGTGTTCACTGAATGATTTCAATCCTCTGTAATTTAAGACTTGCTTTATACACCAACAAATGGCCAACTGTGGAAAACATTATGCATGCTCTTGAAAATATGGACACTAACTTTTTAAAGTTATTCTGATAATCATACAAATTAATTTGGTTCTACATTTGTCAAGTTATTAATTTCATACTATTTCTTTCTGGTTTTTTTTTTTTTTTTTGAGACGGAACCTTGCTCTGTCACCAGGCTAGAGTGCAGTGGTGCGGTCTTGGCTCACTGCAACCTTCGCCTCCCAGGTTCAAGCTATTCTCCTTCCCCAGCCTCCCTAGTAGCTGGGATTACAGACACATGCCACCATGCCTGGCTAATTTTTGTATTTTTAGTAGAGACTGGTTTCACCATATTGGTCAGGATGGTCTCAATCTCCTGACTTTGTGATCCGCCTGCCTTGGCCTCCCAAAGTGCTGGGATTACAGACATGAGCCACCAGGTCCGGCCTCATATTATTATTTCTTATCACTTATTTTATTTACTTTATCTATGTTTCTTGTGGTCTTTTTAATAATTATTTTATTTTTCTGTTTTCTGATATATTAATTAAACAGGTATAAACACATTCTTTAATTATGAAATATATTATTGATTTCTTTAGCCTAGTCTTTCAGGGATGGACTGTATTTTTATTATTCATATCCACATTAAATTACTCTATGCATCTGGTAGCTTGGCTTAGAACTGTTTCAAATTTTTAAATGCTAGCTCACAAAGTTTATTACCTGAATCTTGTAGAGTTTATTCAAATTGACTGATATCCCATTTAATTTATTGCTTTAGAATTTTTTTGTTATTCCTGTTTATTTTAAATAAAAATTTTGTAAATAGTATAAAGTCAGTTACAAATAATAGAAAACTATCCTTACTGCTTTCATCTGAAAGGTTAGTGATGGTGAGAGATGGGTCACAGAAACTGGTAAATTTCTAGGCAGTTAATTTCTGATGATCTCCTCTCTGTTATCTTTTTGAGTCAAGTTAATTTCTCAGCTTCTTTCTGCAGACTCATATACTTAGTCACTGGCATGCTGTGGCCAAAGTATATTGCAGTGAAAATGAACAAAAATGGCCCAAAGTCCTTATGACATTTCAGGTCCAGTGCTCACCATCAGCTCATGAAATTGATGTTTGTAACCTTTGGTTGAGTCTCTGCATGGCTCCAATGGCTCCTCAGTTCATTTTTGATATAATCAGCTATGACAGGCGGCCATATTCACCAGGTACATGCAGGATTATCAGGACTATACAGAAGGGGTGTGTGATATTTCAGCATCTTGTAAGATATTGTGGAGAAGGAGTTAATGAGGACATTATATTTGCTTCTGTTAAACTTTTTTATTTAACATAGGCTTATTTTCATACTACATAAAGGGTTTAGAATCTCTCACTTTGGGCTGTCATATAATGTTTGCATTTACTTATTTCAGTATTATCAAACCTATAAATTTGATACTAAAATTGTCAGTAATAAAATATCGTTTAATATAATGTAATTTATTATGCTCAACAAAAAGATTTTACTATCCACTTAGATGAGACTAAATATTAAAAACAATTAAACTCCTGGAGAAAGAGAGTAGGATGGTTACCAGAGGCTGAGAAAGGTAGTGGGCGGGTGTGGGGGAAGTGGGGATCATGAATGGGTGAAAAATAATTGTTAGAACAAATAAGATCTAGTATTTGCTAGCACAACAGGATGACTATTGTCAATAATGATTTAATTGTATGTTTTAAAATAGGAGTATAATTGGATTGTTTGTGACACAAAGGATAAACGCTTCAGATAGTGGATACCCCATTTACCTTGTTGTGATAATTACACATTGTATGTCTATATCAAAATATCTCTTATACCCACAAATAATATACTTACTATGTGGCCACAATAATTTAAAAATAAAAAAGTAGTATAAGATAGATGAAAATGAATTCCCAGAATCATTTCAATTGAGGACACTCACTTTAGTATCTTATGTCTTGCTATTAATGTCATCCTATTAAGGGACTAGAAAAATTTATTTGATTTAATATAAATTTTGATATATGTAATATCCACCTATTAATAATGATTAATAATATCACATATATTAGATACTTCTTATATTCTTTTTTGGAACAGGAAGATTTATATGAGAAATGGCTGCATTTAGAGACATCTGAAATTTCTTACTTTTGTTCTAAATTAAACACACCTTGGACAGTCTATAACCTACAGTATTCTAGGACAGACAGGTAGCTGCTAATCTCTACATTCAGTCCATAAATCTAGACTTTGTTTATTCCTAATTTTAATCAGAAGAGCATTTCAAAGAAGATAAATAACATTACTATGATAATGTTTACTGATAGAACCTATTGTGTTAAACTAAATTATCGTATGTGATCATTCTTTAAAATGGATAATTTCATTTTCCTTGTACCCAACCATAATTTCTAAGTGGCTGTTACTTGCTTCCAACTTTGGAAGATTCATCAGGTGGGTAAATTTTAATAAATATGATTAACACTTTTTCACAACTGCTTCTGATTAGGCTTATTTATATAAGCATATAAGCATCAACCTAGATGCTTATATGCTTATATAAATAAGCATCAACTTAAGTTGTACAAGTTAAGTACAAGTATTAGACCCAACCAAAAGAGTGTAAAATAGAGTTTATTTACAGCATTTTATCACCTTACTTTGTAGGTTCTTACGTACTGTTTAAAAATTTCTAACTTAAACTCAATTCTCAATTACTTTTCTTTTCCTTGGCTCTCTGTAAGTTAGCTTCAGGGTCAGTATAGGGTTAGACAGCATACATGTAATCTTAGCTTTACTTGGAGATAATTATTTAACTATTCTAAACTCAGGTTCCACAACTATGTAACCTTGGAAAAAGTATTTCAGCTCTCTACTACCTTTTAGAAAATGGGCATTATAACAGTATAAAAAAACATAAGTTTATAATGACAATTGAATGAGATAATGTGTGTTAAGGTTTTAACATTGTTGCCTGGGATGAAATAATTATTCAATGAATGTCTATTGCTGTAATATTATGGTGAGTAAATCACTCTAACAAATAGCCTTAACTGTGTAGCTGCTCAAACACAAAATAAGTGTATTCTCTCAAATAACAGTTCTGAGTGGATGTTATAGTTTTAAAAAGGGGGCTTCACTACTTGTGGTTGATCACTAAATGCAGCAAATCAGCCTTTCTCCTTTTCTCCCCCACTATCTGAATTCTACACCTTTTTCTCCTTCGTCCTTTGGTGATGAGGGTTGTGATGATGATGATGATGATGAAGTCACCTCTTTGGAGGTATTATTATAATTGAAATTTTGGAGTTTCCCTTCCAGAATTCCATCTTCCTTGGAGCACTACTAATCTGATAATCCTGTGATTATCAGGATTGTGCTATGTCATTTGTTTCAGTTTTCATTTTTAAAACGAAGCTCGATTATTCTGACATAAATGAGTAACAGACATGGCTCAACATCACCTGGGAAGTGCCAGCTGTAGAGACACCTAGAAGAGAAAGATGATCTCGGTCATGTGGTATTGAGCAGCTCCCTATCTGCCTGGCTCTATTTCAGTTCCACTTCTCCAGGACACCTATGCAACTGTTTAGTCATTCTTCTCTTATTTTTTTTAGATGATTATACTATTAGGTTGGTGCAAAAGTAATTGCGATTTTTGCCATTATTTTCAAGTTTTAATATACAACAGAGTGGAGATTTAAAGCAAATTTTAATCTGTTAATAAAGCTGTCAAAAGAATAGTAATTTATTTGTTAGTTATTAATTTATTATGTATCTGAAAAAATAAACACTCAGAAAGAACCTCTGCAAGTTTTGCACTACCAAATCTGTTAAGCTACTGCACATTTACCCACAAATTCTGACTTCTCCATGTGACAGTGGATGGGCGCATTGTACTCCTACCTCAGGCCTTTTCCACGCTGGAATCCGGCCCCCTCCTGAGGGACAGATGTGCTCAACTGCCCCTGAATCCCTTTCCTGCATGAGTCTTTGTAACATGAGATGGGAGGAGGGTTCTTTACAGCACAGAGCTCAGAGCAAGGACCCTCTTGCCTAAATTTAAGGGAGGTACTGCCTGCATAATTATATTGTTTTGTCTTTACTGAATCAGTTCCACCAGCATAGAAACTTGCTGTAATTAATTTCATCTTAACCCACAGAAAAATCAACTCTTCCTTTTCACGTAACTTCTAGGATATATTCTTCTTTGAATTTTTCTCCTTTCTTAGGGGCTGATCCTTCTCAGTCTCTTTAGCTGCTTGCTAGACATACTCTGGCCCATTCTTTCATTTTAATCTATGTGCGGTAGTGGTTTTTTCTGTGTTTCTGGAAAGGTCCATATAGCTCTTGATAACACAAACAAGGGATGCACATCGTCTCCATGCATGTGGCAAGTGATCACTGAGTCATTGGCTAGATCCCTGGTGCTCAAATATGAACCACATCAAGACATTCTTAACTTTACCGATACCTGGATATGTTCCTCCGAAATTACACTTCGTCAGTGATGCTACTCAGCTGCTGCTAAACATCCCCAGATGATTCTAATTTACAGAAAATTCACAGGGTTGAGAGCCAGTCGATTCAATATGAGATTTATACTTGCAGCCAGCTTTATGTATGATTGGCTAAATAATTTATGTTCTGAAAAGACTGGTCCTTAAAAAGAAAAACACATGAAAAACATTAACACAGCAACAAAAGACCTCACTATCCTTGCAATTGGCTGGCCCTCCAGATTTCTGTTGTTAGTTAGAGGGAAGCCACCCTGAAGTTTTCTTATTCAAACAATCAGCAACAAGTGCATTAGTTTATTTTTTTACAAATTTACAAATTCTTGAAATAATTTGATTGGTCTAATATAGGTCAGATACTCATCTCTGTTCAATCAGCTACGAGCAGAAAATTGAACTCACAATATAAAACATGCTCCTGTGTGTAACTAAGAAAACATTTATAATAAGTAGGATTAATGGAAACATTGAACACAAAATTTTAAAGGAACTGATCTCAGGTGGTTTGTTCCTTTAACGTACAGAAGAAAATGTATTTGTTTTGCTCTGTGTGGATTTTGTTTACATATATTTAAACCTTGCATATGGTTTCACAGAAATTCGTTGATGACATTCAGTATTTTCAAGTTAAAAACTGTAGAAATAGTCCTATTTCCTTATATTAAAAGCCTATTCTCATTAATGAACTTAATCCACTGCAATGTATGGTCACATCAAAATAATTTATAATTCTAGAGTTTACAAATTTAGACTTTTAAGGTCTATCACAGTGTGTAGCATTAAAATCACATTTCATAAATGTTATTTCTCTTTGATCAAAGTTATACAATTACCAATTCTTTAGGGCCACATTAAATCCTAAAGGTCCAGCTATTTCAGGATTCATACAAATACATTTTAGTATAGTCTCTTTCTTATTCTCTTTCTTATGTATTATTTACACAACATAAAATTGAAGAAGTAGCAAATCAAATTCTAAATAGTCTTGTTTCAGAAGTACAACGTGTACAGAATGATATTGTGTCAGCAATGTTTTCTTAGGCCATTGTTTCTTAATGAGAGAATAGAAAATATGAAAATAAATTTCAAAGAGCAGCTCTGTTTTAGAAACCATGCCATTGGCTCCCTTATTAAATGACAGCTGGAGTATTTGAAAGCTAACCAATGTTTGTTTTCAGGAATGTGAGTTGACAGGAAAAATGTATATCACAAATATGGCTTGTATGATATTTTCTCTCATACCTAGAATAAAATTGGATAAAATAAGCCACATAGAAGTTTTTATATTTCTGACAATGAACCATACTCATGTTTCTCAGACAGAAATACTATCCATTCCTTTGTCCGAAAGCATAAAAGTCTCACATTGAGACAGCTTATCCAAATTCCCTGTCACACTATTAGACTGGAATTAAAGTACTAAAACTTGAATAGAATTAGATGACCAGGTGCTTAAGTGAATTGTTCTTCCTTAAGCAGCCTCATTTTAGCTCCCAACCAGTGTCTATATAAAGTGTCATTTAAAGAAATATTTTAAATTATGTCCCCACAGTAATCTTTAAAAACTTAATTAAGCTTTTTAAGTTGGGAAACATAAATCTAACAAAGTCATGCTAATGCATTTACTATCTATATAACGTTTATTCTGTCAGGCAATATTTAGATGAGAGTTAAAAGTATTTCAGGGTAAAAGAAGACAGTATATACCATACAAGTGGCAAAGAGTCACAAATATTTTAATTTTAAAATAATTTTATGACATTAAACAGAATTTTTAAAAATAAAGCAGCACTAAAAAAAATTTCTAAATTCTTTGTATGTGAAGTCCTCATTTAAATCATTTAATCACCATCTCTATCTGTTAAAAGATATTAAAGGGAAATATGTTTATAATAAAAGTTATTTGATGAGAACATCTAGAGATTTTCATTGGCTTTAAAAATATATATTTTCAGAAACAGGTAACGTGGCTGCAATGAAAATTGTCCACGGGCGTAATGGGCGGTTTTGGCATTTTCTAAAACAGTTGCTATTTTCAAGTATAGCCATATATTCTAGACCAAAACCTTATTTCAGAAGGATACAAATATTTACAGGCAAATTTGTTGAAAATAAAAATATTGTAAAAAAGAAAATGCCCACATGATCTCAAGCAACTGTGTAGAATTCAATGGGGAAAAAAGACAATGGAATGAAATACAAACTAACAGTATAAACGAATACAAAGAGCTCTAATCTTCAATGTAGTTTATTTCACTAATAGGTCAGCAAAATGTCTTTGTTAATGAAATAAAAGATTTGTTTCATATTTTGGAGATATTTTATTGCACCACTGGGAACAATTTGCAGTGTCGAAGAGTATTTCTTGTACTTTTATGCTCAATATACAAAATGGAGATTGAACATGATTTAATATAGTCCTAAATCATAAAAATCAAACTCTATAATTTGAATTTCTTTTATTCTAGCAGCCCTAACAGGAGAAAATTGATTTATGCAGTATGTGACTAAGCTGATCTCATTTCTTTGCATTTTATCCATTCTGCCAATCTATCATCTTTTAAGTGGAACATTTTATCCATTTACATTTAAGGTTGATTTGATCTGTTGAGGTTTTGTCCTTTTTTAAAAACTTTTGTCTGATGCAATTATTTAAAAAGACCCATCTTCACATTCTGACGTTCTTTCTTCTGATTCATTGAGTCAATTGTTGAAGCTTTCTCGTGTATTTTACAATTTCTTCAATAAATATTTCTAGAATTTCTATGGAAGTGTGTATTTTTTTTTCTTTTTAAAAATGTATCTGGTAAATTTCCCATTCATATTCTAAGTTGATTTTCTGATTTTTTTTTTTAATATTGGTTTTCAAATTTTGCTTGCATCTCATTTAACTTCCTGAAAATCAGTGTTTTGAATTGTTTGTCTGGCATTTGGAAGATTCCTTTTTGGTTAGGAACTATTGCTGGAGAATTATTGTGTTCCTTTGAGGGTGTCATTTTACTTGCTTTTTCATGCTTCCTATATCTTTGCATAGATTTCTGTATATCTGGAGCAACAATCACTTCTTATTTTTTACTTTACCTTTGTTGATGGGTGTGGAATCTTTTTGTTGAAGACATGACTGTGATGTTGGTTTTGGGAGCCATGTGGCTTTGCATCTGATTGCCCTCAGTGGTGCAGAATCTGTAGGATTTCCTTGGCTATGAATAGCCTTAGTGATATCTGTGGCTTCCTTGGTGTAGTAGGGTACAGTTATTGGTGGAGGGGTATGGTGAAGTCATGCTGGGGACTGAAATGCCTGATGGATCCTGCAGGTTTCAGTGGTAGCAGTGGTGGACTAAGCATGTCTATCCTTGTGACCTGGGGCAGCATATGCTAGTACCTGTACTGACATTTCCAGGCAGGCCAGTTCTTAGGCTTTTGGGTGTCTTTCTCAGATGCTGGATGTAGAAGTGATGTATTGGGTGAGTGAGCAGGCCCTTGATTTCGTGGGCAGACCCTTGATTTCTGGGGTGGTATGACTGACGGTGGTAGCTGTGGTAGTGAGATGCACTCCTGGTTCCCAAGTGCTGTGCTTTTATTTTGGGAGTGGTTGCAATGAGCTGTGTGGGCTGGCTTCCTGAGCACTATGTAGCACTTGCAGGTAGAATCCAGATGAGGTAGTAGCATCAGGAGGTTTATGTCTGGTGCTTGGAGAAATGCTTAGGTGCCTCAGGCAGTTGACTGGGCTATGGAACTCCCAGGAGCCTGGATCCTACATTATAATCTTATTTTAAATGCATAACTTGAACTTTTATTGGTCTAGCCTCCTACTTTTCCATGAGCACGGATCCTATGTTCAAGGTAAAGTACTTATATCTCCTGAATATTTCACACTATATGTACCTGCTGTCTTTGAGCAGTCACGAGAACATTTATTATCATTTTTTTCTACTTGGCAAACACCATTTCATTCTTTGAAACCTGTACCCAGTATTACAGTCTTTATGGAGCCTCTTTTAATCTATTCAAGCAAAACCAATCTCTTCTCCATTCCTTCAATGGTATGGCTTTACTTAGTCTCTATGACATTGCAGTGTTCCAACCATGTTATAATATTTTCATTTGTTTTCATGATTCTAACTTCCAAAGAGCCAGTTTTTAAATTAATTTTTGAAATAGAATCCTTTCCTTAGGTACAAGAATTGTCTTATGTACTAGAAGATTATAACAACAGCATTTGAATTTTTCTTTTTCTCATATTTCCTCCACATGTTTTTTTCTTGTTGTTTACTATAATACATGGCTCTCATGTTAAATATTTTCTCAAATGTTGAGTCACTCATATTTAGGAGTGAGTCCCTAGGAATGCTGACGGGAAAGTTTGATGCATGAGTAAGATTTGTTAAACAAGTTGCTCCATAAAAGCCCCAGTCATTTTGCTCCAGAAACCTCAGTGATCACTTCAGAGGGGACTCTTTTCTTCAGGAAAGTATTCAGTTTTCAGCGTGATCGCTATGCAAGTAAATGGGTCTCAGACTTTAATTGTAATTTTTCCTTAATCTTTATATTTCAAAAAAGTGCCTCACTCCTCCATTTGTTATGCCTGCAACCTCAAAATTGAGAGCCTCCCTGGCCAAATCATGCAAAGAACAATTTTTCCATTGGTCAGTGCAGGGAAGAGTAGACTTCCCATCTGACTGTACTTATGTGTAGGGAGGACTGGTGAGAGATGGGAGGGGATAGACTTTGGAGATACCAAAAGTGGTTTGGGTGGCAGGAGGATGAGGGATGAAATACTACGTATTGGGTATAATGTGTGCTATTTGGGTGATGGGTACACTGAAAGCCCAGACTTCACTACTCTACAATATGTCCTTGTAACACAATTGCACTTATACCCCTAAATCTATAAAAAAATTGAAAAGGAATCGGGGGATAGAAATGCTCCATACTCAGACTTTCAACCAATATTCCCTTGTTTTAATCTCTATCACTCTACCTTCCAACTTTCCATTTTTTCAAAGGTGACTAGCACTGTGAACTCTTATGCCTTTCTAGGCATTGGATATGAAAATGTATATGTTTCTGGCATCCTTTTTTGAGGATACTGTTCAGTCTTACCCATTATATAATTACCATTTTCCAATATATTTTGTTCTTAAAGTGTTTGCCCTTGTGAACATTATTTTCATTTATTAAAATATATTTAATGGTGTTTCCCAAAGGAGAGAAGATAAACACATGTGTTCACATTGCTATGTTTTAGCTAAAAATTATTTAATTCAAGTTCAACTAGCTTTTTATTTGTTTTCCATTGTTTGTTTCATGGTATTGGTGGTAGTGAATATCATCATAATCTCAAAATATTTTAATTTGAGATTAGCTTGTCATTAACTTTGTGATGAAATAATATAGTAAAACCCAGTTACTATGCTAATATGAGAAAATGGAAAAATACCCAGAGTTGTCTGTTTCACATTTATTTTTTGAAAAGCTCATGGTTTAAACAATTAATTTAATCTTCATTTAAGCCCCAAATAAATGCAATGATATTATTTAAATAGCTTGTATTATGTGAATATTGGTATTTAATTTTGTTGCTATTCAACTCCGCTCTATGAAAACCTGGAAGGCAGAGGCTACCGCTAAGGACCTTAAGGTCTGCGTTGGTGTTAAGAAGAATGAAATGTATTAGTACAACATGTAGCTCATTCTTCTTTTAACATGTTTTTTCTAACCAAGTATGTTTTCCCCAGGAACAAAGTGTGCTCTCAATTATCAAATGCTTCTTGGCACCAGTTTACATTGATTCTCCTGAATAGCATGGTATGGAGGAAATTTGGGTATGAAGGATTCTGGTTCTGACATTGTCACTAAGAAATCTATCACTTCAAAAAAATTACTAATTTATTAAAGTTGTTATGCAATGGAGAAAAGACAGTCACTCCTTGCAGCCTTCACTGAGGAGAATGAATACAATACACTTGAACCTTAAGTTCCAAGTAAAAAAAATAAGGCTTTCTGATAACTTAGAGCAGAATGTAAAATTCTGGGAACTTACTTCAAAGGCTTATATAAATTTCTGACAGACTTTTTTTTAATCCTTGATGGCAATGTCTTTTTTTTTAGGGAAAACTAGTTACGTATCTTAGTTAAATTAAAGTAAAGCTATGGCTTATGAGTTTTTTTGGTAACTCCGTGAATACGAAAGTGTGTTTTTTTGTTTGTTCATTTGTTTTTGTTTGTTTGTTTTTTTGAGGAGGGAACACATGCACTGAGACTTCAGAGGACAGAATAAGAAAGTTAAGAGAATAGCAGGACACCTGTCCTACATGCTTTGAACTCGTATCCATTTCCGTCTTGCTATCTCCATAAACACCTCCCATATACATCTCAATATTAACATGTGTACAGTTGAATTCCTGATACCACTTTCATACTAATACCTCATCTACTTAATTTATTAGTTAATGGCAACTCCAATCCTTCATTTGCTTAGAGGGGAAGAATTTGAAATCATTCTCGATTTTAAACTTTTTCACAAAGTGCATGTCCAAACATTTGAACAATCTTCTTGGTTTTAGTTTTAACAGATACCCAGACTCTGACCACATTTTACCTCCTGCTCTGCTCTTGCCTATTTGCAAACTGTCTTCTTTTACTTTCATTTGTGCAATTGCCTGCTAGCTTGTGCTGCTTCTACCTTGTCTCCTACAGTGTATTTCAAAATAGGGGCTGTCATGATCATAAAAAAAAAAAAAAAAGAACAGAGACTATAGAGTAGATTCTTCTTTCTCTGCCCCTCCCCAGTAGTCCAATTACAAGCCCTGGAAATAACACAGAAGCATCCAAAGATTAAAACTGAAAGGTTGAAAGCTAAAGGGAATCTAATTAGGAACTCCAGGACTGGAAGAACAGCATAACTACAGGGCATCCCATGACCTTCCCTTTTTTGTCTTACACATTTTCCCAACATGGAAGGCAACCAGAGTTCAACATCTGCAGACTTCCTCCACAACTTCGCAAAAGGCAGCCTAGGTGGGCTCATTTCTCCCCAGGATCAAACAGAAGTCCTCCCAACAACATCAGGGAAACATTGCAGCCCTGTGGATAAGCACTCACTTCTACTGAGTTTAAAACTCCCCTTCCATGCTGAGACATACCAGGCAGCTGGGATTTACCAGCAAGGGAGAGGCTTCCAGGGAACAAGCATCTGGCCGGGGAAGTCTCTTTGCAAGGGTCAGCTGGAAGCTCGCTTCCCCCATGGAGACATCAGAGTGACTGCTGATGGGTATGAAGTTTCTTTGGGGGTGGGAAAATGATCTAAAATTAGCTTGTGCTGATGGTTGCACAACTCTGTGAATATACAAAAATCCATTGAAGTGCCACTGTAAATGAATGAAACGTAGCGTATGTGAATTACAGCTCAATAAACCTGTTTTAAAAAACACAATGGCATATTATTAGCCTATCAAAATGGGTAAAAAACCAGTGATAACACCAAATGTTGCTGATAAAATGTGACTCATAAATTGACAGTGGGGATATAAAATGGTATAGCCACTCTGAAAACAGCTTGGCAGTTTCTTATACAATTAAACATGCCTTTAACCATATAGTGAGACAATTGGACTCTCGGGCCTTATTCCAAAGAAATTAAAATTCATGTTCACACACATGTCTGTGAATGAATGTTCATAGCAGCTTTATTCATGTAGTCCCAAACTAGAAACCACCCAGATATGCTACAATGGGTGAAGGATTAAGCAAACTGAGGTCCATCCACATAACAGAAAATTATTCGTCAATACAAAGGAACAAACTACTGATACATGTAACAACTTGGATGGATGTCAAGAAAATTATGCTGAGTAAAAAAAAAATCCAGCCTGAAAAATTTACATTTTGTAAGATTCCATGTAAACAATATATCTGAGGTGACAAAATGATACAAACGGGAAACAAATCAGTGGTTGCTGGGGTTGGAGAGAGGGATGGGTGAGGCATAGCGAAGATTGGTGTTTTTATAAAAGGGTAGTACAAGGAATCCTTGGGGTAATGAAACTGTTCTATATCTTGGTTGTGGTGCTAAATGCCCAAACCTAAACATGTAATAACACTACACAGAATGACAAACAGCAATATACTCACATGAATAAGTGCGGTGAAACTAGGAAAATAGAATAAGATCTGTGATTTTATGTGAGATATTATCCTGGTCATGATACTATACTATAGTTTCGCAGGATGTTAATATTGGAAGAACTGGAAAGGGGAATCTCAGATCTCTCTGCACTGTTTCCTGCAACTGCATGCTTATCTATTATTATCTCAAAACACAAAGTTTAATCTTAAAAAATAAGTCAAACCTAAGTTATTTTTTTAGCTGAAAAAGCCTTAAATGGTTTCCCATTTCACTTAGAATAAACAGCCATATCCTTGTAATCACCTAATAGAGCCCTATATGGTCTGGCTCTATCTGCGCTCATATTCTACGAATCACTTTCTTGTTTCACAGAAGTCCAACCACTTTGAGCTCCTTGCTATTGCTCAAACAGGTTAAGTTTGCATAGCCTGTTATCTCTGAATGAAATGCTCTTCTTCCATATATTCACATAACTGTTTTCTAATTGAAGCCTTTAGTCAAATCTCACTATTCAATATGAACTATGCAAAATCATAATATTTAAATTACAACCTCCCCAATCCTTGTGCATTGGGAATGCCGTGGGATTCTCTTGCCACCCTCATCCCTTTTACTCAGCCATTGCCATGGCAACCAACCATGTGCAGCTGTACACTAACAGCATTGCCTATCTGGACCTTTTTACTTTGGTGGTTGTCCACTTCCTCATGAGATGCCAGCAGATCCCAACTCAACGGCACATGTGCAAGCTTGAATGTGCAGGACATTATATCTCATGGACCACTCCTTGCAATGTGCGACGGGAAACAGTGGATAAGAATTCCCTTTCTCCATCCAGTATATGGACATAGCTATTGAGAGGCCACCTGGCAGATAGGTTGGATTATTTCTTGTCTTCAAGGTCTAACCCTTGCCATTCCTTGGACACAGTTACCAAAATAAGTGACTGCGTGAAGTCATTTCAGCTGGTTATCCTTTCTTAGGTAAAAACGGCTAAGAAGTCCTAGTTCTCTCAATCCTTATACAGACCTAATTTTTTTTTCCATTTTGTTTTTCATATTCTAATACTAGATAGGATTGACTGGCTTTTCATTTCTACCTCTATTGGCTTTTCTCTGCTAGAATGCAAGTTCCATGAGAGTGGAGATTTTTGTTGTGTTCATCAATATATCCTAAGTATTCACAAAAGTGCCCGACATTGGCTGGGCACAGTGGCTCATGCCTGTAATCCTAGCACTTTGGGAGGCTGAGGCGGGCAGATCACAAGGTCAGGAGTTCCAGACCAGCCTGGCCAACATGGTGAAACCTTGTCTCAAAAATACAAAAATTAGCGGGACACGGTATGTGCCTGTATTCCCAGCTACTTGGGAGGCTGAGGCCGGAGAATTCTTTGAACCCAGGAGGCGGAGGTTGCAATGAGCCGAGATTGCACCACTGCACTCCAGCCTGGACGAAAAGGCAAGACTCCATCTCAAAAAAAAAAAAAAAAAAGTGCCTGACATCATATGAAAGTTACTTGTATTTTTTCAACAGAGTAACTAGATTCGAGCCTCCCATTTCTAAAGGAAGAGGACAGGTTTTTGATGAACATCCTTAAAAAATCCTACATGACTATGAATAAACAGCTACATTGAGGCTACAATTATTAGGGGAGATGCAGAATCGGGAAGAAGTAGCACACTGATGTTCTCTTGCAGGTCTTCTCTGGCACCGTTGTTAGAACACCTGGAGACAACACATTTTATACGGATATTGGCATTCTCCAAATAGATGTGGGAACATGTGGCCTCAAAGGGAGTCAGCAAAAGAAAATCATGAAAAACTGGAAGTTGGCATAAGACAAGGGCAATGGAGATAATGGGATGTAACTGAGAGATGAAATCTAGTAAAAAACCAGCATAGAAGTTCAAGACAGCATGAAAACAAATACGCTGCTGCTCTCATTCAGGTGAAGTACAACTTCCTGAGTTTCGGTGGCAATCTTAGAAAGTTACACCACTCTTCATTTTAAAGAAAGTGCCCACTTATTAATAGCCTCAACCAACTTAACCCAAAACCTGGGAACACATCAAAAAGCTCCCTAACCAGTCAGAGAAAGAGATTTTATCCCAGATTATAAAATGACAGAAAATGAATGTGATTGCAAAATTTTTCAACCTTAGGAAACAAATGTTCTCACAGACCAGTGACTATCAGTGATGATAAATAGGGTATTCAAAACTCCAAAGGAAAGAAAGACACAGGCAAGGAAGAAGAGAGAGTTGGAGAGCCAAGGCGAGAAGAGCTAACAGCATTGGCTGGGAAAACAACCAGACATACAGGAAGAAGGTTGATACCCATTTGTTAGAAGCTCATAACTGAGATAAGGAAAAATAAAACAGGTTAACAGAGAAGAGAAAGCAAAAAAGTTAGAGAGTGGCCTTCTGGTAGCCCCCAGGGAAAGTGATATTGAAGGACGGCACCCTTCCATTTTCCTGTCAATATCACTATTTCCCATCAATATCCAGTTGGTATCCTAAACGTGAAGAGAGATGGCTATTGGAGGAGAACAATTTTGCGGCTGTGGAGAGTGGTCAGGAAAGGACACGCTAAGTAAATCCTCATCTCAGGAACCTGAGGGCTACTCGCATTTCTGGGAGGCTGAGGCGGGAGGCCTGCCTGCCTGGAGACTGATGCAGAGTGGAGCCTTCCCTGAGCTACTGAGACAAATGGTGACATGCTGAGTTCATTCCTTGGTCCCTTCCTGCATGCCGACCAAACCCAAACTTCTTTGTCCTTCACTGCCTTCTGTAGTTTGGCTCTAACCTGTATTTTCAAAACTAACTCCTACTCTTTTCCTAAAGTTACTTTAAGCTTTTGCCTGACAGTCAACTGACCATTCCCAGAATAAAGTCAATATTTCCCTTGTTAGTGTTGTGTTCATAGAGTTCCTGTGCCAAATGAAATATTTTCCCCAATGGTCTCTACTAAAATTGTAGCTTCCCCTTGAAGGCCAGGGCCAATGGCATGAAGGATCTGTCCTGAGCACTCAGCTGGAAGTGCTCTGATTATTGTCCAAGCCTCTTTCACACTCTATTTGCCTCCTGAATATGGAACTCCTTACAGATGATTTTTGTGATTATTTGGGAATGTGTCTTTTTATATTTATTATTAGCTCCTTGAGAGCAAAATTATGCAATTTACTTCTTCATACTTCTTAAAAACTTACAGTTCCTTTATTATCATCTGCCAGGTTTTCATCTTTGTAAATTCACAATTTTCTGCCTTTAAACTAGATTGTCATATTGGGAGGAAATATTCTGATATTATGTCATGGTACAGACGAGCATTATCAATGGATGCTAAGACTGAGTGAGTGAGCAAATGATAAAGGAGACAATCATTCCACAATATCAGGATAATTCATCCCCAAACAGTAGCCTAGTAAATGGAGAAAAATGGTGAATTTACATTGATAGATACCAACTTGACCAGGTTATTAATTTTAATATAAATAATTTGACATTGGTAAATACTATATCATATTTCAACTATATATGCTAGTTATCCATTACTAATTTGATGGTGTAGCTCACCATTTTAGTCAAATAATGTTTGTCACTATGCTCCACAGTGACATCAGAAAGCTTAAAATCAGAAGTGAACATTTATATCCTGAGAGACAGAAAACTGGTGTGTCTCTACACTTCCATTTTTTCATCTGTTTAGAGAAAGTACACAGTGTGATGACTCCACTTCAAATTGATGGTAAAAGTAATTTTCTTTAAAACCCCGAAGTTTGTTTCTCTTAATATGTTAATTACTAAGTAGCATGTTATTATAGTTACTACCGTGGTTAGTAGAGCACCTGTAATACGAACAGATGACCGTGTATTCAGGGTAGCAGGACCTATGACAATATTCCTCACATTTTTGTGACTGAAGATAGTGCAGATATCCTCAGAAATATACATATACTTTTAAGTTTATATGTGAGCTATGCAAGAAAGATAAACATTGATTGTTATCCTACAAAAAATTCAGTTGAAGAACCTAAGTGCATGCTTCCCAGGATGACTCTTCTCCACCTCTGTGGGAAAACACATTGGCTGCCAGTGTAAAAGACTGCGTTGCTTTCTCTAACTCCACCACCCTTTTCTCTTTCTCCTGCTGCTTCATTGACTTGCATTTTCTATTATTCTGCTATCATTTTCCATGACTTCCATGGAAAAGCATTTCAGTGACTGGCTAACACTGTCCTCAGCTACCCTGAAGTGCACAAACGTACTCTGCTTCATTTTTTCCCACCTATTATTTCTGAGAAACTCAAAGATCAGTGAAACCAGATTTGTGATATTCACTTCTTTTTTAATGTGGTTTTACCCTCATAATTTTTGTTGTTGTACTATTATGAGCTCTGTTTTATAAATTTTGTTCTATTATCTACTAAGCAATATCCCTTGTCTTTAAATATTTGTAATGATAATGAAATCCGATAACTACATTCCAGTAAAGTCTCAAAAGAAGGAAAGTCATGGGAGATGTTAACGTGTTAATCTTGTTTAAGCATAGCAAGTAATTAGGCTATCTTCAGCTTAGATTGGATAATCCCATTAATCAATTTTTTCTTAGCTTGCTCTGAACTATTGTCCTTCCATATTAAGAAGTTCAGGAAATACGACATAATCATCTCAAGAAGTTGCAAATGAAGTAGTTTTCATTTCATCAATAGAAGGGCTAGCAATATATGTGTGTAACTTACTTACAAAAAAGGTAAAGACAAATAAAAAGCAAATGTTATCTATTTCCTTACCTTTTATGGCAAGAGTTCATTATCCCAACAGATTACCCATATTTGTAAGCTATTCAATTTATTATTATAGATATTCCTTTTATTTACATGAAATATTATCCAGCTTAAATATGTAATTAAAAACCAAAATTTTTCTCTATAATTATTTTTGAATACTTTGACAATATCTGTACACATATGATATGTCAATATACAATTAAATAGCATTGAAACATATGTATTTGTAATTATATAATATGTAACTGTTATACATTACATTATATAAAATTTAATATATTAATAGTGCATGTGTGAGTGTATGAATATAACAGATTATATTTAATACATTTTAAACACAAAAGGGACCTCAGAGACAGTCCATGGGTCTAATAACTGAAATGCCACCAAGATTCTGAAGGGAATAGAAAGGATTCCTCATTTTGTCTCCGTCGCTCTGTCTGCTTGTCTCTTATTTTTGCTCTCTTCGCTGTTTGTTATCTATCCAGCTGATGTGCATTCTCTGTCTCCTTTTCCCACTTGTCTTTTCTTCTCTCTGTTCATTGGGGAAAGTGTGGCCAGTTAGTCTGTGTAACTCACATTTCTTCAGTTGTAACATGAAACAGAGTGTGATGAGCTTCCTTTAACCCTGCCTCCAATTCCCCTGAAGAGAAAATTCACCTTGTCCAGTTGGAATTAGTGCACCACCCTCTTTCCAATAAACTGAAGTTAGTGAGAGGGAGGTTTACAGGGGATCAGCAAAGCTCTCGTCTGTCGCCTGGGAAAGCCTTTTGTGTGCAGGTCTCAGACTGAGTGGATCTCCAAAAGCATCCAAGTCAGTTCGTCTACGTGAACTGACTTTTTCTCTGCTTCGAAGTATTTTTGTGTTATGCCAACAGCCAACAACACAATTATTCTTTTGAAATTATTGCTGTCTTAAAAGTCTTTAGTTGTTCATTTTTCTATTAGTATACTAATAGTACTTCTTTCAAATTCAAATTTTCAAAAAGAATTTTATGAAATTCTGGACAAAAATTTCTCTTTCTCAGTATATTTTATTTTAAAACTATTCTTTACTTCTACATTATCCTTAAGACCTGTTTCGCAATTTTGGGAACTCTTTAATGTCTTGTAGACTGTATTTTTCTTGTACTTACCATTACTATCAACAAGAAAAATAATAAGAACTTTAAAAACTGTATTTGCTAAATTTTTACCCTATGCCAGGCAGTGGTCTCCATGCTTTCTATGTGTTAATTAATTTAACTATTACAACATTATGAGTTGGATAAAATTATTATCTCTTATTTAAAGAAAATTTTTCATACAATCTTACTGTGAATATAGGTTTCCACTGCTTTCTCAAATCTACTGAATTTATAGAATTCTGTATCAGAGGCCATATAATAAATCCTAGTATTTTCTCCAAACCAGTATAAACAAAAGCAATGTTCAATTTCATAGTTGAGCTGTTCAGTATTGAAGGTAATATACTGAAAGTCCTATGGGACAAAAACTAGCATGTCTTTCTGTGTTCAAGCTTTACTACATGGCATAATATTTATACTTACAAGGATTTGAAGACTTAGAACACAATCATTTCACTTTCATTGACCACTGCTGTTTTGTTGCTCTGCTATCCAAGTTATCTTTCTACTTAGAGAGATAAATGAATATTTTCACTAGGGCCCATGGTGGGGCAGAAGGAACAGACTGTCAGATTATTCTCTCTGGGTCAAAAATGTATTCCATCTTGTTATAAAGTTCCGGTGGTCAAATCTAACTTCTCTATGAATACAAAAGCCAGTAGAGTTTGGCTTCATACAAAAAAAGCCAAAATTAAAACTTGTTAAAATTAATGAAGTGTCCTAAAGGGGAAAAATAGAGGAAAAATCTTTTTTCTTCTCTTGTATTAAACAACTAGCTAAAACTAGTTCAGATATTAACAGACACTAAAATTAAGCATTCAAAACAAACTCTTTCCTGAGACCTGCAGGTTTCTTGGTTAATAGATTGTGCAATTTCAGGCCATTTTTATTCCTATATAATTTAAGTTTGTTATGTTTAAAATGTAAGAATTTGGAAAAGTTAGTAAAATGAAAAAAATAAAGCACTCTTTGTGATGGGGTCACGGAAGATTGTGGCATACTAAGGTAAACATTGTCAAATAACAATACCGCTCTTTGATAGATGCAGTTTTAAGCTTGAGTGCAGAATTGGTGTTTTGTTCTGTTGCTTATTCAAAATCATAACAATACTAGCAGCATATTTTCAACTGAACAAGAATGACATATCCTTTCAATAGAACACAAGAGCAAAGCCCTTGCAATGATTATCTAGCATGTACCATTCATTCTGTTCACTATCTACAGTTGATTAAAGGTAGCAGACTTGTGAAGTTATGGATCAACTTTATCTATTTATCTATCGATTTATCTGAGTATTGATGCGAAACTTTATTCCAGAAAGACAAGTAGCCTCGGTAATTGTGGTTTGTGGCCCTGTTGATATGAATCGGTTTTTTCCCCCAATCATGTTCAGCAATCTTGTTCTTCTATAAACAGCCTACTTTTTAAAATACTCTTTAAACTTATTAGAGCGTTTTGCTCATTCCGTCATCCATTAATTAGTTGAAATGTATTAATGAGTTGAAAGAGATTATATTTTGGACAGGTGTGGTGGCTCACGCCTTTAACCCCAGCCACTTTGGGAGGGCGAGGTGGGTGGATCATTTGAGGCCAGGACTTTGAGACCAGCCTAGCCAACATGGTGAAAACCTGCCTCTACTAAAAATACAAAACAAACAAACAAGCAAAAGTTAGCCAGGCATGGTGGCAGCCGCCTGTAATCTCAGCCACTCAGGAGGCTGAGGGCAGGAGAATCACTTGAACAGAATGGGGGAAGGTTGCAGTGAGCCAAGATCCTGCCCCTGCACTGGGTGACAGAACAAGATTCCATCTCCAAAAATAAATAAATAAAACAAAAAGAAACAAATTTTATTTTGCTTTATTTTATTTATGGTCTCTTTGATGATCTCCAATGGCAAATAAGTTCTCTGATAGGTGAGGCAGGACAGAAAAGCTAGTTTGCTAGTTTTTTTGCTGGTTTATATATCTGTTTACTTATGAGCTCAAATCAATTAAGAAATCCATGCTGATTGGAAAGGAGAACAGCTCTTTGAGATCTGAACCAGTGCTTTCTGCATTTTCTTTATTCCTTTTTTAAGGTATGCATTTATTTTTAAGAATATAAAAGATTTATTTTACAAGTACAGTGTTGAATTTGGTAATTGAACACAATCATGCAGTTATTCCAATAACCAGAGGATCAGTCCTCTTTCCTCGCTGTCACTCTAAACTGTCTCTTTGCTTCATTTTGCAGCTGATCTACACTCCCTACCCCTGGATTTAGGAAACTGCTGACCTACTTTCTTTTATAGACTCTTATTTTTAGAATTTCATATGAATGCAATCATATTATACATAGTCTTTTGTGTTTGTCTTTTTTCCATTAGCATAATGTTGTTTTATGTATTAATATTTCATTTATCTGTAGTTATGAATATTACATTTTATTGAATAACTCCAACAAATTCATCTTTTTTTTTTTTTTGAGATGGAGTCTCGCTCTTGTCGCCCAGGCAGGAGTGCAGTGGCGCCATCTCGGCTCACTACAACGTCCGCCCCCCGGGTTCAAGCGATTCTCGTTACTCAGCCTCCCAAGTAGCTGGGATTACAGGCGCCCGTGACCACGCCCAGCTGATATTTGGATTTTCAGTAGAGACGAGGTTTCCCCAGGTTGGCCAGGCTGGTCTCGAACACCCTACCTCAGGTGAACCACCCGCCTCGGCCTCCCAAAGTGCTGGGATTACAGGCGTGAACCACTGTTCCCAGCCCAAATTCATCTTTTAATGAGAACATAATTTAGTTTCTCTTGGGTAAAATTTTAAAAGAGGGGTCTTTGGGTCAGATAGAAAGTGTATGATGAACTTTGTAAGACCTTGCTGTACTGTTTTGCAAAGTGGCTGTAACATTCTTCATTTGCACGTGGACTATATTACATCCCCAGGTGCTCTGCACCCTCACCAACTTTTGGTATTGCCAATTTTTTCACCTTTAGCAGTTCTAATGGATGGAGTGTATCATATTGAGGTTTACTTTGCATGTCTTGAGAACTAATGATGTTTAACATCTATTCATGTGCCTATTGGCACTTGTGTATTTGTTATCCGGAATGTTTGTTGAAATATTTTGAACATTTTTTTTTTCGTATAGGTTGTCTTACTATTTAACTGCGATTGTTCTTTGTATTTGAAAGATAGTAGCCTTTTATAACCTGATGTATGTTCCACATGTTTGTCTTTAGTTGGCCTTTGCCTCTTAAGTTTTGTTAACTCTGAATTTCAAAAAGAAAGGGTGGTTTTAAAATATTTATTAAACACATTTTAAACAATTTTTTTCTTTTATGGTTTATTTTAAAAAGCCTTGTTGAAGAAAGAAATTATGATCTAAACCAATGTTAGGTAAAGTTTAATGGGTTAGCTCTTCCATCTGGTTCTAGGAAACATTTTAAATTATTTTATGAGCATGTTTGTATGTATGGTGTGAGGTCAATGTTTTTTCCATGTTTATTTTTAACAGATACACAGTTGTTCCAGGAATATTTGATTAAAATACTGTATTAGCATTCTCTAGAGGGGCAGGACTAATAGAATAGATGTGTATATGAAAAGGAGCTTGAAAAAGAGTATTGACTCACCTGGTCACAAGGTGAAGTCCCATGATAGGCCCTCTGCAAGCTGAGGAGCAAGGAAGCTGGTTCTGGTTCCAAAACCTGAAAAGTAGGGAAGCCAAGAGTGCAGCCTTCAATCTGTGTCCGAAGGCCTGAAGCCTCTGGCAAACCACTGGCATAGGTCCAAGGGTCCAAGAGTTGACGAATTTGGAGTCTAATGCTTGAGGGCAGGAAGCATCTAGCATGGGAGAAAGATGTAGGCCAGAAGACTCAGGCCAGTCTAATCCTCCCGTGTCTGCCTGCTTTTATCCAGCCACAATGGCAGCTGCTTAGATGGTGCCCACTCATGTTGAGGGTGGGTTTGCCTCTCCCAGTCCATTGACTCATATGTTAATCTCCTTTGGCAACCCGCTCACAGACAGACACACCCAGGAACAATACTTTGCATCCTTCAATCCAATCAACTTGATACTCAATATTAACTGTCACGAAGACTGCCTTTTCCCATTTAATAACCTTGGCATATTTATCAAGAATCCTTTGGCCATAGAAGTAGTGGTTGATTTTTGGAATTCCCATTATGTTTCATTGATCTAAAGGTTAATCTTTAAATCAATACAGTATTTTGATATCTATAAATTTATACTGTTTTAAAATAAAGTTATATAAGCGCCCTACATGTTTTCCTTGTTGACAATTATTTATCTATTATAACCCTTCTGCCTTTTATTTACATTTTAAAATCAATTGTCTCTTTCTTCACAAACTATTTGCATGAATTTTGATTGATAGTACATTTAATCTTTAGATTGATTTAGGGAGGATTATCTAATACACTTCACAGTATTTAATATTTTTATGTTATTACAAAATATTCATTAAATATATTCCTGAGTGTTTCACACCAGTGTTACTAAGCACATTGATGCTATTAGAAATGGGAAATAATTTTTACACTTTACTGTTTTATTTTTAGTAGATAAATATAGGATTCAGGTTTGTATGTGTACCTTGCACCTTGTGGCCTTACAAAATTCACTTATTTCTAGACAACTTTTTTTTATCCTTTAGGATTTTCTACATGTCTGAGAATGATAACATTTCAATTTTTTTTGTTTACTTCATTTTTTATTGCTTATTTTGCTTTGTTTAATCATTTTGGATAGAAAACCATTAAGGCTATTAAGCATTATACTTGCTGTAAGTTTCTGGCTAATGAGTCTGAGGAATGTGTCTTCTATTCCTACCTTATTAACAATTTTTATCATGAAAGTGACAGATTTGATCAAATACTTATTCTGCATCTATTAAAATGGTCACATTTTCTCCTTTATTTTATTAATATCCTATTTATATTCTAGATTAATGTTAGCATATGAGTTACAAAGTGGTCTTTCAAACTCTTATTTCTGAAAGATTTTGTTAGAAACGTTCTAATTTATCCCTTAGATATTATAGAATTCACCAGTGAAGGCATGTTTCTTTGTGAAAAGTTTTAAAATATGAAATCAAATCTTTTAATTTACATAGATCTATTAATATTACCCATTTCATCTTAAGTGACTTTTGATAGTTTGTTTCTTTCAAGGAATGTATTTCAAAGAATTTCCTAATTTATTGTCATAGTGTTGTTTCAAATACTTTCTTCTTATCCTATTTAAATATCCACAGTGCCTGTAGTGATGTCTCCTCTCTCATTACTGATATTTGTAATCAGTTTCTTCCTTTTTCTTGATCAGTTTTCCTTTAAGTTTATGTACTTCATTAATATTGTCAAAGAACCACATTTTGATTTCATTAAATTCACTATTTTTTGATGGCTATAAAATTAAACTATAATTAGTTTTATTGATATTGATACTTTTTTCTGTTTCATTTGGGTTTTGTGTTATCTTCTTTTTCTAGTTTCCTAAGGTGGAGGCTTAGACCATTTATTTGCAACTTTTTTTTTCTATTTTAACATAGATGTTTAATGTTAAGCATTTTCATCTAAGCACTACTTAGAATTCTGAGCTAGCTGTGTGTGTGTGTGTTTATGTGTTTTTGTTTGCTTGTCTTTCAGCACTTTAAAGATGGTGTTACATTTTCTTCTTGCCTCCATTTTTTTGTAATGTAAAGTCAGATTTTAATGAGACTTTTGGTGTTTATT
The DNA here is from genome assembly GCF_024542745.1 of Macaca thibetana thibetana. Lineage (NCBI taxonomy): Eukaryota > Metazoa > Chordata > Mammalia > Primates > Cercopithecidae > Macaca > Macaca thibetana. Next base: position 8,733,545 of record NC_065595.1, read on the forward strand.
CTCATCTGTGTTCATCTACAATCTTCTACTTGAGAACTTCTGTCTTTCATCAAATTAGACAAACTTTTGGCATATATAAGGGTTCATTTATTCTTCCTTTCTGTTATTTCCATTTATCCTGGATAAGTACATTCTATGAACTTTTTTTCCCCAGAAATTATTTTTACCAGTTAATGACCAATAAATAGGTAAAAACCACAAATTAAATCATAATAAAAATTTATATTAATATTGAATTATGGAAAAGTTTTAGAGAAATTAAAATACCTGTACATTGCTGGTGAAAGTATTTAACAATGGTAATCAGTTGGTATTGTGAGTACATTTGCACAGTCTCTATCCCAGTCTTCAATTTAGTAAAGTAAGCCTTCTGATAAGCCTAAGATTTTATTTGTGTTAAACTGCAGTTTTACTCAAATTTTAATATTTTAGGGCTAGTGGTTTTGTTTGTTTGTTTCTATTTTTTGCATTTTACCTAAATTTTTTTTTGCTAAACCAAGATCATAAATCTGGACTCCTATATTTTATTTCTAGGAGATTTATAGTTTTAGATTTTTTATTATGTTCTACCATATTTCAAGTAAATATTTATGTTTGGTTTGGTATTAAATATAGGTCAGGTATTATTTTTTGCAGACCCTTTCCCGAATTAGATTGCTTTGGTGCCTTGTCAAAAATAATTGGCCCTAAAATTCTGTATATATCTCTTGACTATGTATTTTGTGTCACTAATCTGTTCATTGATCATTGATCTTTATATAGGTATCAAAACCTTGATTATTTTACTTTTGAGTTAATTCTTAAATAATAAGTTGTCATACATTTTGGTTAATTTCAGATCTCAGCACATAGCAGCTGCCCTTTTGACACCCCTTTAGCCCCATAGCAGGGAGTCATGTACACATTCCAGCACCTTGCACACTGTAGGAGGCAAGGTGGACAAAAAGGATCCTGCCTTCCAAATACTGGAAATATGTTTCTGATTACTAATTGCTGCTTCAGATCATCACAGTGCTGCAGAGACAGAGGAGAGGCCATTAGATTTACATGTCTTCCTATTGTTGCCAACCCAACCTGTTCTTACTAAACTTACTGATAGGGGATTTAAAGAGCCAGAACCTTCATGATTCTTCCCTTTTACTTTTTTTTCTCCTTTTGTGAGCTAGACACTGAAGACTAGTTATACAGGAGAAATCAGAACATCACTCGGCTTACCCAGAGAAAGTCTTAACCTCAGAAAAGACCTGAGAAGACTTTAATTTTAATTCAGGCTAGTCCTCAGCACAGATACAGCCTACAACAATCAAAAGCACCAAAACAAAAACACAAAATAAGAAAGCCCTGGGAAAGGGGAATAATGTGATGTTCATAGTTAGCACATTATTAGATTCAAATGTCTAGTTTTCAACAAAAAACCACAAGGCACAAGCAAGAAGTAAGAAAGTATAAGAAAGTATGTCTCATTCAAAGACAAAAGACAAACCAACAGAAACTGTACTTCAAAAACATAAAAAACCTTTTGTGCTACAAAAGAAGCAATCAACAGTGAAAAGGCAACTTATGAGATAGGAGAAAATATGTGCAGTACATATATCTGATTAGAGGTTAATATCCAGAAAATAAAAAGAACTCCTATAACTCAAGAAACAAGCAATTGAATCAAAAAATAGGCAAAGAACATTTCTCCAAAGAAGCTGCACAAATGATCAAAAAGCATAAAAAATATACTCAACAGCACTAATCAAATTAGGGAAATCAAAATCAAAATCACAGTGCCATATCATCTCACACCTATTGGCATGGCCATTATAAAAACCACTGAAAAGGACACAATGATAAAGATAGAGAAATTGGAACCCTTATAACTGTTGAAAGGAATGTAAAATAATAAAACCATTATAATTCTATTTTTTATAATTAAAACATGATCCAGCAACCCTGAGTTTCTAAAAAATCATTGAAAATAGGATAGTGAAGAGTTATTTGCACATCCCTGTTTATTACAGCACTATTTACAATAACCAAGAGGTAGAAGTAAACTAAATGGCCATCACCAGAAGAATGGATAATGAAAATATGGTGTATATCCACACAAAGCATTATTTTTTTTTAAATTTATTATTATTGTACTTTAAGTTGTAGGGTACATGTGCATAACGTGCAGGTTTGTTACATATGTATACTTGTGCCATGTTGGTGTGCTGCACCCATCAACTCATCATTTACATCAGGTATAACTCCCAATGCAATCCCTCCCCCCTCCCCCCTCCCCATGATAGGCCCCTGTGTGTGATGTTCCCCTTCCTGAGTCCAAGTGATCTCATTGTTCAGTTCCCACCTATGAGTGAGAACATGCAGTGTTTGGTTTTCTGTTCTTGTGATAGTTTGCTAAGAATGATGGTTTCCAGCTGCATCCATGTCCCTACAAAGGACGCAAACTCATCCTTTTTGATGGCTGCATAGTATTCCATGGTGTATATGTGCCACATTTTCTTAATCCAATCTGTCACTGATGGACATTTGGGTTGATTCCAAGTCTTTGCTATTGTGAATAGTGCTGCAATAAACATACGTGTGCATGTGTCTTTATAGCAGCATAATTTATAATCCTTTGGGTATATACCCAGTAATGGGATGGCTGGGTCATATGGTACATCTAGTTCTAGATCCTTGAGGAATCGCCATACTGTTTTCCATAATGGTTGAACTAGTTTACAATCCCACCAACAGTGTAAAAGTGTTCCTATTTCTCCACATCCTCTCCAGCACCTGTTGTTTCCTGACTTTTTAATGATCGCCATTCTAACTGGTGTGAGATGGTATCTCATTGTGGTTTTGATTTGCATTTCTCTGATGGCCAGTGATGATGAGCATTTTTTCATGTGTCTGTTGGCTGTATGAATGTCTTCTTTTGAGAAATGTCTGTTCATATCCTTTGCCCACTTTTTGATGGGGTTGTTTGTTTTTTTCTTGTAAATTTGTTTGAGTTCTTTGTAGGTTCTGGATATTAGCCCTTTGTCAGATGAGTAGATTGCAAAAATTTTCTCCCATTCTGTAGGTTGCCTGTTCACTCTGATGGTAGTTTCTTTTGCTGTGCAGAAGCTCTTTAATTTAATGAGATCCCATTTGTCAATTTTGGCTTTTGCTGCCATTGCTTTTGGTGTTTTAGACATGAAGTCTTTGCCCATGCCTATGTCCTGAATGGTACTACCTAGGTTTTCCTCTAGGATTTTTATGGTATTAGGTCTAACATTTAAGTCTCTAATCCATCTTGAATTAATTTTCGTATAAGGAGTAAGGAAAGGATCCAGTTTCAGCTTTCTACTTATGGCTAGCCAATTTTCCCAGTACCATTTATTAAATAGGGAATCCTTTCCCCATTTCTTGTTTCTCTGAGGTTTGTCAAAGATCAGATGGCTGTAGATGTGTGGTATTATTTCTGAGGACTCTGTTCTGTTCCATTGGTCTATATCTCTGTTTTGGTACCAGTACCATGCTGTTTTGGTTACTGTAGCCTTGTAGTATAGTTTGAAGTCAGGTAGCGTGATGCCTCCAGCTTTGTTCTTTTGACTTAGGATTGTCTTGGAGATGCGGGCTCCTTTTTGGTTCCATATGAACTTTAAAGCAGTTTTTTCCAATTCTGTGAAGAAACTCATTGGTAGCTTGATGGGGATGGCATTGAATCTATAAATAACCTTGGGCAGTATGGCCATTTTCACGATATTGATTCTTCCTATCCATGAGCATGGTATGTTCTTCCATTTGTTTGTGTCCTCTTTTATTTCACTGAGCAGTGGTTTGTAGTTCTTGAAGAGGTCCTTTACATCCCTTGTAAGTTGGATTCCTAGGTATTTTATTCTCTTTGAAGCAATTGTGAATGGAAGTTCATTCCTGATTTGGCTCTCTGTTTGTCTGTTACTGATGTATAAGAATGCTTGTGATTTTTGCACATTAATTTTGTATCCTGAGACTTTGCTGAAGTTGCTTAGCAGCTTAAGGAGATTTTGGGCTGAGACAATGAGGTTTTCTAAATATACAATCATGTCATCTGCAAACAGGGACAGTTTGACTTCTTCTTTTCCTAACTGAATACCCTTGATTTCTTTCTCTTGCCTAGTTGCCCTAGCCAGAACTTCCAACACTATGTTGAATAGGAGTGGTGAGAGAGGGCATCCCTGTCTTGTGCCAGTTTTCAAAGGGAATGTTTCCAGTTTTTGCCCATTCAGTATGATATTGGCTGTGGGTTTGTCATAAATAGCTCTTATTATTTTGAGGTATATTCCATCAATACCGAATTTATTGAGCGTTTTTAGCATGAAGGGCTGTTGAATTTTGTCAAAAGCCTTTTCTGCATCTATTGAGATAATCATGTGGTTCTTGTCTTTGGTTCTGTTTATATGCTGGATTATGTTTATTGACTTGCGAATGTTGAACCAGCCTTGCATCCCAGGGATGAAGCCCACTTGATCATGGTGGATAAGCTTTTTGATGTGTTGCTGAATCCGGTTTGCCAGTATTTTATTGAGGATTTTTGCATCGATGTTCATCAGGGATATTGGTCTAAAATTCTCTTTTTTTGTTGTGTCTCTGCCAGGCTTTGATATCAGGATGATGTTGGCCTCATAAAATGAGTTAGGGAGGATTCCCTTTTTTTCTATTGATTGGAATAGTTTCAGAAGGAATGGTACCAACTCCTCCTTGTACCTCTGGTAGAATTCAGCTGTGAATCCATCTGGTCCTGGACTTTTTTTGGTTGGTAGGCTATTAATTATTGCCTCAATTTCAGAGCCTGCTATTGGTCTATTCAGGGATTCAACTTCTTCCTGGTTTAGTCTTGGAAGAGTGTAAGTGTCCAGGAAATTATCCATTTCTTCTAGATTTTCCAGTTTATTTGCGTAGAGGTGTTTATAGTATTCTCTGATGGTAGTTTGTATTTCTGTGGGGTCGGTGGTGATATCCCCTTGATCATTTTTAATTGCGTCGATTTGATTCTTCTCTCTTTTCTTCTTTATTAGTCTGGCTAGTGGTCTGTCAATTTTGTTGATCTTTTCAAAAAACCAACTCCTGGATTCATTGATTTTTTGGAGAGTTTTTTGTGTCTCTATCTCCTTCAGTTCTGCTCTGATCTTAGTTATTTGTAGCCTTCTGCTAGCTTTCGAATGTGTTTGCTCTTGCTTCTCCAGTTCTTTTAATTGTGATGTTAGAGTGTCAATGTTAGATCTTTCCTGCTTTCTCTTGTGGGCATTTAGTGCTATAAATTTCCCTCTACACACTGCTTTAAATGTGTCCCAGAGATTCTGGTATGTTGTATCTTTGTTCTCATTGGTTTCAAAGAACATCTTTATTTCTGCCTTCATTTCGTTATGTACCCAGTAGTCATTCAGGAGCAGGTTGTTCAGTTTCCATGTAGTTGAGCAGTTTTGATTGAGTTTCTTAGTCCTGAGTTCTAGTTTGATTGCACTGTGGTCTGAGAGACAGTTTGTTATAATTTCTGTTCTTGTACATTTGCTGAGGAGTGCTTTACTTCCAATTACGTGGTCGATTTTGGAGTAAGTACGATGTGGTGCTGAGAAGAATGTATATTCTGTTGATTTGGGGTGGAGAGTTCTATAGATGTCTATTAGGTCTGCTTGCTGCAGAGATGAGTTCAATTCCTGGATATCCTTGTTAAGTTTCTGTCTCGTTGATCTGTCTAATGTTGACAGTGGAGTGTTGAAGTCTCCCATTATTATTGTATGGGAGTCTAAGTCTCTTTGTAAGTCTCTAAGGACTTGCTTGATGAATCTGGGTGCTCCTGTATTGGGTGCATATATATTTAGGATAGTTAGCTCTTCCTGTTGAATGGATCCCTTTACCATTATGTAATGGCCTTCTTTGTCTCTTTTGATCTTTGATGGTTTAAAGTCTGTTTTATCAGAGACTAGTATTGCAACCCCCGCTTTTTTTGTTCTCCATTTGCTTGGTAAATCTTCCTCCATCCTTTATTTTGAGCCTATGTATGTCTCTGCGTGTGAGATGGGTCTCCTGAAAACAGCAGACTGATGGGTCTTGACTCTTTATCCAGTTTGCCAGTCTGTGTCTTTTAATTGGAGCATTTAGTCCATTTACATTTAAGGTTAAGATTGTTATGTGTGAACTTGATCCTGCCATTATGATATTAACTGGTTATTTTGCTCGTTAGTTGATGCAGTTTCTTCCTAGCCTTGATGGTCTTTACATTTTGGCATGTATTTGCAATGGCTGGTACCGGTTGTTCCTTTCCATGTTGAGTGCTTCCTTCAGGGTCTCTTGTAAGGCAGGCCTAGTGGTGACAAAATCTGTAAGCATTTGCTTATCTGTAAAGGATTTTATTTCTCCTTCATTTATGAAACTTAGTTTGGCTGGATATGAAATTCTGGGTTGAAAATTCTTTTCTTTAAGAATGTTGAATATTGGCCCCCACTCTCTTCTGGCTTGTAGAGTTTCTGCCGAGAGATCTGCTGTTAGTCTGATGGGCTTCCCTTTGTGGGTAACCCGACCTTTCTCTCTGGCTGCCCTTAAGATATTTTCCTTCATTTCAACTTTGGTGAATCTGGCAATTATGTGTCTTGGAGTTGCTCTTCTCGAGGAGTATCTTTGTGGCGTTCTCTGTATTTCCTGGATTTGAATGTTGGCCTGCCCTACTAGGTTGGGGAAGTTCTCCTGGATGATATCCTGAAGAGTGTTTTCCAACTTGGTTCCATTTTCCCCCTCACTTTCAGTCACCCCAATCAGACGTAGATTTGGTCTTTTTACATAATCCCATACTTCTTGCAGGCTTTGTTCATTTCTTTTTCTTCTTTTTTCTTTTGGTTTCTCTTCTCGCTTCATTTCATTCATTTGATCCTCAATCGCAGATACTCTTTCTTCCAGTTGATCGAGTCGGTTACTGAAGCTTGTGCATTTGTCACGTATTTCTCGTGTCATGGTTTTCATCTCTTTCATTTCGTTTATGACCTTCTCTGCATTAATTACTCTAGCCATCAATTCTTCCACTTTTTTTTCAAGATTTTTCGTTTCTTTGCACTGGGTACGTAATTCCTCCTTTAGCTCTGAGAAATTTGATGGACTGAAGCCTTCTTCTCTCATCTCGTCAAAGTCATTCTCCGTCCAGCTTTGATCCGTTTCTGGCGATGAGCTGCGCTCCTTTGCCGTGGGAGATGCGCTCTTATTTTTTGAATTTCCAGCTTTTCTGCCCTGCTTTTTCCCCATCTTTGGTTTTATCTGCCTCTGGTCTTTGATGATGGTGATGTACTGATGGGGTTTTGGTGTAGGTGTCCTTCCTGTTTGATAGTTTTCCTTCTAACAGTCAGGACCCTCAGCTGTAGGTCTGTTGGAGATTGCTTGAGGTCCACTCCAGACCCTGTTTGCCTGGGTATCAGCAGCAGATGCAGCAGAAGATAGAATATTTCTGAACAGCGAGTGTACCCGTCTGATTCTTGCTTTGGAAGCTTCCTCTCAGGGGTGTACTCCACCCTGTGAGGTGTGGGGTGTCAGACTGCCCCTAGTGGGGGATGTCTCCCAGTTAGGCTACTCAGGGGTCAGGGACCCACTTGAGCAGGGAGTCTGTCCCTTCTCAGATCTCAACCTCCGTGTTGGGAGATCCACTGCTCTCTTCAAAGCTGTCAGACAGAGTCGTTTGCATCTGCAGAGGCTTCTGCTGTGTTTGTTATTGCCCTGTCCCCAGAGGTGGAGTCTACAGAGACAGGCAGGTTTCCTTGAGCTGCTGTGAGCTCCACCCAGTTCGAGCTTCCCAGCAGCTTTGTTTACCTACTTAAGCCTCAGCAATGGCTGGCGCCCCTCCCCCAGCCTCGCTGCTGCCTTGCGGGTAGATCACAGACTGCTGTGCTAGCAATGAGTGAGGCTCCGTGGGTGTGGGACCCTCCCGGCCAGTTGTGGGATATGATCTCCTGGTGTGCCTGTTTGCTTAAAGCGCAGTATTGGGGTGGGAGTTACCCGATTTTCCAGGTGTTGTGTGTCTCAGTTCCCCTGGCTAGGAAATGGGATTCCCTTCCCCCTTGCGCTTCCCAGGTGAGGCAATGCCTTGCCCTGCTTCAGCTCTCGCTGGTCGGGCTGCAGCAGCTGACCAGCACCGATCGTCCGGCACTCCATAGTGAGATGAACCCAGTACCTCAGTTGAAAATGCAGAAATCACCGGTCTTCTGTGTCGCTCGCACTGGGAGTTGGAGACTGGAGCTGTTCCTATTCGGCCATCTTGCTCTGCCCTCACAAAGCATTATTATTTAGCCATAAAAAAGGAAATCCTGTCATATGTTGCAATATGGATGACCCTTGAGGACATTAAACCAGGCACAAAAAAGCAAAGACTGTATGATTTCCCTTACATGAGATATGTAAAATGGTCAAACTCTCAGAAACGGAATGTAGAAAGGTAGTTTCCAGGGCCTGGGGGCAATGGGAAAACTAGAGTTGTTTAATAGGTAGACAGTTTGGGAAGATCAAAAAGTTCTAGAGGTCTGTTGCACAATAATGTGCAAATAGTTAACAGTAATGTACACTTAAAAAGGTTAAGATAGTAAATTTTATGTGTTTTTGACCACAATAAAAACATCAATTATGTAATTCTTCTACATTTGTTCTTTTTTTCTGAGACTGTTGACAACTACAGCGTTTTATATTTCTACATACAATTTAAATCAGCTTGTCAATTTTTCCAACAACCAACCGTGGTATTTTTATTGAAATTCACCAAATTATAGATTAATTTGGGGTTATTTAATATTTTTAAATATAGAGTCTTCACTCAATATGATACATTTCTGCATTTATTATGTTTTCTTTAATATCTCAGCAATGTTTCAGAGTTTTAACGTAAGGACTTTGTATAATGTACATTAATTTTACTCCGTAACTATTTATTTCTATGCTATTATAAAACAATGCAGCTTTGCTTATTTGTGTAGCAAAAAATTGAGGTATATTGTTGTTTGTTTTTTTGTTTGTTTCAGTGAATTGGATTTATTTTCCATGTCTGGCAATAAAAATGATGAGGTACATATTTCATCAAGTTTGATTTTATCAGATATCAATCCAGCACTTTTCTTATGGTTAAGTTTACCTAAGTTAACACAACACTGAACCTACCCAGGACTGATGCACATATATCTAAAGGTGATATCATTGCATTTATAAATTTTTGAGTTTGCAGATGACAAGACATTGCTTTCAAATTGAGATTCAACCACAGAAGGACGTAGGTACTACAAACCAGCAGAATTTATGAGACAGAATCCTTTTTCTATTACAGCATTACCTCTGTTGCACATTTGTGACCAACCAACACTGTGTATACATATATGTGGTCGGGGAAGGGGAAAATGCCAGAAGTATTGTCAGGTTGTGAAACTGTAGCTGCGTTTAGAGATTTTCCAGAATAAAATTCATCCTCCCATCTACACTGTGATCAGTATCTCAGCTGCAGATCTTCAGCTTCTCAAAGTACCCCAGTGTGTGGCAGATTCGCCTCAGCCAGCCTACATGCACGCCCAGTAAACTGATCCCAAGACACTCACCTTCATAAACGAAGAATTTCTGGATATAAAAAACAGTTCTCCTATGCCTCCTTTCATGTTTTACTCTTCAACAGCCCTATAGATAAGTATGATGTTTCAGTGTGTCCTTATTGTGATTAGTATTAATAAGAAAAAAAAATCTTCATTATTTTACATCCAACTGGAAACTATTGATATTTTTTGGCTGTGTCCCTATCCAAATCTCATCTTGAATTGTATTAATAGTTTCCATAATCCCCACGTGTCCTGGGAGAGACCAAGTAGAGATAATCTAATCATGGAGGCTTTTTCTCCCATCCTGTTCTTTTGATACTGAGTGAGTTCTCATTATATCTGATGTTTTTAAAAGGGACATCCCCCTTCGCTGCACACTCATTCTTCTCATTTCTGCTGCCATGTGAAGGACACATTTACTTCTTCCACCATGATTGTAAGTTTCCTGAGGCCTTCCCAGCCGTTCAGAACTGTGACTCAATTCAACCTCTTTTCTTCATGAATTATCCAATCTCCAGCAGTTTTTTATAGCAGCATGAGAACAGACTAATACACCTGTCTTATTTATACTTAGTGTATTTTTTAACAGCAAGATCTTACTTTGTTATTTGAATAAGTAGAGAAGCATAAATGAAGTGAATTGAGAATATAATATATCCAAAAATTCAGTTGTGTTAAATTTTTTTAAGTTCCCAAAAGCCATTCAGTTATTAGTACTTTTGCCATGTTATTCTCTGTATTCTACATACATTATTTTTTGATATTCACAAAGCTCTATAAACATTTAACGTTGGTTTTATAGACAGTGAAACCGAGGAACAAGGATTAAAGAAGGGTCTTAATATTCCACAGCTACATACAGTCAAATCCAGGATTCTTGCTTAGACCACTGACATCAGAACAGGTGCTACAAGAGGAAAGGACCTACTGATGGCTCACTGTGCCAGAGGTTATTGCTTCTCTTTTCCTAATTTATCCTTTTGGCCATGATTAGAGACAGTACATGTAGCTATCAAAATTAGGTCTACGCTGATCTCTTATAGGTAAGTAGATTTATATCTTTAAATTCTAAATTTATGAAATATTCTTAACTTTAAAGAAATAGTTTTTTAATATATTGTCAATATCACTGTTCAAATGTGATATTCAGAATAAAATTGTCCAATAGTTTGTGATATTCCTCAGTTATTTGTAAAGCATTGTCAATATTCAGTGATAGTGTTACATATTATTGATCTGATGTGTCAATTTTTTCATAGTTTTGTTCAAAACCTTCATTTATGGCAAGATACTAATGTCTGCAAATGTGGAGAAGCTAAGACTGTATTCACCCTCTCAGAAATCAGAAAGCTTACTCAAAATATTTGCTTAGGTTACAGTAGTGGGACTAATAGAATGCAGGAATTCTCCAAATCTAGGACTTTTCTATACCTAGCAGTGTATTTTATAAAATGAAAGCTGCATTGTTGACTAGTTCCAGGCAGCAAACATTACCAGACACTGTTCAAGGTAAAAAGCATCGATAGCATTGATTTGCCATAATAAATTCAGGTCAGCAAATGTTAAAAAAAAAAAATAATGTGACTGAATTAACCAATGTTACTGTGACTCACAAAGACTCTGACATTACATTTGTTGTTGAATAAAGGGTTCAATTTGGAATGCAGCCTTCTCTCTACATATGCAACACACATTTTCATCAATTTAATGGCACTGTGGAATTGGTTTGATTTTGTCAGTGCATTCAGGGACCTGTCTTCTGCACAATAGAAAACCCATTCACTTTCTCCTCTGAAGCATTTATTTAATGCCAGATAATCATTGTACGTCGGTTTTGAGGTCTTTCTCAAGAGTATGCTCCATTATTGATATATTTAGTCGCTGGAGAGGAGTATCTTGAAAGGAGTATAAATCAAAAATACATACACACAAATATTTCAACAGTTTGAATTGTTTGTTCTCTAGTTTAAAAAATTTTAATCTACTAACATGCTGTCATCAACTATATCAAAGACAGATCGAAACAGGCTTGGAGAAGTCTTCAGCATGCAAATAAAATGCAATGTTGAATTTGTAAAAAAAAAAAAAAAAAAAAAAAAGGTTTATTTTTTCATATTTTAACATAGAGAAGCAACTCTCATTTTTCAGATGTATAAAATGGGGTCCTAGAGATACATGATTCCATTCACCTCAAAAGTATTTTAAAATTGAGACTGTGAATTTCCATTTTGTATTTGAAAAAATATTTTATGTGAATTGAATGGATAGTTGAACAGTAGATAAGCTTTTAAAAGTTGAGTATTTAATGGTTTAAAATATTTTTATCCCTAACAAGTATAAGTTGTGCTTCTTATTTAAACTCATCTGATATTTGGAATTTATTTTCCTCCTAAAATCCAATTATTTTTACCATTTATATCTTTTGATAGCCAAATTAATATTTTTTCTATTTTTTATTTTTAAGAGATCTTTTATTGTGTTTTCCCAGCACTAACTTGGAGATGAGCTAAACAGCCATATGGTAATATTAATATAATTGTTGTTTCTACTACAATTTAGTATTTTACTTATAATTTAATACTTAATGCAGTTTTGTATAATATAGCACAATACTTTGATGCTGTCTATATAATTCATTTGAATGAGCTCTCAAACTAGTCAGTTTATGTATCAGTCACAATTCTTTCTAAAAGATAGCAGATACTTTGGCTAACTAAACAGCAAAAGAGATTTTCTGAAGATATCAGTTAGCTCACAAAAGCAATAGAAAGCTAGAAAATTGTGCTTGAAACTCAGGAAGAAAGAGAAGGAAGGAACAAAGGGGGAGGCAAGGAAAGCAGGGAGAAAGAAAGACAGCTAGACTTGGTCACAGACAGTGTCTGAAACAGCCAGAGTCGTGAGCTGAGTACAGACTCTACATAAACTGTTGTTGACAACAGCAATGGGCTTGCAACACGGAAGATGACACTGTGGATAATTACTTGCTGTGCTAATCTTTACATCCCCTCTCGAAATTCAAAGTTCTTGAAAGGACGTTCAAGTTTTAAAGACCACATCACGATTGAATGTCTAAGCTACCAGCACACCAAGATGCACACAATCAGGAATTGCCTTGAATCAGGACAGATATTCATATGATTGACAACATTTTGAAAAGGGAAAGGAAACCATAGCTTATATTTAAAAATATTTTCAATGACTCTGTAAATATGTCTTTACATGTAGATACTGTCCACCATTTTCCAAAATTACCAATTTATGTTTCCCAATGTCACTACATTTAACATATACGTGATTGTGTGGAAAAGAGTTAATAATTGAAAGTTTTAATGTTCAACACATAAAAGCAACTATTATATGTTGGCTTGGGGCATAAGAGTTTGCTGTGGTCATATAATGTATAAGTATGAAGCTAGGGTTTTTTGTTTGTTTGTTTGTTTGAGATGGAGTCTAGCTCTGTTGCCCAGGCTGGAGTGTACTGTGGTGTAACCTTGGCTCATGGCTACCTCCACCTCCCAGGTTCAAGCGATTCTCCTGCCTCAGCCTCCTGAGTAGCTGGGATTAGAGGTGCCCACGACCACACCCAGCTACTTTTTGTGTTTTTAGTAGAGACGGAGTTTCACTGTGTTGGCCAGGCTGGTCTCGAACTCCTGACCTCGTGATCCACCAGCCCCAGCCTCCCAAAGTGCTGAGATTACAAGCGTGAGCCACTGTACTCAGCTAAAGCTAGTTATGTATAGTTAATTGTCACAATGTACATTAAACTCCAAAAAAGTGGCAAATCTAATAAATAGAAAGTGAATTCAGCCCAAAATATCCATTGATCCATCATCCATTGCTACATATCAAATTTTCATTACACTTGAAGGTCTTTGTTTTAGATTCTGTGTTTGCCTGTAATATAACCTTATGTAAACTACCTTATAATTCTTACAGCTGTACAACAAAGCTCATTATGTGGTGAGTATGGATTTTCTTCTTTTTTTATGATATATATGATACCTATTCTTGTCTATTGAAAAAATTTTATTGATTGTTGAATTATTTAGTAGTGGGGGCATCTCCAGGCCTTTCGTGAGAAAAACTGTATGAGAAATGAAAACCCTGGGTTATGCTGGTTGTATGGGGTTAGACTGGCATACGATTAAGACACATTAAAGCATGAGGATGCTTCATAATCTAGAAATAGTAAGAGTGGCTGGCTATAAACAGGTAAGCCATGTAATTTTCCTTTGACTAACAACACAGTAGAGGAAAATAAGGAATGAATCTTAAATTCAATCTAGGAGAAGTTAAAGAAAGCCCTGCTGAACTCAAGATACAGCACAAACAGATTTTGTAACTCCAGAAATTTATTCGGTTTATAAAATTATAATTTTCTGAAGTTAAAATAATTGAATAATTTTCTGAATAACAGTTTTAAACATGGAAGCTCAAGAGGAGCTACTTCTCATCATAATAATGCAGATACTATTTGCCACAAAACACGATTTTGTGCCGGAGTCCAACAAAATTATCAAATTCTAAGCTATTCCTAATAGCTAAGCTAACACGCAGCATTACTCAGAGATGTGTAATGTCATTGCTTTGTTGTCTATTATATCTAGTTATATGTAGCTTCTATAGAGAAATTTCTGCTATATGTTCCTCCCTTCCATGGTGTAATTAGTTCTGTGTTTTTAACCTTTTTCTTATACTATGTCATGCTCACTGATGAGGTTGCTCTCTCAAAGCAAGACCATTTGCTTTCTGAGATTTTGATTTTTGTCCTGGTCCTTATCACTATCGAGTATTTTCACTGAAAAGTCATGATTGGGATTGAAATTACAGGAAGCTGAAAATCCGGGATGAAAAGGCATGACTCTCAGCTTAAAACTTTTTACATATAAAAGTAGTTCTGGAAAAAAGATGACATGGAAATGTGCAATGGGCTGGGAGGAGAGACTAGATGATTGAAAGGCTCTTTTATTTTAAAATTTCCATTTAGGGCACAAATTTCTAACATTCGTGCCCAAACAACAAAATTCAGAGCAACAGGGTATAGTGAGTATATCAATATGTAAAACGAGCAGTGGGTATTGTTTTGAAAAGTCATGAGTTTTTAAATTGAAAGCCAGTGTATTCGTAATAAAAATATACATTGAATCCTCTTGTCTCCTAAAGTCTATACACATATATTTGTGTGTGTTCATGTATAAACTCCCCAAAATTGTCGTAACTCTTGTCTAAAAACACTTGTGATTATTGTAGCCGGTGGGGTTACTTATGATACTGCTGTTTTCTTTTTTTAAAAAATTTTCTCCTACCATCAATATTCAGGAGCCAATGCAGCCCCTCAATAGTTGTTGTTGTTGTTATTTTGGGTGTGCTTGAATTCCCCAGTAATTAAAATGTTGCGTTTTTCCAATATTATTGTCATGCGCGTCCGTGTGAAGAGACCACCAAACAGGCTTTGTGTGAGCAACATGGCTGTTTATTTCACCTGGGCGCAGGCGGGCTGAGTCCGAAAAGAGAGTCAGCAAAGGGAGACAAGGATGGGGCCGTTTTATAGGATTTGGGTAGGGAAAGGAAAATTACAATCAAAGGGGGGTTGTTCTCTGGCGGGCAGGAGTGGGGGTTACAAGGTGCTCAGTGGGGGAGCTTTTTGAGCCAGGATGAGCCAGGAAAAGGAATTTCACAAGATAATATCATCGCTTAAGGCAAGGACTGGCCATTTTCACTTCTTTTGTGGTGGAATGTCATCGGTTAAGGTAAGGCAGGGCATTTTCACTTCTTTTGTGATTCTTCAGTTACTTTAGGCCATCTGGGCCTATACGTGCAAGTCACAGGGGATGGGATGGCTTGGCTTGCGCTCAGAGGCCTGACAATTATCATCTGTTCAAATATTTTCTCTAGAAGCTCTCAGATAAAGACTGTGGCAGAGGATGATCCTGTTTAGGGTTCTACATTATTTTTTCACTCCTTTATCAGCCCCCATTTATCACAGTTTGACGATTTACAAACATATTCTACTTTATTTTCCACAAAAATAGTTTGATGCCAAGACCAGCTAGGTCAGGGAGACCCTAACCCAGCAGAACTAGAGGAATTAAAGACACACACACACAGAAATATGGTGGTGTGAAGTGGGGAATCAGGGATCTCACAGCCTTCAGAGCTGAGGGCCCTAAACAGAGATTTACCCACATATTTATTAACAGCAAACCAGTCATTAGCATTGTTTCTATAGATATCAAATTAACTAAAAGTATCCCTTAAGGGAAACAAAGGGATGGGCCGAATTAATTGCAGCAGGAACATGCCCTTAAGACACAGATCGCTGAGGCATTTGTTTGTGGCTTAAGAATGCCTTTAGCGGTTTTCCGCCCTGGGCGGGCCAGGTGTTCCTTGCCCTCATTCCTGTAAACCCACAACCGTCCAGCTTGGGCGTTAGGGCCATTATGGACATATCACAGTGCTGCAGAGATTTTGTTTATGGCCAGTTTTGGGGCCAGTTTATGGCCAGATTTTGGGGGCTTGCTCCCAACATGTCTCCCTTCTTTGATTTGCAAAGAGATAAAAGCAAGGGCAGCTTTGTCGCGGTGAGCTACTTCTCGCAGGAGTCGGGATCCGCATCTGCAGACTATACAAACAACATAGATGAAAAGCACGATGGTCATTGAAATCACAGAGCTTCCAAGTGTTTTTATCCATGTAAATGAGTTACTCACTGCTAATTTGTCTGCAGCTCCTTTAAGCACTCTAGTTCCTGGCATTAAGCTCAGGTGTGCCTGGGATGCTTTAAATATTCTTTTAATTTTGCTATATTCTAAAACAAGTTTGTAGAGTGTCCTTCTAGGTGCTTTTTTATTCCTTCCCAAATTTTGATCTTATTAGGAGCATTTAGTAGTTTCCACAAATCCTTATGTTAAGCTCTTAAAGCAGGCCATATCATTTGAGGTTGAGGTGCCACTATACCGCCCTGGTTCCAGATAATAGGAACCTTTGTCGTACTTCTTATCATTTCTACCGTCTGACCATTTTGTTCAGATCATCTGAACATAGTGTTGCCATGGCACGCAGACTGAGAGGTGCAGTTCAAGCTAAACATCCTTTATGGGAACAATTAATAATGATTCCATAGGAATCGTTGTGCAGCACCTCTGCCTGTTCTGCAAAGCAATCTTCCTAAACAAGTACATTCATTTTTTCTAACTGGGTCCAATCCTGTTTACAAATAGGTTTTTGAGGGCGGTATGCCTCAATTATAGGAGCAGATTTATTATGGTAAATACTGAGATCAGAAAGCATGTGTAACTGTGTCACAGTGATTGCATCCAGGCATTATTATCAGCCCTTATTGAAGGAATACTCACGGCAGTGGTGATATCCGCTATCATAGCTACCATTAAACTATTCATTGTGACTGGCTGTCCCGCTTTCCTCAGGTTTATGGCCAGTTTTGGGGCCGGTTTATGGCCAGATTTGGGGGGGCTTGCTCCCAGCAGTTTGAGGTGGTATTTTCTACTTTCATAATATGTGACATTTTCGCTGGTGAAGGAACTTTGTGAGTACATATGTGTGAACATGACAGGGCTAGCAGTAGATTGGAGATAGAGAATTTGTATATTTTTACCATGCTCTATTGTATTTGAAAGTTCCCTTTACTTTATCGTGTGTATAGTGTGTGCCTCTGTCAAAGTTTATCTCTTCTAATTTTACAATAGTGTAACATTTCAGTCTATAATTTTCTGTGATTACCCATTAATTTATATGAAATGATGTGGGTGAACAATATCAATAAAATAACTGAAATTAATACATGGTTTCAAAGTTTTCTCCCATGGATATTGATAGACATTAAAGTATGAATCATTTAGGTATTTTGTCATTGTTATTTTATTTGGGCTTCCAGTTTCCCCTATCCATTCTTGGAATGAAACATGATGATAATTATTTTGAAATACAGGTGTGCAAGTATGGACAGAAAGTACCTTTGAAAATAATGTATCAGAATTAATTAACTGAAAGAATTAGGGAATTTGAATTAAAGTGTAGCTCGCTGCCAACACGGTAGTCTTGGGGCAAATGGGAAATGGGATAAAAGACCCAGTTATAATCCTTTTGCTACCAGAAACTTACTGGATATTTATGGATACTTGTTCTAAACATGCAAAGTTTCATGTTCTTCATCAGTCAAAACAGATTATAAAATGTTTGCATTTGTAGGTATATGTTAACACTTGTAGGGCCCATTAAAAAATGAAATGCATAATTATATCACCAAAATATTCTTCATTGTATCTAGAAAGACTAGAATTTTATAATCTCTTCCAAAGAAAAATTATAGGTGTTATTTTCCTCTGTATTAAATGCCCTGACTTGTGACACCAAAGGAATTTGCTGACATAATAATTTACACCATTATTCTCTATGGAATAGTATCTATTGCATGTAGTGATTACTTCTAGTTATTTTAAGTATAGTAGTCAAAAAAATATATACTTACCATGCGAAGGCAGCACAAAAATTGAATCACATAAAATGGTCAACTGAAGCTAGAAAAGCCAGAAGAGGGAACAAAAATTAAAAAGTAACAAAGAACAAGCTCAACAAAGAGAAAACAGCTGCAAGTATGGTAGATATAAGTCCAAGGATATAAATAAGTATTCTAAATTTAAATATTAGGTAAGGGATAGTTATGTTTGTATCAATAACAATGTAAAAACCAATCCAACATACAGGATTTCTAATCACCATATAAAATATGTTTGGCTTTTGAGGCATAGGACTCTGATTATTATTTAAGTTACATAATCAAACATTTAATTATACTTATACAACACTTATGTAATAATCCTCATTAGAGAACTTAGAAAAACCAGACTGATAGATGGATTTGCATTTTTGTGGTGGGTTATATGGCTGGATTACATTACTCAGGATCATCTTGAAACAAGTTTTCATTAGATACTAAGATTTCCTGTCGGGCATGGTGGCTCACGCCTGTAATCCCAGCACTTTGGGAGGCCAAGGCGGGCAGATCACTTGAGGTGGGGAGTTCGAGACCAGCCTGGCCCACATGGTGAAACCTCATCTCTACTAAAAATACAAAAATTAGGCGTGGTGGTGCCTGTCTGTAATCCTAGCTACTCAGGAGGCTGAGGCACAAGAATTGCTTGAACCCGGAAGGCAGAGGTCACCATGAGTTGAGATCATGCCACTGCACTCCAGCCTGGGTGACAGAGCGAGACTCCATCTCAAAAAAAAAAAAAAAAATCCGTGTCCCGTCCCGTGGGATCGTGGACGTAGACCCTAGAAGAGGGAGTGGGAACTCGGGGGGACAAGAGACACGAGAAATGGAGACAAGACAGTATCCTGATCAAGTCTCGTTTATTGGTGGCAGCGTAATGCCTTATATAGACCAGCAGGGGCGGAGGTTGGGCCAGGGCGATGACCCTGGCCCTGCGGTGGGCGTGGCCAGGTAGGTTTCGGTTTCTTCCGTGGGAAGCATGCGCTGTCGGTTGGTAATTTTCCCGGGCACGGAATGGCGCCTGCGCTGTAAGTTGATCATCTTCCCGGGCGCGGGAAGATGGGTGGTGACGAACCCGGAAGAGCGCCATTTTGTACCGGTGTATGAGATATCAGTACAGGGAAGAAAGTAAATCTAGAGAAGAGGCATAGAGTAGAAACTTACAGAGCTCAGGCATCAGCTGTCGATTATTATCGCTATGACCGGGCCATGCGGCTCCGGACAGGTCCCCCTTTTTTTTATTATTTCATGATGAGAGATAGCCCCTCGGGAACTGCGTCTGTCTTAGGTTGGGTCAACTCATCCCCACCTTTTAAGTCCGTCATGGGATTAGGCAGCGGCAGGGGCGGCCCTCCTGTCTTAGGCTCGATTGAGGGTGGTGTCCTCTTACCCGTCATTGACTGTCCAGTTCAGCTCACAGGGGAGGTGGTCTTATAAGGACAGATAAGACTCACCATGTTCAGACATCTCAAGGCGATGATAATGGACCTGTATAGGCTTGGCCTGGAAGGCCTCGATTTGTTGTCTGATGAATGCCATAAGCTTATTAAAGATTATAGGCCCAAGAGTGAGAAAGAGTAGAAGGGTAAGTAAAGGGCCCAAAAATGGTAGGAGATAAGGAAGAAGTCCGTGGAGTCCAGTCCAAAGCGGATTGGCAGCCAGGTCTTTTCTGCGTTTTTCTAGCTCTTCTTGTAAGGTCTTTTTTATCTCTGACGATCCCGGATTTGTTAGCATAAAAACAGCATCTTTCCTGTAAAGCCAAACAGATCCCTCCCTGTTCTGCTGTTAGTAAGTCTAGACGTCTTCTGTTTTGGAGAACTACTTCAGCTAATGAGTCTACCTGATCTTGTAGATCTTGTATAGTACTGGATAAGGTTTGTACATCTGAAATTAATTGATTGGATAATTTAGTATATTGGGTTAGTGAGACTCCTAGGCCTGTAGCTCCTGTTGTAAATGCAGTGGTGATTCCCAGTCCAGCCAGCAAGGGAATAAATTGTATGGCCCATTTTGGTCTATATATAAAATGCTCAACAGCGGGGATGGGGATAGGTTCATCTCCAGGGATGATATCAATGTCGGGGAGAAGAGTGGCTAGAACACAAAGCCCTGTCCAATTTGTGGGTAGATAAGTATATGCCATGTTGTTTCCACAGAGGAAAACCAAGCCATTTATAGCACACAAGGGGCTGGTGACATTGATTATGGAGGTACAGTTGTTGAATACAACGTAGCCTAGATCGATTTCTTCAGTGCTATTGTAAGAGGGTGAAAAGAGGCAAGAGGAATTAGAAAACTTCATTGGTTGAACTAAGAGGGGAGAAATAATTGGACAAGAGTTATTGACCAAGGACTTACCAGAGTAATTGACATAGGATAATGAAAAATTAGGTATAGCGAGAGGAGTAGGGGGACCCATTCTTAAACAAAGCCAACAATCGTGGGCAAGGCTTGTATTGGACATTTGGAGTAAGTTGTAAGTAGCATTAAGGATATCAAAAGTTTGAGCATCGATCATAAGGTTATCTCTAACCTTAGGCAGGGCCAAAGGGTGATATTGAATTTCAGGATATAGGGCTTTATGAATTTCTTCTAGTTTTTTCTAACAGTTTTAATTCTTGTGGTGTCTAATGGACCTCCCCCATCAGAGATGTAGATAGGGGCTGTAGTGCTCCAGCAAACAGGCTGTCCTTTTTGGCCGTAACAAGGAGACTGTACAAGTTTATTGGTGGATCCTAATACTTGTACGTCACTGGTACCTCCAGTTTGTGTTTTTAATAATGTAGCTGTATAGTATGTTTTATTGCCTGATTTGCATTGTTGATATGAGGTGTGGCAAGAACTGTGTACAGAGGACTGGAAAGAACTACAGGGGCATTCTTGGAGCGGCCCGCTAGGGGAGGTATCTCTTGGGGTTGACTTACATTTCCATTGTTGGTTTGGCATTAAATAAGCTGTCTTGCCCAAGCAGGTCACTTGGGAGATCCTGTCTGACGGAGGTTCAGATACTTGTCCCCCGCTGCAGTCACAAGGCTGGCCGTGTTGCTTTTGTATTAGTTCTATTGCTCTACAAGGGTCATCAAAACCTGCATAGACTGTCACTATGTTATATAAAAAGATTATTTTCCAAAGGAATCTCATGTTGGGCTTCATTTTCTGAAAAACAAAAGGGAAGAAACTTCTCAGGGAGGATTGTTTTCCCTGGATTGACAGTGGTTATGGTTTATTTGTCTTACCAATCTCTCGGGCAGCCATCTGGCTGCATCATTGTTTTGTGAGAAAATACGTACTGAGCCTCTTCCCCAAACTAAAACTGGGTTGGGGCCATGCCATGAATTATCGAGTGGATCTTTCCATTTAACCATTGCAAACTGTTTTTGAAATTCAGGATGCCAGAAACGGTCGGCAGCAGATTTTCCGTAACTGTCCAAATTTTAAAAATTAAGGATAAAGAGGGCATGATTAAGTATGTTTCTGGGGGTACCCTTCACGGGGTACCAGCTCCCCCCTTTCATTTTTTCAATAGTAGTTTTTAATGACAGATGGGCCCTTTCAACTATTCCTTATCCTTGGGGATTGTAGGGAATGCCTGTGATATGTTTAATTTGTAGGGTGTTGCGGAATTGTAGGAAAGTTTTGGCTATGTAACCAGGGCCGTTGTCTGTCTTAATTTGTTTGGGTATACCTAAGATGGAAAAGCAATGTAATAAGTGAGCTATGACATGTTTGGTGGTTTCTCCTGTCTGGAGAGTCGCAATAATGAACCCACTATAGGTGTCTATGCATACATGAATATATTTTAGTTGGCCAAATTCTGAGTAATGTGTAACGTCCATTTGCCAAATTTCGTTGGGGATGAGTCCTCGTGGGTTAACTCCTAGATGAGGAACAGGTAAATAAGTTATGCAGTTAGCACATTGTTTAACTATTTGTCGGGCCTGTTCTCTAGTAATTTTAAACATAAGTCTTAAGGTCTGGGCGTTTAAATGATGTAGGGCATGTGCTTTTTGTGCTTGTTGTAAATTGTCTGTAGTGACTGTGGCTATGGTTTTTGTTGCCATGTCAGCTGTTGAATTACCTTGTACTAAAGGTCCCGGTAATCCTGAATGTGCTCTAATATGTCCAAGGAAAAAGGGAGTAGTCCTTTTTTGAATAAGTTATTGACATTGTAGAAATAGGTTAGCTGTGTCTGAAATATGTTTAATTTGCGGCACGGTCTCTAAGAGGGGTATTGAATGAGCCAGGTAGGCACTGTCTGTGTAAATATTAAGTGGCTGACAAGGGAAAGCTGATAATGCTGCAATTATAGCTTGTAATTCAACTAGCTGAGCTGATGTGTAAGAGGTTTGGAATTTTTGTTTCTGGATTATTTTGATTTTCGCGGCAATCTTTTGCAAAGTGTCCTTTTTTACCGCATTTAAAGCACCCCCCTTTATCTTTGCCTTTGTTATTGAGGAAGTCTTTTACTGTTTGACCGCTAAAGGCGGCGGATATTGCTAGACCCTGTTGGTATGAGGGCCCAATATCTGAACAAAGGCGAATATATCCTGTTAAATCTGTTTTCTTTCGATAAGGTCTGATTGCCGCTTGACAGGCAGGGTTGGCGTTTTCATATGCCAACTGTTTAACATAATCTACACCCGTTTCTGCATTTCCAAAAATTCTACCTGCTGTGGTCATGAGTCTATGTACAAAATCTGAGAACGGCTCATCTGGTCCTTGTTTGACTGCTGTGAGTGAGGCCCCTGGGTCTCCTTTAACAGGGAGTTTCCTCCAGGCTTTTGTAGCAGCTGCCTGGATTTGTGAAAACAATCCAGGATCATATTGCATTTGAGCCTCAGTGTCTGCATAGTTACCTGAACCAGTTAACATCAAAATCCCAGCCATTTCCTGCCTGTTGGTTTCTTTTAGCTGTGTCCCTACAATTTTCAAAAAACTCTGACTTCCAAATTAAATGATCTCCCCCAGAGAGAACTGCCCTAACTAAGGTATTCCAATCTGTAGGGGTGAGCCAGTTATCGGCTACAGATTCCACTATTGCGAGAGTATATGGAGCAGTAGCCCCATATTGAGAAGCAGCAGTTTTTAACTCTTTTATGATAGTGAAATCAAACCCAGTATGATGTCTCCAAGCCTGTCCTTGCCCATCTGTAGTTTCAGTAACTGGGAAGATGTCTTTGGGGGAGGAGTCTTCTCTATGTCGGCTAGCAACTAACCCCCCTCTTGGGACATGCTGTCTGGGCCACTGAGGTGGGCGCAGGGAACCCCCCATAACATCCGGGTTAGGTACCTTTTCATTTCCTGTTTTTAATTTTTGGAGCCTAATTATCAATGATTGATGCAACTCCTCAACTTTAATTTGTTCTTCTAGTTGAGCAATTTTTTGTTTTAATTCTTCTTTGGGATCTACTACTGCCATAACAGTGGGCGCAGAAGCCCCATTACGTGTCCCATTATATGGGGGCGGGCGTGAAGTAAAGGGAGGCCAGTCGGGGTTATGATATTTAGCCGCCTCTTCCTCTAAGTCATCCCAATTTATGTCTGATTGATCAGGCTTATTAGTTTCTTCCTCTTTTTGAGGTTTTTGTAAAACCGGATATTTTTTCTGTTTGTTTTTGTGTAACATTTCTTTATCTGTTATAGAAGGAGACTTGACTCCCTCATCATCACTCTCAAGGGAAATGAGATCCTCCTCGGTATCTTGCGGAGGCTTTGTGAGGTCAGAGCGGGAACTAACCTTTAGAATGTGTTCTGTTTGAGCGGCCGTGACTTGTGGATCGGCTTCCTTTTTATCTATCAAATCTTTAATGAGATTCCAATAAGAGAAGGCGGTCACAGGAATTTTTTCTGGCCCAAAAGTATTATAATAATCTTGAAAACAATCCCCTACTCTACGCCATCTTTTAATATCAATAGTTCCTGTGGGAACCAAGGGCAGGTGTCTTTTACAAAGTCAAAAAATTTAAACATATCATTGCCTTTAACCTTTACTCCTTGTGTCTTTAAAGCCTCTTTTAATTGTCCTACATAGATTTGATGTTGACTTAATTCTTGTCCCATTTCGGGTGCGTCACTTACCTCCGATCCTGAAGCGGCAGGTTCCTGCGGTGATCGGAGGAGTTTAGTTTCACCTTGACGGTCGACCGTTCTTTCGCGTCCTCTTCCTCACGGAATCCCTCGTTTCCAGGCCCCACGTTAAGTGGGAACTCGGGGGGACAAGAGACACGAGAAATGGAGACAAGACAGTATCCTGATCAAGTCTCATTTATTGGTGGCAGCGTAATGCCTTATATAGACCAGCAGGGGCGGAGGTTGGGCCAGGGCGATGACCCTGGCCCTGCGGTGGGCATGGCCAGGTAGGTTTCGGTTTCTTCAGTGGGAAGCCTGCGCCGTGGGTTGGTAATTTTCCCGGGCGCGGAATGGCGCCTGCGCTGTAAGTTGATCATCTTCCCGGGCGCGGGAAGATGGGTGGTGAAGAACCCGGAAGAGCGCCATTTTGTACTGGCGTATGAGATATCAGTACAGGGAAGAAAGTAAATCTAGGGAAGAGGCATAGAGTAGAAACTTATAGAGCTCAGGCATCAGCTGTCAATTATTATCGCTATGACCAGGCCACGCGGCTCCGGACAAAATCCATTCCAATTTTCTTCACTATTTCCCTTATTGTAAGGATAGTATGACATAAAAAATTATCTTCTAACATCATCCTTAATCATTTTCCCTGCATACAATACTTCTTTGGCTGTTTATCTAAATGTTGCATTTACATAATGCCAAATATCAAATGAATTGTTTTTATACACATGTGGCCTTCGTTTCTGTCCCCAAGTATAAAGAAGCATGTATCTCCCTCTATTTCTCATCTATCTCATGCTAGTAGAATTTATGTTGCTATAATTTGAGAATATTAAATCATAATACTATCTTTTATACATATTGTAATTTTCCATATGTGGTACATATGATTAAAGAAAATTTAAGAAAATACAGAACACAGGAGGATGGAAAGTCAATTTATGAGCTTGTGTTTTTTTATTCTATACATTTATGGGTACAAGTGTAATTTTGTTACATACAGTGGTGAATTCCAAGCTATTGGGATATCCATCACCTGAATAATGTACATTTTACCCATTAGTTAATTTTCATCCCTCACCCCTGCACCCTCCTCCCACCACCTCACCCTCCTGAGTCTCCACTGTCTATCATCCTACACTCAACATCCATGTATACACATTATTTAGCTCTCATTTGTAAGCAAGAACGTAGGGTATTTGTCTTCCTGTGTCTGACTTGCTTCACTTGAGATAATTGCATAAACCTTTAGGAGATACCAAACTGTAGACAAATCAGGACTCAGATATTAATTCTGCATTTTCACTTCTTGTCTATGGGCAGTTAAAAGAACAAAGATGATTTCTAGGCTGTCTAGTGTGACTGAATCTTCCTGCCCCAAGGTCTCTAGATGGGAGAAGAGAGTCTTAGGCCTAGAGGCTAAATAAATTGTCTCTCCTGGCCACTTATTTTTGGCATAAGTTCCCTATTGATCTCTTTCAGTGGAGTCAGACTCTCCTGAGTTGTCCAAGGGAGGAATGTGCTTATGTGGTCCGCATGCTGTTGCTGAGTTGTACTTAGACTCTCTCGATCTGAGTGTCGTCCTTCTGTTAGGTGGGAGAGGTAAGATACTCTGCCATTGTGTTGTTTCTTCCGTCTTGGGATCCTAACCAATTTGCACTTTTCTCACTGCCTTTCAGAATTCTTCTTAATGCCTCCTGCATCATTTCCAAGGGTTATACCCATGCTGAGCAGCATGAGTATGGTGGAACAGATCTCATGTAGGATTAAAGTCCATCATTTCTTTGTTTTTTTTATTCTTCTTAAGAAAAGGAAAAAAAATCTCCATTATTTTTTCTATAGTACATAATTTGTATGCATTTGTGCGTGTGTGTGTCTGTGTGCACACATGCATGCATGTTTCTAAGAGAGCGGCCTAAAGTTTTTTTACTCAAGCTGTTTTCAATAATTTTAGATCTTCATATGTTGGTGAAATGCTATGTGGACCCTAAGGCTTATGGCATCTTACCTTTCTGTGAGTGAAAACTTTTAACAAAATAAATTATTCCCTTTACCTGCTCAACACTTTAATTTTGAGAATCACTTTTAAAAAAATTACTGTGAGTTCAATTTCCATCAGTTTGTTATCCATGTGATTTGGACATGTTGCTCAATCTTTTTCTGCTTCAGTTTATAACACAATGAGCCCAGGCTTTGGAACCAGTGTCACGCGGGTAACAATGCTGATGTCTTTTCATACTGATTGTGTAATTTTGCAAAATGTGCTTTATCTCTCTTCATATCTACCTGTCATACTTAAAGTAGGAATTGTAACAGCATCTATCACATTGTTTTGATGAGTTAGTATGTGACATTACCTATTACGTGCTGAGCTTTTTATATATGTTACTGATTGCTAATAAAACATGATTACTTTTACTTTTCAGGGGCTTTTGCTTTATTTTAGTCAGCATCTATGATCTAATTATGATTTTTGTTTACTATATTTATTTATATAAACTTACGAAAGAATTCAAGTAGATACTACTTAAAGAGCAGGTTACATTTTATTTCTAATCAGCTCTGATTTAATTTATTGCTAGTGTTGTTTAGAATTTGTAATCCACTCATTCTTAATTTCCTTCTTTATTCTTTAATTAATTCAACAATAAAACCTTTGGCCTCTAAATTTAATAGATCCAAGCTCTGTGAATATTTGAAAAAAAGATATATCTACTCTGGTGCTTAATTGAAATCTAACATAAACAAGAAAATGACCTTCAGTGGGGAGTTGAAGGGAAAAAAATGAACACATTTCATGTTGTAATGCAGATAACTGAGTACTAAATATGTGACAGGCATTGTGCTAACCCAGTCACATATTTTATGTATTCTCCAGAAAACTTTGGTAGTACATAATGTCACTACTAATATGTTGAACACTTACTCTCTTTTACCTTCTGTAAACTCCCAAAGAAGCTTATGTAAAGCCCATTTTTCACATTAATAGTAATTATTTGCTTTCGTGATTTTCTCCCATTCATTTGTGAGCTTCTCAAGAGCAGGATTCCATTTTTATTTTTCTATCCTGGACATATAGCACACTGCCTAGCACAGGTTTTGTTAAGTGAGTAAAGTAACCAATTATCTGCCTTTTAAAAATTAAGTAGTCTATCAGCAGCCTTCCTAGTGAGAATTCTTCACAGGGACTATATGTGCTATTCTATAGACTTGAAGCATTATTGGTGAGATTTAGCTTAAAAGGAGAGTCAAGTTGTATTTTAAAATCATAAACACTGGGCTGGACTGCTAATTGTTGAGTGTTAATTCACTTAATTGTGATAGAAGCATAAGTGATAAATATATTTGCTTTTTTGCATTCACTATCAAGGAATAGTTACATGTTGAAAATAGTGGGGAGAAAGTATGGACTTGACTACAGGAAGAACTGAATTGTAATCATCACTCTACTATTTTATAACCATGTGACATAAGCTTTGGCAGGCTACTTAAAGGCTCTGAGAATGAATGTTAAATTATTTTGATGTTATCTTGAATCTTCCATGTGTGTTGGGAAGAAGGGGTTGCTCAGAGCACCATGCTCACTTGGAAAAAGATGGGCTCATTAGGACTTCTTCACTTTTTCTTTATTATAACTTTGTGTGCGTTTGGGAATGAATATATGTGTAGGGGGCTTGGTGTGACTTTCTCTCTTGGGGAAAGAATGAGGGATGATGTAAGATTTGTCTGAGAATTTGTAGTGACACTATATAAGGAAACTTCATGCTTTGTATAGATGCCAAGTCTCCTATTCTCTTGCCTCTAGATTAAGTTGTACCTTTGAGATTCTGTCTTCTGACATCAGAATTGCATGAAAGTTTAAGAAGTTAATTTGTCATTAGTTCTTATTTTAGTTTTCTATATATATGTAGAAAACTTGAGAAAGTAGTATCAAATTCATCCAGACTGACATTTTCCACAATTTTTAGTGACATAAAAGAGCATATATGTACAATACGTTTGGTTATTTTCAATAACATTTCCTTACATCTTTACCTTCCAAATGTCTTTGGCACATGTTTAATTACAGATACCACAAATGTCTTCAAAAAAGGTGTTTCTGAAGCACAGAACTTGATGAACATATAGTTTAGAAATTAGTATAAATTTGTGCTTAAATTTGAGGGAAGGAGTCCTATTATTAACAAGCTTTGTTCAAATGTATACAATAGTGTGTTCTTTAAGAAATGATAAATCTTCACATTTTCAAGTGTTTCGGTTGTTCTTGAATTATCGTTTTGGGAAAATTATTTGTTTTATACAAAGTTGTATTTGCTGTTTCAAAAGCTCTCTATTTTGCATGAAAATTATGACTTTTGTGATGTATGAAAACTTGTAAAGCTGTCATTCTGAAAAATATAATGATCATGAGAAGCTTGATGTTAAATACATACATTTGGGGAAGGTTAACAATTTGCTCTGTTCTGTATATAATAAATCAGTCTATAGGTTTAAATACAAATCATATTTCATTTGCATTCACAAAGCTAGAAAGCTAAAATTACTTTTATAAATTTTACAGTGGAATCATTTGCTGATTAATAAATATTAGTAAGCTCATTTCTAATGTTAGATTTGGCATAGTTTATGTAGGAGAAAAATATTTTAAGCCATTTTATTAGCAATACATATTTAAAAAGATCCCACTGGTACTTTTCTTTATACTCCCATCTAAGTAATTAAAGTGCTTACAGAACATAGAAGGATATTCTCATATAGCTCTGGATTGATACAACTACAAATGCAAACTCAATAATTTACTTGGGCAAACTATCCTCTGAAAAACATAGAAAAATTCATTTTCCAAACTGAATATGATAAAGCTGTGGAACATGTGTAAACAATACATTTGGTTCCGAATACAAGGTCACAAGGAGTGCGGTGATGTCCTTCTCTTCTGTCCAGGTTTTTTTTCACAGCAAGATGGGAAGAAGAAATGGCCAGGGTATTGGCAACATGAGAGCCCTTGGCAACAGCCCCATTGGAACGATAAAGTGGCAATTTCTATGATTGGTCAATGGGTCTTCAGCAATCACATGGGCATACCTGACAAAGGGGTCCTTGTGCAATGCAAGATTCTCTCCACGTCTTCACGTGTCTACATCCTGCTCAATTAGCAGAGATTGGCTGAGGCCACTCGAATGGAGAAAGTAACACAACAGGGACAAAGAAGGACATGTGGAGACAACCACAAGCTCTGGGTGGCACTGTGTCATCTGCGAAGAAGCTCTTAGCTTTTCCTTAGGCTGCAGCATATCACAGAGACCTGATTATAGTGGCTCAGCTGAAAGAGAATTGATCTTTCCCACGAAGCAAATTGTCAACCCAGCAGTCTGAGATGTCCTTGCCATACCAAGATCCATCGATAGTTTTGCTTTTTGATAATTTTCTTGTGACTTTCATAATGTCTCAAGATGGTTTTGTATCTTCAGGTGAAAAGGTAAAAATGTATAAATAAATAATAAATAAAAACTTAAGTTTTATGGAAGCTCTTCTGGGGTCTTGTTACCTTTTAGCAGTGGGAACTGACAGTTCCAGGTGCAGGTGATTCTGGAAGTATTTTATATGAGGGACAGTGACAACTAAAGCAAAACTTGGATTCAATTAATAAGAAAGAAAAGAGAATGCAACCAGCGCTGTCTGACTCCATATCAGAAGGCTGGAAGGCTGATGGCTCTCATTAATCAGAAGTCAGGCCAGTCTGATCATATGCAATGAATTTGCAGCTGTCTATATCCTAGACCACTGTATACTGAGGAAGTAAAATGTCCTTTATTATCCACATTGGAGATGGAGACTTTTGATGTAATCGTTGTAAAATATAATCTTATTGTAGAAAAAAGTCTCAACATTAACTGATATTATATATTCAGTAAAGTAAAATGATAATAAAAATTACTTTTCTATATGAGGCAATTATATTTAAAAATATAATAATTGATTAGAATGACTATAAAAGAAGGACCCATCATTAAAGAGTTCCAAAAGTATGATGCATTTAGGGACTTGATAATTTCTCGAGGATTGAGAGAATTGCAATCTTCTTATCTGTTTTTCTTTCTTCCAATGATATAATATCAGTAGAATATGATTCACCCTATACTCAATGTCTGAATGTATAAAGATGTCCTTTCACATTTAACACAACTTCGACAGCTGTCTGGCAATTTTGGGAAGTAATGATGTAGAAGACTTTGAAAACTGGCTTAGGCATCAACCAAAGTCATGTGTCATCTCGAGATTTCATTCCTGCTAAAATGTCCATGAAAATTATAGGAATCAATTTATTTTGCTTAGAGTAATATATAGAAATCATTTCCTAGTTAGAAAAAAATATAAAATTATTGAAAATGTGTCAGAAAAATATATTAAGAAAACTGAAAAAATTCACTTGATTGAGAAAACTATCAGTTATGCAATATGGTGACCACTATAACGTATCTTAGTTAATCTCTGAAAAAAATGTGTGTTAGCATGTAATGTGTATGTATAGATATTGTATGCAAACAGTGCTAGGCACACTTTTTGCTATTCTCTTGTGTGAAAACTATGCTATACTCCAACAGCCCTACTTCCAGGCACCAATAGTCTGTAAGCTATTCAAGATTCCCAGTTACAGACAGGTAATTTTGAAAGTCGACAAGGAGAGCACTTGCTCATTAATACTGCCAACTGTAGTGTTGAAATAACCAAGGAAGCAAAAGACTTTTTATACACATAAATATCCAAAAGGCTCCCCCTCCATGTCCCTTGTGGAGACCCTCTTCCAATTTCAGTTAAGGAAGTGAGTACAATATAAACATGTTTATATGAATGACTTAACAGACCTTAGCACCTTGTTATTGCAAATTAGGCCACATCCACTTCTATAGTCCCTTTCAGCCCCTTTACACAGCCCGAATACAGTGGGAATTCATTTACTATAAGCAGAGAAAAATAAACAAATGTATAGACACACAAGCCTATTCAGTAGTAATATATGTCACTTGTTACTTTGTGCTTTAGTGTATAATACATCCCTTAGAGCTAGTTGTTTTTCTAAATAATTATTGACTCCATTGGAGTTATACATACTGAAAATAAACTTTTTTCTGAGATGTTCCCACTTGTGCTTGCCTGAGAAGCTCTGTGAAATCCTGTTCAATTGTCCTTGGTGCTCCAGTTCTTCATGTGATTTCAAGTACTCATCCCCAGTTTACCACCTTTTTTGTTATTAAATAACAATATTTAATATTGTGACATGACTATGTGGATATATTTTTTTAATGCAGCATGCATGTACCTTTTAAAAGCGCACTTTATACAGCTTTCTGGAGAAAAATTAAGTTCTCTCATTCACTTTCACACTTATGTAAAAGAGAAAATACATTCAAATGTACTGTTCTATAAAGCATCATTTCTTAAATTAGAAAAACGTTTTTAGAGAAATGATTTCTTAAATTGCTTACATATACTGTTTTATATGAAGTAATAGCTAAAATTTCGTTCAGCAGCTTATGTACGAACACATGGGAAGAAGATTTTAATCCAAGTTTGACAATATTGAAGAAAAAAATAGAGGCTGTGAGTTAGCCCAGTCGGCCACAGCAAAATAGTATAGCCTCAGTAGCTTAAACAACAGACATTTACAATGCATCCTTTTGGAGGCTGGGAAGTTCTGTTCACAGGGAGGGCTCTTTCCTGGCTTGCAGACAGCCTCCTCCTTGCTATATTCTCACATGACAGACAGCAAGAGCACTCCGGCCTCTTTCTGTTCTTACAAGGACAGTAATCCTATCATGGGAGCCCCATTTTATAACCTTTTAAACCTAAGTACCTCCCAAAGAAGGCAACACCATGCAACCATACCTAACAGGCTGGTGGTTAGGGCTTCAACATACGCATTTGAGAGGAACACAAATTATTCGGTTTGTAACAGGCTGTTCACATATTTCTAAGTCAATCCACCACTTTACTACTTCAGGCACTCTACATCAGTAACATTGATTATTTAATGTTTCCCCCTTCAGAGAGATAATTCGAGTCTTCTTTCCCACCTTTGTCCATAGTCTGTTTATAATTTTATACCCCACAATTATATCATATATAATCTCTCATGAGATACCCATCACAGTCTTAGAAGGAATATAGGTCACTGTGTCTTGCAGACTTCAATATGACCCTCATGACAGCTGCTTCCCTGTGCTCAAACTATTAAATGATTCTCTCTTCTCCAGTGTGGGTAGAACCTGTGACTTGCCTCTCATCACTAGAATATGGCAGAGGTGATGATGAGGTGCCACTTCCATGATTAGAATACATTATGTAAGACTCTCTTGCTAGCAGACTCATTCTCTCTTTCTGGATGACTTTGAAGGAGCAAGCTGCCATGAACCTGACAACCACATGGAAATAAATTCTTTCAGTAACCTGAAGGTGCCTGGAAGGGAATCCTTCCCCAGTTGAGCTGCTCACTGAATCACAGCCTGGCCATCCCTCGGATGCAGCCTAGTGAGAGCCCAGCTAAGCAGTGCCCGGATTCCTGACTTGTGGAAACTGCTAGATTGATAAATGTACATTTCTTTAAGATGCTAAATTTGGTTATTAGTTATACTGCAATTGAAAACTAATACATGCGTAGTTCATTATACCCATTTTCAGTAGAAGAGACTATCACCAAACAGCAGTCAGACTCTTAAGGATGGCTAAGTTGATAGAGAGGAAAAGTAAAAATGATTTACATCTTCATCTAACTCTAGAGTAAAACATTTTGTATGTCACCATCACCTTTTTCCTTTAAATTGAATTTATTCTAAGTAACAGAAGGCTACTGTTTCTGGATAGTATATGCTTTAATTCTCTGTGGTGGGCAGTAACTGTCTTATACTTTTAGCAACATAGATGTGTTTTCTGAGAAGAAGCCATAGAAACACTATTCCTACCTCCAGGACTAGGCATGACAGAAAAACCCAGCATACCCCAGGTGGCTCCTCAGTGCTGACATCATGTGTGTGGGGGAGCCCCCATGGTGGGATTAGCTGGGAGGTAGCACTCCCTCTTTCCCTCCTTAACTTCATCACCTCCACCTCTACCCATAATCACGCCCACTTCTCAAGAGAGTGCAGATGCCCAGTAATAATAATATTGCATAAATATTTGACAGTACAAATGTATTTAGAAAGCACAGTAATCCAGGGAATGTTTATAAACTTAAGATCAGGGTTTCATATTTGACCTCCTGTGGGGAGGAGGGGAGACCACTTACGGGACAGCTTCCTGCCATAAATGAAAAGACAGTCATACTGCAGTTTCAAAATGTCTGTGTTATTTGACATTTCTTAGAAAAAGAGAAGAGAGTCTACATGCAGGGAGGATAATCTGGCACTTATTTTCCAACAAAATATTATGATGTAGCAAACGGGTCTCTAATATTGATATACGTAGAAAGTTTTAATATAGGACGTGCTTGAGAAGTCAAAAAACATTGTGTTTTTTAAAAATTATTTAAGTTTCTTTACTATCTCTTCTGAGTGAGGCTGTAAGACAGGGTGTAGTGAGGGAAATTCTTCAGCTCCTGATTCTCTATACATCAGGCAGGAACTCTAGAGAGAAGGGCATTTCAAAAAGCAATAGCTCTAGTAATTCAAGATATTTTACAAGCTATTGCATAATTATGTCTTCAAATATTTATAAAGACCAGAATCCTTGCTACAAAACAGATGGCGGAGATGATTTATGACCATCCTTTTACTTCACTGCTGAGGACTAAACAACAATCTCTTGCTGTCGATAGTCACTGTCCATTATCAATCACACACACACACTCACACACAAGTTTATCAACTAAGCTGCAAATAAGTCTATAAAAGAAAGCAAAGGCAAGAGAAAAGGTTGTTCTACTTGCTTCTTCCCTGCCAGGTCCACCTACTCTTTGAAAATCTGTTGTACTACATCAAAGATGGCTGGTGCAGTAGGAAATTAATCTGCATCTCTTTGGTTCATGTTGTGGAAGGCTATGGTTCATTCCAGCAAAAATGTTACATCTTGCTGTTATTCCTGCTTTCCTAATCATCTGCCCAGGAATCTGTGCTGCATAATAACTTTATGCAAAAATCAAGACATATGGTGCAGAAAACTAATTACTGTATCAATATTTCACTTTGTTGTCAGTGATGGAATCTTTGTGGCAGTTCGACAACTGTAGCTTAGTAGCAATGCCAGCATGTGAAATACTGTCAGCAGTGATATGCCCAGTTGACAAGGCTTCAACCTATTGCTGTGTTTTGGGAATTGTGTTTCTGTTGTATTTATGAAGTAGTCTAACCTCTAGAGGGGTACTAGCTGACCTCTTAAACAGTCATTCTTCATTGTGATCAAGCCTAATTAGGAGCCATATGCTCCCATGGTTTACACACCATGGATACACAACTTAATATAAAACCTACTAAAAATACAGGCTCTAAATGAAAACTATTGTTTAACGATGCAAAGATATGCCTATAACTCAAGAAAAAGCTGTTGGCGTGATTAGAGGGACAGCTGGGATATAGCATATGTGGAAAGTGGACAGTGATGATGGTAAACCGTAAGCATTTACTGGGGACTTACTATAATCTGGATAATTTTCTAATATTTTCTACAAAGATTATCTCATTAAATGTCTAATCTACAAGATAAGCATTATTATGAGCATCTATTTAACAGGTGAAGAGACTAAGGAAAGGGGTTTATATGTCTTTCCCCAAATCTATTGAATTGCAAAGGTAGGATTTAAATACAGTTTTTCTGAAACTAGAATTGATGTCATTAAGCAACGATGTACCACCTTCATCTCTACTGAGGTTACATTTTGTAGCAGTATGCCACGTCTTATCAAATTATCAAACTGAAAAAGCTTTTTGCAGTTTATCCAATTGAAAAAATGCATAATTAAAAGAATAATTATAATGCCCATAAATTTTGATCAAGAAATTCCTTTTGTGGACATTTAAAAAATATAAATGTGTGTAAATCCTTGTGCATGGTCATAGTAAGAGGCTGGAGACAACATAGAATTCTATCAGTATTTTAGCAGGTAAATAATTATGATAAATTAGTATAATAAAATAACAGACACTCAGAAGATTAAGGTAAATTTATTCTGACAAGGTGAGGTTGCTATATTATAACTCAAAAATCAAGATGTAAAACAAAGTGTATTTTATGTGCTTATAAATAGATAGATGCAAAAATGCTGAATAAATAAGACCTTTGGATTAGAATTCCGGGTATAGGAGTCAGAATGGGAAGGAGATTGATTTTCATACCTACTTTGTGTGTTTTTGAGTTTCTTTCACAAGCAAAAGCCAACATAATGAAAGTAAAGTACATGTGGTAATAGGTAAATGTACAGAAAGGATAGCATGGCAGATATCAGGTCCACTCACAGTGAATTATTTTCGCAAGTGTAGACTATACTTCCTCATCTTGAAACTGTGACGTAGAGGCAAAAATGTCAGGAGAGCAGACGGTATCATGTAAGAAGACAGGACATCAGGGAAATAGTTGATGCTAGTGGTTATAGGACAGCAACCTAGCAAGCTAGCTAGGTTGAGGCCTACCAATCAACCACTGTTTCATGAAAGAATTTATTATTCATTAATTTTCTGTAACTCTCAGGGCTCTCACCTCTATTTGATGTCAAGGAATGACATGCTTCATACTTATATCAAGTGCAGAAAAATGAAGGAAATTGTCTAACACGTGACACCACTGGATAGTGGCTGAAATAGAAGTAAACTGCTGGGTTTCAGATTTCAAATCTGTTTTTTTCTTGCACTGTATTGGGAGAATGCTTCACTTCCCTGAATAGGAAGAGAGAATGGGGAGGGAGACACCAAAGAACACACTGCAAACGGAAATAAAGCTATGTGCCAGGCATGATGCTATGGCCCAGGTTCTCCGTGGAATTTTCTAGGCATAAAACTGCTTTCAACAGAAAACACAACCCTGGTTAAAGGTGCCCCGGGCTTTTACTCATGCTTGGTTCACTTTGATGGTGCGTGAATAAAATGTGCTAGTAAGTTTCTGAGTGCACAGAGGCCATCTACCACAATGGCAGGTTTCAGCATTTACTGTTGGAAACTTTCTCAGGCCTTAGCTCAGTGTCACACCGGGAGGGGAGCTTTCGGGAAGGGCCACGTGCTTTGACTAAGCTTTCCACCCCGGATTGACAAGCTGCCTTTTGTGAATTTTAGGAGATCTGTAACAGGGAAATTATGCATTAGAAAACAAGATCTGACTAAAATTGCCCCATAGGGAAAACTGACTCTGCCTTTTCTCCCATAATCTTCAGCCAAACTGAAAAAGGAAGACTTATCACCTGCAGAGGTGTCCACACAGCCACAAGCACACGCCATCATTTTGACTTTTTAAAGGAGGGAAAGAAATGGAAAACCAAGATTTCAGGGGATGTCTAACCTGGAAATTAAAATGCCGGAAAATTATGACCTGTCTACGTGCTGACTTTCCCTTGGTCGAAAATATCTCCTCTGACACTTTTCAGCTTCTATAACTTTTCTCTTATATTCATATCGCGCCATTGATTGGGGATATCTTTTATAAAAATCACTATTTTAGATACTGTTTTATTTTAAAATATATAAATGTATACATGCATATAATTTATATAGATGCTATAAATATATAGGTATATAATTCATACATAATACAATTTAACATAATTCATATATATATTATATAATTTGTGTGTGTGTGTATGTGTGTGTATAATCATAGTCCCTGTTGTGGAGAGTTTAACAGCCATATAACAGGTAATAATTATAATACAATGCAGTGAGTTGCTTAGATTCTGCACAGAATATGTCATGGAACTAGAGGAATACTTGATACTGCTTGTGATCACTGGATGGAACTCTAAAACTATATCCATATATAGTATTTGTAGTTAGAGAAACGTCAAATCTGGAGTCAGACAATCTTTTTATTTCTAGTTTCTGCCATCTTCTTTCATCACAGATAAGTTATTAAACTTCTAACACTCAGTTTTAGTAAATCTGGCATAACAGATACAATGTGTATGGTAATTAACTTCCCATGTATGTACTGTTGAAAGTTACTGCAAACCTGAACATTTTGCTACAACGTGCTGTTGAGGATGGCATTTATATAAATATTTTTAAGAAATCCAGTAAATGAAGAATACAGAAAAAATCACTGGGATTTCAGACACTTGGGCTAACAGAAAAGAAAGATAAAATACAAATTTTTAAAAGCTACTCTATTGCTTTTGTTTCTCCCTGTATTCCTCTGTTTTATATACCTCCTGCTTTCCAGGGTCGAAAGTCAGACTAATAACATTTGCACTTTTACATACCTTATAGGTTAAATAGGCCAGCCTGGGAATTTGTAAAAATTTATAGGTAAAATTTGTAAAAATATTTCTTGGGGGAAGGAAGTGTGATCTACATTCTTTTTTTTTTTTTTTTGAGACGGAGTCTTGCTCTGTCACCTAGGCTGGAGTGCAGTGGCACGATCTCGGCTCACTGCAAGTGCCGCCTCCCGTGTTCACGCCATTCTCCTGCCTCAGTCTCCCAAGTAGCTGGGACTACAGGCGCCCGGCGAATTTTTTTTGTATTTTTAGTAGAGACAGGGTTTCACCGTGTTAGCCAGGATGGTCTCGATCTGCTGACCTTGTGAACGTGATCTAAATTCTAAGCAACAGAAGGGACTATTAAAGCAGAAACTGTTGGTCATTTAGGACTGTCTACACTTATTTTTTTATTATTATTTTAACCATAAATCCCGTTTTGTAGGTTTTTGTTTGTTTTTGAGACGGAGTCTTGCTCTGTCGCCCAGGCTGGATTACAGTGGCCCAATCTCAGCTAACTGCAGCTTCAACCTCCTGGGGCTCAAGGGATCCTCCCACAAGAGCCTCCTGAGTAGCTGGGACTACAGGCGTGCATCACCACACCTGGCTAATTTTTTTTTTTTTTCTTGGAGAGATGAGGTTTTGCCATGTTGCCCAGGCTGGTCTCAAACTCCTGGCCTCAAGTGACCTGCCTGCCTCAGCCTCCCAGTGTTGGGATTACATGCATGAGCCACTGCACCTGGTCCCACTTGGTAGGTTTATTATTTTTTGATACTTTGACATATTGTAGAATGAACAATATAGCATGTAGAATCCTTATCCAGTTAAATCATAGTATTTCATTTTCAGATACCTCTAATTGGTTGTTTCTCCTTTCTGTCCCACGATATAGAAATATGAAGCTAATTTTTGGAGATTCTTAGGTTAAAATAGTATGCTATGATTTATTTTTACTTAAAAAATCTCATTTGTAGTAAAATAATTGTGCATTTTAAATATATTTTATATAATTTGTCATTAATATTTAATGTCTCACTTAATATGCTATTATGACTGTGAGAACCTTCCTAATATATGACTGTTTTTATTGTATTTGATAGAACTGCCAATTTTCAACTATGTGTACACCCACACATATATATGTATACATGATTAGGGAGATAACTTTTTTTTTTATTAAAATTGAATCTGGCAGTGGAAACATTCTGTTTTAATGAAATAATGATCAGAATAGCAGCCACTTCAAGTTAAGTCAATATTAAATTCTTCAACAGAATCACTTCAGTAACAATTTAAAGTTGCGATCAACCTCTTTCTATGCTGGCAGAAACCAGAGCCATCAGTTATGTCTTATCGGGTAACTTTGTAAATCGCCCAGATTATGAGTTTAGGTTGAATGCACTCTTCCCCTGAAGTAGCCAAATCACTTCCTATCTGGTTTAATTGCCACTGATAATCAGTGCATAGCTGCTGCTTTGCTGAAGAATTTAGAGAAGTTATAAAGAGACAAGGGTATGCAAGCACAGGAGGTGTTTCTGGTAGTGATACTAACATGATGGATAAATTTCATGATACATTTGACCAAACACATAGAATGTATACCGCCAAGGGTGAACCTGAATGCAAACTGTGTTCTTTGGGTGATTATGATGTTTCGATGTAGATTCATCAGTTGTAACAAATGTATCACTTTGGTAGGAGATATTGATAATGGCAGAGGCTATGCATGAGTGGGAAGAGGAAGTAGATGGGAAATTTCTCCTACCTTTCTCTCAAATTTGCTGTGAACCTAGAATTGCTCTAAAAAATAAAGTCTTCAGAAATACAAAAATAGTAAATGAGTTAATTAATAAATAATTTTTAACTGTCTTGGCTATACAAGGGTTAGGTATTTAATAAGATTATCTGCACTTATTAACTGAGATATTTTTAGGAGGGTCACACAATTAGTTTCTGAGTAAAGAGCAGTATATTTTACCTAGGGGAATTTAGAAGTGTTTTGCATTTTACAAAGCACTTACATGAAGTTACAGTCATTTCGAAACTGTTTTTGATTGGGTGCAGTGGCTCACACCTGCAATCTCGGCACTTTGGGAGGCCGAGGCAGGAGGTACACATCAGCCCAGGAGTTCAAAATGGCAAGACCCCTATCTATACAAAATGAAAAAAATAAAATTAGCCAGCTGTAGTGGTATGTGCCTGTGGTCCCAGCTACTCGGGAGGCTGAGATGGGAAAATTTTTTGAGCCCGGAGTTCGAGGCTGCAGTGAGCTATGATAACGCCACTGTACTCAGGCCTGAGAGACAGAGTGAGAATTTATCTCTTTAAAAAATAATGATAATATGGCCGGACGCAGTGGCTCAAGCCTGTAATCCCAGCACTTTGGGAGGCTGAGACGGGCGGATCACGAGGTCAGGAGATCGAGACCATCCTGGCTAACATGGTGAAACCCCGTCTCTACTAAAAAACACAAAAAATTAGCCGGGCGAGGTGGCGGCGCCTGTAGTCC
This sequence comes from Macaca thibetana thibetana, assembly GCF_024542745.1. Lineage (NCBI taxonomy): Eukaryota > Metazoa > Chordata > Mammalia > Primates > Cercopithecidae > Macaca > Macaca thibetana. The sequence goes on from NC_065595.1 coordinate 8,773,573, forward strand.
CAGCTACTCGGGAGGCTGAGGCAGGAGAATGGCGTAAACCCGGGAGGCGGAGCTTGCAGTGAGCTGAGATCCGGCCACTGCACTCCAGCCTGGGTGACAGAGCGAGACTCCGTCTCAAAAATAATAATAATAAAAAAAATGACAATAATAGTAAATAAAGTGAATAATAAACACGTTTTTTAGTCTGATCTTGAAGAATGATGCTAATATAAGGAAAGTTATATAATGAGTCTGTAATTGTGCCTCAACGAGTTCAGCTTAATAACAGGTCCTCAGTAAGGTCAGCTTATTAATATCTCTCAGGTGTAGATTTATGTTATTCACATGTAATTACAAGGATAACTAAAAATCTGAAATGCAACTATATGTTAAATTGAGAAGTATTAGTGTTGTCAACATTGAATACTCATGTACCTGCTCTACCTCTATCCCTGCAGAAAATCAGATTAAGTAAAAGTAAAATCAGAAATTTATTTGAGAACTTGTGATCACATCACATGTCTTAAATACCTGTTTTCTCACCTGCAAACACAGTCAGATAAACATGTCTCTACATAGACATCGGTCGCCTTGGACCAGAGTAGATTTCGCCTTGGGCTGTGCTTGGAAGTTGAAAACTTGTTCACATGATTTTTTTTCCTAACATATTTCCTACATTATAAACTCTTTGAATTTGTTAAGGTTGCAGTGGCACATTTTTAGGTAAGTTGTAGGGATCTGCTAGGCTGTTTTCTACTGCGCTCCCCAACTTTCATCTTTCGATCTACCATTCTCATTGCTTTTTCACAGTTTTACAGCTAAACTTCTTGAAAAGTGTCTGAATTACCTCAATTGACTGCTGGCAAATTTTTATTGCTGGTAAAGTCATGGGATATTTTCCGTGGTTCCATCCATAGGGCAGATTTTCGTCCTCACTGTGCTTGAACTTGTAGATCCTTTGATTTCTCTGAAGACCCCTGACCACTCTCTACTGCACCAAGGTGTGTGTGGGGGGGGTTCATGTTCATGTAGGAGAGAGGCTTATTATTTAAGTTACAGAAAACTAGAATAAGTGAAGAAAGACTTTGGAATGTGGATATTCATTTTCAGGGGCTCACTAACATTTACAGGATGGTGAAGCAGATGGTAAATATAACTAGACAGAAACAACAGAGGAGGGTAAGGAAGAAAATAAGGAAAAGGAAGAATTAAGGAAGGGAAGCGGGAGGGAGGGAGGGAAGAAGGAAGGAAGGAAGGAGAGAGATTGAGATTGATGGATTAATTCATGGAAGTCACATGAAAATATTCTACCTTGGTTTTTCCTGAGAAGTTAAACTAAATAAAAGGATTAGTTTTGGGTTGGTGGCTGCAGAATTGATTAGAAATGCTTTCTATAGACAAGTGTGGAGGAAAAATGTTGGAGGATTCAATAAGAAGCTTATTTTTAAGTGGAAGTGATAGGAAATCTGATGGGGTGTTTCAGAAATCCTGGAAGGCTATGAAGAGTTATATTATTAAATAATTACTTGAACAATATTCAAACTTCCAAGCAGTCAGGGAAATAGAAATTAAAATAAAAATGAAATACCATTTCCACATATCTAATTGGCAACAATTTAAAAAGAACAATATTATTGTGGAGGATGGCAGCATTATGGTATTCTCATACTGTTGTCATTGGAAATGTAAACTGTTTCATTTTATAAAGAGCTCTTCTATGATACACATTAAAAGTGAATTTATTTCATTTCCAACAATTCCACTTCCGATAATCTAATCCATATAAATATCAGGACATGTACTTAAGGATCTGTGCACGAACATACTATTTATAAGCTAGGTGCAGTGGTGCACACCTGTAGGACAGCCACTTGAGAGGCTGAGATAAGAGAATTGTTTGAGCCCAGGATTTCAAGGCCAGCCTGAGCACCATAGCAAGACCTCCTCTCTAATTAAAGAAAAATAACTTACCGTCACAAATATATGACCAAATAATAGCCATCATGATGTATTAGCTGGATAAATGATATATCTAGTGATGATATTCCAAATATAAAAATAAGTAAGGCAATGTAAGTTTGTCAACATATAAAATTAAATATATGCATTTATTTATCAAGAAAGCCTATACAATAAAACTACTTATCAAGTGATGTTAGTGCAAATTGTCTATCAAATCATTATGGTAATCTCTAAATTTGTAGTGTTTTAAAGTAAATTTTTAATTGAATATTTGAGGCAAATCTCTCTAATAATATACTGTCCTTTATTGAGCTACAATTCAATATATGAAATACTACTAATTTTTAAATGCTTTGACAGTAAGTTGATTGTCATTGGTCACATCAAATGATCTGACTTATGATCAATATATACTCTCTCATCTGCTAGTATCTTAATTGTAGTAAACCAATTTTACCCCTTTGATTTGACTTACATATTTTATGTCCATTATCAATCTTATTCAAGATTAATGGGAAGGTCCTTCTAACTTCATATATTATTTATTAAGCAAATACATGGTGAAATGTAAGAACGCAAACTCTGTTGTAGAGCCACACCTCTCCCCTTAAAGTTGATAAACCCCTCCCTGCTTCTATTCATGTATTTCGTTATACTTAAAATGAAAATAATAACAGCCTGCTTTTGTAGTTCTCAAATAACATGATTTAACTTCAGTATGATGACTGCCGCAGAACAATGGCAGTATCCTCTCTGACTCAACATGAATGCTTGTTCCTGGTGACTATCTACAATTTTTAAACAAATGTATGAGTACATAACAGATGTACACACTTCTGGGGTACGTGTGATATTTTGATACAAGCATACAATGTGCAGTGATGAAATCAGGGCAATTGGGATATCCATCACTTCAAACATTTATCATGTATTCATGTTGGGAACACTTCAAATCCACCTCTCTAGTTATTTTGAAATATACAAAAAATAATTGTTAACTATAGCTTTCCCTATTGTGCTGTGGGATACTAGATCTTATTCCTTCTTTCTCAATGTATTTTCATAACTGTGAACAAACCCTTCTTTATTCTCCCTTGCCCAATACACTTCTCAGACTTTGGTAACCATCACTCTACTCTCTACCTCCAGGAAACCAGTATTTTTAGCTTTCAGAAATGAGTGCGAATATGCCATCTTTGTCTTTCTGTTCTTGGCTTATTTCACTTAACATTATCCATAGATTTTAATCATCTAGACTTCTTAAATGGAGAACAGAACTTAAGGACAAGGATTCTTTGCCTCGTATGGCAACCTGCAAATATAGGCAGAAGTGCCTGCCATGCAGTATAACCTGAAAAACCACTCACTTGTTCCCCTTTCCTTTCCTGATCATCTCAGAGTCCAGCATGCATTTTCCATTAAGCACCTAAGCAACAAACTCCAGGGAGCACTGTCTGATGGCGGGTGCCACCATTCCAGGGGCTGCTGACTCTGATACCAGCATTACTGTCAGTCTCATGGTCTCCAGACCTTGTGCCTGGACCCATTCTTCCCAGGGGGATCTTGAGGACCAGCATGGGTGTGTGGGCTGTGTGAAAGATTGATTGTCAGGTGCTAAATCTTGAAAGGGGCCAAGTGGACACTGAGTGTCTGAGGGGGAAAGACCAATCAGACCAAAAGTTCAAACATTCTAACTTACTTTTCAGTTGCACTGAAGGTGTGTGCTGCATAAATCCATAACTTAGTAATAAATAATTTGGAAATTACATTTCCATCTATATATGTATGTAATACCTGTCTATCTATTCATCCATCCATCCATCCATCCACTCTTTGTATGTGTGTTTGCGCGCACGCGTGTGTTTGTGCGTGCACGTATGTGCGTGTGTAATTTTACATAGTTGCATAAACAATACATATAAAACGGGGACCATTCAAGGTAGCAAAATTTCAAGTAATTTTTATTTTTGTCTTAATAAAATTGAGAACATTTATTTTTTAATGAGTTTGGATCACGTATATGATAGTAAAATATAAAGGAGCCGAATGGCTAGTGAGGGGAGTACAGAGATGGAAAGCCCAGTCCCCATTCTGGCTTGAAGAGAATGAAGCTGCCCATCTACAGATGGACCTTGTGGGTTTATATTGTGAGCACCTCAAAGGCGTAGTTAGAATTTATGAAGCAATTGTTACGTCCAGGCCCTGTTATAAGGGCCTCATGGGCATATTTGGTCTTTTAATTCTGCGGCATCCCTACTGCTTAGATAAAAGAAACTTTATGAGCACCACCTCTTACATCATGAAGAATTGTGCCAAGTCATGTGCCTAACAGCATTGCAAGTGCTACCAAAATATTTTCATGTGAAGTAACAAAAGAAAAAGCAGAAAAGATACTAAACATATTTTTTCAGAGTCAAACACTCTATACAAATTTGACAGAGAATAAACAGACTTAAAATATCTGTAATTGAAAAGGCAAAGACATAATTTATAATCTACAAATAGGACTCAAAAAGAGATAAAATCAGTAATCTAATGGAAATAGAAACAAAATTCGTGGAAAAAATTGTGTCTCTGGCCTTTGAATTCAGACTGTTCAAATTTTTGTTACACAAAATGCAGATTATACCTTAGTTACTGTAATAAAAATTTTAAATCAAATAAAGTAACAATTGATTAGAATATTTTGAAAGATAATTAAAACAATCCACAGTTTTAATGTGGTTTATTTTTTTTTTTTCTTTTCAATTTTGCATTGCCAGAAGCATGGTAACTCATTAATAAAACTTGGAAGTTGAAAATTTTGACTATTAGACTAAATTTTATTTATTAATTTTTATTTTTTTATTCATTTATTTGAGATGGAGTCTCACTCTTTTGCCTAGGCTGGAGTGCAGTGGCACATTCTTGCCTCACTGCAACCTCCGCCTCCCAGGTTCAAGAGATTCTCCTGCCTCAGCCTCCCGAGTAGTTGAAAAGACAGGTACCTGCAAATACACCAGGCTCTTTTTTTTTTTTTTTTTTTTTTTTTTTGCAGAGATGGGGTTTCACCATGTTGGCCAGGCTGGTCTCCAACTCCTGACCTCAGGCAATCTGCCTGCCTTTGCCTCCCAAAGTGCTGTGATTACAGGTGCGAGCCTCTGTGCCAGGCCTAGGTTAAAATTTAAGTCAAAAATAACTAAAACACAGCAATCAAGTATATAAACAAATTAGGCTGATTTAAAATTTTAATTTTTGTATCAAATTGGCAAGTAAAAATAATAGTAGCACTTGACTAGATTAATAATATTTCGCTTGGCTAAATTTTAGTACTGAAATAATTTGATTCTTGCATTTCGTAACAAGTATGGATGTAATACTATTTTTAATGAGTTATGATACATATATTCCAACTATCACAGATATTTTATGTTGTTTTCTGTTTTTGCTAAAAGAAATTGTAGCAGTGAGTTTTAACTGTGGCTTATATTTTTATAATTACTCCCAATTTTGTTTAATTCTTAAGAGTGCACGATATAGTATGTATACTGTGTGAAATTTAAGTGATTCATTTTTCTTGGAGAAAAGATATGCTTATCTATATTTTTTATCTATGTCTATTCTATATCTGTATATCTATATTTGTGTAGATCTATCTTTTATTGAACAAGAGATCAGGAAAAGGGTAGCACACATATTCCCATGTAAAAAACTACATATTGGGTACAATGTAAACTACTCATTTGACAGGTGCACTAAAATTTCAGAATTCACCACTATGTAATTCATCCATGTAACGAAAATCCACTTGTATGCCAAAAGCTACTGAAAAAAAAAATAAAAAGAATGCATAAATGTGATCCATATCCTTGATAAAACTTTCTGACCGACTTGTGGATTTATGAGTTGTTGTTGTATGTTTGTTTTAAATGTTTACCATTCTGATGGGTGTGAATAGAGACCACTTCACACCATTGCAGCTCATGAGGCTGAGTTAACAGTATTCATCTATTCATTGTTTTTTTTCAAAGTTTTTTTCTGAACTGCTTGTCTAAGTTTCTGGTCTATTTTTGGTGAGGATCTGTCTTTTCTGAAATTGGTGTTTAGCTCTCTATATAGTCTAGATTCAAGCCTTTTGTTGTTAATATGTATTGCAGATACCTACCAACATGTGGCTGGATTTTTCACTCTTGGAATTATAATGAACCAAAATTTTAATTTAATATAGTCCAATTTATCTATTATTAATTTATGGTTAAAGCCTTTTATGTGGTGCTTAATTAGTGCTTAAGAAATTCTCTTGATGTTAATTTCATAAATTTTCCTTTGTTAACCACAAGAAGTATGGTTGTAAATTTCACAGTTAAATTGATGATCTATCTAGAAATGACTTTTGTGAATAATATAATGTAACTTTCTGGTTTCTTTTCCTTTTATCTTCTCCTCCCTTTCTTCCACCTCCCCCTGTTTCTTCTTCTTTTTCTAATGAATAGACATATGCATTCATCAAGCAGCATTTAGTGAGAACACCCTTCTTTTCACATTGTTCTTCAATGCCACATTTGTAACATATCATAAGACTATGTAATACATGCCTGTGTCTGGAATCGCCTATTCCACTTGACCCGTTGTCTACTCTTGTGCCGTTTCCTTACAGTTTTGATTACTCTAGATGTATTATAGTCTGTTAACATTTGATGAAGCAAGATCTGTTTGTTTTCACAGTTGGCTTTGTTGTCCTTGGCTAGTACTGGGGGAGATGCCAGTGCTCCCCCAATTCTCAGTTTTAAAATCTGTAGTGCTTACTAAAATATCATATTCACAATTTTACGGGCTTAAGTGCAAAATTCCTCTTTACATCCTTTATTAACAATTTGGCTGAAAATCTCTTGGTAGCTAGATGGATTAAGTACCTGTCCAAGTTAGAACTTTTCTCCATATGTTTCTGTTAACAATTAATCTTTATGGCATGTTGACTTTTGCTTCTACTTGATAATTCCATTAATATTTTGGCAAAGTCATTACCTTTATGTTATAAAATGTATTAAGGTTAAGACTTTACTGAAATGTGTATGGTGTTTTTCACTTGTGGTATTATTACAAATATTGCCTTTTCTAATTTATCGGACAGATTTGTGGGGAGCTATGGTTTGTGAATGGTATTTTATTTCAGAGAATATAAACCATATCATAACCGTACTGTAACAGAGGGAGGTTATTCTGGTGAAAATGTTTTAAGATGCAAAAATAAGAACATATGTAGACTCAGATTACTATTTATCTCAAACTACATTTAAGTGCCAAAATACCCCAGCGTTCATTTAAGCGTTCAGCTTTGCGTGTCATATATGAGTGGCTCTACCTAAGTGGAGTGAAGGGAGGGTTTCTGAATGACAAGCTGGAAAATTTCTTCTCGTGAGTTTCTTGGTAACTAACACAAGCTATTCAACTCCTGTTGATGCTTATTCTTTACACAATTCCATGTTTCTCTTCAACATTTAATTCAACAAAATAATAAACAAACCCACTTCATTCTCTCAAAGAAACAAATAATATATAAAAACAATATATAATACATAATAAAATATAGTTAAAATGATAAAAATGAATAAATTGCAAACATCATAAAATGGTATAGAACAATGTGTTTTCAACACTGTGATTTCACTGAAATAGAATTGCAGAACTTATGCCTTAAAAGCATTAGTTATCTAAACCTGTAGGCCAATAAATAAATATTTACATAATGCCAAATTTTCAAGTGAATTATGTGTATAAAGTAAATAATGAGGAGAGTGCTTTCCCTTAGCCCATTACTTAAAATGGAAACCTGTGCCCCTCCACTCCTCTGCTTTCAGGTCCCTGAATCTTACCTCACCTCTTCTATTACATCTCTCTCCATTGCTATTGCCCACTTTAGTGTTCCACACAATTCCAAATTTACCTCCTTTTCGTGACCTTCCCAAACCACTCTTCCTCCACCCCATCGGACTGCCGAGAAAGCTGGGATCATAGCGGTTTCACTCATTTAGATGCTGCAAATGCCTGGGAAAGCTTCTACACAGAGGGTCAGGATAGGCCTCCTTGAGAAGGTGAAATGTGGTCATTTTTTTGAAAGAAGAAGGCGAGTTGGGGAGACAGTTGAATACCTGTAATGAGAACAACAACAACGACGACGACAACGCAGAGGTCTTAGAGGTGGGGAGTTGTCTGTTGAAATAACAGCAAAGATTCCAGCGATGCTGGGAAACAATTAGTGAGGGGTCCAGCAGGTGGAGAGGAGGCAGAGTGGTACCAAGTTCTGCCAGACTCATATCATGGTTTGTTTTTTAACTGCATAAGATGAGAAATATTGAAGATGTCTAACAGACGAATGACATGAGCCAACTTATGCTTTATGGGGAGCACTCAATAAATATCAAATTAAATTAAACTGAGTTTGTTTTGAGAAAATAAATAGCTGCAAACCAGAAGGTTCAGTAACTTCTCAGACACTATATGTAAGAAAAATTAAAAAAGAGGTTATTGAGAAATATGTTTAGGATGATGGGAGTAAGGTTAATATGAAAATAGTGATTGGAGTTTAGGATGTTCACTTTTTTGAGAATCTAAAAGTAATTTCTAAAGAGAACTTTAATTCAAAGTGCACACACACCCATACACTTGTGCACACATTTTTTTTTTAATTTTGTTTTCTATTTTATTTGAGATGGGGTCTTGTTTTGCCCAGGCTGGAGTGCAGTGGGCCTGTCTCGGATCACCGCAGTCTCATCCTCCCCAGCTCAAGTGATCCTCCCACCTCAGCCGCCCAAGTAGCTGGGATTACTGGCACAAGCCACCATGCCCAGCTAATTATTATTGTATCTTTTGTAGAGATGGGGTATTGCCATATTTCCCAGGCTGGTCTGGAACTCCTGGGCTGAAGTGCTCTACCTACCTCGGCCTCCCAAAGTGCTAGGATTATAGGTGCGAGCCACCATGCCCAGCCCACACAGCTTTAATTTGAAAGTTAAAGTTGTCAATATTTTACAAAATTTGTTTTCAATTAGTAGTTGAACTATCTAAAAACAGACCCATGTTCACAGTGCCACTTGAGGGATATTTTTTTAAACAATATTTTGCAGTGAATAAGAGACATAACCTGTTGATGACAATGCCACAAAGGTTTGAATATTTTAAGGATGGTTAAAAAAAGGCAAAATGCATAGTATAATGTTTTTACCAAATTCTTACCACAAGATGTGATGTATCAGAATTATATGCATATGTTTAAGTATTTAACAGATTTTATTTATTCACAGGATTTTTTGCTGTTATAAATAAAAGACAATATTTTAATTAATTTGGATAGAAAGTTTATTGAGAGTTTTCTATCATCAAAACTTGTCATTTGGTTTTTAATATCTACTTTTAATTCATTTTTAAGGGACAGATTTAAGATACCACAAACACTCCTGCTGTCTGCCATAGCAGCTGTTAGTTATTTCCAGGAATGACATTAGTATAGCATATCAAGAAGAAAATAAACAAAAACAGAAACAGGCTTCTATAAGGAACACTAGGGAGAAAAATCAATGTTTCTTTAAAGAAAAAAACCATGAAATTTGAGAAAGAACATTTTTCTTTTCAATCTTCTCAGAGAGCATTTAGCCAGAAACTAAAACAAGACCCACCAGTACAAAAACTTAAGCATTTTACCTATTATCTGTGAAATACCTGTGGAAGAAAGTAAGAAAAAAGACATAGGAGAAATCTGAATTATCAGAGACAAGTGGATATATTGTCTTAAAAGTTATTTGAGGTTACTAGGAAATAATTGAGAAAAATCAGCAAACACTGAGTTTCTTAATAATGTAGGGGACTTGTAAAGTAACCTGGGACTAGCCTCTTTATGAGGACAGCTAGAGATGCTGAGATACACACACACACACACACACACACACACACACACACACACACCCCAAAAGTCATCTCATTCTCTTTTATTGTATATTGTGTAATAGCAATATAAATTTTCGAATGCATCTAGCAACCTGTGAGAATAAAGGTAAAGTCTCTCTGGGAAAAAAAAATAACATCATAAATGAACTGAAATTATAAGCTTTACAATGTTTATGAGTATAATTTCTATCTATGTTGCTATGTATTTATAGATAGCAAAATTTCTGATATGTGTGTGTATATATATATATATATATATATTTGTGTTCATGTTATAAATATGTAGTGCCTGTATATAGATACATACAAAATGTAATTGAAAACCATGATAATTAATGAATACTAAAAGTAGAACCACAATACTCCCAGACAATATCCAGGTAGTGGCGCTGTCTAACACAGACTTTAAATAAGCTATGAATAACAATGTTGATAACCTGAAAGAAAGATTGAGAAAAAACTATGAGGACACATATTTAAATTTCTGTTGCCAGAGACAAAACAAACATGCAAAGAAAAGTGAGAGAAAAAATAAAGATTACTTTCAAAAGAACATCAATCAGAGTATCAGTTGACAATTCGACAGTGACAATGAGAGACACGAAAAGAAAGAAAGTCAGTTTTTCATATGTTTAAATAAAACAATTAAGGTTCTGGAATTTAATATCCACTTAGTCAATAACTAAGGTGAAATGAAGACATTTTTGAACCAAGAAATCTGATATAATTCATCATCAGTGATCCTATATTAAGGGAAATTGTGGAGGACCTATTTCAGGCATGAGAAAAATAATGTCATTTGTAAGATTTATACACACACATATATGCATATATGTGTGTGAAATATATGTTGATATAGGATATATATTAGCATGCAGTAAATTTAAAGAATTCTAAAGTGTTTTATTGTGTGGGGGGGATAGTTAAAAATAAAACTTATATTAGACTTTAACTTGTTAGAAAGGTATGTTGGAAATATTGGGTAGCCATTAAAATTGTTGTATATATATCCCTATGACAGAAATAAAATTATAAAAATGCAAAGTCAGGTCATAAATGAAGGTATGAATGAAGATTTAAAAATTGGAAGCATCACATCTGGAATAAGAATAAAACACAGTAAAATGGAAGTTAAAAAACACATTTATAAATAATCATATCAAATATAACGAATATACTCTCCAATAAAAATAAGATTATCCAACTTGATTATGTAAAAGAACCATAATATGCTGCTTACAGGCAACACATAAAACATACTGAAACAGTTTGTACATGGATAGAAAAACATACCATGCATAGAGCAGCCAAAATATACCTGATGTCATTGTATTAGTATCAAATAATACTTTATGGGAAATAGGATTACTAAACATAAGAAAGATACTTCATAAAGATAAAATTTTCAATTCACAGGGAAGCTGTAAAATTACCTATCTATATGCATTAATAAAGTAATAACATCTATCTAGACTAATAAAGAAGAAAAGAGAGAAGAATCCAATAGACACAATAAAAAATGAGAAAGGGGATATCACCACTGACAGCATAGAAATACGAACAATCATCAGAGAATACTTTAAAGAGCTGTATGCACATAAATTAGAAAATCTAGAAAAAAATGGGTATATTCCCGGACACATGCATCCTCCTAGGACTGAACCAGGAAGAAAGTGAATCCCTGAATAGACCAATAACAAGTTCCAAAATTGAGGCAGTAATAAATAGCCTATCAACCAAAAAAAAGCCAAGGACCACATGGATTTACAGCTGAATTCTACCAGAAATACAAAGGGGAGCTGCTACCATTCCTTCTGAAACTATTCCAAACAAGGGAAAAGGAGGGACTACTCCCTAACTCATTCTATGAGATAACAAAACCAGGCAGAGATACAACAAAAAAAGAAAACTTCAGGCCGTTATTCCTGATGAGCATTGATGCGAAAATTCTCTATAAAATCCTGGCAAACCGAATCCAGCGGCACATTAAAAAGCTTATCTACCACGACCAAGTTGGTTTCATTTATTGGCTGCAAGGCTGGTTCAACATACGTAAGTTAATAAATGTAATTCATAATTCATCACATAAACAGAACTAAAGACAAAAATTATATGGTTATCTCAATAGATGCAGAAAAGGCCTTTGATAAAATTCAATATCCTTTCATGTTACAAACTCTCAACAAACTAGATATTGAAGGAATATACCTCAAAATGATAAGAGTCATTTATGATAAACCCATAGCCAATATCATACTGAATGGGCAAAAGCTGGAAGCATTCTGCTTGAAAACCAGCACGAGACAAGGATGCCCTCTCTTCACCACTCCTATTCAACATAGTGTTGGAAGTTCTAGCCAGGGAAATCAGGCAAGAGAAAGAACCTGAGGGTATTCAAATAGGAAGGGAGGAAGTCAAAATGTCTTTGTTTGCAGATGACATGATCCTATATCTAGAAAACCCCATTGTCTCAGCCCAAAAGCTTCTTAAGCTGATAAACAACTTGGTATATTTCTTTTCAGGCTTTCAGATTTGTCTAGGATCAGATGGTTGTACATGTGCAATCTTATTTCTGAGTTCTCTATTCTGTTCCAATGCTCTATGTGTCTGTTTTTGTACCAGTACCATACTGTTTTGGTTATTATAGCCTTATAGCATACTTTGAAGTTTGGTAGGGTGATGCCTCCAGCTTTGTTCTTTTTGCTTAGGATTATCTTGGCTATACAGGCCTTTTTTGGTTCCATATGAATTTTAAAATAGGCTTTTCTAAGTCTGTGAAGAATGTCAAAGTTTAATGAGAATAGCATTGAATCTGTATATTACTTTGGGTAGTATGGCCATTTTCACCATATTGATTCTTCCTATCCATAAGCATGGAATATTTTTTCTATTTGTTTGTGTCCTTTCTGGTTTCCTTGAGCAGAAGTTTGTCTGAAGAGATCCTTCACTTCCCTTGTTAACTCTATTCCTAGGTATTATTCTCTTTGTAGCAATTGTGAATGGGAGTCCATTCATGATTTGGCTCTCTGCTTGCCTGTTGTTTGTGTAAAGGAATGCTTGTACTTCTGCACATTGATTTTGTATCCTGAGACTTTGCAAGAACAGAAAACCAAACACCACATATTTTCCCTTATAAATGGGAGCTGAGCAATTGAATCACATGGACACATGGAGGGGAACAACACACCCTGGGGCCTGTTAGGAGGTGGAATGGTGGGAAAGAGAGCTTTAGGAAAAATAACTAATGCATGCTGGGCTTAACACCCAGGTGATGTGTTGATAGGTGCAAGAAACCACTATTGCATATGTCTACCTATGTAACAGACCTTCACATCCTGCATATGTACCCCAAAACTAAAAATAAAAGTTTGATGAGAAAAGGAAAATATGCTTATATCTATAATGCATCAAGAACCTCTAAAAGTTGAAAATAAATATACTAAGTAAAACATACAAACATCTAGCTTTTTGGTCTCCTCTATGAGTTCATGAGTCCATGTGTTCTCATCACTTAGCTCCCACTTTTAAGTGAGAACATGCGGTATTGTGTTTTCTGTTCTTGAGTTAGTTTACTAAGGATAATGGCCTCAGCTCTATCCATGTTCCTGCAAAGGATATGAGCTCGTTTTTTTTTTCCTTTGGTGGATGCATAGTATTTCTTAGTGCATATGTACCACATTTTATTTATCCAATCTATCACTGAGGGACATTTAGATTGATTCCATATCTTTGCTTTGTGAATAGTGCTGCAATGAACATATACGCCCATGTGTCTTTATAATAGATTGATTTATCCTCTTTTGGGTATATACCCAGCAATGGGATTGACACATACAGGGAAATAACAAATGCTGGTGCCTTTTGGAGGGTGGAGGGTGAGAGAAGACAGAGGATCAAGGAAAATAACTAATGGATACTAGGCTTAATACTTGGGTGAAATAATCTGTACAACAAACCTCCATGACACAAGTTTACCTATGTAACAAACCTTCATTTGTATCCCTGAACTGAAAATATAAGTTAAAAAAATCCGGTTAACAGGAAAGTAAATGCAAGTGACCCTTAAACTTAGAAATATTCGACTTGTTTAGAAAAAGTTGATCTCATAGAAGCAGAGTAGAGTGGTGGTTACCAGTTACTGGGGTAATTGTCGGGAAGAGGGGCTGGGGACATGTTGGTCAAAGAATACATTTTGTAGTTAGATAAGAGGGATAAGTTCAAGAGATCAATTGTACAGCATCGTGACTGTAGTTAACAACATACTGCATTCTTGAAAATGCTGAGAGAGTGGATGTAAGTGTTCTTACAATTATGTGAGGTAATGCTTATGTTAATTAGCTAGACTTAGTCATTCTGCAATGTACATATGTACTTCAAAAGGTAATGTACATGGTAAATACATAAAATTTTGTCTGTCAATGTAAAAAATTATAAATAAATAAACTGTCCATTTAACTTATAGAAATTGTTTTGAAAACTCAAAAAAAATTCAACTTGCCTATAAGAATATTCAAAATAAAGTTACGCCAATATACAATTTCTTCCTTACAATATTGCATAAAATGCATAAGACTGAAAACATCTTCAGTTCTCAAATTTATTTTGGAAGTGCCTATTATCAAGAAATTCCTTGCGGAAATAAAATTGCTATAAGTCCTATGGAGTAGATTTAGTGATATGTATCCAGATTGAATACACATGTACATTTTTTTCTCAGCAATGGAATTTCTAGAAATCAACTCAAAGAAATTGTGAAAATACAATAATATACACGTTCAAATGTCCTTAATGCAATGTCATTAGTGATGGAAAAATCCTGAGGATAAGGGACTCAAGGATATTGTGGTGTATCCACACAAATGAGTATTCGGCTGTTAAAAGGAATAATGGTTCATCAGAATATATTGTTAAGTGAAGATAGCGTGGTGAAGAAAGTCTAGTATATAACGTGCTCATGTATGAAAAAAGCAGTGATATGAATATAATGACTATTTTTATATATAAAACACACATGTATAATTAGCTATGTTAATGTTGGAAGGATACAGGAAAAACTAATAAGCATGTAGGAACTAACTGCATATCAAATTATTGGCTTAATTGCACTTAGTGTAATTTTGTTATTTTAATAAACAATAATTTGGCTGCAGATAAGGACAAAAACCCTGAATATAAATCTTAAACTGTTTTTAGTAATTATTTTACTAGTATTTATATTAATAATAATATTTTAAAATAATTACATAACAATAAGGCAAATGTGTAATTATGTTAATTTTGTAAGAAATTGAAAATTTTAGTGTGAAAAATACAGTATAAAATCATGTAACACCATAAAAGCCCCCTGTAGTCCTAAACTGTAATTGCAAGTGTCATTATAAAACTGTAATGTATTTATTTTTAAAGATAAAATACATTATTTAAATTAACTGCTGAAATGCCCTAGGATTGATGGCAAAGCATTGAGCACCTCTAATGCCAGGAATAGACTCATGAAATATTATCCCAATAAATGGAATTGTTTTGAAGCAGTAGCACCTTCCAGGTCTGCACAAAAATGTACTGTGAGCGTAGAACACCACGTCATATGAGCAAACGAGGAAGCCATCAAAGATCACCAAAGGTGCGGCAAAATCAACAGACAAAACAGGGAATCCTAGTTTAACAAGACACCACTGAACACATTTGGAGTAGCTAGACCCTCAAAAAGTACAATACCTTCAATTTCAATTCAATTTCTTTAAACGCATTAAACATGACATGGTTTATGATGACATAATTCTCCATAAATATTAAGGTTCAACTTACCAAGTCATTATCTGAAAATCATATGAAAGAAATGTAAGCAAATATTTCTCTGATTTCTTCACAAACTGTACCCAGATCTATTGTCAACGAAGAATGCCAGAATTCTAATGCAATTGTTTAACAATGTTCAATTAAATTATATTTTAGGCCGGGTGCGGTGGCTCAGGCCTGTAATCCCAGCACTTTGGGAGGCTGAGGCAGGTGGATTACGAGGTCAGGAGATCGAGACCATCCTGGCTAACCCAGTGAAACCCTGTCTCTACTAAACAATACAAAAAATTAGCCAGGCGTGGTGGTGGGCGCCTGTAGTCCCAGCTACTCGGGAGGCTGAGGCAGGAGAATGGTGTGAACCCGGGAGGCGGAGCTTGCAGTTAGTTTAGATCTCACCACTGCACTCCAGCCTGGGTGGCAGAGCAAGACTCCGTCTCAAAAAATATATATATTTCAGTGCAATGGTCACAAATGGCTGTTAAATACATACATAATACATAATAAAATACAATACATAATACATAATAAAATACATAATAAATAAATAAAAGGAATAAAATACATAATAAAGGAAAAACATACGGTGAACTTTAGAGTGAATGTGCTAGTCTCAAAATGGCTAAGCACACTGTATAATGTTCATATAAAAACTGAAAATAACCAAACATTCTATGTTTGTAATGCAGTATATTAGAAAGTATAAAATAACAGCCATTAATTATTCTTGCCAGACAGCAAGATCCAAAATGTGGAAAATTAACCTGGTTTCTTCATGAAATATATTTTTAGACAACATTGAGAGTTGGGAGCAGGGGCTTAAGAAACGTAGGTAATAAACACAGTGTATGGATGTGCGCCATTCATGCAAGAATAGGGGCGGGAGGGTGACACAGAAGAGAGAAGCTGGAAGGAGATGCACAAGCATAGGTACTTCATCTTCACAATATGGCACCACGTAACAGTCATGAAAGAATATTCTTTTTTAAAAATTATATTTTTATTTCAATAAGTTTTTGGGGAACAGGTGGTGTTTGTTACATGAATACGTTTTTTAGTGGTGATTTCTGAGATTTTGGTTCACCTACCATCTGAGCAGTCACATGGACCAAAAGACCCACAGGAATAAAAGAAAAATTATAAGACATTGGCAGATGGGTTATTTTTAATCTAATTCAAAACTCAGTGGCTCTGAATGAGAACATGTATTTGAAGTGAAGGAGGAAGAGGCATGCATATTTTTCTAGGTAAAGAACTGAAGTATCTGTCTCTTAGTTTCATTTGCATTCAGTTATCAGTTTCATGATTGACACTCACTGGCTTACTTGTTTGACTTCTGTTTTTGTAGGATGTGTGGCCTACAAAATATGTTTTCCTTCTGTGGATTTTCTTCAATTTTTTTTGTTAAATTTTTGTAGGTACATAGTAGATATATACCTAGATATAGACTTATGGGGTACATGAGATGTTTTGATATGCATATGCAATGTGAAATTATCACATTATGGAGAACGGGGTATCCATCCCCTCAAGTATTTATCCTTTGTGTTATAAACACTCCAATTATACTCTTATTTATTTTTAAATGTATAATTAAGTTATTATTGACTATGGTCACTCTATTGTGTTATCAAATAGTAGGTCTTATTCATTCTTTCTATTTCTTGTACCCTTTATCCATCCCCACCTCATCTTTCTATGAATATTTTACCAGCAGTTTCTTAACCCATTTATGCCTGAGGTTGAAATTTTTTGAATTTTTGTATTCAGACCATGAGCAGTAAGATATAAATAACTCCCACATGCTTAGTGTTCCAATAATGGAACACTAGGCATAAATATCCTATGTGATTCTCACTTTCCCTTTCTTAAATTATACCTTTTCTACTGATGAAAATTATTTCATTAGTATACAAACACTTGATTATTTAGAATTTATTAAAACTAAAATTAGCCAGGTGTGCTGGCGGGCGCCGGTAGTCCCAGCTACTTGGGAGGCTGAGGCAGAAGAATGGCGTGAACCCGGGAGGCGGAGCTTGCAGTGAGCCGAGATGGCGCCACCGCACTCCAGCCTGGGCGACAGAGCAAGACTCCGTCTGAAAAAAAAAAAAAAAAAAAAGGAAAAATTTATTAAAACTAATGAACACCAGTTCTTAGTTTAATTTTATTTCTATTTATAGAAATTTATATTTCCACTGCTATGTAAATAACAAAAATGTTCAACTTTAAGACCATGACATTTTTGTCACATATTTTCTTGTAAGGATCCTTTACATTTAAATCTACAGTCAACTTGGAATAAATGGGATGCTTTTTAACTAAAATCATTAATTTTATAACTGAGGTTCAAACTAAAATATTATAATAAAATCTCTTCTGACAATTTCTATTGTACAATATCAAACATTCTATTTCCTTGTAATGTGGTGGCTCCAGGCTCTGTGTTTGTCCTGTTTTCTCACATTCTGAAAGGCCCTGTCCAGAGGTGCTAAAGGAATCAGGCACGGGGCACACAGAGAAACTGCATGTGTTCTAGTGTCTTTGGAGCTCAGGTGAGTGTCAGGAAATAAATAAGAGGCTTTCACATTTTTGTGTATTTAGTAGAGACTGGATTTCACCATGCTGCCCAGGCTGGTCTCTAACTCCTGACTTCAGGTGATCCGCCCACCTTGGCCTCCCAAAGTGCTGGGATTAGAGGTGTGAGCCACTGTGCCCAGTCTAATTGTGGACTCTTTCTTCCCTTGTATACCACTAAGTTATCCTGGCTCAGAGTCTTTATGGTATACATTTTATGACTTTAGTACTATTTTGAGGATCATTTGAATACGCTTTTAGAAGCTTTTGACAGAGTAATCAATACCAATATATCCTGGAGATATCCAAAATTATGGAATTAAAGAAGAAGATTTTTAGTTCAGATTTGGGATAAAAATATTACAAAAATACCTTAGAATAGTGAAGACTAAGTACCATTTTATAGATGCTAGCTTTTCTGTTTCTTCAAAATTGAATCATGAATTTTTAAAATCATAGATAAAGCCATATCAATTTATGGCCTAAAGCATGCATAAAAGATACGTAAAAATTAGATGCCAGCTTTTCATATTAAAAAGTCTGTATTTCACAGTCTCCACACAGGTATTTTTTTTTTCTTGTTTTATGTATTATTTAATTTAAATGGCAAAGTGAAACTTTTTAGATGCTTCTTTTTTCCTCTCACTTCATGAAAGGGGCATTCTCTTTCATCCATCGTTTCACTGGAGTTGTTTGTTTGCTTTTTAGGATATACTTGGCATGTGTGCACCCTCCCTTCAGAGGGATGTCGGTAACATTTTTCAAAGGAGACAAAGAACACATTAAAAAAAAAAAAAAAGATTTGCTCATAGAGAAGGTACATCTGAATTATTGATAGGTTCACTCATTCAAGAGTTGGCCAGGGAGACTGTGGTTCCAGCGTCTGCTGGGTCCTGCCTCGTCCACCACTGCCAGTTGTTCTCTATTCTTGCCAGAAATGCCAGCCTTGCTCTTTGCTCCTTTTTCCTGCAGGGCAATTTTTGAAAGCTTGCCTGCTTACTGACACAAAACAATAATCCCAACAGAGCACAAAATCCCGTGGAAATTTTTCATGAAGGGGTCTGGTGAGGGATTACTGCTAGCTGCAGGTATGACATGGAGAGAATAAAACAAAGCTTCTCTTAGTAAGTAGTCACAAGAATGGCTGCAGAGCCTTTCTCAGAATTCTTTTCCTAAGATACACGAATTAATGAAATCATTGAGTCATTGTATTGAAGTTCTGTTTTTGGGATTTGTTGTTGTTGTTTGTTTTTTCATTCTCTATCAGAAAGTTAAGTAAAATATTTATAAAGACAGAGAGGGGAAGAGAGACAGAGGGGAAGAGAGACAGAGAGGGGAAGAGAGACAGAGGGGAAGAGAGACAGAGAGGGGAAGAGAGACATAGAGTGGCAGCAGTGGTTTTGGTCTTTTGATGAAAAACATCAGCTACAACATACAACAGGATTTCCACTAGTTGATGTTTCACTATGTCAGTAAATAGTTACACAGCCTCATTAAAAAAAATTTTTTTTTGATAGAAAGTATTTCCTGAGATGTTGGTGTATTTTTGACTCATGGATGAGGCTGAAGTTTGGGGGAGGTTCAAATGCTCTTAGTCAGCTTTTATTTTCCCAAGTCTCATTGTCATCATGTTTGTATATTTTCCTCTCCCATGCTGGAGAAAGGGGGAGGGCATCACATCTCTGCGACAAAGAGTGGTGACACAATGACAAAGATTCTTTCTTTTCTCTGATCTTATGAGGCCGAGGGAAAGAAAAATATGCCACAGCTAATGTTGTGAGGTACAGTAAAATTTAATCTCACTATATTTTCAAAAGTGCATAGAAATGGTTAACCATCTCTGTTATGAAACTAATCAAATGATAGCCACCTTTCTTCGTTTGTTTTCCTATGATTATCTTCTCCTTACCTACCTGAAATAAGGTATCTTCAATAAATATGAGTATGCTTTTAAAATTTTGTTGCATATGATTTGCTATTATTTTCTTTAGGATTTATGTGTCAACATTAATATACAACACTGGTAAGAGTCAGCCTTTTCAAGGAACTCCAATTTTGTAAATTGTCAACTGAGCATAATAAATATAAAACTGCAGTTTATAAAATGTGTGATAAAGTGTGTAGAGGTAAAATGTGAATACTTCCAAAAGAAGATGGATTAATGCATGAATAGGAATTTGATAGATATATATGTAATAAACAAAGGAGAATAAAGTGCTAATTGTAGAAATTAGTTGCTGTCTATATCAGTATTCACTATACACTTCTTTAGTATTTTGTTACAATGTCTTCATAATGAAATGTAAGGCATACTTACATTGTCCACTGAATAATGACATACTACCTTGTCAAGATATTTAGACAGGGGACACCGAATACATTTTATTAAATGGTCATAAATGAGGTACTTACTATAACCTTCTTTAGTAATATTTCAACTAACAACTGAGGACCCAGGAAGATTGTAGATTTTTTTATTGACCACGTCAGAGGTGAAAAAACAGCCCCATTTTATGTGGAGAATTTTTAACCCCAAGTTGAACTTCACTCTGTATGTAAATAGAAAAACTTAATCATGTGGCATTCACCATTCTGAGAAAACTTCCTGAGGCGATTTTGAAGTAATGTACTTGCCTGGGGCCTTACGTACTCTGATTCATAAACATCTTCCCTAGATTTCTGGTCCCAGCCTAGTTTGGAAAGAAAAAGGAAAAGTATTGAACTCTTGAATGGCCTCTTGCTATGCTTCAGTAAAGTTGTATTAGTGATCTAAGAAGAGAATATTTCTCTGAGATATTTTCTCCATGTTTCATGCATAAAAGATAAAGCTTTGCATGGAATTTGAAACTATTATAACTGTAATTGCCTGTGATTTTCAAGGAATTTACAAATAAAAATGTAGAAAATGTATATTCTGGTATCCAAAACAAGGTTTAATTAGGAAATCTTAAATTTCTAAAATGTTATATATATGTTTGTGAGTATCTCATACACACACAATTTACAAAAATATGTAAAATGATTATCCAAAAAGTTAATGAACACAGTGACCAGCTTTAAAGCAATTATCATGAATTAAAAAGAAGTCTCCCAGTCATGTTCTGTGCATATATGAACTGTCTTTTTGAAGGGCAGTGCAGTGACAATGGTCCGGCTTCTGTGCAGTCTTGCAGGATGCTGGAAATAAAAACGCTGGCTTCGGGAGTTCTTTGTGTTGTGAGGTGCCCACCAACAAGTTGCATTGCCATTGCTAGGGGCTTTCAAGAGAAATGTCACTCCTCACAGCAAGTGATGAGATTTGACATATGGCATCAAAGCATCATTAAAACCACCTGCTGCAGAAGAGGCTGTGTCTTTCAAGAGAGTCTCAAGCAGAAAAGGTTACATTGAAAATCCAAAAGGCAAAGACTAATTTCTTTTCTTTGCAGACAATTAAATGCTCTAAAGAAAAAAAGTGAATTGCACAAAATTATGTAACGAAAAACGCTACTTTTACAACATATTGTTAATTTTTTTTTACATATTTGTGGTGCTCAGGGTTATATTTCATACATGTATACAATGTGTAACGATAAAGTCGAGATAATTAGCATATTCGTCACCTGAAACATTTATCATTTCTTTGTGTTGGGAGTATTTAGAATACTCTCTTCCAGCTATTTGAAAATGTAAAATAAAGTTTAAAAGCTTCTGTATAGCAATGGAAACAACTAAGTGAAGAGACAATCCACAAAATGGGAAATAATATTTGCAAACTACCCATCTGAGAAGGGATTGATAATCAGAATATATAAGGAGCTCAAATGACACTATAGAAAAAAAGCTGAATCATGCAATTAAAAAATGGGCAAAAGATCTCAACAGACATTTCTCAAAAGAAGACATACAAATGGCAAACAGGCAAATGAAAATGTGCTAAATGTCCTTGATTATCAGAGAAATGCAAATCAAAATTACAATGACATAACATCTCACCTCCGTTTAAATGGCTTTTATCCAAAAGATAGACAATAACAAATGCTGATCATACGGAACCTACGGCAGCCACTGTGGAGAACAGTTTGGAAGTTCCTCAAACAAAAATTAAGCTACTATATGATCCAGCAATCCCACTGCTGGGTATACACTCATAGGAAATCAGTATATTGAAGATATATATGCATTCTCATGTTTGTTGCAGCTCTGTTCACAATAGCCAGAATTTGGAAGCAACCTAAGTGTCCATCAACAGATGAATGGATTTAAAAACGTGGTACCTATACACAATGGAGTGCTACTCACCATACGAAAGAATGAGATTCAGTCATTTGCTACAACATGAATGTAACTGGAGATCATTATATTAAGTGAAATAAGCCAGACACAGAAAGACAAATATCACATGTTCTTACTAATTTGTGGGATCTAAAAACCAAAACAATTTAACTCATGGAGATAGAGAGCAGAAGAACGGTTACCAGAGGCTGGGCATGATAGTGGTGGAGGTGGGTGGGGGGAAGTAGAAGTTGGGTGGGGTTGGTTATTGGGTACAAAAGTAGTTAGAGTGAATGAATAAGGCCTAGTATTTGCTAGCACAGAAGGGTTACTGTAGTCAATAATAATTTAACTGTACATTTAGAAGTAATTAAGAGAGTATAATTAGATTGTTTGCAACATAAAATATATAAATGCTGGAGAGGGTGAATACCCATTTTCCATGATGTGATTACTCATTGCATGCTTGTATCAAAGCATCTCACATACCCCATAAATATATACACTTACTAGGTACCTGCAAAAAATAAAATTAAAGTAAATGTACAGTGAATTGTTAACTATATTCACCATTGTTCTATAAGAGACTGGAATTTATTCTTCATATCTAGCTGTAACTTTTTATCCATTAACTAACCTTTCCCTATTCCTGTGCCCCTCTTTCCAGTTTATAATAACCACAATTCTACTGCCTACTTCTATGAGCTCAACATTTTTGGTTCCCCCGTATGAGCGAGAACATACAGCATTTGTCTTTCTGTGCTCAACTTAATTCACTTAACATAATGTTTTCTGGCTCATTTATGTTTCCTCAAATGACAGGATTTCACTGTTTATGAGAGAATAGTATTTAATACTGTGTACATACCACATTTTCTTTATCCATTCATCTGTTGATGGATACTTTGGTTGATTCTGTATCTTGGATATTGTGAATACTGCCGCAATAAACATGGGGCTGCAGATATCTCTGCAATAGACAGAATTCCTCTCTTTTTTGTTTTTTTTTTTTTTGATGGAGTCTCGCTCTGTTGCCCAGGCTGGAGTGCAATGGCACTATCTTGACTCAATGCAGTTCCCACCTCCTGAGCTCAAGCGATTCTCCCCCTCAACCTCCCAAGTAGCTGGGATTATAGGAGTGCACCACCACGCCAGACAGAGTTTTGTGTTTTTGGTAGAGACGGGGTTTTACCATGTTGGCCAGGCTGGTCTCAAACTCCTGATGTCAAGCGATCTGGCTGTCTTGGCCTCCCAAGGTGCTTGGATTATAGGTTTGAGCCACTGCGCCTGGTCATGAATTCCTCTCCTCTGGATGTATACCCTGTAGTGGGAGCAATCCAGCATACTTTTTTTTTTTTTTTTTTTAGCTTTATGAATGTTATGCTTTCTTTGCATCACTAGAACATGCAGTAAAACCTCATACAACTTATTCCCAACTCTGGATTTCTGTGAGAAAGATTTCATTTTGAAATAGCATTCAAGGGCCTGAAAATGTCTGGTTATGCTATTTAGGTAAAATCTATATTTTCTACATTTTAAGAGCTTTTAACCGATGTTCCATATCATGCTTCCAATTATGGAAAAGAAGGCAGTATAATACATGATCATTAATGATATGACGATGGTTTACATGTTTTATCCTCTATTAACGTCCTACCTAGTAATGTATATACATAAAGAAACTATGTCAGAGTGGTTGCATAATTTATCCAGTCTCATACACCTAAAGGGGTAGATATGGAACTTACGTCCAGGTTTGCCAGACGTACAGAGCTTATTCTTGCTACTGTATGCTATGTTCTCTAGCTTACTCAAGATTAGACTGTGTGTATTAGATAAAGGAAATTAAGTGTTCATCTTTAAGCTTAAATATCTTGAAGTTTGCAGGATAAAGCATATTCAAAAAAAGAAAAAGAGAAACAGTTTAGTATCTGCTGTGTATTATATAACTAGAACTGACAGTATGCACTGCCTCCGTCAAATGGAGAGAGAGCACAACAATGGGTTACTCAGGAAAGGCTCTTGGGAACGGTACTTGATATAGGTTAGAAGAATTGAAAAGATTTAAGTGAAAAGCTCACAGGACACAGTGGTAATGGAAATACTGTGAGCAACAAACATGGACATTTTTGCCTTCGGTTCACTGAGCTCCCGAGATGGCTTCCGTCTCTGCTAACTATAGACCAAAATATACTTAATCTTTCTCTATAATGCCAGTGCAGCAAATTATCATTATATCAACCTCTTTGTGTAGAGAAAACACATAATTTATAGAAACAATACATATGTTCGTAGTAAAATTTTTATATCATTACCAATCTTTCACCATTGTTAGCTATGCTTTGACTGTGACTGCTCCAAAATTCAGGTGTTGCCAATGTGATTGTATTAAGAGAAGGGGCGTTTAAGAGGCGACTAGGCTAGGAGAGCTCCTTCCCTGGTGAATGGAATGAAGGTCTCTATAAAGAGGCTTTACACAATGTTAGACTAGTTTGCCCTTCTGCCCCCAGCCATGTGAGGACACAGTGTTCCTTCTGACAGGTGAGGATGCATTGCTAAACGTGGCATCTTGGAAGCAGAGAGGAGGCCTCACACAACAACTGAACCTACCCTGGTCTTGATTTTGGATTTGACAGTCTCCAGAACTGAGATAAATAGATTTATGTTTTTTGTAAATTTACCCAGTCTATGGTATTTTGCTACAGCAGTGTAAATGGACATGGGCAGTTAGAAAATATATATGTATCAGTAAGGGAAAAATATATTTTCTACAAACAAAAAGTAATATAACTGTTCTAAGTGAAATCAAATTTAAATTTTCTACGTCTTAGGAAGAACGAAGGATGCCTTTTAAAATATGGCCA
The DNA here is from genome assembly GCF_024542745.1 of Macaca thibetana thibetana. Taxonomy (NCBI): domain Eukaryota; kingdom Metazoa; phylum Chordata; class Mammalia; order Primates; family Cercopithecidae; genus Macaca; species Macaca thibetana. The sequence continues at coordinate 8,798,922 of NC_065595.1, forward strand.
AAATTGTAAGTGGCAGACTATGAAGAGAAAAGGTAAATTGAAATATCAACTCAATTGAAAAGGGTACCCCAAATTCTATACTTCAGAGCACACATAGAGAAATGACTATCATTGGTTCATTGAAAGTAGGGTTATTTGAGGATACACACAGTTTCAATTTACTCTGTATTCCATCATTTAAACATATGTCTGGAGTGTTTACTACGTGCAGATAATATGCTAAGTACTAGACACAAAATGATGAGTGAAAATAGACACATTCCCTGATCACTACATGCAAATGTAGGTGGATGACAGAAATGAAATGTTAAAATCTTCCAAGCAAATCCAAAATGTAAAACTATGAAAAGTTTTTGGAAGCATCACCAAAGAAAACCAGAGGAACCTGATTTAGTGTGGGTCAGATTGGATTTAAATTAAAATTCAACTGAGATGATATTAAAGAGAGAAAACACATGAAGACACTGATTTATGATGGAGAAATGGACATGTAAAGAAATTGAAGAGAATTTTTGTGGGAGCCAGAGAGGTGAGAGGGAGAGGGAAGCATTTTCCAGCTGCAGAGGCCAGCAGGGCCAGGTCATACCCTTCATCAGACAAGTTAAAACTTAGGTAACTACATTGACATAATAGATGGCTTTTGAATAGATGGTTAATATAATCAGCTTTTGCATTTGTTTATATTTTTTTAAAGCAATCACTCTGGCTCCAGTATGGAGAATGGACTGGAGGGTGGCAGGGCTCATTGTGGCACAGATGGTGAGACCTGAGGGCTGATGGGGTGAAGGGAATGGTGGATGAACAGAAGTTGTGAGTTCAAGAGATAAACCCAAGAGCTTCTCCTTTCTGGGAAAAAGGCGAAGAGCAGACACTTCTACCTCCCTCTCTCGGGGAGAGGGAAGGACAGGACCTGAGAGAGCAAATACGGAAACCTGGGGAGGTAAGGAGACCCGAGTGAGCCGCTGAGGGACGAAGGCAGCTGGGGGTAGAGAAGGGTCATCGCTCTGGGTGTGGAGGGCTTTGAGGAGAGTGCTTGCTCAGGTAGTGTTTCTATCTCTTCTCCTCCATAGTGACTAGTTGGAACTTTGTTCAGTCACCAGTGAAAAGAGAAAAGAGCAGACAGACTGCATACCCATGAGGGCCCCAGTGCCTGCAATAGGTAGCAATGGAGGGAGGCAGAGACCCTTCACAGCTTCCTCCTGTCTCCTGACAGGCCAGGAGATTGAGTCAGCAAGGAAAGTAAAGGACATGAAAGGTCAGTGCCTAGGACAATGCAAGAGGGAAGGAGAGCTTTTTCTAGTTCCAGTATCCCCTTTGATTGAAGACTGAAATCAAGAACCATCAAATTCAGTCTGTGGAACCATAAGGGCCACTGCCTGAACCACCAGTGCTACACCTTTAATTCATAAAGACTGACAGAGTGAGGCATTAAAATTTGTCCTTCCCCATGTCCCCAGGCCCTGTCACCACCCCTGTCACCACCCCTGTGAATATGTAAACCACTAACATGGCTGATTCCCGAAAGGAAAAACTAAGGTCACATATGCAAAAAACAAACAAAAAAAGCCAAGATGTTGTAAATATCTTAGCAACTCATTCTAGTATTTAAAGAATAGACAGTAAATCAAATATTCTATAAAAAATCAACATACACTAGATTAAAATAAAATATAATGAATTCATTAATATTTTGAAATAAGCCTTTATTACCTATGACACAGTGTAGGGTATGTTAACAAAAAGCAAATACAAATATTTATATTTTTTTAAAAAAAGCAAATACAAATAGTATGTATTCATTAAATAATTAAATCTATGTGATAACAAAAAATATAGAGCCAGAGGCTGTATTTGGGAATGTATCTCACAATGTCATCAGAGAGAAATAAGTGAAACTATAAAAGAAAAATGTTAACAGTTATAAAGCCTAGAACTGTGAACATTAGCCTTTAGCATCTAAAAATAGGAGTTCCAGAATTAAAAGAAAATTGTATAGAGGCAACATTTGAAGAAATAATAATTGCCATAATTAGACAAAAAGAGACTTCTGAACAAAAAAAAATCACAGGGCTCTGTGAAAAAGAAAATAGACAACAACAAATCGAAAAACAAAAAAGAAAACTAGCAATAGAAAAATATATTCACAGAGTAGAAAGAGTCACATAACCCCAGTTTCTTAGTTCTGAGTCTGGCATTAAGAAGACAGTGAAGTAGTATTTCTAGTAAGTAAGAATTTTGAAGCCAGATATTCATGTCTAGCCAAATTATATCTAGAAATGTCAGAATGAAATAATATATTTTCAAGCAAAGTCACAGAAAATTTATCCCACCGAGACATGCCTGAAAAATACTCCTGGACAAAAAGCTAATGAGCTCAGTTATCTACTCAAGATCTGAGAAGAAAAGAGATCCGGAACTAGCTAAAAGTATAAAGAGATAACTTGAACTATTCTTGACAAATTTCTGTAACTTTTAAATTACATAAAAATTCTTTAAAATCAGCCAGGTACGGTGGCTCATGCTTGTAATCCCAGCACTTTGGGAGGCCGAGGTAGGTGGATCACGAGGTCAGGAGATCGAGACCATTCTGGCTAACACTGTGAAACCCCGTCTCTACTGAAAACACAAAAAAATTAGCTAGTCGTGGTGGCAGGTGCCTGTAGTCCCAGCTACTCGGGAGGCTGAGGCAGGAGAATGGCATGAACCTGGGAGGTGGAGCTTGCAGTGAGCTGAGATTGTGCCACTGCACTCCAGCCTGGGCAGCAGAGTGAGACTCCCTCTGGAAAAAAAAAAAAAAAAATCTTTAAAATCATGTAATGTGAAGTAACTGCATACAAACATTTTAAAAATCTCTCCTAAAGGATATAAATGAAATTATAAATACATAGAGAAACATGACTTGGTCATGAATGGGAAAATTTTATGTTTTAAATTTAATTTTTTAATTAAATTTAAATTTAATGCTGTTACTTTCTTTTTAATCAATGTCTGAATGTAAGGTGTTTAAAATATTTTTGGCAGAATATTTTGATATAAAACAATTTAAAAATTTATTTGAAAAGTAAATGACACTGAATGGTCAGCGCGATTTTGAAAATAAAGATTAAAATTGGAGACATATATAATCACTGACTATAAGGTATAGTAACTAAAATTTTTGCACTGATACAGAAGTAGATCTAGAAATTAATTATATGACAGAAATGGCACAAGATGATAGCGAACAAGCAGCTTGCTGGTAGTTGGTGTTAAACATGAGACAACATTTGGAGAACAAGTTGGAAATTTATACTATGCTGTGTAGACTCCAGGTAGACTGAATTCTGAAAGATGAATAAAATTTTAAACTCTGTAGAAGCTTATTTCTGTGGCTTTGTGATAGAAAATAACTTAAAACCTACTAAGATCGAGCAAACATTTTGTATCTATTTCTTCTTTAATGGTAATAATTTTTGTTAAAATGAAGGTACATTGGATACATTTCTAGAGGGGAAGTTTTTATAATGTCTAAAGCTAATAAGAATCTATTACCTAGGAGATTTTAAAAAATGGGGTAAAAGTGCAAATAAAAATTCACAGATGAGGAACTATACTGTTTGGTGTAATTAGCTTAAAATAAAATAGTTTATAGTAATCAGAATGACAAAAATTTGAAAGAAGAATAAAACTGAATATTGATAAACATGTGCAAAAACAGGTACCTTATGCACTGCTAGTAAAAGGGTAAAGTAGCACAGATACTTTGTAGGACAATTTTGAGGAACATAGTTAAATTAAATCTGCACATACTGTCCCACCTATTAAATCCCGTGTGGTGCACTGATCCATGAAGAACGTTCCCACAGATTCCAAATATGTATGTATTAGGATGAGCATAAGAATAGTTTTGGAAGGCAAAGAGTTGCTAGTAACTTACTTGTCCATCACTGGAAAAATGAATAAAACAACGAGGCAGATACATTCTGAGGAAGCAAGAAACTAGTTGTTCACAGAGAAATATAATGACTCTTAAAAGAGGTTCAATTACAAGAAGAAACGAGATAACAATTATACCTCTAAATGTTATCTTGAACTTGCACAAAAATTATTAAGAAATCCCAATATACAAAAATTCAAAGGATATGTGCTAAATGCATTAAAATAACTGACAACCATGATGGCAGCCAGCAAATGGAATTAGAGATAAAGAGAACAATATGTGATACTTAAAAAGAACAAAAATGCTTCCACATATTCACAGCAAAGCAAAGATTTGCAAAGTTAGAGAAGCAAGGAAAAGAGACATTTTTACTTATTTATTTTATTTTTAAGACAAAGGCTTGCTCTGTTGCCCACACTGGAGTGTGGTGGTGTGATTTTGGCTCACTGCAGCCTCCGCCTCCCCGGTCAAGCAATTATCCTGCCTCAGCCTCCAGAATAGCTGGGACTACAGGCACACACCACCAAACCCGACTCATTTTTGTATTTGTTTAGCTGGGATTCCTCCATGTTGGTCAGGCTGGTCTCAAACTCCTGACCTCAAGTAATCCACCCATCTCAGCCTCCCAAAGTTCTGGGATTACAGGCATGAGCCACCATGCCTGACCAAAAGACATTTTTAATAGAGAATATCCTGCACTGTCTGAGGCTGCTCAGAAATTGGTTAGGATCTGGGCTGATCAGGAGCCAGAGAATTTATAAACATGAGAACTATCAGTTAAATTAGCAAGATCAATCTCCATAAATTTATGAGGTTTGGTTTTTTTTGGAATAGTCTGAGGAACAATGGGAAAATAGGCAAGCTTTTGTGAAGTGCTGATAGGAAGGAAGACACATATTTTAGTAGTAAATGTTCCTGTTACCTCAAATTTGTTTTTGCTTTTTCACAAATGCTCCTAAGAGTGTAAGGTGGTGAAATGGATGAGAATTTTAGAAACAAAGCGTCAGCATGTGCAGTAGTTCTGTGGAGAAATTTAAGACAAAAACACAGAAAGCCACCGTGGTAGGACAATGAGGACATGGTAGCATGACAAAACTGGACACAATTCAGGTTGGATGACTGTGATCATGGCTATTTCTGCTGAAGTGTTTGGTTGTTATAAAACAGGGAAATGTATGTTGTATTGGTATTCATTTTGATTGTTAAACTTGATTGCTAAACTTGATTGCTGTCACCCTTGTGACTATTGTCAATACCAAAAGGCCATAGTATAACCCACATCAAGTTCCAAAATAATAGAAATAAAATAAAAAGTCAATTAGAGATTTAGTCTAACAGAAGCATAGAGTAGATCTAAATAAAAGCATCCAAAGTGTCCTTAAAGGGATATAATATGTTGTCAGCCTAGGGAATTTAGCCGAAATTTAATAGAAAACACGAACTTACCTAACAAAAAATGCAAAGATAAATTTTTCTAAAAAAGAAATCGTTACAAAAATAGAATTCACAGAGCCAACACTGGTAGTCTGTGTAAGAAAACAGGGATAAAGACTTGATCTTTCTGGTTGCAGAGGTCAATTCATCTTTCTTGGAGTCAGATATATTTGGATGTTATAACTTAATGCCTGTAAATATTTGAATTGTAGCCTACTCCTCCCACTGGCCCATTTTATGTTTAAAGTCATTAAAGAGGACTCTGATAATCTGCCTACATATGTAGATGTTAGAGAGAGAATGTGCTGGGCAAACAGGATGACTGGTTTATTGTTAGGTCTATTTATCTTTGTAACAGATTGAAAGGCATTTTTAATTTAGACATCAATCTTGAGTCTTGGCTAATGTGACTCTCTCCTGAAGAAACAGGGCTATAGTGCAGACGCTGACTCAATCAAGTTTCTCAGCTCTCTGGGATAAGGCCAGACTGTGACTCCCAGCAAATACATTTGGGTAATTGCCTTATGGCAGTTCTCCTGGGAGATAGCCATCACTTTTCTCCTCACCTCTCTCAGTTGACATCCCACTGGCATTGGAATACACAGTACATTTTCTCATCTTTAAGAGCTCTTACAAGAATTAATGACAGAACAATAACTATGGAACAAGTATTTATTCTAAATAGGCTCGTCGCCTAAAATTACTTAAGATACTGCAGTCAACATCATTTAGAAGAATAAAAGAAAATGACGTTAAGTGACTTGATTAATGTCATAAATTGTTCTACTGGAAAGGAAACAGTTCTGATGTCACTAATATTTCTTATCATGAAGAAATATATTGGTCAATTATGCTTCTAGCCAAAATGGAGTAACAGAAACTAGATTTACCCTTCTGCTTGAAACAATCTAAAACAAAAAATGTTGTATAAAATATATAAAACGATGGTATGCAACACACTGGACACAGTGACCCTTAGAAGCAGACAATAAAAAAGGCAAGTCCTAGAATTGCCACAGTTACTCTTTGAGAGTTTCCCAGTTTGAGGGCAAAGAGGGTGTATTAGTTTTCTGTGGCTGCTGGAATCATTCCCACAAAATAAATGGCTTAAAAGAACTTAAATTTATTATCTTACATTTCAGTGTTTTAAAAGTTCAGTCTGGCCCTTAGAGCTATAATCAAGGTGTCAGCAAATCTGCATTCCTTTCTGGAGGCCCCTCTAGAAAGTTTGTTTCCCTGCCTTTCCCAGCTTCTGCAGCCTTCTTACATTCCTTGGCTTGTCCTCCTTTTATCTTCAAAAACCACAACTGTGGGTCCAGTCATTTCCACACTGCATCACCCTCACCTTCTTTTCTGCCTTTTTGTTCTTTATTATAAAGACTTTTGAAATTGCAAGACTTCCACCCAGAAAATCCAGATAATGTCACTCTCATAAGGTCAGATGTTCAGGAACCTTATTGCCATCTACAACCTTAATTCTCATTTGCTGTGTATTGTAATGTATTCACAGGCTTTATAGATTAGGACATGGGCATCTCTAGAGAGCATCATTATTCTGCCTACAGCAGAGAGAAAACACAAGCAGAGGCTTCAGCCTCTACAAGTTCAGGAGATGTCAGCTGAGAGTCTAAGGAGAACAAAGTATTTTAGGGTTCATAGGATAGGTGATGTATAAGAGAAAACCACAGGGAAAGAATTCTGGATGTCAGCAGAGAGCTTCCCTTAGCTATTACTCTGATTAATACATGCGAGTAAACTGCAAGGTGCTGGAGACAGAGCCACTCTAAAGTGTGAGACCTGATACCACAGAAAACCTGGGTCAGGAAACATTGCCTAATCCAAGTATCTGAAGAGTAAGACTTAAAATACTTGGAGAATTTGATAGAATACACAGAAGGGTTTTTCCCTCAATAATGGAGAATAATTAGCCCTCTATTGTCAAGTACTGAGATCCCATTGAACAAATCTCAAAAACAAGACCTAGAAATATCATACAGTTTTGATATGGTTAGGCTTTGTGTCCCCATTGAAATCTCATTTTGAATTGTAGTTCCCATAATCCCCATGTGTTGTGGGAGGGACCCTGTGGGAGGTAATTGAATCATGGAGGTGGTTTCTGCCATGCTGTTCTCATGATAGTGAGTGAGTTGTCATGAGATCTGATGGTTTTATAAGGGCCTTCCCCTTTTGCCTGGGATTCATTTCTCTCTCCTGCTGCCATGTGAAGAAGGACGTGTTTGCTTCCCCTTCTGCCATGATTTTAAGTTTCCTGTGGCATCCCCAGCCCTGCAGATCTGTGAGTCAATTAAACCTTTCTTTTATAAATTACTCAGTCTCAGGTATGTCCTTGTAACAGCATGATAATGAAGTAATACAAATATCTTTTCTTTCCCTTTTTTTCTGAGACAGGGTCTCTCTCACTGTCTTACCCAGGCTGGAGTGCAGTGGTGGGATCTCAGCTCACTGCAGCCTCTGCCTCCCAGTTTCGAGAGATACTCCTGCCTAAGCCACCTGAATAGCTGTGACTAGCAGGACGTGTCACCATACCAGGCTAATTTTTGTATTTTTTGTTTGCCCAGGCTGTTCTTGACCTCCTGAGCTCAAGTGATCCTCCCGCCTCAGCCACCCAAGGTACTGGGATTACAGGCCTGATCCATCATGCATGTCCCAATATCATTCGGTTTCTAATTAATTCCATACTAATTAAGGTCAAGTGTGTTTATAGGAACATAAAAATACCTATCACTCAATAAAGTTATATTCAAAATGTATGATATTTAATCATGCATTAAACTACAATGAGTAGTAGAGAAAAATCTACAATGGGTAAGATAAAAAAATATAATGAATATCATTGATGTCGTGTTAGATGTACAAAAAGGAAAGATTAATGAGCCAGGAAACATAACAATAGAAACTTCCAAATTAAACACAGAGAAAAAAGAGGGCAAAAAAAAAAGAACCACAATGAATATCAGGATGACTTCAAGCAGGCTAATACACATTAAATTGCATTCTCAGAAAAAGGGTGGTATAAAAAATTTGGAGAAAGAATGGCTGAAATTTCTCAACTTTGATAAAAACTATAAAGTTGCATAACATAAACACTAAATGAGCCCCAAGCCCATGAAAAAGGAATAAAATTATACCAAAACAAGTCATAATCAAATTGGTGTCAACTGATAAAGATAAGCTTAAAAGCAGACATAGGAAAAGAACAACTAGAGAAACAAACATATAAAGTTATCAGTTTTCCTTGTTTGTTTGCTTGCTTATATTTTGGTATCAAAATCACGAAGAGATAGTGAAGTAATATCTTTAAAGTATTAAGAAGAAAATGCTTAGAATGTTATACTCAATAAAAATGTATTTTGAAAACAATGATGAAAAAATATATTTATACGCACTAAAAGAATCACAACCCACTCTAAAAGAAGTGCTAGAGAAAGCCCTTTAGTCAGAAAATCATAGCAGATAAAATAAGTATCTACCGCAGCAATAAAGGATATAAAAAATGATAAAATGTAGGAATAAATATATTTTCCTATTATTCAAATTTCTTTAAAAGGTAATTGCTTAAACAAACGTCATATTTTAATGTAGTATGTGTTTTATAATGTATATAAAAGTAAAACGCATGATAATAATAAGATAAAAGCTGGGATAGAAAGAATGGTATGTTGTAAAATTCTCATACAATCCACAAATAGTATAAGCATTCAAATACAGACAGTGATTAAAAATGGCTACTTTAACGGCATATCTACAACCATCTGATCTTCAACAAAGCTGACAAAAACAAGCAATGGGGAAAGGATTCCCTATTTAGTAAATGGTGTTTGGAAAATTGCCTAGCCATACACAGAAAATCGAAACTGGGCCCGTTCCTTACACCTTGTACAAAAACTAACTCTAGATGGATTAAAGACTTAAATGTAAAACCCAAAACTATAAGAAGAAAAATCTAGGCAATATCATTCAGGACACAGTCACAGGCAAAGATTTCATGATGAAATCACCAAAAGCAGTTGGGATAAAAGCAAAAATTGACAAATGGGATCTAATTAAACTAAAGAACATCTACACAGCAAAAGAAACTAATCCCAGCACTTTGGGAGGCCGAGGCGGGCAGATCACGAGGTCAGGAAATCAAGACCATCCTGGCAAACACAGTGAAACCCCTCTCTACTAAAAATACAAAAAATTAGCGGGGCGTGGTGGTGGGTGCCTGTAGTCCCAGCTACTCGGGGGGAGGCTGAAGCAGGAGAATGGCATGAACCCGGGAGGCGGAGCTTTTAGTGAGCCGAGATCGAGCCACTACCCTCCAGCCTGGGCGACTGAGTGAGACTCTGTCTCAAAAAAAAAAAAAAAAGAGAAAGAGAAACTATCATCAGAGTAAACAGACAACCTACAGAATGGGAGAAATTTTTGCAATCTATCCATCAGACAAGGGTCTAATATCCAGAATCTACAGGGAACTTAAGCAAATTTACAAACAAACAAAAAACGTTAAAATGTGGGCAAAGAACATGAACAGACACTTCTCTAAAGAAAACATTTATGCAGCCAGCAAACATGAAAAAAAGCTCAACATCGCTGATCATTAGAGAAATGCAAATCAAAACCAAATAAGATAACATCTCATGCCAATCAGAATGGCCATTATTAAGAAATCAAGAAACAACAAATGCTGGCAAAGTTGTGGAGAAATAGGAATGCTTTTACACTGTTGGTGGGAATGTAAATTAATTCCATCATTGTGGAAGATGGTGTAGCAATTCCTCAAAGGTCTAGAACCAGAAATACTATTTGACCCAGCAATCCCATTTCTGGTTATATACCCAAAGGAATATAAACCATTCTATTACAAAGGTATATGCACGCGGATGTTAATTGCAGCACTATTCACAATAGGAAAGACTTGGAATAAATCCAAATGCCTATCAGTGATAGACTAGATAAAGAAAATGTGGTACATATACACCATAGGGTACTATGCAGCCATAAAAAAATGCGATCATGTCCTTTGTAGGGACATGGATAGAGCTGGAAGCCATTATCCTCAGCAAACTGAAGCAGGAACAGAAAACCAAACACTGAGTGTTCTCACTTATAGTGGGAGTTGAACAATGAGAACACATGGATGGAGAGAGGGGAACAATACACACTGGGGCCTGGTTGAGGGTAGTGTCGGGGGAGGGAGAACATTAGGGAAAACAGCTAATGCATGTTGGACTTAATACCTAGGTGATGGGCTTATAGATGCATCAAATCACCAAGGCACACGTTTACCTCTGTAACAAACCTGCACATCCTGCACGTGTACTCTGTAACTTAAAAATAAATGTTTCTTTAAAAATGCTACTTTAACCTTTGCCTGGAGAGAGAATATATGATAATAGGTTGTCCTTTTATTGTGAATTAATAAATTTAATTTCACTTTTAAAATAATGAATTTGTTTAATTTTTCTATCTCTAAGAAGTTCATTTTTATTGGGTGATACTGTCATGGAAGCAAATTTATCAAAGGAACAGATGCTCAACTTGAGAGATAGCCATTTGACAGCTTAGTGTCGTTTCTCTCAGGTAGCTTTGCAGTTTGCACTATTTTTCTTCCTCTTGCTTTTTTTCCTCCTTATTCATGTTATTATTCCAATTTGTTATATATAGCACATCTCCACTGGTGTATAATCAACATATGGACAGGCCTTTGTCGATTTTATTTACTGCTATATCCCCACCTATAATAAGGCCTGGCTGATAGTAGTTATTCAACAGATATTTGCATTATCTTTTATGCCTGCATTTTATTATTACTAAGTGAATTAGCTCTTTAGAGCTTCCCTTTTTCAAAAATTGATCTCTAAACCTTGGAAAACATAGAAGTCAGCCTGATTAACATCAGCTACTTCTTTTTTCAGTCACATAGCCTGTTGCTGTCTAGGCCTACATCTCTTCATTGAGGTGTAATTCACAATAAAGCTATTTCTCTCTTATTTGTGATGATGAGATGTGGGAAAAGAGTTTTCCCTTTTTTTTGCAGATATGTATATAATCATTCCAAGAGATTGTTTCATCAGAACTCGGCTGACAGCTCCAGGTTTGTGAGTGAGATGTAAATCATCATATGTCCAGGTTAGCTGCTTCTCTCCTTTACAGCCTTTCTACCAAAATCTTTCAAATGGTGCTTATGGAGGCTGCTGCTTTTTTCTGAAGGTTTCCTCTCCTCCTCTCTTTCCATGGTTCCTTTTCTTTTGCTTTTGTTGAGGCTCCTTTTTTGACTGGAGAGCAAGAATCTTCAGTACATCAATAATTTTTTCTTTTAAATCTCAAGACCAATCCCTCTACAGAAAGGAGGTATGAGATGTAACTCAAAATAGATGGAAGAGAGGAGCTCAAGAAATCCCCTCTTTCTGGGGATTAACTACTTTCTTCTATAATATCATAATACATGCATTCCTAATTTGGTAGAATTATTTTAATGTAAAAGTGGTATGTCCATGGTTTCTCTGATGTCATTTTTCTGAAAGCTACTTGTCCTACATTATGCTCTCAATAAAATCACAAAGTCTTTGCCAACCAAAGTTTCATCATCTTGGATTTGTCTTGGTTGTGTGGGTAAGGTTAGAGGTCAGCTGCAGAAACAAAGATAACATTATGACCCCCTTAATCATCTCCAGTCTATGATTTCAAATTTATGTATGTATGTATGTATGTATGTATGTATGTATGTATGTATGTATGTTCTTTTGAGATGAAGTTTCACTCTTGTTGCCCAGACTGGAGTGCAATGGTGTGATCTCGGCTCACTGCAACCTCTGCCTCCCAGGTTCAAGTGATTCTCCTGCCTCAGCCTCCCGAGTAGCTGGGATTACAGGCATGCACCACCACACCCAGCTAATTTTGTATTTTTAGTAGAGCCGGGGTTTCTCCATGTTGGTCAGGCTGGTCTTGAAATCCCAACATCAGGTGATCTGCCCACCTCAGCCTCCCAAAGTGCTGGGATTACAAGCGTAAGCCACTGCACCTAGCCTTCAAATCTCTTTATAAGCCTCATTGTCAATCATTTTCACTTGGTTTTACCAAAGAGGTTTTCTTCTGTTTCCCACTTATATGTAATTAATTTATACCTTTTCATAATGATTGTTAAATATATTTTATTAGGAATAATTTTCTTTTCTCTTTTGCAATATAATTTTTCAAATCCAAATTCATTTGTCCTTCCAGAAGACTCTCGAATACTCTGTCCTCCTTAGTAGTTCGTCCTTTTTGTAACCAACCCCCCATTGTAGTCTCTTTATCAGAGTTTCTCTATATTGGTTTGTTTTCTTGGTATACTTGATTGATCCACTAGCTCAATTGCTTATTTAAAATGACAAGATTAACAGTTTGGGTAACATGTATTTTTCAATGCATTTCTTTATTCTGAAATCTCACATTGTTCTCTTAACCATGCCTAGCATTTGTCAAAAGAGGTACTGGAAAAGAGAATGAGGCTCAATTAAGGTATTCACATTATCACAAAGAAAAAAACCATATAATTTTAGATTGTAGTTACCATACATAATATATAATGCATTTCAGCTCAATAAACACATATTTCTCTGAATATATCCTGATAAGACATATTATTATGCATTTAAAATTCTTTCAATGTAAAGGTAATGGATTCAAACAGCATGGATATAATGCCTCTATCTCAATCACGATAGATGTTTCATTTTAATGTAATTTCTTTCCCTTCAAGATACTACAATTGAAAATAAAATGAGCTGGTGACAGGTGCTTCTCTCTTACTCCTCCAGTGCTCCTTTGCCATTCCAGCTGAGCAATCTCATAAAAATGTCAGCTCTCCACTGGCAAAGCATGCTGCACCTGCCTGCCATGTGCTTAGTGACTACTAACATTTATATATCACTGTATTCCAAGTCAAATAAATTGATAAAATGCAACCCAAAAATGCACCACATTGCATCATTAATGCTTTTTAGGTAGAAATGTTTTCTTTCCCAGTCTTAAAGCAAAAGGACCATTTCTTATTCTATTCAGTGAAAACAAGACCACTTCAATATTTAATTTGGAAAATGGCACTAAAGATATTAAAATAAGATATATGCACTTAAACAGACAACCTAAGACTCTTTAGCTGCTTTAGCATTGTGTACTACTGCCACAGAATATGTTAAACCTGCTAAGATTTTCTTCTCTACTAAGGCTCCTACAAGTTAATAATCTGTCAATTCATTCAATTTCCATTACAGATGTAAGAAGCTGTAGGTGATACTGGGAAAGTAGCATTAGCACACTGATGTATGCAAATGGTGCTTTGGCGGTGCCTTTTGTTTTCATGAAAATTTTACCTACTTGCCATCTGATTTTGTTTTTTAGACTCCACTTGCTTTCATGTAACATATGTTTTACACAGTCAATTTATCAGCATTATGTGAAAAAAAATGTTTCTAAAATAATAAGAAAGACATATTAAAAACTAATAAAATAGATAACACTGAAGTTAATTTAATTTTTTTAAAAAGTGAAATAGATAGTTTACAGTAACATTTTAAGTCTGTGCTTTGAGTCCCTTATATATTGGGATATTAACTCCTTGTGAAATGTATAGTTTCAAATATTTTCTTCTATTATATAATTCTGTTTTCACCTTGTTGATGGTTTCTTTTGCTGTGTGGAAGATTTTTAATTTGGTGTCATCCCATTAGTCTATTTTTGTTTTGCTGCCTAGGTTTGTGCTGTCATATTCACAAAATTCTTGCCCAGACCAACTGCATGAAGCATTGCCCTTGTGTTTTCTTCTAGTGCTATCATAGTTTCAGGTCTTACATTTAATGTCTTACTCCACTTCTAATTGACTTTTATATGTGAAGAGATAAGGTTTAATTTAATTCTTCTGCATGTGGATACCTAGTTTTCTCAAACATTTTATTAAAGAAACTCTCCTTTTCCCAGTGTGTATTCTTGGTATTTTTGTCAAAAAACATTTGGCTGTAAATGCAGTTTATTCTGGGCTCTCTGTCTTGTTGCATTGGTCTATGTAGCTGCTTTTATGCCAATACAGTGCTATTCTTGTTACTATAATTTGTTGTCTATTTTGAAGTCAGATAGTGTGATACCACTAGCTTTTGCAAAAATAATAATAATGATACTAATAACCTAATTTAAAAACAGGAAAAAGACCTGAATAGGCATTTCTCAAAAGAAAATGTACAAATGGCCAACAGACACGCAAAAAATACTCAACATCACAAATCAAAAATGACAATGAAATACTACCTCATCTCAGTTCAAATAGCTATTATCAAAAGACAAAAAATATATATTGGCAGCAATATGGAGAAAAGGGAACAGTTATACACAGTCAATAGGAATGAAAATTAGTATAGTCATTATGAAAAACTCTATTACTAAAAAAATGAAAAATAGAAAGTACTGTATGGTTCTGCAATCCCACTATTGGGTATATATGCAAAGGACATGAAATCAGATGCCCTAAATAACTGCTTTCTCATGTTTATTGCAACAGTGTGCACGGTAGCTGAGATATGGAATTAACCTAAAAGTCCATCAGTGGTTGAACAGATAAAGAACATGTGAAATATATACACAATGGCATATTATTCAGCCTAAAAAAACAATGCAATTCTGCCATTTGTAAACACATAGATGAACCTGGAAAACATTATGTTATGGGAAATAAGCAAGGAAATACAGATACCACATGATCTTTCACTGATAGGTAAAATTTTAAAAAAGTTCATTTCATTGAAATAGAGAGTAAAATGATGGTTCCCAGAGGCTGGGGTTTTTAGAGGAAATGAGATAGGGAGATGTTGGTCATGGAACACATAGGTACAGTTGGACAGAAGTAATACATTTCAGATCTTTGTACAGCAAGGTGACTATAGATAATGACAATATATAATATTCTTTAAAAATGTGAAAAGAATGAATGTTATGTGCTCTCAGCACAACAATGATAACTATGAGAGGTAATGTCTTTGTTTGTTAGCTAGATTTATTCATTGTATATATACTCCAGGATGCCATGTTGTATACAACAAAATCATACAATGTTATTTGTCTATAAAAAAAACCATAAAAATACATTCATGCTTTATGTCTCCTGTGGAAAGCCAGAAACTTTTTTTCCTTAAAGACTGCCATATTATTTCACAGAAAGGCTGCTGAAGGCATTTTGGGTGTCTCATCACATTATTCTTACACAGTCAGGATGTGTGAATTTTGTGAGTTTTCCTTTGCAGTCTTTTCTTCTTTTCTAATAAATGTCTAGTCAATATCTCCACGTAGACATCCCCACCAGATTCTAAACCAGAGAACACATATACTGGGGGCTGAAAGAGAAAACAAATGAAGAAGGCTCCTGTGAGAATGGCCACACTTTTCCTGGTGGGACATGTGCTGTTTAGTATTTTCATAAAGGGGCAAACACCCAGTGTGGAAAATTTCCATTTCATATGTCAACAATGATAGATTAGTAATAACTGCCTGGAGATACACTTTAAGATAGATTCTGAGTCTGTGTCCACAATCAGAGAGAAATAATGGCCAGATCAATTTACTAGTCTGTCAAACTTTATAAGCTATAGTAAAATATATTTTGTTTTATTCAGCCTACAGTTGCCAAATGATACATGCATTACTTTTACATGAATGGAAAATTTCCAGTAAATTACATTTCTAGAGTAATCAGAAACTGATGTACCATAGGCCCTGGTTTGGTTTGCAGGTTCTATCATGTATTAACCTTTACACTTAACTTAATTTGAAGTTTACCCCTTGTCAAAATAGAGAAAATGACTCAAATTTAAGTAAGTATTTATGGTGCAATCATTTTAATACACATATGTTAAATGTATATTTTATATTTTTTATTTTAAAATAGAATCAGTAATTAGCTGATGTTACTTCATGTTATTTTTTAAATATTAGCTTTCTTTTGCTTAAACATAGTAGATACTTTTAGTGTTGAGGAGGACATTTTCAGTGTGATATAACCAGTAAATATTTTTTAAACAATTCTTTATTGAGGACTGATAAAGATAAATTACAATAATAATTTTTCTTACCATAAAGTAAGAAATGTACAGTTGGCCTTCCTTATCCCTCAGCCCTTCATTTGCATCCATATATTCAACCAACCTTGGGTAACAAATATTCAAAAATAATTAAAAACAATACAACAATTAAAAAAATTAAACTGATATAGTATCACAACTATTTATACATCATTTATATTAGGTATTATAAGTAATCTAGAGATGATTTAAAGTATATGAGAGAATGTACGTAGGTTATGTGCAAATATGCTATTTTACCTAACAGACTTAAGTATCTGCAGATTTTTGTTTCCTTGGTTTGGGATATTCCTGGAAATACTTCTCCCATGATACTACTGAAGGATTACTGTATAACTTTCATGAGCTGGATGCATTTTACATTGTTTCTGTAAGAATGCATTATTTCAATGTCAGAATCAGTTATATTTCAAATAACTACATAATCCTGGCAATGAAGTTGTGATTCATACAAGCTTTGGGAGTAATTATTACTTTTTCATTTAACCAGATCAAGGATATATAGAAGTGTAAGGACAATTCTTGGAGATTCTTGTATATTTGTTAAATAGGGAAATTACCTATCTTAAATAGTTTGTAAAGTTAGGCTTGACTGTGCTTTATAGCTAAACAGAGATAACAGACTGAAGAATAATGTTTATCAAATTATTTGGCTGTTACTACATTTTCATTACTGTATATATTAAGACAGAATAAATAAGTTTAGGACACTTTCAAAAAGCTTTATTGTGTTTGCAAATTATCTTCCTGAAATGAGTCTACTTCTTAATTTATCAAAAGTTTCTATTAGCTATTCATAAAGTCATAAATATTAGCTTAGATACATATATAGTTTAAATTATATTTGCTCACTGTTCTGGCAATCTGCTATAATTGTATCCTTACTATGTGGTGTCCCTTATGTTTATCAAGTGATAATATATTATTATAAAATAAAATACATTTTTCTTACTCAGCATTTTAAAAACTTTCTTCTCTGGTATAGAATGAATGATGCTGAATACCTCAGTTAGAAGAGGCTACATAAAGAACTCCAAGGATGTGTGTGTGTACATGCATATATGTGTGTGCACATATGTGTGCATGTGAATGTGTGTGTGTTGCATGGGTATATGTGCTTTTAGATCAATCAAATATAGGATAACATTCATTCACCACAAAAGTGTTTTCTATTATATGGAAAATCAGAAGGAATAACCCATTTAATAGTGTTTTAATACCAAAAAGGCTCTCTATAAGTTTAATTTAAAGTTGTCTTTTATACAGTTACGTTTTTATTATCTTTCATGACTTATCAGAGTATTATCTATTCATAATTTCCCATAATCCATATAAAATATTACTTTTTATTTGAATGAACTTTTTTGTTCTTTGCATCGTCTTTTAGGTTGTCTTACACATTCGCATCACGGTAAATATCTCAAGGTCAAGGCCTAGATTACTTACTTGTATGTTTTCTGGTATTGCTGCATAGTGTTTTACACAAAGGTGGCATTCATGCATTTTTATCAAAATAAATAATAACAATTAATGGAATATGAAATGCAAAATAAAATTTTGTTTACTAGACTGTAAATGCCTGTAAGTAACTTTATAAAAAAATGATCATTTCTTTGATAATTCAGAAGGAAAAGACATGGGGTCTATATGTTTGTGTGTATTTGTAGGTATGTGTTTGTTACTACTGACTTTTCTACATATAGTACAAGTGACTGACTTGAATGCTTATCTGAATCAAATACCCGTCTGTTAGAACATTTTAGATAGGTTGTATTGAAGCTTTAATTTTAAAGCTGATCATTTCAATTTAATATGGAAGTCCATACTTATATTCTGGTGAAATAAAGGCACCAAATGGTGTGTAAAACCCAAAATTAGTCAGAAGAAATTTGGCAGTGAGAATAATGACCTCACAGATTGCTACAATTCAAAAACTTTAACAATCTACTTCTTCCCTTGGACATATGTAATGCAAATGTTTGGGAAATTACAATAGTTTGTGAGTGCCAAAGCTTAATAAATGAAGATTGTCAGATTTTAATTGTTCTATAATTTTTCCAAATGACAATCCATGTTTGCCGCTCAGTTTTCTCAGAGGAAAAC
The DNA here is from genome assembly GCF_024542745.1 of Macaca thibetana thibetana. Classification (NCBI taxonomy): domain Eukaryota; kingdom Metazoa; phylum Chordata; class Mammalia; order Primates; family Cercopithecidae; genus Macaca; species Macaca thibetana. The sequence continues at coordinate 8,817,489 of NC_065595.1, forward strand.
AGTAATCTCTTTAAAAAATATTTATCTTGGAAGAAGAATCCTGCTGGATGTAAATGTTCTTTCTGTAAAAATACCTATGATTTGACATAGGTCAAATTTTTGCACTTCACATTTTTTTTCAGTGGGTGTTACCTTGACAAAATATACTCAAACTGGAATGTAAGGCTCATCATACTAGAACTGAAGACACTGTGTTTCTGGGGTTGCCTCTATTTACATGTTAGCTCTTACACATTCAAACTTCTAAGCCAATTCTTTTCCTTTCTACTTTTATTTTAGGTTCGGGAGTACATGTGCAGGTTTGTTGTGTGGAGAAATTGTGTGTCGCTGGGGTTATGTGTACAAATGATCCTGTGATCCAGGTAGTAAGCATAGTACCTGATAGTTTTCCAACCCTCGCCCCACTCCCTACCTCCCACCTCTATTTGTCTCCATTGTCTACTGTTCTTATCTTTGTGTCCATGAGTACCCAAAATTTAGCCCCCACTTAAAAATGAGAACATGTGGTATTTGGTTTTCTCTTCCTGTGTCAATTCGCTTAGGATAATGACATCCAGCTGCACCTATGTTGCTGCACGGGACATGATCTCGTTCTTTTTTATGATAAGCCGTTTTCTTTCATGTCCTAAATACAATATTTGATTAGAGAAGGCACTGTACAGTGGTGATTAGGACTATGGTCTTTGGACTTCAAAGTGTTGAACTCAAATCGGCTGTTACTTTACATGAGACAAACTTAGTCTCACAATCCTTATTAATTTTTTAAAATTTTCTTTCTTTGATAGTCATCACAATAATAACTACAAAATGTTTACTGTGCACTTGCAGTGAGGCGATGTGAGAATTAAATACACCCAGATTAATGCTATTATTATTATTCTGTGTAATTAATTCCTCTTCCAGCTAGATCATTTCACGAGGATACCTATTTTGGGTAATTTTTAACAACCGTCTGGACAAGAAGCTAGGCAATGTTTAGTATAAGCCTCCTTAAGCCCTAATCAACAAATTTAATAAAAATGTGTGGTATGGCTGGAGATTCAAAAATAGAAGTGCATTTTGTTCATCTTCAAAAACATCAAGTCAATTTCAGATTCGCTTCGCAGTCATCATGTCTGTCCCTTGTATATAGCCTGTCAGTTTCCCATAACATAAAACACAAAATTAGTGACTGACAGCCCTTGCATGGCACATGGATAGCAGTGTATTTCAGATTTAAAATGATATCATCCTCCTGAACTTTGCATTGAAACTTGTGGTGG